>NC_056436.1:17080221-17680221 GCF_018296145.1 Oncorhynchus tshawytscha | reverse complement strand
TCTCTCTCGTTCTCTCTCTTCCCCCCCTTCTCTCACCCACTCTGGGGCATTTCCTGTCCTGGGCCATTTTTCATATCAGCAAATACCTCCTCCTGATAAGTGCTACTATTGCTACTAACACTACTGCAGGAAGCACTGAGCATGCAGCAGGCAGCCTCTGGCAGATAGTATGAGAAATACCTAATTTCCCAGATGGCACATGTGTCCCAAATGGCACCCTATACCCTGTTTAGTGCCCTGCTTTCAACCAGGGTCCATAGGGTCAAAATGAGTGCACTATATAGAGAATAGGGTGCCATTTGGGATACATACAACTCCTTCTTTGTGTCGTGCTCATTCACAAAGAGGATGTCCTCCCTCTTATCTTCCATGAACAGTTTAGAGGGGATAAGCAACAGGAGCATGTTACAAAGCCGAGAGGGCCTGGAGAAACTAAACTTTAGTCCGTTTCACTCCTGGAAAGAGCTCCCCAGCAATGGGTTTTAATAGACCGGTGGTATCTGATGCCACATCAGGTTCTGTATGTGTTTAAGACAAAAGGGTCAAACAAATCAATTATCTTGAATCATATACATTTTTTATTTCTTGGTAGTTTGGTCAAGGCCAAGAGAGAGTCATCCTAACATCTAGTAGTAGCATGTTTTTCTCTCTGCACACCACTCATTAGCTGTGGCTCTTAGTGTTTTTGGCATCTTATTATATTCTTCTCCCTGTTATGTGAAGGCTTAACTCCCTGTTGTCTTGTGTAGAGATGCATTCAGTAATCTTACTTTTTGCTGGACATTGCCACTCTTAGTCAAAGCCTCAAGGTTGTTGTGAATAGCCACTTCTATAAACGCACTCCTGTCTAACTATTCGAGCAAAACTGCAATATACACTCAGTGGCCATCCAGTACTGAGTCGGATACCCCTTTGCCTCCAAAACAGCCTGAATCAAAGGACCTAAGCTGTGCCAGGAAAATATTCCCCACACCATTATACCACCATCACCAGCTTGTACCATTGACACCAGGCCGGATGGGGCCATGGACTCCTGCTGCTTATGTCAAATCCTGACCAGGCAATGTTTTTCCACTCCTCAATTGTCCAGTGTTGGTGATTGTGTGCCCACTGGAGCCACTTCTTCTTGTTTTTAGCTGATAGGAGTGGAACCTGGTGTGGTCGTCTGCTGCAATAGCCCAGCTGTGACAAGGACCGACAAGTTGTGCGTTCCGAGATGCCATTCTGCACACCACTGTTGTACTGCTCCGTTAATTGCCTGTTTGTGGCCCGCCTGTTAGATTGCATGATTTTTGCCGTCTCATCAAGGAGCTGTTTTTGCACCCAGGACTGTCGCTGAAAGGATGTTTTTTGTTTGTCTATTCATTCTCAGTAAACCCTAGACACTGTAGTGCGTGAAAACTGAACAGTAACTGAATGCCTTGATGCCTGTGCCTCATTGTCTGTTTTCGTGAACATGGTGGTATACCTAATAAACTGGCCACTTGAGTGTATGATCCAAACAAACATTTAAAAGGTCTTCTGGTTGGAAAGTCATATGACCAACCACAGCATTAGAAAAGAAATCCTTCACTGCTCTGCAAATACTTTTTATTAGGAGAGGAGTCAGGGCTGTGTAATCACAATCCTAATATTTCACAGAGACCCTACTTCCCCTGTGTGCTCTTGAGTCGAGGACACTAGAGCTCCACTTTCCACATAGCAACGTCTGCCTGCTTGCCTGCCTTTCTGCCTGCCCTACCTACCTGTCTGCCTGCCTGCCTACCTACCTCTGCCTGCCTGGTCTGTCTGGCTGCCTGCCTGGTCTGCCTGCTGATTCCATGTGTCTGATTGTTTTGGCAGTGCAATTTGGATCTTTCATGCAGCAGTGAATACTTGTTAAGAAGGCCCATCGAAAGTGAAATCATTCCCTTTTGCTCCTCACACTTCAAACAGTTGGCAGTGTTCTGGGAGCCATGAGAACACGATGGGTATCTGGAGAACCTGGCAACAGAAAGGCCAGTGCTAGGCTGTGTCCCAAATAGCACCTTATTCCCAAATTAGTACACTACCTTTGTCAACAGGAGTGCACTAAATGGGAATAGAGTGCCATATGGGACACAGACCAAAGTCAAGCAGCTGCAGAGGAGGGGAGGGACCCAGCCGGTCTCTCTGAGGAGGCAATGATACTGGAAAATATTATCAAAACCCCTTTTGTTTTCCTTTCAATTCACTCTCTCCACCCCCTTTAAGATTCCCTATTAAGATTTGAAGAAGTTCATCATATATATTTTATTATATGCTGTTTATTGGTTCTTACCACCACCAACAAGCTCATTTGGGCCTTTTGTAGCTATTGGCTGTTTACTTGTTTTTTCGACTTCAAAGTAGTTTTGTCCTCCAGTACTCCTAGTTTTCTAACTCCCACTCTTCTTCTCTCCACCCGGAGGTGTTGTGGGCCGTCTGTTGTGTTAGTTAGCCATGGGGCTCTTTCTCTCTCTCTTCTCTCTCTCTCTCTCTCTCTCTCTCTTACCTCTCTCTCTCTTTTACCTCTCTCTCTCTCTCTTACCTCTCTCTCTCACACTAAGGATTTGAAAATTGCCTGAACTTTGGTCCATCTGCTCAGCAGAGACAGACATCCTTGCATTTGGGCCCTTCCAAATGTTGTTTTGCAAACACACTGTCAATAGTAGAATCTAGGCCTTGGAGGGTTTTCGTCCCACGAGACCCTCCATGTCTAAAAACAGTGATGTCTTTCATATTGCCAGGCTGCTGTTTTCTCTCCTAGCTTGCCTGCACGGTCGGCTGAGTAAATAGGTAGCCTCTTTGTGAGCTACCTGCACAGGTTTCAGGCTGAAAACTACTGTCACCATATTGACTGGCTTTCGATGCATTTAAGATTCAAGCCACCCCAGGGAGAGATTGAGTTTTAACTTGAGTAAAGTAGGAACCTCAACCAAATAATAAATATATTTGGTAATGATTTCGTGGTATATTCTGTAGTGTGAAATTAATTAGCTTATACACCTAGATTTGAGTTAGGTCAAGTAAGTCCACCAATATTAGTAACGTTCTTTCTCTTTTGAAATTCAAAATGAATACCCCCTCTGACTGCCTGATGACCCTGAGAGCCACTGTGGCCTGCCTCTACCAGGTGAATTCCCGGCCCTGAGTTGCAGAACACAACCAATCTGTTTGTCCTTATAGCAGAGGCCGAGAACTGAACTGGAACCTCGCTGTCATGTGATATAGAGTGTCTCTCAAATGTTACCCTAATCCCTTTATAGTGCCCTACTTTTGACCAGGGCTCATTGGGTAAGTGGTGCTCTATAAAGGGAATAGAGTGCCATTTGAGATGCGTTCATGATGTTTTTTTCTTCCTTTGATCAAAAGTTGATGCTTATCTAGACTGTGAAAGACTCCATTCTAATCAATACAACTTTATTTGTCCCCGTTAGGGCAATGACTAGTAGGGTCATATAAGACTCTTCTTCAGCAGTTTCCTCCGTACCCATCCAAGGCTTTTAAAAATGTTAAGAGTCTCAGGTCAACTAGTCGGGAGTCAACTATGAGGACTTGAATGTGGAAGCCAAACCTCATATTGTACTGCATTTAGCAGACGCAGGCTAACTGTGATGTGGCTGTGTCCGAACTAAGTGGAGTAACCATGTATCAGCCCCCTTAAAATAAATAATCAAAGAAATAATATTAATTTAAAAAACATACAGCTAGTGTATTTATGCAAATGAGTCACATATCATTTTCTGTATTTTAACACAAAATATTAAATAACCGATACAATAAGAAAATGTATATACTATACAGGTTAACTAGCTCTTACAGTCTGACGTCAGAATTAGACATACCATCCATGTTTATCATAAGTCAAATGTCCAAGTTCTGAATTTCGAAGTGTTTAAGGTTAAGTTTAGGCATTAACTCCAGATTAAGGTTAGTGTTAAGTTTAGGCATTAACTCATCAATCTTAAGGTTAGGTATTTACTCCAAATGGTTAAGGTTTGGGATAGGTTTACACTTTTTTAAATAAAAAACGTTCTATGCAACCTTTGGATTCAGAGGCAGGTGCTTACACCAAGTTCTTACGCCCATCTGCCATCCCTGTCCACAATGCCATAGCAAACCCAAAGCCCAATTGAAGGTAACAGCGCTCACTGTTGCCACTAGTGGCCGGTTTCCATGTCATCTTCCGACTTCCTCAGACATGGATGGACGTTGAATACTGACTGGTATCACGGGGGACCTGGTTGGTACAGGTATGAGTGCATTCTAAGATTTTTTTACATTTATTTGACAATTAATCGAATACCTGAATTTTCACAAATCCCTGAACTCCATTCATTGTTTGTCCGTGCCAGTAAAATGTTCAGCACCACTGAAGGAAGAGGAGGTTTCTGTCAGTCTGGGGCTCAGCACCACTGGAGGAAAAGGAGCAGAAGACAGACTCATCGGGGGATAAGGTGTTCTAGTTCTGCCGCTGATTACTGACCTGCTGTAGTCATTACTGAGACATTACAGAGAAGTGGCTTCAGCAAGACAACCACCATTTCCATTTCCACCTCCTCCCACTCAGGCTGCAGTTCAGAGGATCAATAAGACCACTATACTCTCTCTGTTCAGGTCTGGTAATAAGGCTATAATGCACAGTAAAGGTCTTCAGACAGTCGCTAATGAATTACCTCTGTAACCAATAACCATATATTTGGACCAATAAATAATCAATGTATTGTAAGTAGCAGTAATGATTTTTTTTACCAATAAAGTTGATACTGTTTCATGTTTTAATAACTTCTCAACTGTTATCTTAACTTCATACTGACCATTGTAAATGAGAGATTTTTCATTTAAATACACATTTTCATTAAAATACGCACAACTTCAGGGATATCAGCTACACAGTTGTTTTCATAGCTCCATTGTGATATTCAGTTATTAAAATGTTTGAGTTATTTCCCAAGTCCATATACAGTTGTAAGTCGGAAATTTACGTACACCTTAGCCAAATACATTTAAACTCAGTTTTTCACACTTCCTGACATTTACTCCTAGTAAGAATTCCCTGTCTGAGGTCAGTTAGGATCACCACTTTATTGTAAGAATGTGAAATGTCAGAATAATAGTAGAGAGAATTATTTATTTCAGCTTTTATTTCTTTCATCACATTCCCAGTGGGTCAGAAATTTACATACACTCAATTAGTATTTGGTAGCATTGTCTTTAAATTGTTTCACTTGGGTCAAATGTTTCAGGTAGCCTTCCACAAGCTTCCCACAATAAGTTTGGCCCACTCCTCCTGACAGAGCTGGTGTAACTGAGTCAGGTTTATAGGCCTCCTTGCTCGCCTACGCTTTTTCAGTTCTGCCCACAAATGTTCCATAGGATTGCAGGTCAGGGCTTTGTGATGGCCACTCAAATACCTTGACTTTGTTGTCCTTAAGACATTTTTGCCACAACTTTGGAAGTATGCTTGGGGTCATTGTACATTTGGAAGACCCATTTGCGACCAAGCTTTAACTTCCTGACTGATGTCTTGAGATGTTACTTCAATATATCTACATAATTTTAATTCGTCATTATGCCATCTATTTTGTGAAGTGCACCAGTCCCTCCTGCAGTAAAGCACCCCCACAACATGATGCTACCACCCCCGTGCTTCACGGTTGGGATGGTGTTCTTTGGCTTGCAAGCCTCCCCTTTTTCCTCGAAACATAACAATGGTCATTATGGCCAAACAGTTCTATTTCTGTTTCCTCAGACCAGAGGACATTTCTCCAAAAAGTATGATCTTTGTCCCCATGTGCAGTTGCAAACCGTAGTCTGGCTTTTTTATGGCGGTTTTAGAGCAGTGGCTAAGCGGCCTTTCAAGTTATGTCAATATATTACTCTTTTTACTGTGGATATAGATACTTTTGTACCTGTTTCCTCCAGCATCTTCACAAGGTCCTTTGCTGTTGTTCTGGAATTGATTTGCACTTTTCGCACCAAAGTATGTTCATCTCTAGGAGGCAGAACATGTCTCCTTCCTGAGTGGTATGACGGCTGCGTGGTCCCATGGTGTTTATACTTGCATACTATTGTTTGTACAGATGAATGTGGTACCTTCAAGCATTTGGAAATTGCTCCCAAGGATGAACCAGAGGTCTACAATTTATTTTCTGATGTCTTGGCTGATTTCTTTTAATTTTCCCATGATTTCAAGCAAAGAGGCAAGTTTGAAGGTAGGCCTTGAAATACATCCACAGGTACACCTCCAATTGACTCAAATGATTTCAATTAGGAATTTTCCAAGCTGTTTATAGGCACAGTCAACTTAGTGTATGTAAACTTTTGATCCACTGGAATTGTGATACAGTGAATTATTAGTGGAATAATCTGTCTGGAAACAATTGTTGTAAAAATGACTTGTGTCATGCGCAAAGTAGATGTCCTAACCGACTTGCCAAAACTATAGTTTGTTAACAATACATTTGTGGAGTGGTTGAAAAACAAGTTTTAATGACTCCAACCTAAGTGTATGTAAACTTCTGACTTCAACTGTAAATAGTGGGATGGTATTGTACATGTCACACCTTGATCTGTTTCACCTGTCCTTGTGATTGTCTCCACCCCCTCCAGGTGTCGCTTATTTTCCCTGGTGTATTTATCCTTCTGTTTCCTGTCTCTCTGTGCCAGTTGTCTTGTATGTCTTTCAAGTCAACCAGCGTGTTTTGCCATACTCCTGCTTCTATTCTCTTTTTGTTATTCCTCCCGGTTTTGACCCTTTTCTGTTTCTGGACTCCGTACACACCTGCCTGACCATTCTGCCTGCCTGATCATTCTGCCTGCCTGACCATTCTGCCTGCCGGACCATTCTGCCTGCCTGACCATTCTGCCTGCCCTGACCATTCTGCCTGCCCTGACCATTCTGCCTGCCTGACCATTCTGCCTGCCTGACCATTCTGCCTGCCTGACCATTCTGCCTGCCCTGACCATTCTGCCTGCCCTGACCATTCTGCCTGCCGGACCATTCTGCCTGCCTGACCATTCTGCCTGCCCTGACCATTCTGCCTGCCCTGACCATTCTGCCTGCCCTGACCATTCTGCCTGCCTGACCATTCTGCCTGCATGACCATTCTGCCTGCCCTGACCTTGATCCTGTCTGCCACTCTGTACCACCTGGACTCTGAACTGGTTTGACCTTTTGCCTCTCCACGACCATTCTCTTGCCTACCGCTTTTGGATTCTTAAATAAATATTAAAGACAAAACCATCTGGCTCCCGTGTCTGCATCTGGGTCTCGCCTTGTGCCCTTATAGTACAGCTAGCTGTGATGGTAATGCTATTGTATTGCATTACACTAGACTCTGAGATTTGGACCCAAATGTAGATGGTGACTGCGTCCCATGTTTACATTTACATCGGAGTAATTTAGCAGGCACTCTTAACCATAATTCATCCTGTAAGTCACTCTGGATAAGTGCCTTGCTTAAGGGCACATTAACAGATTTTTCACCTAGTCTGCTCAGGGATTCGAACCAGCGACCTTTCACACTGGCCCAATGCTCTTAAAACCTACTTTTGACCAGTGTCCTCTTGTCAAAAGTAGTGCACTATGTGGTAGATACACTATGGCTAAGTGCCCTGATGTTGGAGTGCAGTACTGTATGCAACACCAACAACGCCAGCCTAATGAGCATTCTGCTTCAATTCACCTAGTGTGTCAAGAGAACGAACAATATGAATGTTCCTCTCACTCTCAGCCAAACTGAAGGGAAGTCTGCAGGTTAGGCCCCATTTATTAAACAAACCAAGTTCACCAAATTAAGGAGATGCTGAATCTGCTATAAACTGATACTCTATTTCTCCCTCTTTTTCTCTGGAGTAGCCTGGAATTCAAACTGAATATTGCTCCGTTTCACTTCATTGATGGACTGAATAAGTCAAGGGAAACCGAGCGATGTTCAGGTTGCAGTTCTGGTGAGAACCGGTGTTAAATGTGGCTCCATGTCTGGCCATTCAGTAGTGATAAATTACGACGATAAAGAGGATGTGAGATTAAAGACAAGAGGGCAGATGGTCTGGCATGACACAGCAGGAAACTGCTTTCTTTCTCTCTCTCTCTCTCTCCCTCATTCTGCCTTGTATCTATCTTCTTTGAACTCAATTGTGTTTATGTAACGTGTCATTAGAAATTGATTTCAGCATTACAGGGCAAATTCATCCTATGTTTCTGGAACAGTTTTTGTGGATGGAAATGGTCTTTTGAAACCTGCTTCCATTACAGAAAATTGAGGATGTGTCTCAAATGCCACACTATTCCCTTCATAGAGTCTTATTGTCCCTGGTCAAAGGTAGTGCACTATATAGGGAAAAGGGTGCCATTTGGGATACAGACATGGTCTTCTGGTCCATTTGGGACAATGACAGAAGTTTCTGCCCAACAGTAAGACTTCCTACACAAGAGTACAATGACCTCAGATAGTGTGTTACTAGCTGGGACTGCTGAGCCTGCCCTGACCAGGGGAAGCTATCAAACTACAGCTAATCTCTGAGCTGGCCTTAAATCACATAAACTCTGTAACTGTTTAGTAAAGGCCAGAGGTTGAGGGTCATTCACTCCCCACCCCAGCACCTCCAGCTCTCTCTCTGCCAGCCCAGCTATTTATCAAAGACTGATGTGAGGGGAGGGAAGCAGAGGGAAATTGCGCGTGAGATTGACTAGTCTCCTCTCACAGTCAGGGACCAGAGTGCACTGCAGAGAGGGACAAGACACCACTTCGTTTTACCCACAACCCTACAGCAAATCCAGCCTGGTCTCAGATCTGTTGGCGTGTCTCGCCAACTGAACTCCTTGGCATGACAACGAATGACCATAGGACAGCAAGACAGCACAAAAAGATCTTTATTTACCCTTATTTTAGGTGTTCAATGGCAGTCCAAACATGGAGGTCTCTAACCCTGACACTATGTAGGAATGAGGTACCATTTGGGACAAAGACACTGACATCCTTATGGAGGTACCGTAGATTCTGCATTTGCATTCAGTTATGGCTCGAACACACCATTTATTTGTGTGTGAGTGTGTTGGCTGGTGTTGTACAACACTGCAACATTCTCAACCCTTACTATTGTCATTCATATTTATGGCACTTTCATATGGTTTACATGAATGAATGAGTGCCTCATCTGAAAATGTTAACTCCACTGTTTCTTCTTCCGAGCACAGTAGACCACACAGCAAGACACTACTCTACTGGCTCAGTTAAACCTATAGTCATATGAATCATGGCTTTACAATGTTGATGATAATTGTTTGATCCCTCGTTTCTCCATTTAGAGTGTTTTTTATGAGAGGAATTCAACTCTGAAGTTGAATTCTAATGTCAGATTGCATTGATGGAGACCATCAGACATAAAGGACTTCATTTGTAATCTTTTACATCATGTTAACTCTTTCCGAAGGATACCTGATACCTCTCAAAATGGCAATTAAATCTGCAATGCAGAATTGCTTTTTTCGTTAATTAATCATGTGGAAGAAGGACTTGAATGTAGGTCCCAAATGGAACCCTATTCCCTACACCGTGCACTTATTTTAACCATAGCCCAATGGATCCTGGTCAAACGTAGTGCACTATAAAGGGAATAAGGTGTCATTTGGGATGCAGATGCTGTACTTCTCTATCTATCCCCCTGCCTGCTCCAGTCAGCCAGTCAGTCAGCTTCAGTGAGCCAGTTAGTTAAGACAATCTACTAATGACATTATTTAGATCTTGAGGAGATTGTTTGTTCCTTTAAAGTGATGGGCTCCATTAGGTAAAGTCCTGGGCTTATGTCCCAAAAGGGGGCCATTTGTGATGCAAGCCAGTGGTTCATGTCAGGGTTAGAGACCTCCATGTTTGGACTGCCAATGAACATCTAAAATAAGGGTAAATAAACTGTAGCCTGGTTCCATATCTGTTTGTGCTGTCTTGCTGTCCTATGGTCATTTGTTGTCATGCCAATGAGTAGGTGTGTAGGAGGAGCCTTGTTATTTGTCTCTGCTGTGTTTTAATGGGGATAAACCCAGCGGGAGGGCCATAGTAAGTGTACTGGGTCCATAGCCGCATCGCTGGCAGGATCGGTGTCTGTCCTAGTCAGTCACATTACACTCGCTGGTCAATGACACATTTAACTCTATACGCCAGTGATTGCATTTTTCTCTTACCGTGTCAATTGTTTTCTGTTTCCATCGCAAGAAAAACTGCATTCCAATTACTTTAAACTGTTTTCTCTCCCAGTCTGAGATAAATTATGAGGTGCGTGTGCGTGAGCGTGGCAGCTGTTAGATTGAACATAAAGGGTGTTTTTGTAAATGACTGTCAGATCAGAACATCACCACCTCATCTTCTACCACTTGTGAGAGAGTGATTGATGGATGTTTAAGAATCACCTTTTAATTTCTCACTAGATACTGCAGCCCTCAGAGCTTAACCATGACAACTGCCCTGGAATATGGAGCTATGTAGATACAGTATGTCTGATTGTTATGTAGAGTTGAGTACAAATATCGTCCTGGCTACCTGGCATTTTATCAACAATCAAGTTCCTTGGGGTGTGAAAGGCATAATTTTATTCAAATCAATTCCAACAGGAGTTTCTGCAAGCCAACAGGGAACAACAGACATCTGACTGAACCATGCAAATAGCAAGCATTGATTTTAACAAGCCAGCCTACAGGAGATTTCACGCATTCAGTTCACCTCTCTTTGTGGATTGCTGTGTTACATTTTATATACAGAACAACAAAGGGACAAGCACCGAAAATTGTTGTAAGCTAACGTGTGAATGTGCAGATGTATCTGACTGTTATGTATTCAATGTGTCAATGTTGAAATTGTAATGAAAAGGCTCACGGTTCCTGGATCCTGGTGAGAGAAAGACATCATGTCTGTCAATGAGCGATTATCTCGATATTTGTCCATGGTGTTTCTAACTGTAAGATAACACCAGTGTCTGGATGTTCCGGTCTAGTGGTGATTAGCTTCCTGGTGACTTCACACGCACACTGTCACAGAGGGAGCAGTTGTGTCCACATGCGTGGAAGTAAGCGCTCAATCGCTGACCCTTTTTTCTGGAAGACAGGATTGTTTTTGTCAGGACAGAGAGGAAGATGGAGAAAGCGGAAGACCAGCTGAGAGGAAAGGACAGGAAGGAATCAAGACAACAGTCAAGCCCCTCATGTCCTCCCCCACTGCCCCCTGTTCAGTCCAACCCAACCCTGTTACAGGCAGCTGTTTTCTGCAGCTGTAGACTCCAGGGCATTGGCTATCCACAGTACGTACACATACAAAGAGCCTTCTATTTGTTCAGATCAGGAGCCCCAAATTGTGTAGCAATGCGTAGGCTGTGGGTGTCTTGGGTCCTCAAACATTTACCAGAAAAGTACAGTAGTTCCTTTTTATGGATATCTACAATTTACTGGAGTAATTTGTGAAATCCCACTGTCATTTTAATGTTATATGTTAACCTGTGAATACAGTACATTTATTCATTAAAGCCATAGACAGCAGTTGTTACAGTGCATAGAGTCATAGACCATATAGACCTATTTACTGTGTATATCTGAGGCCAGGGGTTTGAACGTGGCCCCATATAGTCCTGATGACTATATTATGGACTTCAAAGGGAAACCCAGACGCGAGCTGCCCAGTGACGCGAGCCTACCAGACGAGCTAAATGCCTTTTATGCTCGCTTTGAAAGCAAGCAATGCTGAAGCATGCACGAGAGCACCAACTGTTCTGGATGACTGTGTGATAACGCTCTCGGTAGCCGATGTGAACAAAAACTTTAAACAAGTCAACATTCACAAAGCCGCTGTGCCAGACGGATTACCAGGACGTGTACTCAAAGCATGCGCGGACCAACTGTCAAGTGTCTTCACTGATACTTTCAACCTCTCCCTGACCGAGTCTGTTATACTTACATGTTTCATGTAGACCACCATAGTCCCTGTGCCCAAGGAAGTGAAGGTAACCTGCCTAAATGATTACCGCCCCATGGCACTCACATCGGTAGCCATTAAGTGCTTTGAAAGGCTGGTCATGGCTCACATCAACAGCATCCTCCCGGACACCCTAGACCCACTCCAATTTGCATACCGCCCCAACAGATTCCCAGATGACGCAATCTCAATCGCACGCCACACTGTCCTTTCCCACCCGGACAAATGGAACACCTATGTGAGAATGCTGTTCATTGACTACAGCTCAGCGTTCAACACCATAGTGCCCATGAAGCTCATCACTAAGCTAAGGACTCTGGAACTAAACACCTCCCTCTGCAACTGGATCCTGGACTTCCTGATGGGCCGCCCCCAGGTGGTAAGAGTAGGCAACAACACATCTGCAACGCTGATCCTCAACGCTGGGGCCCCTCAGGGGTGTGTACTTAGTCTCCTCCTGTACTCCCTGTTCACCCACGACTGCGTGGCCAAACAAGACTCAAACACCATCATTAAGATTGCTGACAACACAACAGTGGTAGGCCTGATCACCAACATTGATGAAACGGCCTATAGGGAGGAGGTCAGAGAACTGGCAGTGTGGTGCCAGGACAACAACCTCTCTCTCAATGTGAGCAAGACAAAGGACCTGATCGTGGACTACAGGAAAAGGTGGGCCGAACAGGCCCCCATTAACATTGACAGGGTTGTAGTGGAGTGGGTCGAGAGTTTCAAGTTCCTTGGTGTCCACATCATCAACGAACTATCATGGTCCAAACATACCAAGACAGTTGTGAAGAGGGCACGACAAAACCTTTTCCCCCTCAGGAGACTGAATAGATTTAGCATGGGTCCCCAGATCCCCAAAAGGTTCTACAGCTGCACCATCGAGAGCATCCTGACTGGTTGCATCACTGCCTGGTGACAACTGCTCGGCATCTGACCGTAAGGCGCTACAGAGGGTAGTGCGTACGGTCCAGTACATAACTGAGGCCAAGCTTCCTGCCATCCAGGACCTATATAACAGGCGGTGTCAGAGGAAAGCCCATAAAATTGTCAGACTCCAGTCACCCAAATTATAGACTGTTTTCTCTGCTACTGCATGGCAAGCGGTGCCGGAGCGCCAAGTCTAGGACCAAAATGCTCCTCGACAGCTTCTTCCGCCATAAGACTGCTGAACAATTAATCAAATCACTACCGGACTATTTACATTGACCCCCTCCCTTTTGTACACTGCTGTTACTCGCTGTTTATTATCTATGCGTAGTCACTTCACCTCTACCTACATGTACAAATGACCTCACCTAACCTGTACCGTCCCACACTGACTCGGTACCGGTACCCCCTGTATATAGCCTCTTATTTTGTTACTTTTTATTATCATTTTTACTTTAGTCTATTTGGTGAATATTTTCTTCTCTTCTTGAACTGCGCTGTTGGTTTAGGGGATTGTAAGTAAGCATTTCACGGTAAGGTCTACTCTTGTTGTATTCGGCGCATGTGACAAATTAATTTTTGATTTGATTTGTTACAGACAGGAATACCCATCAGTTTCATCAGCTGCCTGGGTGGCTGGTCTCAGATGATCCTGCAGGTGAAGAAGTCGGAGGTAGAGGTCCTGGGCTGGCGTGGTTACTCACGGACTGCATTTGTGAGGCCGGTTGGATGTGCAGCCAAATCCTCTGAAAACGTTGGAGGCGGCTATGGTAGAGAAATTAACATTCAATTCTCTGACAACTCTGGTGGACATTCCTGCAGTCAACATGCCAATTGCACACTCTTTCAAAACTTGAGACATCTGTGGCATTGTGTTGTGTGGCATTGTGTTGTGTAACAAAACTGCACATTTTAGAGTGGCCCTTTATTGTCCCCAGCACAAGGTGCACCTGTGTAATGATCATGATGTTTAATCAGCTTCTTGATATGCCACACCCCTCAGGTGGATGGATTATCTTGGCAAAGGGGAAATGCTCACTAACAGGGATGTAAATAAAAATGTGTGCACAACATTTGAGAGAAATAAGCTTTTTGTGGGTATGGAACATTTCTGGGAACTTTTATTTCAGCTCATGAAACCTGGGACCAACACTTTACATGTTGCGTTCATATATTTATAGAAAATGAATACAATTCTGCCTACTAGTTGCTCCTGACTGGAGAATCGGCATCCTCAGGCAGTGCTGTAGGCTTCAAACACCGAACTAACTGTCTGTATGTCTGTCTGTCTGTCTGTCTGTCTGCCTGTCTGCCTGCCTGCACAATGCTACTCCCTGTAGGGAACCATAAGGTTCCAGATATTATATTAGACTGGGAAGGCTTTTGAGTCTCTGTCATTAATTTTCAGCACACAAAATTAATTGTTTCTGGTGGAAACAGTATACAAAATACAAGTTCTATAATAAACAAATATGAATCAACCGGATTCCTGTGTCATCCTCATGAGAGCATAGCTTACTCACGTGAAACATGCTCTGTGCTATGTAAATCAATACTACATTGTATTACCATTGAAATCTATTTCAACATTTCTCAAAATGAGCCTTTGCTTGTTTTTGGAGATTCATATCAGCAGTTCTATAGGCTCCATGTGTTAGTGTCAGAGAGAAGGAAGGAACAGGGAGGTTAGGTAGAACTATCTGACAATTCTGGTTTTCACACTTCTACCCCTTGGGGGCCAGGCTGTCACTGTGGCTTGCCTGACTCCACACACTCCAGATGTGTCTGTCACTAAACATGTTCTCATGGAAATGACTTGTATAGTTTCAGCTAACAAATGTAGATCTCTGTAAAAAAAAAACTATTTGCAGATTATCTAAGATAGTATTAAAATTTCAAGAGTTTAGTTTTTAGATTTGGAATTTAAAAGGAAAATTGTATTTTGCGGTATGTGCCTCCAACCATAACCATAGAAATCCTGGCACTAGGATAGAGTACATCTCTGTTTGCCAACATTTCCTAATGAGTGAAACCATGCATGTGTGGAGTATATCAGCCGGCTCATACCATAGCACTCCAACATTTGATCTGGATGTTGAGAACATCCTGCCTGGCTGGAAAGATCAAACTGAATCTTCAAAGGGGCAAGTTGTGATTGGTACATCCACTTTTTAAAACTTTTATATTAATAATATATAGGCATTGATTGTTGAAGAATATGTATAAATGCCCCATCGGAACCTCAGAAAGTGTCAGGGTTACAGCTTTGTTGTTGTTTGAATTCCGGATTGCCCCTTTAACAGTGAGTGACCTCTATGTTCCCCTTTCTGGACAGCATGTCTGGAGTAGAATTAATGACCAATGTAGACGTAAAGGGTTTTAGTCTAAGAATAATGATGCATTGTCTTTCTATTTCTGGAGATGGTGTCATTACATTAAAACATGTTTTACAGAGTTCCACCTTGAAACTTTCCTGACTTTGGAAAGGATTTGTGTTGAGAGCACCAGAGACAATAGAAAGTCTGTTTATCATATTTTCAAGAGGACCATAATGGAAAGACGTCCCAGATTTTGTGTGTTATCCTCAATGATGTTACACATGTACACGACATGTATGTCTTCTTCATGTTTGATGCATGCTTGTTTATAAAATGGTAGAATGAATCACCTAAACTACTAGTATGATAAGGGAGATTGTTTATTTTCTTTGAAGGAAATCTTGGATTTTTCTCTGCATTTTGGGTTTCTTAGCTGTATAGTCCCTCTATGGAAATGATCAAATTCACGCTATGAATGTCATCTATACATCAGGGAAGTATGCCTTTTTTATGGTTACTTCTATGGAATGTTTTTGATGTTTTTCACTACAAGAAACTGGTTTTCTATGGCTCTCTGTGTGATCATAGTGAATGTGCCCTTGTGTGCATGATGGTGATTGATATGCAAAATGTTAGACATAATAACGGGAGCTATTGTACATAGGATTAAACAACTGTGAGGGCAAGTTCAAAGATTAATTTACATCAAGCATCCTCTCCGGTTCTATTTGATAGAAGCCCAGCACATAGACACTGTTCACTCTGAATCTTCTATCATCATTGTAGCCTTACACACACCAGATATTCAAATGTTGTGAAATATGTCATGCGAAAGGGGTCATATATGACATGTGGCTTTATACTGTTTATGTGCTATGGATCGTCTGTGGGCAGCAGGCTATTTGCATATGCTATAACCTGACTAACAATGTTCATTCTGTATTGCAATGGCCATTTACATAGTTCACAGTCCACTATACTCTGCATAGAGTCTCTGTTTTCAATAAATCAGGCCATAGATTGAAAACAGCTGTTTGTAGGAGCCAGACCAGACACCAAACCAGCCGCCATTCTGGAGACTACGAGTCATCACTGAAAGAGCCTTTTTTCTCCTGGCCAGCTCCCTCACCTCCTCCTTCTCCTTCTCCATTTTAGCACCTGAATGCCAAGTCTGGCCTAATGATGCATGATATAGTCTTATCCATGCAGCCATTGGTGCAGGAGGAGTTAGTGATGAGCAGCCAAAATGCCTCAGAGGAATTTTAACCTCGGTTAAATGAGGGCAGATCCTCTGGTTCATCTATCTATTCTATGCCACTCTGAGCACTATGTTTTAATTGCAAACAAATCACTGGGATGGATAACTGGGGCTAGAGGGTGTGGGAGGAGGAGGAGTAGGGAGGAGAAGGAGAGGAGACTGATGATGAGGATGAGGAGTTGCCATGACGACGACATCGGCGATGGTGTAACCTTGTCGTGGCAATGCTGGGAGGATTAAGAGAACAGAAAGACGTAACACCCCAGCTCAGCTGTCTGAATTAGACGGAGAAGGCTGATGTTGGCTATTGTTATCTCTGCTCAGACACAGACACCTTGGCGGAAAACCAAGACTGCATTTCCTTGCAGATATTTTGTTTGGTTTGCCTTAAAGATATAAAAGTACATGTTGAAAGGCCAGACAGAGTCTGAAGGTAGAAGACTGGTTTCATGTGCCATTTTAAAACAGCATCTGAACATGCCCAGAATTCTGAGATCTCTATTGCATTGTAGCCTCTAAGGAACCATCCAAAAACACAAACATAATTAATGATATTAATGATTGATTGATGAGTCTGTTAGATCATTGACCACTGAGGCTGTGAATAGAGGACCTGTTCTGTTGGGGTAGTCAGACATTCATAGGTTCAGGTGGACATGATCGTATAATGAGCCATCTCTGTTGACTAATTCAACAATGCAGCAGCCTATATCTGTCAAAGCGAGAGTTGAAGAAGTCATCTCCCCAACAGATATTCTCGTCCCCTGCTAGCAGCATAAACCTGAGTCATTTGTTTAAATGATTGCAGTGACAGTAACAGGCTGTATGTTCCAGTACAGACTAATTTTCACCTGGGATTTTGTGCTGGTCGTGCTTTTAACGGGATGTTTCTTTTGGGGCAATACACCTAAGCCAAAGTAAGTGTAAAACCAAAGAAATGTGTAAAGAAACATGTAGAGATACCAAAAGCCAGTAAAGTAGGTCAGTTCTTCTCAGTTCCATCCATCCAAGATGTGCCAAATCTGAAAAGTCACCCACTCTTATCCAAACTCTCAAGTGACACTTCCTCATTGACATATTATGCTAAATAATTAATAGAGTCTGGACTCTCGTAAAGGCCTCTGAATGTAATGGAGAGTTTGATTCTACAGTAGGTGGTAGCTATTACAGCTATGGGGCAGACATACATCATTGTGCCAGGCCAGTGGGTGTGAACTGTCAATGTCCAGATTACATGGTGGGTGTTCATGACAAGAGCTGGCACCAAATTGCACCATATTCCCTATATAGTGCATTACTTTTGACCAGTGCCCATCGGGAATAGGGTGCCTTTTGGGATGCTGCCATGATCAATTTGAGATTAGTGAGCAGCAGCAGATGGTTATATTGCTAATTATCTCTGTTTTAGCTCAGAGGGTTTTAGATGAGACTGTGAAGGACAAGCTGCCTCTAAGCACATCGTCTTCAAACCATACTCTTCACTCATCTCTTAGAGTGTGCACGAAAATTGTATGCTATTCCCTATGTAGTGCACTACTTTTGACCAGAGCCCCACATCTCTGGTCCAAAGTTGTGCACGATGTAAGGAATAGGGTTCGATTACAGATGCATCTTTACTGTGTCATTCCTTCTGACTTGAAGCAGCAGCCTCTCGCTAGCTGTATTCTCTTCACCAGTGGAAAAGTGACAGCAATCCGCAGCAACTCTGACTGGCAGCTTACTACTTTCTGTTGGTAGAGGGAGGAGGCCCAAAGTGGCTTTTAAAGCTTGGTGAAACTCCACCATAGTTTTGTGGTTAGCAGCTTGTGAAAAACCCTCATCACTTGTGGCTGCTAAGATGAAACTGTTGCCATGCTGAATTACACTGCATAGACTTACATTCCAGAGCTAGGTGCCATAGAGAGTGAGAGAGTGTGCGCTTGTGCTGGTGTGTTGGAGTGTGTGCAGTCACAAGGGACTACTCCAGGCCTCTGTCATATCGTATGGCCCCTCTCAGGATGAATTCCTTTTGAATGGACCTTTGAGTATTGGCCATGAGGCTGGGGTAATTGCCATTGTACACACACACACACACCACACATTACCTAACCATTAATAGTCTTAATGGCGGGGAGGCGGACAGTTAAAAGGCGCTGGATAACTACCTGGCTGGCTGACCACGGTGTGTGTATGTGTGTGTGTGTGTGTGTGTGTGTGTGTGTGTGTGTGTGTGTGTGTGTGTGTGTGTGTGTGTGTGTGTGTGTGTGTGTGTGTGTGTGTGTGTGTGTGTGTGTGTGTGTGTGTGTGTGTGTGTGTGCATATATTTTCTCTAAAGGACAGTAAGCGGTCTGCCGTTGCAAAGCTTTCTGAAGGAGCACTTTTCAATGCTGTTATAAGACCTTTATCTTTCTGTTTAATTTAGTTTGACCCAAGAAACGCATCCGCTTGGTGGCAAAATATATAATTCATACCTTAAGTGGAACTATCTTGAAAAGTACCAGTAAGCATTTGTGTGTTAGGAGGAAATAGTAGTAGACAAATCTTAATAATCATAGCAATACTTACAGTTGGACAAAAGCAGCTTAGCTCTCTCAAAAAATCTATTTCCACAGTGTTGTTTTAACTGGGACATTGTGTTCAACTGTGGATTTGGGATTTATGATCTGACTGGGGTCATGTGAAATGTATAATTCAACAATATCTCTCTCGCTTTCTCTTTCTCTCTTTCTTTCTCTCTCTCCCTCTTTCTCGCTCACTCTTCTCTCTTTCTCTCCCAGAACTTTCAACCCCTTAGCTATTTTATAACTTGACTATTTCAGTTGTATAAACATCAGTTGACATGAAATCATATTTCACATCTTCCACCTATGGTATGACATCAAATCAGACTTGACATCTTCCTGACCCCATGTTAAACCAACTAGCTCTCACAGTCTCACGTCCGAATTAGACATTCATCCACGTTTCTGAAATGTCAAATTTAGAAGTGGAACTGACAGCAATTTTAACTACTTTGTAGATAAGAAACAAACAGACAATCATAATATCAGTCAAAAACATCAAATTCCCAGTTAATGCTACAAAACTAACTTCATAAGAGGTTTTAAAAAGAGGTTCTACTTGACTTAAAATTCCATACATTGTTTGCTGCCTCCACTCAGGATGTACTGTTTCAGTCTCAACGACGCAATCTTCTTTTGAGACAAAAACGGAGGACTGTAACTAAGATCATGTCATGTCATTGGAGGAGAGGGTGACTGATTGATGTTTTACCCTCATATTGTTTTTGCTGTGGCTGTACACAGCTAGAAATGTAGATGTCATATGGTTAGCTAGCAAGAACTTGAACAAATTTTCCAGTTAGCATATGTCTTGCGTTCGAAAATGTACTCTGGCTATCTACTCCGATTTCAGAGCACTCTCATCTGAATGTGCCAGATGAATAAACAAAAGCGCAACACTGGCTGAATATGACCAGTGTCAGTAAACGTAGGCAAAAAAAAAGTACTAGTTAGTCAAGAATGCTCTAGATAACATGTAAACAGCCTAGCTAACCAGCTCTGCTAGGGCGAGTAAAAGTATGAGGTGTTCTCTCATTTGTGTCAATAGGACTGAAACGTTCCCAAATGTAAGAGGACTCCTGTGGTGTTGACATATTTGCAGAAATCAAGCCCAACTGCCTGTAAACACACAGTCCAGTTCATAGTGAATGATGGCAGGCCCAACTGCCTGTAAACACACAGTCCAGTTCATAGTGAATGATGGCAGGCCCTATTGCCTGTAAACACACAGTCCAGTTCAAAGTGAATGATGGCAGGCCCTATTGCCTGTAAACACACAGTCCAGTTCATAGTGAATGATGGCAGGCCCAACTGCCTGTAAACACACAGTCCAGTTCATAGTGAATGATGGCAGGCCCAACTGCCTGTAAACACACAGTCCAGTTCATAGTGAATGATGGCAGGCCCAACTGCCTGTAAACACACAGTCCAGTTCATAGTGAATGATGGCAGGCCCAACTGCCTGTAAACACACAGTCCAGTTCATAGTGAATGATGGCAGGCCCTATTGCCTGTAAACACACAGTCCAGTTCAAAGTGAATGATGGCAGGCCCTATTGCCTGTAAACACACAGTCCAGTTCATAGTGAATGATGGCAGGCCCTATTGCCTGTAAACACACAGTCCAGTTCATAGTGAATGATGGCAGGCCCTACTGCCTGTAAACACACAGTCCAGTTCATAGTGAATGATGGCAGGCCCTATTGCCTGTAAACACACAGTCCAGTTCATAGTGAATGATGGCAGGCCCTACTGCCTGTAAACACACAGTCCAGTTCATAGTGAATGATGGCAGGCCCTACTGCCTGTAAACACCCAGTCCAGTTCATAGTGAATGATGGCAGGCCCTACTGTTCATAGTGAATGATGGCAGGCCCTACTGCCTGTAAACACACAGTCCAGTTCATAGTGAATGATGGCAGGCCCTATTGCCTGTAAACACACAGTCCAGTTCAAAGTGAATGATGGCAGGCCCTATTGCCTGTAAACACACAGTCCAGTTCATAGTGAATGATGGCAGGCCCAACTGCCTGTAAACACCCAGTCCAGTTCATAGTGAATGATGGCAGGCCCTACTGCCTGTAAACACCCAGTCCAGTTCATAGTGAATGATGGCAGGCCCAACTGCCTGTAAACACACAGTCCAGTTCATAGTGAATGATGGCAGGCCCAACTGCCTGTAAACACACAGTCCAGTTCATAGTGAATGATGGCAGGCCCAACTGCCTGTAAACACCCAGTCCAGTTCATAGTGAATGATGGCAGGCCCAACTGCCTGTAAACACACAGTCCAGTTCATAGTGAATGATGGCAGGCCCAACTGCCTGTAAACACACAGTCCAGTTCATAGTGAATGATGGCAGGCCCAAAACTGTTCCTGCCTGTAAACACACAGTCCAGTTCAAAGTGAATGATGGCAGGCCCAACTGCCTGTAAACACACAGTCCAGTTCAAAGTGAATGATGGCAGGCCCAACTGCCTGTAAACACACAGTCCAGTTCATAGTGAATGATGGCAGGCCCAACTGCCTGTAAACACACAGTCCAGTTCAAAGTGAATGATGGCAGGCCCAACTGCCTGTAAACACACAGTCCAGTTCAAAGTGAATGATGGCAGGCCCAACTGCCTGTAAACACACAGTCTAGTTCATAGTGAATGATGGCAGGCCCAACTGCCTGTAAACACACAGTCCAGTTCATAGTGAATGATGGCAGGCCCTATTGCCTGTAAACACACAGTCCAGTTCATAGTGAATGATGGCAGGCCCAACTGCCTGTAAACACACAGTCCAGTTCATAGTGAATGATGGCAGGCCCAACTGCCTGTAAACACAGGCCCAGTCCAGTTCATAGTGAATGATGGCAGGCCCAACTGCCTGTAAACACACAGTCCAGTTCATAGTGAATGATGGCAGGCCCAACTGCCTGTAAACACACAGTCCAGTTCATAGTGAATGATGGCAGGCCCAACTGCCTGTAAACACACAGTCCAGTTCATAGTGAATGATGGCAGGCCCAACTGCCTGTAAACACACAGTCCAGTTCATAGTGAATGATGGCAGGCCCAACTGCCTGTAAACACACAGTCCAGTTCATAGTGAATGATGGCAGGCCCAACTGCCTGTAAACACACAGTCCAGTTCATAGTGAATGATGGCAGGCCCAACTGCCTGTAAACACACAGTCCAGTTCATAGTGAATGATGGCAGGCCCAACTGCCTGTAAACACACAGTCCAGTTCATAGTAAATGATGGCAGGGCCCTGTGGCAAATGGCTTGTTTGCATAAAAGCCTACTGTAGTTTTGATTGGCTATGGTGCACCGGTCTGCGTAGACTCCGGTCCTGGGCGAGACGGATGTTTTAATTAGGTTTAATTTACTGCAGTGTCTATCAACTGTCAGAGTGCACGGCTGCTTTCCCGTTTTATATTGCTATAGAATTTTCACAATTTCTAAGAATTTATGAAAAAGTGAAAATGACCATAGCTAAGTGTTCGCTTGTCAGAAAAAAAGTCATTCTTCCTAGGGGTGTATATGAACAGATTTGAATAAGATTTCATGTTGCTAAAATGCTGTCAGTTCCACTTTAAGGTTAAATTAAGGCATTAACTCAGGATTTTTAAGTTTAGGGTTGAGTTTAGATATTTACTCAGAAATCTTAAGGTTAGACATTCACTCTGAATAGTAAGGGTTAAGGTTTGGTATAGACTTAAAACAAACATCTTTCTATTGCAGGATTTTAACATGCAACTTTTGGAATCAGAGGTAGATGCTTACGCCCATCTGCCATCCCCGTCCGCAATGCCCTAGCAAAACAGAAACCTACTTTAAGGTAACAGCGCTCACTGTTGCCCCTAGACGCTGGTTTCTACATCATCTCCCGACATCCTCAGACATGGATGGACGTCGAATACTGACTTGTATCACGGTTGACCTGGCTGTGTTAAACAGCTGTAGCAGGAGAGACATTTCAAACAAGAACACAAATACACACACATGCACACACACCAAACGCTGCCTGTCTGTGTCCACCAAGGTGAACTTGATCATAGCCCGAGGGCCTGTAGTTCTGAATACAGGCTGCAGCCAGGTGAAGGTGTTATTAATTAACGAGGAAAGCCTATGCCTCCTCGCTTACGGAATCTTCCAGTCTAAAACACCCCCACAAGCCTCACACTGAGAACTAGACACTGTTCAATTATGAGAACTTTCAAAGTGAATAAATGAGGAGACAGCAACTTCATGAAATACTTTGCAGTGCTGAGATAATGCCATTTATAACTGCTTTATTCATAGACTTGACTTTTAAATATTCATCAGGACTTTACCATGATAAATGTTACATTATAGTTATTTTTGTATCTCTTTTTTTGTATCTCTTTCTCTCTCTCTCTTATGTCTCAGTCCCTCTCTTTCTCTCTCTCTCTTGTCTTAGTCCCTCTCTCTCTCTCTCTCTCTTATGTCTCAGTCCCTCTCTTTCTCCCTCTATCTTGTCTCAGTCCCCCTCTCTCTCTCTCTCTCTCTCTCTCTCTCTCTCTCTCTCTCTCTCTCTCTCATCTCAGTCCCTCTCTTTCTCTCTCTCTCATGTCTCAGTCCCTCTCTTTCTCGCTCTCTCTCTATCTCTTTCTCTCTCTCTCTGTCTCTCTCTCTTATGTCTCAGTCCCTCTCTTTCTCTCTCTCATGTCTCAGTCCCCCTCTTACTCTCTCTCTCTCTTATGTCTCTCTCTCTCTCATGTCTCAGTCCCTCTCTCTCTCTCTCTCTCTCATGTCTCAGTCCCCCTCTTACTCTCTCTCTCTCTCTGTCTCTCTCTCTCTCTCATGTCTCAGTCCCTCTCTTTCTCTCTCTCTCTCTCATGTCTCAGTCCCTCTCTTTCTCTCTCTCTCTCTCTCATGTCTCAATCCCTCTCTTTCTCTTTCTCTCTCTCTCTGTCTCTAAGAGGGGTCCTTAAAAAAGAGTTCAAACTTAATGATTGTTATTTTATTTGGTCATACTTTTTCCTGGCATATCTATTTGACATTTGATAGTAGGTTCTACAGTACCTGTGTAATTACTTGATCAATAATAGGCCTAATGTGCAAAGAAAGGCTGTCTATTCAGCTGCTCTGTTCAATAGTGGTGTGTGTAGAGTCCTCTGTGCTTCACTGTGTGTAACAGAAGGCATGGTAAAGCCCTCACAGCTTAATAACTTAACCATAGCCTTGACTCACACTGAGTATTTGTCCAATCAGCATTGGAGACAGAATATTATATTGACTGCAAGGACACAGCATTTAAATATATTTAAATTCAAATACAGTGCCTTTAGAATGGTATCAACATACAGTACAATACATTATGTAGACATCGTTCATATATTTGGATTTCTAAGACAGCCATCACCACACGATTATACCTTCAGAGTTGATAGGAGGGGGAAAAAAATAGGGTCTGGAATACAGTAATATATTAAGCCTCTTGTGTACTGTGCTGTGCTTGTTCAATTTGTACCACGACATCTGAATTTGAACCACCAGCCTTTGATGCATTTAGATATATTCATTTATTCTGTGTGTTATTGCCAGGGCTACATAAGGACCTCCCTTTCTTGTTAAATGGGCTTTACTAAATAAATGGGGTAATTCATCACTGGGATTATAGACGGAGAAACTGAAACTCCTGTGTGTGTGTGTGTGTGTGTGTGTGTGTGTGTGTGTGTGTGTGTGTGTGTGTGTGTGTGTGTGTGTGTGTGTGTGTGTGTGTGTGTGTGTGTGTGTTTTTTTAAGCGGGTAATTTGTGGCAGACAGCCCATCTTCTGAAAAGAGCCAGTATGACGGGGCCATTTTGACAGAGTCATAATAATGATGGGGCCGAGGGGCCACACTCCCATCATCATCAGACTGCTGCCTGCCTGACATTAATATATGCAAGAACCAGTAGCTGGATTAGAACACTGGTCCTGTAGGGCTTTATATCACAGCACTATGAGCACAGATATCCCAGCCCATTTCCTTCTATCACCACAAATCATAAAGGTCCTTAAGGAAATGGAACCACGTTTTGCATAGCAAGTGGAACTACTGTACTGATTAAAGTGGATCCACTAAAACGTTTTGCATGACAAACCAAGCACTTCAGGCATGTTCACTGCTTTTGAATATGGCTGGTAGGTTTTGATATGGTGCACTAGTGCATTCACAGTGACATAACATGGCAAGCTGCTACAGAGTAGATTGTTCTTGGACTGTTCTAGTTGGTTGCCAATGGGATTTGATTAGAGAGAGCAGCACAAAGGGCCCCACTCCACTGACTGATCTCATTAACCTTAAGGTGCTTGTATTTATCCCCAGGCACTTCCTGTTCCACTGTTCCTTATATGGTATTGCCTCGCCCCCCTAGAGAGAGAGAGAGACACACACACACACACATAATTTGTGGTTCATTGTTGCCAATTTTAAATTGTAAATTGATTCCCCCTTCCTCCTGTCTCTAATTTTCTCTCTCACTCTCTCTTCTTCAGGCTGTTTTGTGTGTTTGTTTGAGTCCATGTTGGAATGCTAGTTGGATGATGACATGTCTTCCAGAGGATGTTTGTTTAGGTCACAAGTTTCTATGTCAAACATCTGCTTCTCATATAGCTACCAATGACTTCCATTTCCTAAATCCCCTGTCATGTTTAGAGAGAAGGATTAGCTTTGTGTTGCCCTGGAAACTCCCCCAACAGTTGTGTTTGATATTCTGTGTGTGTGTGTGTGTGTGTGTGTGTGTGTGTGTGTGTGTGTGTGTGTGTGTGTGCGTGTGCGTGCGTGCGTGCGTGCGTGCGTGCGTGCGTGCGTGCGTGTGTGTGTGTGTGTGTGTGTGTGTGTGCGTGTGCGTTTGTCCTTCTGATTCCACAAGCAGAAAATCACTTCAGCTAATATCAAACTGTCTGTGAGGTCAACTTTATGTCCTCTACTGACTGGAATAGTTTAGAGATGTGTTTCTGTGGTTTAATTAGCCTGCATGGGAACGGCTGGCCACTAAATATCTGCACTAATCCATCAGCTATGCAAATCGTGATTCCAATTTAGAGAGATGCCGTCCGCCAGAGGTGCTTTCCATAATGGATTTCTTCTTCATTGTTATTCTTTTTAAATACAGAAAACATCAAATCACGACATCAGTTTTCTTCAACATTTGAATGGATTTCATTTGGATCGAACTGCACCATAAACCCTAGTTAGCAATGCACAAATGTAGGTTACAAAAATAAATATGTGTCTGTGGGGATAGCAGATGTTTACAATGCTGTCTAGAATGATATTGTAGGCAAGACTCTATGTTTAAAATTAGCCTCAGACATGATTTCCCGTCCTTTGTGATCAGATGGTATGGAAACCTTCCCTGGGTAAGTACACACATCAATAGTAAAGTTGCAGAACAGACACAAGGGAGTGATAGAGAGGCTGGTATTGAAAACCTATATGGTTTCTTGTCATGCACGCCCCAAGGGGGAAAAACTATGTTGGTTGTTTATTAAAGGCGTAATATCTGGTAAGCTATAATGACTGGGTGTTGTAGCTTCTCTGGTTGTATTTTTTTGCACTGTGAAGTTTAAGGACTAAAGACATAATGATTACAATGACCATTACTCATTTTATTTCACAGACTTGTGAAATAAAATGTCTTTGTAAACTTGTTACATATTGATAAACTCTCTCCTTGTCATGAAAATAGTATTTATCAATAGAAAAGATCATTAAGAAGCTGTAGGGTTAAATGCGCTCCATACAATGTAGCCTGTAGAAGCTGCCTCTCTGGGGTTTCTTAACACAGGATGGCGCCCTCCTCTTTAGGTAGAGAACACAATCTCATTATTATGGGGAAACAGGCACACCCTTTGCATACCATATTTGTCTTAATAAATATGACGTAATTGCCTAATGAATTATTAATAAAACGCAATTAACAGGTGCAAATTGCACGCATGTTCACACATTTTAATTGCAAATCACATTACATTAGACCAGGCTAGTCTGATAATGTGCCACACCTTTTACAAACACCATACCATGTTCATTACATAGTTGTTTTTGCATTTATTGTCATCGATCGAGTTCATATGTGTGCCTACTAAAGATTAAATAGCCACAACGCTGACTGCAGAATCTCAGCTCTTGGAGTTATTAGCCTAGTTGCAATTGTTAGGCGAATTATATTCATTAAAGCACATTTTATATCTGCAAGAACATTAAACGAATCCTATATTTCGGTTGTAACTCTAAGTTATTATTTTATATCCCAGAAATGGGGAAGGGTCGATCAATTAGGGAGAAGGTGAGAAAACTAGGAGAGGCAGGCACTAAGACGTGTTGCCACCACGGAGAAAGTAGATGGGTCTCCAAAGAGAGAGGTGGTCCAACGCTACTCACCACTGTCATCAGAACAGTGCGAGCTGCTTGCCAGAGAAGCATCCACACACTGCCTACTCGACATTACATTGAAACTTTCACGTTTTGATCATGCAGCTTTTTTCTGATTTGTGCAAACTGAAAAGCACTTAGATTTATCAGTTTATCGTGGAGACCACGACGGTGTTTGAATATCAAACGGACCAGTTTTACGCACGCAATTGGTGTCCAGTGTTATACAGGTTGTTGGGATAGACGCTCCAACAGACAAAAGTTATGGACAAGTCATTTAGTGGTCTGGAAGATTAGACCATGATATGTGCGTCTGCACATCAACGTTTTTGATGCGCGTCATGATTTTCTAGGCTCTTCACAGTGATTGTATGTGGCCCGCTGTTGCCAGTTACATGTTGTAAATCGTCGTTTCTTGGGAATGGATACAATGAAACAAACGGCTGCTGTTGCAGAGATGCTGGCCTCTAAGGATTGCACATTACAGGTTCGGGAAAGACGACAATTCGATAAGCGCTCCAGGGAAAGAATAGAGGCAGAGATGGATCGGGTGCGAACTCGGGAGAGATTTGAAGCCACTCTAGCCGGTCTCGGAGAGCTGGAATACTTGAGACAGCGACAGGAATTACTGGTCAGAAATGTGTTGAATCACCAGGAGTACTCTATACCAACAGTAGATCTAATGTGCGTTACGCACGAGGGGAATTACTTGAACTCGGAGGAAAAACTTCTAGAAGAAAATATTTTATTGCTAAGAAAACAACTGGTATGTAGACTGAATCTAAAGTAATGTATTTATACTATCAAAGTGTTTGGGATAACGTTAATACTAGTGATCATCATTTGGCTGAGTTTTATTTGCGTCCGTTATGTTTTGGTTAGCCTACATTTCAAAAGCGGTCGTGAAATACAAGTATCTCTATTAGTGTATCGTTGGATTGAGACCATCCAAATTGTTCAACAAGAGGTCTATTTTCTGACTGAGTCACAGCTCCACTCCATTCACGTCCAGGGAAAATGAGAACATAGCGGAACATAGCCAAGACAAGCCTACTGATAAAAGTTGGGGACGTTGAGTTTGCTTCGCCAGGCAGGCGCAGACAAGAGGTGCGAAGTCTGTCAACGATTGTGGTCTATGTCTATGATAAGTTTAAAATAAAAAAACAGGCCTGTAAATTAGATTTCCAGACTACTTTCCAGAATAACTGTGGCCCTTTAGTAGCATATGACTTGCTGTTTGGGTTTTTTTCACTCACTCACATATAAAATCCTGTATACATTTGTAACATAATATTTTGGAAAAGTTCAATGTAATTATTTTCTGATGATTACAATAAATGAACGATTCCATTAGATCGATCTGTCATTATAAATCAATGCAAGCAATTGGGTCTCCAGAGGACAAGAGGTTCCCACAGAAATGATAGAGAATAGAAGGATGGCTATTTAAATCAAACTTCCTGAAGGGAGAAGGAAACTCCTGATGTACTCATGTGGTCTGTGAGGGGGTCCAGCCGCTTGAATGAGTCTTACTGATGCGTTACAATGGATGGGGTGACTGAAAGTAACTTTTACAAGCAGATCTCCCACCCCCTGCTGCTGTTAAAGGATGCCAGGGAGTTATTGGCTGGTTCTTTGAGATTAGGCCATTAAACCGACCAAAACACACCTGGGTTCAATAAGGCAGTAAGGGCAAAAATCATGAATGGACTCAGTATTAAAATGTATTGGGGGAAAAAGTTGCAGTTGTTGTATTATACCCTATCCCCATAGGGTTTATTGTAGGCCTACAATAAATCCGATTGGTTTTCAATTGTCATTCTATTATTACAGACCATTTCACTCTCAGCCTACACAGACATTCCCTAATAAAATAACATTTTGACATTTGATCCTCACTGGTTTGTTCAGTCACCCTATCATCCCAGTGGGAGGGTCATTTTATTCAGCAAAACAAATGTTGGTCTGCCTCTGCTAGAGATGCCTTTCCCAAATGGTACTTTGTGTGGAAATGGTCTCTGAAGCCATAGCATGCTCAGAGCACATAAATCACCCACTGCCTCCTGTCAGAGGCCTGGTTTTATGGCCTGCCAATCTGCTGCTGCAGCGAGAGGAAGGGCTGCATCTCAATATAGCCAGGAGTGTGTGTGTGTGTGTGTGTGTGTGTGTGTGTGTGTGTGTGTGTGCATGCGTGTGCATGTGTGTGCATGTGTGTCATTACTGGGCTCAGTCATGGAGCAAATGGTAGCTAAAATGCTTAATGCACAGGGGACAGGCCTTCTGAGATGACAAGCAGGTAATTGGGAGTAATGTTTCCTATGTCTGTAGTCACATAATTGTCACAAATGTAGCAAATGTAAATAGGGTCTGCTGTCACTGAGCCTTCATGGTTGACATTTTCAAACCACAGTCTAGAGCGGAATGGAGAAATGTAACTACCACAGGATCTGGGTGATGTCATGTGTGACCCTGGCTGTTCCACATAACCTGCGTGTTTGATGGAGATATTGTTTTGCTCCCACAAGACGTGATTCTAATTTAGTCTGGGATACTAATGGGTTCTGATAGGGCGACATGGTCTCGCCAAGATGTTGAAGACTTGCAGCACAGTAACTACAGACTTACTTTTAATGACCAACATTCAAGGCTATGGAATTCATCAGAAATGGAACCAAAAATAAGGAGCTAAACATTCTGTTGCAATACAGATCAACACTATGGATTAAGCTATAATAATAATTTGGTTGGTGATTATATTTGTCCCATGTACAACTCAGTAGCCTTGTGGTTATTGTCCGCCCTGAGATTGGAAGGTTGGTAGTTCCATCCACGGCAGTGTCATACCAAAGACTGTAAAAATGCGTCTCTGCTTGGCACTCAGCAGTACGGAGATAGATTGGGGGTAAGGCCCTGTGATAGATTAGCATCCAGGGGGTGTACTTGTACATCAAGCTGCCTCATGCTACAGAAACAGGAGATAGGCTCCTGCTCATATGAGCCAAGGCTTGTGCAAGGCTACTTACTTACAAGTGTGTATTAATATTCATGTGTAAATTGGAAATGTTTTTTTTGCATGTCCAAACTCTCCCTGAGACACCCTCAGAATGGGGCCAACTGTAGATTTCATAGGCAGAACTAGCTGTAGTCCAGGGTTGAAGGCTCAGCGTTAACAAGCAACACCCTGGACAAGAGCATAGGCAGAACTAACTGTAGTTGCTGTACAACTGTAACTAACTGTGTTACCTGTGCGCGTGTTTCCCTCCAGAACTGCCTGAGAAGGAGAGATGCTGGTTTGATCAATCAGCTGCAGGAGTTGGACAGGCAGATCAGTGACCTCCGGTTGGACACGGAGGTGTCACGTGAACACGTGGAGACAGACAGCCGCCCGAGCTCAGGTTAGTCTGGTTTTACAATAAAATTAGAATGGATTCTAAATGTTCTACTTCAGAATGTTACCCTGTGGAAACTAGACATGATTAGTGGGATCTGTCAACTGAGTGATTTTTTAAATTTTTTTCCCCTAAATTGTTTTTTTTTAACCTTTTATTTAACTAGGCAAGTCAGTTAAGAACAATTTTTTATTTACAATGATGGCCTATCCCCAGCCAAACCCTAACCCTAACCTGACGCTGGGTCAATTGTCCACCACACTATGGGACTCCCAATCACGGCCGGTTATGATACAGCCTGGAATCGAACCAGGGTCTGTAGTGAAGCCTCTAGCACTGAGATGCAGTGCCTTAGACCGCTGTGCCACTCAGGATCCCATTTCAACTTAGTAGTTGAGGATACTGCAGAACGTGTAATCCCCCAAGGTATAGGGTTTTTAACACATGGGTTCTCAAAGTGGGGTCTGTGGACTGATCTCAAAATATATAACAAATATAGATATTTTTAGGTAAACCCGTATAGTACCGGTTTGGACCCCCCTTTTCATCCAGAACAGCTACAGATACGCTGTGGTGTTCAATCATTGCTTAGTCGGTATCAAGGGACCTAATGTGTGCCGGGAAAACATTCCTCAAACCATTACACCATCGCCACCAGCCTGTACCATTTACACCAGGCAGAACAGGGCAATGGATTTATGATGCTTATGCCAAATCCTGACTCTGCCATCAGCATGACACAACAGGAACCGCGATTCTTCAGACCAGGCAATGTTTCTTCACTCCTCAATTGTTCAGTGTTGATCGCTTGCCCACTTGAGCCGCTTCTTCTTGTTTTAAGCTGATAGGAGTGCAACCTGGTGTGGTCGTCTGCTGCAATAGCCCATCTGTGACAGTGATCAATGAGTTGTGTCTTCCGAGACAACGTTCTGCACACCACTGTTGTACTGCGCCGTTATTTCTCTGCTTGTGGCCCACCTGTTAGATTACACGATTCTTGCCGTTCTCCTTTGACTTCTCTCATCAACAAGCTGTTTTCACCCACAGGACACCTGCTGACTGGATGTTTTTTGTTTGTCGCACAATTCTCGGTAAACTCTAGACATAAAAAGGCCCAGTAGGCTGGGCGTTTCTCAGATACTGGAACCGGCGCGCCTGGCACCGACGATCATACCACGCTCAAAGTCACTTAGGTCACTTGTTATTTTTGTAGTTATTTTATATTTTGTTATTTCTACCGCTATTTCGTGATATCCATTTGATAGTTACAGTCTTGTCCCATCGCTGCAACTTCTGTATGGACTCGGGAGAGTCGAAGGTCGAGAGCCATGCGTCCTCCGAAACACAACCCTGCCAAGCTGCACTACTTCTTGACACATTGCTCTCTTAACATTGAAGCCAGCCACACCAATGTGTCGGAGGAAACACTGTCCAACTGACACACTTGTCAGCATGCATGCGCCCGGCCCGCCACAGGAATCGCTAGAGCGCGATGGGACAAGGACATCCCGGCCGGCCAAACCCTCGCTTAACCCGGACGACACTGGGCCAATTGTTCGCCGCCTCATGGGTCTCCCGGTCGGGGCCGGCTGAGACACAGCCCGGGATCAAATCCGGATCTGTAGTGATGCCTCTAGCACTGCGTAGCAGTTCCTTAGACCGCTGCGCCTCTTGGGAGGCCCTCCCATTCTAAGGTTTAATCTAACAGTAACTGAATGCCTTTATGCCTGTCTGCCTGCTTTACATAGCAAGCCACAGCCTCGTGACTCACTGTCTGTAGGAGCGAACCATTTTCATAAGTTGGGTGGTGTACCTAAAAAAAGATTTACGTTTCTTTTCTTTTTAATGAATATTACTAACAACATATTATTTTATACATTTTTATTGTTGGGCGTGCAATAACAATTTGCATTCTAATGGTGCATACAGACTGTTTCTTGTTGTCAAATTAACTGGGGCAAGCTTCAGACATGTAGATATTGCTCAGCCCCAGTCAATTTGACAAGAGATTTGCTTGCCCCAGAGAATTTGACAACAAGAGACGTTTTTTGTGTGCCCAATAGCATTTGAGGGGGTGGGGGGGTGTATTGTGCGACACTATTACTGTAGACGTATTAACTACATTTTCTGAAATTACAATGCAAAAATATTACATATAGCTCCTTTAATCTACAATTCATGTTCTTAACCCTGGGCAACATTGGTCTGGGAGGCTCACAGGGATATTGGTATCCACAGTACTCCACCAATTATACATTTTCCAACTCATTACTTATTGTATTCCCCTTAAAGAAATGTGAAGCTAAATGCACTGCAATTCAAGCTTCAAAATGGCTATTTTTCTCTGTGCCTCATGTTTTCTTTCTGTCTCAAAATGTGTACAAATGCAGTATTTTAGCCTTAAAGCTGAAAAAAAGTATCTCTGCCCCATGACAATGTGTAGAATTGCTGGAAATTAGCTTGAAAACTTGAAAGCTGAGCTTGAAAACTGAAAACTTCCCTGGGTCCAAGATTTGCTTCACCCATCCATGAACTGCAAAATATTTTTTTCTCACTCGAGTTGTGTTCTGATTGAGGGGGTCCCTGATGAGTTTGCTATCACAAAGGGGTCCCTGGCTCCAAAATGTTTTAGAACCCCTGTCTTAGCAAATTAATACAAATATGACATACAAATGACTGACAATGCAAAAAATTAGCAAAATGGGCACATAGAGAATTCGCATTCTACCGGGCAAGCGTGCCAATAAATTACAGAGCGAAAGTAGGGTATGCTACGCTGCAAATATAACAAACTTTCATCTAGTATAAACCCTATCTACACGAAGCATTGTTTTTTAAATGCTTAAGATTTTCTACCTTAATTATTTTAATAGCCGCAGCCTGTCATGTAATAAGTTGTTGGATGACAGCTTCCTCCATGAAGTGTGTAAAATCAACATGTTAAAATGTTCACTTCTGTTTCTCTGCCCTTTCTCTCGGTGTCGCTGTCTCTCTCTCTCTATCCAGGCTTTTACGAGCTGAGCGACGGCGCTTCAGGGTCCCTCTCCAACTCTTCCAACTCGGTGTTCAGCGAGTGTTTGTCCAACTGTCGCTCCAGCACCTGTTTCTGCAGTCCCCTCGACACATCGCTGTGTGCCTCCGAGGGAAGGCTCAAATCTGCAGGTGAGAGAGAAGCCCCCACATCACAGCCCCCATAGCACCAGGGTTTGGGCCAATTCATTTAAATTATTTCAGGAAGTAAAATTAAATGCAGCATAGTGGCGGTCTATGTACAGCACAACATAGACCGCCACAGCACAGCCTCCCATAGCAAAGTCTAGAACACCACTGGACAGCCTAGCCTAGCATAAGACAGCACAGCAAAGCCTAGGGCCCATGGATATGACAGGGTCCTGGTGTTTTATTTCACATGGTCTATCTTGGGAGCAACAAACAGGCTGAATCCTTTTGTTGTCCTTTGCTGTATAAACACACGCTCTTTCCTTCTTTCCCCAAAGACCCCCATCAGGCCGTCACCCACCACATATCCACCTAACTTGGGTCTCAGCTCTGTTCTAGCTGGCCCCAGTTCAACTTCTAATTGTTTCCTTGGTGTCATTGCCATTAGTGGGGTTTGTTGTGACAACTCTTTGATTCAGTTTCAAACGAGAAAAAAAGAGTAGGAAGGAAACCCCAAACACTATTTGTGTCCCAAATGGCACCCTTTTCCCTACATAGTGCACTAGAGCCTTATAGGCACTATATACGGTGTCATTTGGGATATGGCCAATATCAGTTGAGCTGGATTCCCAGCCAGGCCAGGCAGATGGCTCAGCTCTAACTAACAGCCACACCTGTGATGATAAGACACAAACAAAAGGACCATTAACACGTCCAAACCAACTGCCTTCTTCGTTAGCATATTGAGAGGATGGTTTACTTTGCTTAGCCTGTCAACACTACACACCTACTGTAAGCTTCTGTGTGGCATTATTGTTGAAATGAGGAAATGGTGTGGTAACTGGTGGTACAGTATCTGTTGTTTTATACTATGGATGGGCAACTAGGCCCGCGGATCAACTTCCAATTGGAGGGTGTCTCGGGATCTCAAGTTAATGTTGAGAGTTAGAATAGTAGAATACACAAAGTGCAATTTTATTAGTCGCTTTCACTCCGATATCATATCAAAACTGCAAACATTTCTCTCCACCCTATGGCAAAATGAGTAGAATTGCAAGAAATTAGCTATACAGTGCCTCCAGAAAGTATTCAGACCCCTTGACTCTTTCCACATTGTTACGTTACATAAAGCCTAATTCTAAAATGGATTTTTTTTTAAATTCCTCATCAATCTACACACAAAACCACATAATGACAAAGATAAAACAGGTTTACAGAAATGTTTGCTAATTTATAAAAATAAATCAATGGAAATACCGCATTTACAAAAGTATTCAGACCCTTTACACTCAGTACTTTGTTGAATCACCTTTGGTAGCGATTACAGCCTCGAGTCTTCTTGGGTATGACGCTACTAGCTTGGCACACCTGTATTTGGGGAGTTTCTACCATTCTTCTCTGCAGATCCTCTCCCGCTCTGTCAGGTTGGATGGGGACCGTCGCTGCACAGCTATTTTCAGGGTTCTCCAGAGATGTTCGATCGGGATCAAGTCCGGGCTCTGGCTAGGCCACTTCACCCCCCAGTCTGAGGTCCTGAGCGCTCTGGAGCAGGTTTTCATCAAGGGTCTCTCTGTATTTTTTCCATTCATCTTTCACTCAAAGACTAGCTCCCAGTCCCTGCCCCTGAAAAACATCCCCATAGCATGAAGCTGCTACCACCATCCTTCACCGTAGGGATGGTGCCAGGTTTCCTCCAGACATGACGCTTGGCATTCAGGCCAAAGAGTTCCATCTTGGTTTCATCAGACCAGGAAATCTTGTTTCTCCTGGTCTGAGAATCCTTTAGGGGCCTTTTGGCAAACTCCTAGCGGGCTTTCGTGCCTTTTACAGAGGAGTGGCTTCCGTCTGGCCACTCTTCTATAAAGGCCTGATTAGTGGAGTGCTGCAGAGATGGTTGTCCTTCTGGAATGTTCTCCCATCTCCACAGAGGAGCCCTTGAGCTCTGCCAGTGACCATCAGGTTCTTGGTCACCTCTCTGACCAAGGCCCTTCTCCCCCGATTGCTCCGTTTGGCCGGGCAGCCACCTTTAGAGTCTTCGTGGTTCCAAACTTCTTCCATTTATGAATGATGGAGGCCACTGTGTTCTTGGGGACCTTCAATGCTGCAGAAATGTTTTGGTACCCTTCCCCAGATCTGTGCCTCGACACAATCCTGTCTTGGAGCTCTGTGGACAATTCCTTTGACTTCATGGCTTGGTTTTTTTCTCTGACATGCACTGTCAACAGTGGGACCTTATATAGACAGGTGTGTGCCTTTACAAATCATGTCCAATCATTTGAATTTACCACAGGTGGACTCCAATCAAGTTGTTTCAAGGATGATCAATGGAAACAGGATGCACCTGAGCTAAATTCTGAGTCTCATAGCAAAGGGTCTGAATACTTAATGTAAATAAGATGTTTTTGTTTTTATACGTTTGCAGAAATTCTAAACGTTTTGCTTTGTCATTATGAGGTATGAGGAAAAATGTTTTTTTTTTTTAAATACATTTTACAATAAGGCTGTAACTTAAAATGTGGCAATGCACTGTAAAACTGCAAATGTTTTTCTCCGCGCCATTGCAAATGGAGTCGATTTGCAGGAAATTAGATATAAAATAGAAATATCTTCTCTCCGCCCCATGGCAAAATGTGTAGAATTCCAACAAACTTGCTTTAAAACTACAAAATGTTCTCCATGCCCCATGGCAAAATGTGGAGAATTGCAGGAAATTAACAAAAAAAGAAAATAATTATCTGCTGTCAAGAAGGGGGCCACTAAAATGTTTTCTTCAGAGAGGTGGTGGGGCACCCCAACAGAATGTAGATTAGAGACCCCAAAAGGCTGGAGCCAGCTCTGACTGCATGTGTGGGTATGGATGTCGGTACGCAGACCCACGAGTCACTGCAGCCCCCCATGATGAGTTCAGATTTTTGTGCCCCCCCCCCATCAAAGTCACCCATCCTGGTTCTATACTGTAGCCCTATATGGTTTCCATATAAATGACTAGTGGTGTATCTGTTGTTCTGTAGTCCTTATCCTCTTTCTCCTGTCTGGTTTTCAGATGAGCTGGGTAACTGTGCTGAGTGTGAGGGCCAGTGTGAGGAGCAGCAGACGTCAGGGACAGTCAGGAGGTCCCCCTCTGCTCCCTACTCCCCCTCTACAGATACCTCCACTCAAGACATCCAGTCCAAGTACCACTGTGACCTGATTGCCAAGAATGGCAGTGACGTGTACCGCTATCCCAGCCCCCTCCACGCCGTGGCCGTACAGAACCCCATCTTCTTACAGTCTCTGGCCGAACACCTCAAAGAGGACGGAGGGCTGTCAAAGAGCGGCGGCTGCATTGAGGGTTCCAGTGACTGTCAGAAACTGGAGCAGCAGCCTATTCTGGTGCCCCAGAGCACTTCTTGGTCTGCCTCCTACTCGCCCGCTAATAAACGACTGGACAATTATATCTTCAGCCTGCTTCAGAGGAGGGCTCAGCCCATTAGGACCAACAAGCCACGGACGAGCATCAGCACAGACCCCTCCAAGAGCATCCTAAGGCAGGGTAGTCTGTGTGTGAGGCAGGCTAGTGTTGGCCAGCAGCAGCCACCGGGACTGTGGACTGCTCCTGTTACTGACCTCAAACCAACCTGGCAGACGTGTTTACATGCAGGAGGTGCCAGTAACAATGACCCAGGAACAGGCTCCCAACAGAGACAGTGGTCAGTGGAGAGCAAAGGGGAACTCCTCTTAGAAATTGGGATGGTGTCCCAGTCTTTGGGCCAACCTCAGAACGGATATGCCACAATCAACAGCAGTGACATTCACACCAACAGCCTGGTGACCAACACCAACAGTCTGTTGAAAAAGAAGGCGCCAACCAATAAAGGACTTCCATCGTCGACCGGTCCTCTGTCTAAGGATTACCAAGACCTGGGCGCCCCCAATGCCAACTCCTCCCCCAAAGAGAGAACGCAATCTTATTTCCCTAATGCTCAAGAGGAAAACATTACTAAACTCTCCCAGACTCTGCCAAGAGACCTCACCAAAACAGGCGCTCCCAAGAAAAGCCCTAAGAGCATTGCGGTCTCAGTCTATACAGCCCGGCACACTAAAGAAAAGAGGCCAATGCTGGAGCTGGTGAGTCTGGGGTCTTCCTCCCAGAGCCAGGATGAGAGTCAGGGTCACATGGTCAGTGCCCAGTACATCCCCGCCCAGAGGCAGGTGGTCAAGCTCCGCAAGGGGGGCAAAAACATTAAGATTGTCAAGGTGAAGAGCGCCTCCCTGAAACCACATAGGGGGACGCACGCATATGCTGAGCCTGTATCATCAGAGATGGCGGGGACGAGGGAGAACGGTCACCGATCTGGAGGATCTAGGAAGTCTCGTCAGCCTGAGGAGGTACAACATGTGCACAAAGTCTCCTCCAAGAGGGGGGCATCTTCCAGGGCCAAGCGCACCGTCCCAGCATCTATCCCTGAGGGCCGGGTCCTAGAGAAACACATGGCCATGGTGTCTACAACAAGGTCCACTGTGACCAGGCATCACGGCTACCATGGTAGGGAGGTTGTGGTGGCCAAGCCCAAGTACAAGCGGACAAGCGGACAGGACTACAACCGTGGAAGGCTGAGAGCCATCACTGAGGTGCCTTACGATGAGGCCCTCAGGAGAGCCCACCGCAGGCAGAAGAGGGAGCTCCTCGGCCAGGTCTCCACAACCACCACCATGTACCTGCCCTCCAACGCGCAGTTCACCAGCCCTTACGCCTACGTGGCCGGCAGCGATTCTGAGTACTCCGCAGAGTGCGCCTCACTCTTCCATTCCACCATCATGGACACCAGTGAGGACGAGCGGAGCAACTACACCACCAACTGCTTCGGGGACAGCGAGTCCAGCCTGAGTGAGGTGGACTTTGTTGCGGAGAGCACTATCAGCAGTGACTCTGAGGAGAGTGGAGGGATGAACTGGCCCCAGTTTGCAGGGCAGGGCGCTGGGCCTCAGGAAGTAACCACTGCCCAGGCTAAGGCCTTCGTCAAGATCAAGGCCTCTCACAACCTGAAGAAGAAGATCCTCCGCTTCCGTTCTGCGGGCTCGCTGAAACTGATGACGACTGTATGAGGGAGGGACTTCAGGGTGTCGGGCAGGAAGCAGCGACCAATCAAATTGGTTGCTCTCTCTCTCTGCCCAACAAGTGCCTAGGCTGATTTTCTTATTTACAGAAAGTCTCTGCTAAAGTTAGTCTCAGAGACGTTTAAGGAAACATTTTAATTGGGTTTGGACAAAATGTCTGGCAGACTCCCTCTCCCTGCACTTTCTGACAAACATTGGACAGGGTGAAAAGCATCTGAGTAGCCCCATTATTTTGTTGTATGTAGCCATTTTTTGTATTTATTATGGACTTTACCCTTGCTGTAGTACATGGCAAAAAGTTCTGTAAATGCTTTTAATGGTTATGGTTTACTTTTTGATTAAAGATATTTAAACTTAATATATTTGGTTGGTATTTCTTGGATACATATTTGATTGATGATTGAAGCAGAGTATTACTTAAAAGTGGCTGTAAGGAATATTCATGCATATAAAGACAGTCTATTCTGAAAATTGAAAACTGCTGATGATACCATGGTAACACTTTGATATATGTACACATATGATCTGCATGAGCAACTGCTTTACCTTCATCTGTTGTTGATACCAAGTAGCTAGCTCCAATTGTTGTATATAATGTTTATGCGTGTTAATACTGGTGCTTAACTTTTTTTAATGCATTATTAAATGTCTGCTTTAAATTCAATATGTGGTCGTCACCCCTTCTTCTGAATTGTGCATTCAGGTAGCATAGTTGTTTGTTGACAAAAGTATTTCTTTCCTCCAGTTCAACCTCCACTGTGACATTATCATATTCAATGTGATCTTTCACTCGATTTTGTCTCAATAAATCAATTAACTTAGACATTCTAGAACCTCATTTACCTTAGGTCATTCTACAGCATATGAATATAATTGCATTTCTATGTTCTACAGTACTAAAGCGTATTCCAGAACCTCACCACCTTCAAATACTGAACAAAAATATGAACAGAACATCAAATCCAATTTTATTTGTCACATGCGCTGAATATAACAGGTGAAATGATTACTTACAAGCCCTCAATCAACAATGCAGGTTTAAGAAAATACAATACAAAAAAAGTAAGAGTAAGAGATAACAAATAATTAAAGAGCAGCAGTAAATAACAATAGCGGGGCTATATACAGGGGGTACCGGTACAGAGTCAATGTCAATGTGCGGGGGCACCGGTGTCGAGGTAATTCAGGTGATATGTACATGTAGGTAGAGTTATTGAAGTGACTATAAATAGATAATAACAGAGTAGTATCAGCAGCAGTGTTCCCCATAGGGATGGGGGAGGGCAATGCAAATAGTCTGGGTAGCCATTTGATTAGCTGTTCAGGAGTCTTATGGCTTGGGGATAGAAGTTATTTAGGAGCCTCTTGGACCTAGAATTGTACCGCTTGCCGTGCGGTAGCAGAGAGAACGGTCTGTGACTAGGATGGCTGGAGTCTTTGACAATTTTTAGGGCCTTCCTCTGACACCGCCTTGTATAGAGATCCTGGATGGCAGGAAGCTTGGCCCAGGTGATCTACAGGGCCGTACGCACTCACGATGGTGCAGCTATAAAACCTTTTGAGGATCTGAGGACCCATGCCAAATCTTTTCAGTCTCCTAAGTTGGAATAGGTTTTGTTGTGCCCTCTTCACGACTGTCTTGGTGTGCTTGGACCATGTTAGTTTGTTGGTGATGTGGACGCCAAGGAACTCTCAACCTGCTCCACTACAGCCCCATCGATGAGAATGGGGGCGTGCTCGGGCCTCCTTTTCCTGTAGTCCACAATCACCTCCATCCTTTGTCTTGATCACGTTGAAAGAGAGGTTTTTGTCCTTGCACCACACGGTCAGGTCTCTGACCTCCTCCCTATAGGCTGCCTCATCGTGGTCGGTGATCAGGACTACCGCTGTTGTGTCATCAGCAAACTTAATGATGATGTTGGAGTCGTGCCTGGCCGTGCAGCCATGAGTGAACAGGGTGTACAGGAGGGGGCTGAGCACGCACCCCTAAGGCGCCCCCGTGTTGAGGAGCACCATTGCAGATGTGTTGTTACCTACCCTTACCACCTGGGGGCAGCCCGTCAGGAAGTCCAGGATCCAGTTGCAGAGGGAGGTGTTTAGTCCCAGGGTCCTTAGCTTAGTGATGAGCTTTGAGGGCACTATGGTGTTGAAAGCTGAGATGTAGTCAATGAATAGCATTCTCACATAGGTGTTCCTTTTGTCCAGAGTTGAAATGGCAGTGTGGAGTGCAATAGAGATTGCATCATCTGTGGATCTGATGATACGGTATGCAAATTAGAGTGGGTCTAGAGTTTCTGGGATATTGGTGTTGATGTGAGCCATGACCAGCCTTTCAAAGCATGTCATGGCTACAGACGTGAGTGCACGGGTCGGGTAGTAGTTTAGGCAGTGTTCTTGGGCACAGGGACTATGGTGGTCTGAAGCATGGAGGGTATTACAGACTCAGACAGGGACAGTTTGAAAGTGTCAGTGAAGACACTTGACAGTTGATCAGCGCATGCTCAGAGTACACGTCCTGGTAATCCGTCTGGCCCTGCAGCCTTGTGAATGTTGGCCTGCTTGAAGGTCTTACATCGGCTGCGGAGAGCGTGGTCACACAGTCGTCCAGGAACAGCTGATGCTCTCACACATGTTTCGGTGTTTCTTGCCTCGAAGCGAGCATAGAAGTTGTTTAGCTCATCTGGTAGGCTCGTGTCACTAGGCAGCTCTTGGCTGTGCTTCCCTTTGTAGTCTGTTATAGTTGGCAAGCCCTGCCACATCCAACGAGAGGCGGAGCCGGTGTAGTACGATTCAATCTTAGTCCTGTATTGAAGCTTTGCCTGTTTGATGGTTCATCGGAGGGCATAGCAGGATTTCTTATAAGCTTCCGGGCAAGAGTCCCGCTCCCTGAAAGCGGCAGCTCTAAACTTTAGCTCAGAGTTAATGTTGCCTGTAATCCATGGCTTCTGGTTGGGGTATGTACGTACAGTCACTGTGGGGATGATGTCCTCAATGCACTTGATAAAGCCAGTGACTGATGTGGTGTACTCCTCAATTCCATCGGAAGAATCCCGGGAACATATTCCAGTCTGTGCTAGCAAAGCAGTCCTGTAGTTTAGCATCTGCTTCATCTGACTACTTTTTTATAGACTGAGTCACTGGTGCTTTCTGATTTAATTTTTGCTTGCAAGCAGGAATCAGGAGGATAGATTATGGTCAGATTTGCCAAATGGAGGGTGAGCCACTAAATCTCTGTTTCCTACCCCAGCAAATCACGGGGATGTAGGCCTGATCGGGTGTCTGTAGTAGTATTTCCCTCCCATCCGACTCATTGAAGAAGAATTCGTCCAGTTTGAGGTGAGTAATCGCAGTTCTGAAGTCCAGAAGCTCTTTTCGGTCATAAGAGATGGTAGCAGCAACATTATGTGCAAAACAAGTTACAAACAACGTGAAAAAACAAACAAAATAGCATGGTTGGTTAAGAGGTGATAAGACGGCAGACCTCCCCTCCGGCGCCATCGTAATTGAGGCATTCAAAAACATGCAACAATTTCAACGATTTTACTGAGTTATAGTCAGAAAAGGAAATCAGGGCTGCGCTGATGTCCGGGTTTGGCCAGTGTAGGCCGTCATTGTAAATGAGAATTTGTTCTTAACTGACTTGCCCAGTTAAATAAAGGTTAGATAAAAAATAAAAAGTCAATTGAAATAAATAAATTAGGCCCTAATCTATTACTCGGCAGAGGCCCACCAATTGGGGATCCAGGCCCAGCCAATCAGAATATGTTTTTCTCCACAAAATGGCTTTATTACAGACAGAAATATTCCTCATTTTCATCAGCTGTCTGAGTGGCTGGTCTCAAACGATCCCGCAGGTGAAGATTCCGGATGTGGAGGTCCTGGGCTGGCGTGGTTACACATGGTCTGCGAAGGTCGGTTGGACGTACTGCCAAATTCTCTAAAACTACCTTGTAGACGGCTTATGGTAGAGAAATTTACATTAAATGATGTGGCAACAGCTCTGGTGGACTTTGTGTTGTGTGACAAAACTGCATGTTTTAGAGTGCCCTTTTATTTTTGTCACGAATATTACCGAAGGTGACTCCCCTTCTTGTTCGGGTGGCGCTCGGCGGTCGTCATCACCGGTCTACTAGCTATCACCAATCCTTTGTTCTGTGTTCGTTTGGTTTTGTCTAATTGGTATCACCTGTTTCTTGTTTGGTTGTTAGGGTGGGGTTATTTAAGTTTGTTCAGCCCGCTTCTGTTTCGTGCGGGCTTGTTCGTCTGTTTTGTGTTAGAGTGTATTTTGTTTGCATTTTGGGTTTCGCACTGTCCGTTGATATTTCTGTTCATTTGTTTTCCTACTTTTGTTCATGTTATTTTTCCTGGACATTAAAGCGTGTTTTTTCCCACATCCTTTTGCTCTCTGCGCCTGACTCCACACCTCTTCACTCATTGCACGTTACAATTTTCCCCAGCACAAGGTGCACCTGTGTAATTACCTATGCTGTTTAATAAGCAGTCAGGTGGATGGATTATCTTGGCAATGGAGAAATACTCACTCACAGATTTGTGCACAAAATCTGAGCAAATAAGCTTTTTGTGCATATGGAACATTTTGGGGATCTTTAATTTCAGCTCATGACACATGGGACCAACACTTTACAGAGTGCATTTACAGTTTTGTTCAGAATTTAGATCTTTCTAGAATCTCCAGTACTGAAGCGTTGCTTCAGATTCACAAATGCCTAAACTAATAGTGTTTTCACTCCACATATTGGGCCATATCACAGTCCTGTCTGTGTTTGTGCCCAGATGCTCTCTATATTTGGTGTGTTTGTCTCTCGCTCAAGCACCAAACTCACTGATCACGTCAGTGCTAACAGGATACCATGTCTGTGTCTTTGACACCTCAGCAATCAACCCTCTCAGACTCAATATGCTCAATATTCCAATCCACAACCTTGCCTGGCTGCAAGAGGTGGGAGGAAAGACGTAAAAAGAAGTCCATTTTCAGGCGATGTCTGGGAATGAATTAGCTACAGAAAATTGTATAGGGTATTTATAGGAAGTGCGAGGATATGCACAAATGGCAGCAGTACTGATAGTACATCATGCATTCACGTTTGACCTACAGATTAATGTCGGCACCATGTCCTCAGGGCAAATATCATCCAGCTTACATGTTGAATATTTCATATCTATATAACAATGTGGAGTTAGGCAATGATTCATGCAATATGTAGTTTTCCCGTGACCCTCTGCCTCTTTCTCGCTACCCTGCAGAAATTAAAGTCAAGGTAGCATGTGGGAGTGTGTCGGGCATGCGTGCGAACGTGTGTTCAGAATAGATAACAGGATCATTGCTGCTTTGGGTTAGCTTTCATCCCAGTCACCTTAATATGCTTGTTTAAACTTCCACATCTCTTATGAGATCCCGGCCCAACCAACAACACATGACTGTTACATTGGGAAAAATTGTTTTGTTCTGGCTGTAAATTATTCCAAAGGTCATGCTTGATGGAGCCAAACTACTTTATGAAACCATGGCTGAGACCCAAATGGTGCACTGTTATTCCCTATGTTGCTACTTTTGACCAGTCAAGTGATTATCAGTACACTTTATAGGGTATAGGTTACAATTTAGGACGCACCTCTGTTTTCATTTGAATAAGAGGTCCAAGTTGACCCTTGTTTATAATGGCAAATGAAGGGCAGCTCAAATTAAGAAGGATTGCATCCCAAATGGTACCCTACTCTTTATGTTGTGCACTACTTTGGCCCTGGTCAAATGTAGTACGCTGCATAGGAAATAGGGTGCCATTTTGGACAAAGGATTTGTCCACAATAACTATGCATCGTGTCACAAAAGGTTTCTGTAAGGTTACATTATGTCATAAGCTATGCAGCAAAATATATGTTTAATAATGTCTTTACATTATATAGTACATTGCATGTGTATAAGAACTAGTTTATTAGTTTAACTGTTCTATTGTCAGAGTCCAAACGCCTGAAGACAGCCAAGAGATGTTGAGAACAATGTGTGTCCTAAGTCTAACTAGAGTCTAAAACTAACATCTTGTACTAATCTCAAGTACGGTTTTCTACAACTATTTGTCTCGTCATTTCTTCGTGCTATTTCTAGGCTGTAAAATAAGTCATTTACGAGTATTCATGCATACACCGGATAAGTACAGTGAAATGTGTTGTTTTACAAGGTCAGCTATGGAAGTACAGCGCCCCATGAACAAATGAGGGTTAAGTGCCTTGCTCAAGGAAAAGTGAGTATACAGTTGTGCAATTAGTATCAACCACATATCATTACATTCCCTGTAACTGGTTCATAAAGAGTTCAATCCCAGCCACAACAATGTCCTTCCAAAGAAGCTTTCATTTTTGTGGCTCAGATAGCAATAACACTGACCCACGTACAGTAGCTTTATGATGCAATAAAAACAAATACCATGCGACAAGATCAGAAACGCATGTAACTAATCGTGAACTTGTACTGCTTTAATGAGTCCAGCTGTAGGACCATGACACACAGCTAGATGTAGGGATATGTTATATTTTTTGTAATGCATTTGTAGATTATCATATTATCGTCATCAAAACCTTGTTGTTGCAGTAATTTAGGAGAGTTTCTATTACCTTTCCTATCCGGAAATGTTATGAATCCTTCAACGTGAGCATATCAAGAACGCCAATGATCAGAACCAAGATACTCTCCTAGTCAGGTGACCTATCAGGTGACCATCATTTCACTCTATACAGATGGCTGACAAGCGCCCTCAAAACATTTCATGGCTTGGCAACCATCGGAAGACTTAATCAAGGTGGTGTTCTTGGCGTAAGTGAATGTTATTGATAGGATGTTCACTGTTTATTCTCATAGTTGAAGTTACTGGCTTTCTATCATTACCAATTACCACTGATTTATCATAACCTTTTTGTTCAGACTAGCTCAGTACTTCAAGTAGCTAGTGTGGAGGTGGGGCATGTTCACTTCAGTAGCCGTAGCTCAAGGTCAACAGTCTCCTCAGAGAAAACGGAGATTGAGGGCCTGAGAGATAGTTCAAGACTGTGGGCTATGTGTGGCATCCGGCCTGTGTTGATTTAGCCATGGTCTATGGTGGCCCTCCAGCCCTCCAGGGCCTAATGACTCTCAGAGATGAAACAGAATTCTGCATTCCAATGGCATCCTATTCCCTACATAGTGCACTACTTTTGACCAGAGCCGTATAGGAATAGGGGGTAATTTGGCAAGCAGGCAGAATGCTGGCCTTTTAGACAGGGACCTGACTCCCAGGTCACAGCAGGGCCACATTGGATAACTTAATACCTAGACAACTGGTAGGAACACACACGCACACTGAGGCTGCACGGATTTAGAGCAAAAGGGTCCCAAAGGGGGTTTGATGTGGACCTGGGGAAGGAGGGAGAGAGATGATTATCGGATGGCCTGTGGCTCTGAGGCATGTTGTGTATGCTGACTGCTGGGGACCAGCTGGTGTACAGGGAAGGACATCTCTGTCTATAGTATATCTCTGTCCTTTAATGAGAGGCTATTGTTGAGGATTGATTCAGAAATTATAACTATAGCAGGCGGAAAATCATTACATCTTCTGTCTGCTGTATGGGTGCCCTGCAACTGAAAAAATCTTGTTCCCAAGCCAAGGACTTAGACTTCCCAGTCAAGTCAGTATTTTAAAGCTTTTAAAGCTTTCTATGCTGCCTGTCATTAAGAGCAGCCTTCACTGACTCCCCCCGGAGGTCGCCCCCCCAGATAGCAAATGAACACATTGGTGTCATGATTAAAACGTTTTCTTACAATAAATTAGCCTTAAAACTACAAAATATATAGAATAGTAGGAAATTAGCTCTAAAACAGCAACATTTTTTTTCAGCCTCATGACAAAATGTGTTAAATAGCATGAGATTAGCTGTAAAACTGTGAAGAAGATTTACGGATGACATTTGTCCAAATTGATGATGTTTGTAGCACAGCGAGAGCAGTGGTGTGTATTCATGGATGCCAAGGGAATCCAGACTATAAAAAAAGGAATATTTCGTCTCTCTGTGTCTCATCATTTTCCTTCAATTCGCAAGAGGCTGAATGTATCTCGCCGGAGAAAACATCTGAGCGAATGAAACGGCACCCTTCTGTCTCTGTATGTGTAGATCTGATACTGTCTGGTCAAAAAATAGTATGATATTGTTGCCACCTGTAGCATTGAATGCAAGGGAAGCCAGAAAGAACTTGATAAAAAAAAGTATACAATAATAGCCAATCTGCGTTGATCTAAACTGAGTGGTCTCATCTGTGAATGGTCCTGGCGCACCAAAAAGTGTCAAGGGAAGACAGTTTGGATTTGACTTCACAACAATCACATCAAAAGCCAAAAGTAATTGACAGAATTAAAGGTGAATTGCTGCATCTCATGGTGTTATTGTCCTCCGGTGGCTAGCTAGCTAGCTAAAATGTGTGCTTTCCTAAATTAGCAATGGATGGAGGTAGGGATTTGGACTTGTGGTTTTACTTAATTGTCTGTACTGTCCAATGATTATAACGGGGATTCTGATCCAACCATTAATTCATAACATTGTGCCTCTGACCTGAGAGGATGGAAATTCAATATGTAGCTAGATGTAGAAGGCTAATGTTAACTAGCTGGGTAATCGATGCCCATGAAAGGAAGTTAGGCTAGGGAGCAAGCATTTTAGCCAGGTACTGTAGCCTAGAACAACAAAAAGCTGGACAGTCACATTATATTTAGTTTATGTTGATTGGACTAAATTGCTTTTGGAATCTTTTAGTTGTCACTGTATTAGACTAAACATACAATAGGTGATTTGATGATGTTGATGTTGAAATGGTGTTGGAATAGTGGGGGCAGCTCATTTTCTTTGCAACTTAATAGTTCTTTAGTAGTCCGAAAATGTTGGAACCATTAACTTGATTGACCATGCTGTAGGTCATGTGACTGTTTGTTACACGCTATATGCTTCTTGGACTCCACCGGACAGATGTTGCTCTCCAGTTTTGTGATGAAACAAAGGTGTAGTTGAATTTATTTATTCGACCTTTGGCCTATATATCACAGTGGCAAGGCATATGAACTAACAGGTTATAGAGGAAACAACGCAATTATCATAACACATAGGTTGTAATTATGGCTAATATGTGATTTTTACCCACGCACCACTGCTGTTCACTGTAAAAGCAAATGGGGAGTGGAAAGTGCGTGTCTTCATTATAGTCAATCAGGGTTTTATTATCTCCTTGGTAGGAAAAAACACAGCTGTAGTCTATTTCTAGCTCTCAATGTTAAGATGCTCAGTGACAATAAACTGGAACCTTCTTCTGTCCCCCAGTGTCTGTCCCCCAGTATCTGTCCCCCATGTCTGTCAACGAATGTAGTGCATAGCATTGCAGCTGCTGTCGTCCCGAGAAGGACCAAGAAAGGCTTTGATCTAGTCACATTATCCCCTGGCCACTGGCTTGTCAACATCAACCCTTCCAAAGGTTGTTTTTCTAGTCTTGAAACATTGGAAATGCAGTGCTTCTGAAAAAAACTCACTGAGGCCTCCTGTAGACCTACTGTAGGGAGCCTGTGGACCTTCGTGTAGACCTCCTGTTGACTGCCTGTAGACCTCCTGTAGACTGCCTGTAGACAGCCTGTAGACCTACTGTAGGGAGCCTGTGGACTTCATGTAGATCTCCTGTTGACTGCCTGTAGACCTCCTGTCGGGAGCCTGTAGACCTACTGTAGACTGCCTGTAGACCACTTGTAGGGAGCCTGTAGACCTCTTGTAGGGAGCCTGTAGACCTCCTGTAGACTGCCTGTAGACCTCCTGTAGACTGCATGTAGACCTCCTGTAGACTTCCTGTAGACTGCCTCTATATCTCCTGTAGGGAGCCTGTAGACTGCCTATAGACTGTCTGTAGACTGCATGTAGACCTCCTGTACACTTCCTGTAGACTGCCTGTAGACCTCCTGTAGGGAGCCTGTAGACTTCATGTAGACCTCCTGTTGACTGCCTGTAGACCTCCTGTAGACTGCCTGTAGACCGCCTGTAGACTGCCTGTAGGGAGCCTGTAGACCTACTGTAGACTGCCTGTAGACCTCTTATAGACTGCCTCTAGACCTCTTGTAGGGAACCTGTAGACCTACTGTAGACTGCCTGTAGACCTCTTATAGACTGCCTCTAGACCTCTTGTAGGGAGCCTGTAGACCTCCTGTAGAATGCCTGTAGGTCTCCTGTAGACTGCCTGTAGACCTACTGTAGACATCCTGTAGACTTACTGTAGACTGCCTATATACCTCCTGTAGGGAGCCTGTAGACTGCCTGTAGAACTCTTATAGACTGCCTCAAATACCTCCTGTAGGGAGCCTGTAGACTGTCTGTAGACTGCCTGTAGACCTCCTGTAGACTTCCTATAGACTGCCTGTAGACCTCTTACAGACTGCCTCTATACCTCCTGTAGGGAGCCTGTAGACTGTCTGTAGACTGCATGTAGACCTCCTGTAGGGAGCCTTTAGACTTCCTGTAGACTGCCTGTAGTATGTCTGTAGTAAGCCTGCAGGCTTTGGAAAAATGTGTCAGGATCTCTAGTTATTGTTATTGTTACTGTTACTGTTTTACAGTTTAACTGTTAGGTAGGTAGCAGATGCCTGACAGGCATGTAATAAAAGGCATGTCAAAGCCACAGCAGCCAGCAGACAGGACTGCCGAGGACCCTAGGCTAGCTACCCAGCTACCCCTATGACTCTATGTCTTATCACAGATGTATTATTCATACACATCCAGCCACACTACCGGGTATCAGTAACCCTGTGTTAAAGCACGTCCCAAATGGAACTCTATTCCCTATGTAGTGCACTAAATTCAACCAGGGCCATAGAGCTCTAAATAAGGAATAGGATGTCATTTGAGATTCAAACCTGTTATGTATCCACATGCACATCCAACCACGCTGGCTGGTATCAGTAACCCTGGAGGAGATACCATGCTACGTGAACCTCCTCAGCCTGCTGCTGGTGATTTGTTCAGTCATCATTACGTCCCAATCACTAGTTCACACTAAGAAGCACAGTCTGTCTGGGAGCTGAACTGGCAGCTGAGGAAGGGGATTACTTCTACCCTTTTAATCAAATCCAATTGCATTTGTCCCATGCTTCACAGACAACAGGTGTAGGCTAACTGTGAAATGCTTACTTATGGGTCCTTTTCCAACAATGCAGAGTTAAAGACCTCCAGTCTGGCTTTATATAATGGCATAGCACCACAACTGCAGCTATGGCAGTGGCAAATTACATCATTAATGCACTTGATAAAAAGCAACATTGTGCTGCTCTGTTTTTGGATTTATCAAAGGACTTTGATTCAGTTGACCATGAATTGTTGCTAGCTAGACTAGAATTTTTTTTCTGACAGAACACAATGTGTATATACTGACAATAACAAGTCTAGCTTTCTTGAGATTAATAAAGGTGTGCCCCAGGGTTCCATTTTAGCTTCTGTGTTGTTCTCAATTTTTATTAATGATTTGGGAAATGGGATGTAACCAGCAAAGTTGCATATATATGCAGATGATGCAGTCATATATTCATGTCCACCTTCTCTGGTTCAGGCTGTTGAAGAGCTCCAGACTGCTTTTCAGTCACTGCAGGCCTCCTTTTATGGTATCAAACTGGTCTTGAATGTACCAAAAACTAAATTCATGACCTTTAACAGAGCTAGAACTCTGCCAGATCTGATGGCTTTCCATTGAAAATGTGTCATCCTACAAATACCTAGGTATTTGGTTGGATGACAAGTTGTCCTTTAAAGTTCATATGGATAATCTTGAGACAAATTGAAATTGGGTTTTTATTTTCTTATTAAGGCTTTCTTCCTGCTTATGGCTAGAAAGAAGCTTGTTTATGCCACTTTTCTCTCTGTAATTGATTATGGTGACTTGTTGTATATGCATGCAGCCTCCTCCCTCTTACAGAGATTGGACTCTGTTTATCATGCAACCTCCTCCCTCTTACAGAGATTGGACTCTGTTTATCATGCAACCTCCTCCCTCTTACAGAGACTGGACTCTGTTTATCATGCATCCTTGCGCTTTATTACAAATGCCAAGTCCCTCACCCAATATTGCACATTGTACCAAATGGTAGGTTGGACCTCACTTTGTATGTGCAGAATTATACATTTGTATGTGTTCATCTACAAAGCCCCTTTGGGTAAACTCCCTCATTACCTCTGTAGTCTGGTCTCCTTCACCGACATCAGTTACCATACCCAATCTGTTCGGTGGTTGCTACTCAAAGTCCTCAGGACATTCACAGTACTAGGCAAGGCTGCCTTCTCTTCTTGTGGACAAGAGGCATGGAATAGTCTACAATCCATGCTTCATCTAGATATGTTAGTGCCACTGAATGAATTTACACTCTTCTTTTACAGAAGAGTGTAAATGTTTTTTTTTAGGCTGGATCACGTTGTTGTATTGTATTGTTGTATGTTTTAATTCTGTAATGTATTGATTGTTGCTGCCTTCTTGGCCAGGTCTCCCTTGAAAAAGAGACTCAATGGGCTTTTCCTGGTTAAATAAAGGTTCAATTCAAAAAAGGAAAAAGATCAGATAAAAAATTGAAATGGTGACACTTTGTCGTACGACACCTTTTCCCTACATAGTGAACTACTTATGTTGAGATCAACAGTAGTGCACTACAGAAGAAGTAAGATGCATATCATTGGAAAGGGAAATCAGTCCCTTTTCCAGAAGTAATATTCCTGAAGACCCTCGATCATCTCCCAGTCAGGAGCTCACTGTTCACACGAGGAACTGTAGTCTAGAAGATTAGAGAAACTGAACCAAAATTGGAGCATCTTTTGAAGGTGTTGATGACGTTGACAAGCCATTTGCCTGGGTATAGTGTGTGTGAGTGTGTGTAGGCATGGGTGTGTGTGTGTGTGTGTGATGGTGTGTCTGGGTCTGAGCTGTGATACGGACTCTCTCTCTCTCTCTCTCTCTCTCTCTCTCTCTCTCTCTCTCTCTCTCTCTCTCTCTCTCTCTCTCTCTCTCTCTCTCTCTCTCTCTCTCTCTCTCTCTCTCTCTCTCTCTCTCTCTCTCTCTCTCTCTCTCTCTCTCTCTCTCTCTCTCTCTCTCTCTCTCTCTCAATTCAATTCAATTTATGGGGCATAATTGGCATGGGAAACATATGTTTACATTGCCAAAGCAAGTGAAATAGACAATAAAAAATGAACAGTTAACATTACACTCACAAGTTCCAAAAGAATAGAGACATTTCAAATGTCAAATGATGTCTATATACAGTGTTGTTATGATGGTCTGCCACAGTGTACTCTTTGTTTAGGGCCAAATAGCATTCTAGTTTGCTCAGTTTTTTTTGTAATACTTTCCAATGTGTCAAGTAATTATCTTTTTGTTTTGTCATGATTTTGTTGGGTTTAATTGTATTGCTATCCTGGGGCTCTATGGGGTCTGTTTGTGTTTCTGGACAGAACCACAGGACCAGCTTGCTTAGGGGATTCATCTCCAGGTTCATCTCTTTGTAGGTGATGGCTTTGTTATGGAAGGTTTGGGAATCGCTTCCTTTTAGGATTTTGACAAATGGGCATCTGCTCTGCATGCATTATTTGAGGTTTTAAGTTGTACACTGAGGATGTTTTTGCAGAATTATGCATGCAGAGTCTCAATATGGTGTTTGTCCCATTTTGTGAATTGTTGGTTGTTAAGCGTACCCCAGACCTCACAACCATAAAGGGCAATAGGTTCTATAACTGATTCAAGTATTTTTTGTCAGATCCTAATTGGTACATCAAAATTTATGTTTCTTTTGATGGCATAGAATTCCCTTCTTGCCTTGTCTCTCAGCTTGTTCACAGCTTTGTGGAAGTTACCTCTGGGCGCTGATGTTTAGGCCGAGGAATGTATGTTTTTTTGTGTGCTGTAGGGCAACGGTGCCTAGATGGAATTTGTATTTGTCGTCCTGGCAACTGGACCTTTTTTGGAACACCATTATTTTTGTTTTACTAAGATTTACTGTCAGGGCCCAGGTCTGACAGAATCTGTGCAGATGATCTAGGTGATGCTGTAGGCCCTCCTTGATTGGGGACAGAAGCACCAGATCATCAGCAAAGAGTAGACATTTCACTTCAGATTCTAGTAGGGTGAGGCCGCATACTTGTTGTTTGTGTACATGGATTTTATAATGTTTTTCCCCCAACACCACTTTCCATAAAGTTGTATAGCAGACCCTCATTTTTTGAAATCAACAAAGTATGAGAAGACTTTGTCTTTGTCTCTTCAACATGGACCCATGATTGCGCTACTCATCTAGAAGCTCATGTCTTTGCCGTTGCCCTGGCTTTTCTCCCTGGCCTCTCACAGCTACCCACTGAGCTGATGGGCCCTTCTGTCACTAATTACAGCCCTGTGTTTGCTTAACACGGGCTTAGTGGATGGTTTTCACTGTCTGTCTAACTTCAATGGGTTTGCCTCGGAGGGATAGGAATGGGCCCAGCCCTGCTCACAGAGCGAAAGCGAGAGAGAGGCCTGGGAGGGAGAAAGAGGGAGGCATGAGAGAGAGAGGGAGGGCTGAGAGAGAGAGAGCGTGAGAGAGAGGGAAAGAGGCCAGAGTGGGAAAGAGAGACCTAAGAAAGCTCTTTACAGAGGCAGCATTGGCCCCGCCGGTCGGCTCCTCTCTCTCTCCCTGGGCCTGCAGCTAGTCTGTCTTTCTCACATTGATCTTTAAACAGTGTCAGCATCCATAAACTTAATGGGAGGAAACGGAGATAAGATATGATGGATAGATTGAGTCTGTGAATCACAGGATGAGATGGATAACAGACCTAAAACCCCAGACGAGTGACGTCCCGTCCCCAAAAACCACAACATCCGCCGACATGTCTTTATGGTCTTTATCTCCCCGCTGGTTGAGCTATCAGATGAAGATATCAAAAGGAACCAGAGATAATTAAAGGCATATATTCCCACATATTATGACATATATGAGTCAATTTGTATAAGTTATTAGTTGTGGCTTTTCAAAACGTAATGTTGAAACTTGCGGAACACAATGGAAAGTCTGGTTGGCCAACCACTGTAACTTTCTTTGTAAGCGTTCGCTTAGATGTTCTTCCAAAACTGCTGTGCAAACAGGGGTTTTCACTTATTTTTACTCTATCTATATAGTTGCTGTGTTTACTCTTTATCCTCAGAGACAGAGAGAGAAAAGAAAGGGAGAGAAAAGAGCGAGACCAGTGATCAATAACAGGGGCTGGTTGCTTTAGGTGGAATTGGCACTAGGAAGTGATGGCTCCATCAGACAGGTCATAACTCAAGAAAATGGATGAATACGTCTCTATTTAAATGAGCACCTTGGTTGACCTCTGGCTAGAATGCTGCTGCAGGCCTGTTGTCTGAGATACAGGAGAGAGGGAGGGATAGAGGAGAGGAGAGGAGATGAGGGGGGGTTGTAAGTGATTATGGTGAAGCACATTGTCTTTTTAATAGGTTTTACCCAGCCACTCCCTGGTGTATCATCAGGAAGCTGAGGGTTGTGCCTTGGTCGGCTAGGGAGGGGTTGTCTGCACCCTGGAGGGAGTAGAGGGGGCCTCCGAGAGGTTGTATAGGCCTCTGGGGTGAGGTGGGAGGGAGGAGGGGTGAGGGGGAGGTTGGTCTCAACAGGACTCTTCTCTTCATTTACATGCAATCAGAGCCTCCATGGAGAAGAGAGGAGATAACAAGTTGGCTTTGAGGATGCTTTTGACCACGGCTCCATTTGATGTTGGTTGGTGGTTTAGGGGGACGTTGCTCTGCTCTGCTCTGCTCTGCTCTGCAGTCAGGGCATTAAATGTCAGGAATTGTGAAAAACTGAGTTTAAATGTATTTGGCTAAGGTGTATGTAAACTTCCAACTTCAACTGTAGTAGTGTGAAGCTGCCTGAGCTTTGTGTAGAAGGCCATGTACAAGCCTTGCTGATGAGAACAACACTCATGTAAAAAGCCAACCGTCAGCCACATGACTAGATACCTCGTTAGGACATATAGGTAGACACACAGCTGAAAAGCTGTAGAAAATTAATTTGTACCACACAAAGGGCTTTGACCCAAATTGCATAATCATGATGACTTACAGCATAATCATGTTAACAGCATGTGGCTTCTGTAACAGTCTACTGACCTGACATGGGTTTTCCTGGTTTAACTTGGTCTAAAGAATGCCATTTATGGTAACTAAGTGCACTGTGAACAGCACAACTCTAAACTACTGATGTCTTCTTAGATAAGAAGACCACAGGGAGCCATTAGTGTTCTCTGACTGATCTTTTGCCTTCGGTCACTTTCTGGTAGCATCCCAAATGGCTCTCTATTCCCTACATAGTGCACTACATTTGACCATTGCCCATTGGGCTCTGGGTAAAAGTAGTGCACTTTATAAGGAATAAAGTGCCATTTGGGACATAGCCTCTGTATGTCTTGTTAAAAGCCCTTCTTGTTCCAACCAGACAAGGCTGGAAAGCTTATTGTAATGAAGCTCATGTTTATATCACAGAAGTCTCTCTCTCACTCCTTGGCTGATGATGTAGTAATCCATGATGTGACATCCCCTGATGTCCTTTCTCCTCGCTTTGAAAACAATCCACAACCTTTGAGTCAGGTTTACTCAATTTACTCAACATTCACACAAAAGTCCCTTAACGTCTCAAACCCCAGTGACGTCAGTGTTGTTCATTTTCTCATGCAGCCGGCATGGCATTAACAAAGGGTGTTAAGTTTGGCTGGCCCAGCAGTATTGAGTACAGTAATCCTGTTAGTTTGAGAGGAGGAATGTAGTTGTAGCTGTGGTGTTTGATCTGGCTGACTGAGTGGCAACATCACCTGTGCGTATTGACAGGCTGTGTGTGTGTGTGTGTGTGTGTGTGTGTGTGTGTGTGTGTGTGTGTGTGTGTGTGTGTGTGTGTGTGTGTGTGTGTGTGTGTGTGTGTGTGTGTGTGTGTGTGTGTGTGTGTGTGTGTGTGTGTGTGTGTGTGTGTGTGTGTGTGTGTGTGTGAGAGAGAGAGAGAGAGAGAGACCTGGGTTCAAACACTATTCCAAATAGTTTGAAACACTTTAGCTCTGCTTGATTGAGGGTTCCGGTTCCAATGGAACCAACCGAAAGCCCCAAAACTGTCAACCTTACCCTACCACCAGGCAGGCTACAGCAAACGGTCAAAGTATTTGAACAATTTCAAATAGTAATTGAACCCATGTGTGGTGTGTGTGGAGCGCTCAGCTGACTGTAGGTCAGTTGGGAGTGGCAGGCAGTCAACCTCAACAGTAAGGTCTGTCAGGAAAAAACACAGTTTCTCTAGCATAGCCTCTCTCTGACCTTCCCTTTAGGCTACTGCTTGACAGCTCTGTCTGACAGCTGATGGTAGTTCACTGATGAAAGTAGAAGAATGTAAAGTTACATCATCTTCTGGGGTCAAGGGATGAGAAGTGGGCCCTCCCGAGCTGCCTGTCCTCCGTTGCAGACACAATCACCTTAAGGGTGAGGAAAAAGAATGTAGTGTTGGTCAAATAAATGTACAGTTACTAAAGGAAATTTGATTTTGTACGAATGTGGCAATGTAATTTCCTGAGAACTTTACACAGGAACTTTTGTCGGTAGTCGGTCGAGGGACATACGTAATAGCTATAATTATATATTTCAGCTCGGTAATGTCCCCTTATTTTCGCTGTCTTAAATAACCTCAAATGAAAGAAGCAGCATTGGTGGTGGGTGAACACTAACCTCGTTATATAAACGTGATTGATGCTGGAGTGGTGGAGGGTTGGAGAGGGGGGAGAGATTGAAGAGGGGACTTACAGTACTTTGCAGATCTATTTGGGCCTTAACTCCTGTGCACTCACTCTGGCTGTCAACAAGGACCTTGACATTATGATAATCAGACAGTTGCAGATGACCAATGGTGGTGGTGCTCTCAGGAACAGCCCACTAACATGGATGGGCTTAATTTCAAATGGCACCCTAGCTGGTCAAAAGTAGATGGGATATACACATGGCTCCCTAAGAAGCTGGAGTGTCCTTCCCTTCTGCTGGACTAGAGGGACTAGGGAATTCAATGGGACTGGTCCCAGCTGGCCCTAATGAGAATTAATGACTGGTATTCACCTCAATATGGCTAAACTGGGCTGATTTCTATTTAGTAACACTCAGAAACAATGATGCTCTGGACTAAAATCAGAATAAATTACATGTATTTCTTTTCACTTGTGCCACGCAGATCATCCATCTGTTTTTGGGGAACGTAGTTTATTTTTTAAATGTTGTGTGTGTGTACATTTGTAAAGAAAGTGTTCTCTGAATGTTTTTGAGATTGGAAAATGACTTCAAGTCAAAGTGGAACACTGGAAATGATTCTGTATCGCATTACTTGAAATACATAATCTTGTTGGCTCCTTATTAAACTGGTTAGTTAACCACGATAATTCCTTCAGTCCATGTAGATGGTTACATAAGCATGTGAAGGATTCTAATGGGTACCACAGAGGTGAAAGGAATACGCTTGGTACTTCCCTATGTTGTGGATTTGACGGTGTAAGGGTTTTCTTTAGGTGAAGGAGAGTCAGACCAAAATGTGGCATGGCTATTGCGATCCATGTTTAATGAAACAAAGTAAACACGAATCAAAATACAAAAACAATAAACGTACCACGAAAACCGAAACAGCCTAATACTGGTGCAAAGTAACACAGAGACAGAACAAGGACAATTACCCACAAACACACAGTGAAACCCAGGCTACCTAAATATGGTTCCCAATCAGAGACAATGACTAACACCTGCCTCTGATTGAGAACCATATCAGGCCAGACATAGAAATAGACAAACAAGACATCCAACATAGAATGCCCACTCAGATCACACCCTGACCAAACAAAACATAGAAACATACAAAGCAAACTATGGTCAGGGTGTGACAGACGGCACCATGGCAACCCTAGCACAATTCAACTGGGGACAAATTTGAGGTTTGGTCACATCAAACCATATCAAATCAAGTTATGACAAAACATTTAGAAGATTTGAACAGTGCCCCATTTACCTCTAAACATGGATAGTAGTTATTACCATGTAAAAGCATTATTTAAAAAATATTGATTATTGTGTACACACAGCGCAGCTTTTCCCAGAGTGAAGTTTCTCTTTTTGGCTAAACTAATAACAAACCCTTTCTGACTCTGAGCTGTTTTCTCTGTTCCTTAAAATCTTGCGTGAGTTTGTATTTTATCTGAACTTGTGTAAATGTAACACTTCAATAGTTCCATTTAGTTCAGTGTTAGGTTTTCGTGCTCCCTTTTGCTTCGTGAACATGCTCTTTGATGCACTATTTTGGAGCTCCAGAGATTTATATGTCGTCTGGTTCTAGGTTTCAGATTGACTTCAGTCTGGATGTGTTTCAAAAGACATTAACTTGAAAAGAGGTAAGAGTAAGTAAGAGTAAGAGTAAGTAAGAGTAAGAGTAAGAGTAAGAGTAAGTAAGAGTAAGTAAGAGTAAGAGTAAGTAAGAGTAAGAGTAAGAAGTAAGAGTAAGAGTAAGAGTAAGAGTAAGTAAGAGTAAGAGTAAGAGTAAGAGTAAGAGTAAGAGTAAGAGTAAGAGTAAGAGTAAGAGTAAGAGTAAGAGTAAGAGTAAGAGTCTGACCTGAGAGACATTTTCCAGTTCAGACAACAAGACAAGACAAATAATAGCAGAAAATACAGTACATACTCAAATAGTGCACTATATTTTCTAGTGTTATGTGTTTAGGTGTGACATCATACTACAGAACTACTATAATTACTCACAATCCCTCCCGGTGAAGCCTGCCAGAGAGAATAGGGTATTTCCTCAATGGGCCCCAACAATTCCTTTAATTATAATTCGGCAGTGTTTCCAGAAGTTGTTTGGTCCATTCATCAGCACAGACGTCATTATAATGACAGATTTTCCTATGGAGAAAAATCGTTATTTATTTAGATTTATTTATGACATTCCATCTCATTTTTAGATGTACTGTACCTGAGGGCTAATCTTCCCCTAGTGAGGAAATGAAGCTAGTCTGTTTTGTAACTCAGTCCGGATGGAAGTCCCCCTAGTAGCCTAGCTTGGCTGGAAATGACAGAGCTGGGCTCAAATACTATTTGAAATCGTTCAAATACTGTTTAAGTTGACTTTAGCCTGTCTGGAGTACAAGTTGGGCAGGAATTTGAGTTTTGCTACTATTCTATTGTTTCCATTGTGCCAGGCAAGCTCAGTCCTGCTAAAGTATTTGAAATCATTTAAAATAGTAGTTGAAGTGTTTCAACCCAGGTCTGGTAACTAGTCATCTGGAGAGTAGCTATGAAGCCTGGCCTCAGAGCCATATGAAACATACTTGATGTATTTCTGAGCACCTCCAAGACATATGATACCTACATAAGGTCTAGTTGCTTTAGACAGAAACAAAAGTATGGAGGTTGGTCGAGGAGGATGTGTGGGTGTAATCGACAACTGTAGCATTTTAACTAAACCTTCTCCTAATCCTTGTTCTAAACATAACCCAATTCACCTAACCTGCTATGCAAATTAACCTAACCTTTGTCGTTTTAGTCCCCCATAAATCCTTCCCTTAATTCTCCTTTGTTGTTAAGGCACAACAAACAACCTGGTCTCAGAGAAAGATGTATAATACTATACATCCTTCAAGATGTATGATTAGTTACTTTATCCAATTAGTATGCTATTGTACGACCAGGTAAGACGTATGATACTATACGTCCTATAATTCGTATGATATTGTATGATGCCTATTCCGTTCATAACGTTACGTAACGTAATATATCATGCTAAAAGGAGTATCACAGATTTACATACAGAATAATACAAATTACCCTGAGACCACGTTGCAGGAACTATGTGCTGCTAGGGGCTGAGTTTAGAGTTTCCAGTCTGGCTGGGGCCTGAGACTGGACCTCCTGCAGTCTGCTACATTTTTCTCGTCTGACTCAGGAAGTCACCCAATAGAGCAGTCATGCAAGCCAGCAAACTGGGGAGAAAGAAGTTTTTATAAATGTTCTGCTCCATTTGGGTCTTTGCAGCTGTGGGATACTCCTCTCATCTCTCTGCTCTTAGCAGGTCGTTCTCTCAGGCACAATGGTCTTTTGGAATTTCCATGTTAGAGTTTTTAGAACATGGATTGGGTGGGTTAGGAACTTATTTTAAGTTAGTGTCCTGGCCTATATTACCCCCAATCCAACTTTGTTTGTTTGCATATACTGTGAATCTCTGTATTGTCCTTCCAGAAGTGTCTTTCTGATTGACTTCCTAAATAAGGATTTTTATGTACTGTTCTGTCATATTTACTTTCAAATAATGAGATGATGAGATGCTAAAAATGAGCTACTTCCATCAAAAATCTTTTGCCAAATTGTCAGGAGTCAGGCAGGCAGCGCTGGCCCTGCAGAGCTAGCCATAGTGGATGTTACTGCTATAACACAGATGTGTTTCCTATTCTAATGTCCTCACCTCTTCACAGAGGTGATTTCTTTCATTCCTGGATAATAACATTTCTGAATGTCTCAGTTGAATAGAGGCAGTGATTACATGCCCTCTCCACGCCATTAAGGCTCACTCCAAAAGGACCTGAAAAGAACCAACAAATGGATGACTGCAGTGGAAGTGAAGGATGGAGGTGGAAGAGGAGGGAGGAAAGGAGATGATTGAACAGTTACAGAAAGGGCACACATTCAAGGTTTTTCTCAATTCCATGTGAACAAGAATGAAATGGTTTATTCCTGTGGCACCACTCAGTGGGCTGAAGGGGATGTCATTAACACTTTCTACACTGTCTATGAATGTTTATTCACTTCCATACCTTACTGCAGGGATTCATTCAACCTATTGGGAAAATAAGTAGGCTAGATAGATACAATGGAATGGCGGAAGTCTATTTAGAGCAAAAGAAAGTTATTTATGGTAGAGCATTGAGAGCAAATGAACATGGTAGTAATGTGTTAATATAAACTCAGCAAAAAAATTAACATCCTCTCACTGTCAACTGTGTTTATTTTCAGCAAACTTAACATGTGTAAATATTTGTATGAACATAAGATTCAACAACAGACATAAACTGAACAAGTTCCACAGACATGTAACTAACAGAAATTGAATAATGAGTCCCTGAACAAAGGGGGATCAAAATCAAAAGTAACAGTCAGTATCTGGTGTGGCCACCAGCTGCATTAAGTACTGCAGTGCACCTACTCCTCACAGACTGCACCAGATTTGCCCAGTTCTTGCTGTGAGATGTTACCCCACTCTTCCACCAAGGCACCTGCAAGATCCTGGACATTTCTGGGGGGAATGGCCCTCACCCTCCGATCCAACAGGTCCCAGATGTGCTCAATGGGATTGAGATCTGGGCTCTTCGCTGGCTATGCCAGAACACTGACATTCCTGTCTTGCAGGAAATCACGGACAGAATGAGCAGTATGGCTGGTGGCATTGTCATGCTGGAGGGTCATGTCAGGATGAGCCTGCAGGAAGGGCACCACATGAGGGAGGAGAATGTCTTCCCTGTAACACACAGCGTTGAGATTGCCTGCAATGACAACAAGCTCAGTCCGATGATGCTGTGACACACCACCACAGACCGTGACAGACCCTCCACCTCCAAATCGATCCCACTCCAGAGTACAGGCCTTGGTGTAACGCTTGTTCCTTCGGCGATAAACGGTGACTGGTCAGAGAAGAGCCCTTTCTGCCAGTCCTGTCTGGTCCAGCGTCGGTGGGTTTGTGCCCATAGGCGACATTGTTGCCAGTGATGTCTGGTGAGGACCTGCCTTACAACAGGCCTACAAGCCCTCAGTCCAGCCTCTCTCAGCCTATTGCAGACAGTCTGAGCACTGATGGAGGGATTGTGCGTTCCTGGTGTAGTTCGGGCAGTTGTTATTGCCATCCCGTACCTGTCCCGCAGGTGTGATGTTCAAATGTACTGATCCTGTGCAGGTGTTGTTACACGTGGTCTGCCACTGCGAGGACGATCCTAAGGCACGTTCACGCAGATGGGCAGATGAGCAGGAACCCTGGGCATCTTTCTTTTGATGTTTTTCAGAGTAAGTAGAAAGGCCTCTTTAGAGTGCTAAGTTTGAATAACTGTGACCTTAATTGCCTAATGTCTGTAAGCTGTTTGTGTCTTAACGACCGTTCCACAGGTGCATATTCATTAATTGTTTATGGTTCATTGAACAAGCTTTGGAAACAGTGTTTAACCCCTTTACAATGAAGATCTGTGAAGTTATTTGTATTTTTACGAATTATCTTTGAAAGACAGGGTCCTGAAAAGGAGGCGTTTCTTTTTTTGCTGAGTTTAGTAACCCCATTAAGCCACAGAAAATCTATTATTTTCAGGTTTAGCTTTCAATGATTAAGCCTACGGAGTTCCCTACACTTGGATGTTTTGGTGCCTCTCGGGCAGTTCAACATTTTGATTGGGGACTTCTTTGCAGATGAATGTGATTGTTTTTCTTGAATGTATTTGTAATTTTTGTATATTTGTATTATATTGTATTTTGTAAATGATGTGTAATGCTTGGCTCCCTTGTGAAAGACCCCTTGATCTCAATGGGTTAAAAATAAACCTAAAAAGTGTCTGCTAATTACCAAAATGTCAAATCAAAATCAAATCAAATCAAATCAAATCAATGTAAAATGTAGGTGTTCATTTTAGGGGCTTAACACGACAAAAGGGAAATTGACTGGTCTACTCCCTTATCTGCTCCTGCTGGTTTATTGAGATCTACTGGAGGTACCACCAAGACACTCAACCATTTTGTTAACACTTAAAAATTAGACAAGATCAATGTAAGTGAACAGCATTGCTTTACTATAAGGATTGCCAGCCATTTGACCTCACTATTCTAACAATATCCTCTTCACTACAGATTGCAGTCTTTTCAAGTGTCATATTACCTCAGTCTCAGAACAGTTGGTGATTATTCTGAAGTGTTCTAGAACTCAGTGAGTATTCCGTAGTGTTCTTGAAGTCAGTGTTTCCTGTAGGTAGCACATGGAGCTGGGCTGCCTACTGTGAGGTGATAGCAGGGGGCAATGTGTAGGAAAGGCTGGGATGAGGAAGGGTATTGTTGATTAACTGGGAGGATGAGAGGAGGATTAGTGAGAACCGGTGGACAGGAAGAGACTGCTGGGAGAGAGGGAGGGATGGAAGATGAGAGGGAGAGGGGGAATGGAAGGAGGGAGGGGAGGGGAAATCTCACATGAAAACTAGCTGTTATTTGCAGAGAGGTTTGGAACGTGGTGATGTCACCAAGCAGGCCAAAAGTCCTTCCCACCTACCCAAAACAGGCTGACATTTCAGGTGGTCTTTTCGAACAGCTTTAACACTGTAAGTTCATTATCATCATTTTCACAGTACTATTCCAACCACATAGTGTGGAAATATACACTGAGTATACAAACATTAAGAACACATACGGAGACTCATACAAATCTCTCCCTCACCCTCCAAGCCATAAGACTGCTGAACAATTATTTAATTGACCCCCCCCACACACACACACACTTTGTTTTTACACTGCTGCCACTCACTGTTTATTATCTATGCATAGTCACTTTACCCCGACCAACATGTACAAATTACCTCGACTAACCGGTACCCCCACACATTGATTCTGTACCGGTACCCCCTGTATATATAGCCTCATTATTGTTATTTTATTGTGTTACTTTTTATTTTATTATTTTATTTTATTTTATTTACTAAATAAAGTTGATTTAGTTCATATTTTCTTAACTCTATTTCTTGAACTGCATTGTTGGTTCAGGGCTTGTATTTTATGGTAAGGTCTACACCGGTTGTCTTCGGGGCATGTGGCAAATAGAATTTGATTTGATCCCTTATTGATCTCACTTGTTTAATCTAGTGTAGATGAATGGGAAGCGACAGGTTAAAGAAGGATGTTTAAGCCTTGAGACAGTTGAGACATGGATTGTGTATGTGTGCCACTCAGAGGGTGAATGGGCAAGACAAAAAAGTGCCTTTGAACGGGGTACGGTAGTAGGTACCAGGTGTCAAAAACTGCAACACTGCTGGGGTTTCAAGCTCAACAGTTTCCTGTGTGTATCAAGAACGCTCCACAACTTAATGGACATCCAGTCAACTTGACACAACTGTAGGAAGCATTGGAGAGAACATGGGTTATGATGAAAATAGGTTATGATGTTGTTTTGTCGATGCAAAACAGTGAGTATGAGTGAAGAAGCAGAGATCAGATACTGAGCGGCTTTGAAGTGGCCAGGAAAGATTTGGCTACTCATGTGAGAGTCACTGTTGCATTTCTTGGGCGTACCACACTTAAACTCTTGTTGGAAACCTTCCAGAGATCTGGAGAAGAAGTTGAGATTGAGGGACCCTAAAGTATTCCCTTAATCCTTCATCCAATTTTTTATGCTGTGAGCCTGGGTGGAAAATCCCTTTACACAAGAGGGTTATTAAGTGAAGAAATGTATTATTGCTATTGAACTGGGTCCATACAAAGTCCTTCAAATCATGTTTCTTAGTTTACAGGGTACACTTTAATTTCCCCATTGACTGATTAAATGTGTATGATACGAGTGTTTTTTCATTTGGATACGTATATTCATTTGGGTACGCAATGGATGCCGTTTTGCAATGGAAAAAATTAAAATGAGCATTTCTTATTGGTCCAGTTAGTCCCTCCCTGGGGTAGTCCCTCCCCATTTGGTGCCTAATGAAGAAACTCCAGGTCTTTGAAATCAGTCAATTGAAATAAATTCATTAGGCCCTAGTCTATGGATTTCACATGACTGGGAATACAGAGATATGCATCTGTTGGCCACAGATACCTTAAAAAAGGTAGGGGTGTGGATCAGAAAAACAGTCAGTATCTGGTGTGAACACCATTTGCCTCATGCAGCCTGACTCGTCCTACACATAGAGTAGATCAGGCTGTTGATTGTGGTCTGTGCAATGTAGTCCCACTCCTCTTCAATGGCTGTGCCAAATTGCTGGATATTGATGGGAACTGGAACACGCTGTCGTACGTTGGAAGCCACCAGGTCTGTGATTCATTTTCCAGGCCTGGGAAGGAAACCTGGATACATCCCCCGACTGCCCTGGGTCATATTCATAGGCATGAAGTGAAATAAAAATGACTGAAACAGGGACAGACTCTTGGCCAATAAGAAGCGCTTGTTATCGCTTTCCATTACAAAATAGGTTTACTACGGTGTGCCCTAATGAATATGACCCAGGCCTGCCTTGTCTACCTGGTCTGCCTGTCTGTGCAATCTCACCCATGCAATCTGTGGGTTATGAAATGATCTTGTGAAACCAGATTCGGAACGGAGGGGTTGGGAGATTAGATGGATTAGCTGCTAATAACACAGTGCTGCTTACACTCCCTGAACTGTTCCCAAATCCCAGATGGTGGAGTGGAGCTAGCATGTTAAATCACTTGAATTAGGCTAATGGCTTCTATCCTCTATCAGAGACTGTTTAGTCTGTGACGGCTGATGGTGGAAAAGGGGAAACGTCAGTGCATTGACTTCCAGAGAGAAATTTGAGCCAAGTGGAGGTGAATTGTTCTGACTTTGGGTTTGCTGGGCAGTGTGACTCCGGCTCTGGGAATTGAATGGAGATTCTCTTCCCTCACCTCCATTTCTCTCTCTACAACCCATCACCATCCACCCTCACCACTGTTTGTCCAAACAGAACACACACCTCATCCCCCCGACACCACCACCAACATCCCCTCAATGACAACTGTAGTGTCAGCTTCAACAGCAAAGACACTAAACCAACAGCTCAGTTCATGTGACCTGTGCACTGAATTTTCTGAACAGTTACATTCTGAATGGGGCTTCATTTCTATTTTTGGAGAGGAGAGAAGGTGACAGGATCCCCCCACCTCCCCACCCCTGTGTGAGTGTGTGCATGTGTGTGTGATGTGTGTGTATATCAAATAACACTGTAAGAATGGCTCATGTTCTGAATTCTGTCGCTATACATTTCAAAAGTGCTGAACAAATAGTTATATTGACTACGTCCATCTTAGCTTGCTCATTGATGTCTTAATCAAAATTACGGATGGCCTCTTATCCACTCATTGTTCTCTTATGCCATAGTTTGTACATCTCAAATGCCAGTAGAAACCACATTTGTTTAAGCAAGTCAGCCATATCAGCTATGTCTTTTTAAAAGGCAGTAAATGAGGCTGAATGAACTATTTCGCTGCCAGACAAGGCTTCTCTGATAGCCAGGTGTTGTGGTGGTAAGGATTCACTCCATGGTGCTGAAAAGAAAGCTCTGCTGTTGGGACAGATTTATGTTGGCCCTAACAGTTTGTGGGCACCATTTGTCATCGTTATAGTGCAATTAATGTATTGTTTAGTGTTGTGCTACTGACTAAATATGAAGTGGGTAAAACAGTATGTAAACATTATATAAGTGACCAATATTCAATGACTAAGTAGATAGGGCGGCAGTCTCTAAGGTGCAGGGTTAAGTACTGGGTGGTAGCCGGCTAGTAACAGTGACTAAAGTTCATGGCAGGGTACTGGGTGGAGACCAGCTAGTGGTGACTATTTAAAAGTCTGATGGCCTGGAGATTGAAAAAACGCTTCTATCTCTCTGTTAAAGGTTTAATGCACCTGTACTGTCGCCGCCTTCTAGATGGTAGCGGGGTGAACAGGCCATGGCTCGGGTGGCGGAGGTCTTTGATGATCTTCTTGGCCTTCCTGTAAAACCGGGTGCTGTAGATGTCCTGGAGTACAGGCAGTGTGCCCCCAGAGATGCGTTGGGCTGACCACACCACCCTCTGAAAAGCCCTGCTGTTGCAAACCGATAAGATGCTCTCCATGGTGCATCTGTAGACGTTTGTGAGGGTCTTAGGGGCAAAGCTGAATTTCTTCAGCCTCCTGAGGTTAAAGAGGAGCTGTTGCGCATTCTTCACCACACTGTCTGTGTGGTTTGACCATTTGAAGTTGTCAGTGATGTGCAAACCAAGGAACTTGAAGCTTTAGACCCTCTTCACTGCGGCCCGTCATTATGGATGGGGGCGTGCCTCTCTGCTGTCTCCTGAAGTGCACAATCAGCTCCTTTGTTTTGTTGACATTGAGGGAGAGGTTATTTTTCTGGCACCACTCAGCCAGGGCCCTCACCTCCTCCCTGTAAGCTGTCTCGACATTGTTGGTAATTAGGCCTACCACTGTTGTGTCGTAGGCAAACTTGATGATTGAGTTGGAGGCGTGCGTGGCCACACAGTCATATGTGAACAGGGGAGGGGCTGAACACGAACCCTTGTGGGGCCTCCATTTTGAGGATCAGCGGAAGTGTTGTTGCCTACCTTCACCAGCTGGGGTCGGCCCGACAGGAGGTCCAGGGCCCAATTGCACAGGGCGGGGTTCAGACCCAGGGCCTGAGCTTAGTGATGATCTTGGAGGGCACTATGGTGTTGAAGGCTGAGCTGTAGTCGATGAACAGTAGTCTTACATAGGTATTCCTCGTCCAGCTGGGATAAGGCAGTGTGCAGTGCGATTGGCAATTGCGTCATCTGTGGATCTGTTGGGGCGGTATACCAATTGAAATGGAAAGGGAGAAGGGATACCTAGTCAGTTGCGCAACTGAATGCATTCAACCAAAATGTGTCTTCCTCATTTAACACAACCCTTCTGAATAAGAGAGTCTAGGGTCTAGGTTAAGGTGGTAATGATATGATCTTTAACTAGCCTCTCAAAGCACTTCATGATGACAGAAGTGAGTGTTCCGGGGCGATAGTCATTTAGTTCAGTTACCTTTGCTTTCTTGGGTACAGGAAAAATGATGGACATCTTGAAGTAAGTGGGGACAGCAGACTAGGATAGGGAGAGATTGAAAATGTCCCTAAACACTCCAACAAGTTGGTCTGCACATGCTCTAAGGATGCGGCTTGGGATGCCATCTGGACCGGCAGCCTTGAGAGGGTTAACATGCTTAAATGTCTTACTCACTTCGGCCACAGAGAACTAGAGCTCACAGTCCTTGTGAATGGTGATGGCCCGCATCGATGGAACTGTGTTTTCCTCAAAGCAGGCAAAGATGTTTAGCTTGTCCTGGAGCAAGACATCGCTGTCTGCAATATGGCAAGTTTACCCTTTATAGTCCATGATTGTCTGGAGTCCCTGCCACATACGTCTAGTGTCAGAGCCATTGAATTGCGACTCCACTTTGTCTCTGTTCTGACGTTTTGCCTGTTTGATTGCCTTACGTAGGGCACAGCTGGATGGTTTATACTCATCCATATTCCCAACACCTTGTTGGGAATAAATGCGGTGGGTCACTGCCATCTATAAGTTCTAATCGCCACAGTGGGAACATCATCGTTAATGCACTTCCTGATGAACTCAGTCACCGAGTTAGTGTATACGTCAATGCTATTCTCAGAGGCAACCCGGAACATATCCCTGTCTACGTGATCAAAACAATCTTGAAGTATAAATTCCGATTGGTCAGACCAACGTTGAACAGTCCTTACCACGGGTACTTTCTGCTTAAGTTTCTGCCATAGAAGGGGAGGAGCAGAATGGAGGTGTGATCTGATTTGCTGAAAGGGAGGGCAGGGGAGGGCCTTGTAGCAGTCCCGGAAGGGGGAATAGCAATGCTCAAGAGTTCTCAATAAGTGAGTAGCACAGGACAGCGCAGGTGTCGTTTTCCTCAGATTTGCTTTATTAAAACGTCTTCTGGGCAGGTGACGGTAGCGTCCCACCTGGCCAACATCCGGTGAAATTGCAGGGCGTGAAATTCAAACTACAGTATTATAAATATTTAACTTTCATAAAATCACAAGTGTTATACATCAAAATAAAGCTTAACTTCTTGTTAATCCAGCCGCTGTGTCAGATTTCAAAAAGGCTTTACAGAGAAAACACTCCATGTGATTATCTGAGGACAGCGCCCCGCATACAACACATGAAAAACATATTTCAACTAGGCAGGTGTGACACGAAATTCAGAAATAGTGATATAAAAAATGCCTTACCTTTGATGATCTTCTTTTGTTGGCACTCAAAAAGGTCCCAGTTACATCACAAATGGTCCTTTTGTTCGATAATGTCCTTCTTTATATCCATAAAATCTCAGTTTAGCTGGCGGGCTTCAGTCAATAATCCACCCAGTTTCCCTCCATCAAAATGCATACAAAATGAATCCCAAACGTTACTAACAAACTTTTCCAAACAAGTCCAACAACGTTTATAATCAAACCTTAGGTACCCTAATACGTAAATAAACGCTAAAATTTAAGACAAAGAATCGTTATTGTCTTTACCGGAGAAAAATACCAAAGAACGCGCTCTCTTCCACTCGCTTGGAAACACTACAGCCAAAATGGGAGCCACCAAGAAAAAATACAATTTCTGGCTCATTTTTCCAAAAACCAGCCTGAAACTCTTTATAAAGACTGTTGACATCTAGTGGAAGCCCTAGGAACTGCAATCTGGGAGGACTTGGCCTTATAATAAAAGTGATTGAAAATAGTGGTAGGCTGAATTTTTGTCCTCAGGGTTTCGCCTCCCATATCAGTTCTGTTATACTCACAGACATAATTTTAGTTTTTAGAAACTTTAGAGTGTTTTCTATCCAAATCTACTAATTATATGCATATCCTAGCTTCTGGGCCTGAGTAACAGGTAGTTTACTTTGGGCACGCTTTTCATCCGGACGTCGTAATACTGCCCCCTACCCGAGAGAGGTTATAGTACTCGGCTACAATAAATGAGGCCACAGGATATGCAGTTTCCAGTTTGCACAAAGTACAGTGTAGTTCCTTCCAGTGTAGTTCCTTATGTGCAAGGTGTGTGTGTGTGTGTGTGTGTGTGTGTGTGTGTGTGTGTGTGTGTGTGTGTGTGTGTGTGTGTGTGTGCGCGTGCCGTTTTCACTTGGCCCAATGGTTGCCTCCAGCATTCCTGCCGAGCAGCAGGTTTCCATGGTAACCAGAGAAAGAACGAAGCCGGTCTGGGATGCTAGGTGTTGGGTAGTGTGGGTTGTCTTTTTGTTTCATGAAATAATGACATAGCTAGTGGGTCAACATGTGTCTGCGAAACAGGCTGCGGAACAGGCTGGCTAGCCTCGCATGCTGATTGTTGGAGCCCCATGCATGGTTAAGTATACTGGAAGGCAGGGGGAATCAGTCTGGGACTATGTCTGGGACAATTATGAAAAATGGAGGAGAGAGATAACTTCTGAATGTCAAGCGGTTGGGCATGCAAATGTAACATGATGAAAATGCATAGGGAGGGGCATCTTAGTTGCCAAGAAGTCTCACTGTAAATCAGCCAGGAAGCCACCTTCTGGTCACCCTGTCAAATGTTCTGCAGACAGCCAGTCGCTCAACCTTCTCAATCACTCATGCCGCCATGGCAAAACAGTCCATGACAAATGGGGAGGTACTATTATTGATTTTTTTTATCATCATATTTTGTGCCAAAGCACATTCCTATCATGCTGCCTTACACCACACTGCCTGGTAGGCATCAAGGATCACACTGCCTGGTAGGCATCAAGGATCACACTGCCTGGTAGGCATCAAGGATCACACTGCCTGGTAGGCATCAAGGATCACACTGTCTGGGGGGCAACATCACACTGTCTGGGGGGCAACATCACACTGTATGGACAGGGATCAGCAGATCTGCCCATCACATCCGGCTGCCTGGAATGGGAGGCATCATCGCACAATGTTGACTGGGAGGCCTGTCAGAGCTTGCCCAGGAGCCAAAAACAGATCTCCTTAATTAACTCCTAGGTAAGAGGAACATCAAATATGCAGGGAAGCATTTTCCCCTTACAGCAGCGCAGACAGGCAGAAACATTTCTCCCTGTCCCTGTTTTGCTTGTGGAGACAGGTACTCTAGGTCTGCCTTGCCATCTGGACTGGCTAGCTCGATAATGCGCACGCACGCACACACACACAAAAAAAATCCTATATGGACTTCTTCATTCCCAATTTACCATTCACACCTTATACTGTAGGGATGGCAAAATATGCATATTTTTTGAATACCATTCATTTTTCAGTTAAAATAATGCATGTATATCCTAAGGGGAACATGACTTTAAAACATTTCTCTAGTCATAAAAAAACTGAACCGATAGTATCCCACTGGGCAGAAACTGTTGAATCAACGTTTTTTCCACGACATTTCAATCAAAAAATTCTATGTGATGCCGTTGAATCAATGTAGAATCAAATCAAATCACATTTTGTTTGTCACATGTGCCAAATACAACCTAACCGTGATATTTACTAAATGAACTAAAGTAAAAAAGGAAATAAAAAGTAACACAATAAAATAACAATAATGAGACTATATACAGGGGGTACTGGTACAGAGTCACAGAATGACATTGAACTGTTGTCTGTGCCCAGTGGGATGTTACTGTAGATAGTGTTACCCATAAGACATGAAATGAGGAGCATTACTACAGAGTCAATATTATTGGTTGATGACTGTATTTGGTAATTGGGAAAAGGACAGGTAGACAAATAACTCAATCACAGAGGAACTCACCCTGTCCTCTGACTGACCCCAACTCTGCGCCTGGGAAAGAGATCCATCAAAGAAGGTCTACCCATTGCCAAAGTATTGTATGAGATCATACTGTTAAAAAGATTTGGGCCACTGGTCTGGTGGTTAAATGTGGAGAGAGCTGAGAGAGAACCTGTTGGACTCATATTCAGCTGAACAACAGACAGACAGAGTACAGCTGTGACACAGCCAGCCAACCAGCCGGTCATGAGAAGGAAAGAGGAAGATCAGAGTTGCATGGCTGAGACAAGTCAAATGCTTTTGATATAGAAACCCTTGAACTAATAACCTCTTGGATTATTACCATGGAGGGGCTGTGAGGGCTGCTTAGATGCAGCAGGATAACCAGTAGACAGAGGTTAGGTTACTGACCCTGCTAATAATCAACCCAGGTCTTCTTATCTCTCTCTGCCCCCCAAAACAAAAACAAAAGGAAGTTAATGTGAACCCCAGACCCTAGACCAACCATCAGATACAGTGGGGCAAAAAAGTATTTAGTCAGCCACCAATTGTGCAAGTTCTCCCACTTAAAAAGATGAGAGAGGCCTGTAAATTTGCATCATAGGTACACTTCAACTATGACAGACAAAATGAGAAAAAAAATCCAGAAAATCACATTGTAGGATTTTTTATTTATTTATTTTCAAATTATGGTGGAAAATAAGTATTTGGTCACCTAAAAACAAGCAAGATTTCTTGCTCTCACAGACCTGTAACTTCTTCTTTAAGAGGCCCTCTGTCCTCCACTCGTTACCTGTATTAATGGCACCTGTTTGCCATTATTTGGACTAATAAAATACACTTTATGACACTTTCAAGAAGCATTATGACCATCATAATCATAGTCCTGCTCCTGAAATCTGCTCCTGCATTCATCCCAGTCATTGGAACAGAGCATTGGGGTAGGTGTATGTCTGTCATCAATGTGTGCACAATTACAATTTCAGAAATTGCTATATGACATAAACATACTGTTGATAAGTAGGCTATTGTTTAAGGGAATGTTTAGCCTTGTGTGGTAGATTTAGTGGGTTGTTACACTCTTATGTATATGCCATAACCAGCCATAAAATAACACAATTATATGTCACAGCAGGTTTAAATATATGTGTCATGACAGTGTTATGACCATATTACCACATGGTTATGAACATGTTATGACGCTGGGTGTCAGGTAAAGTGTTACCCATCACGGTAAGTGAGCAAGTCCAACAAGCCTCACAACCGCAGACCACGTGTAACCACAACAGACCAGGACCTCCACATCCGGCGTCTTCAACTGCGGGATCATCTGAGACCAGCTACCCAGACAGCTGAAGAAACTGTGGGTTTGAACGACTGAAAAATATATGCACAAACTGTCAGAAACCATCTCAGGGAAGCTCATCTTCATCGCCAGGGTCTTGACCCGACTGCAGTTCGGCGTAGTAATTGACTTCAGTGGGAAAATGCTCACCTTCGATGACCACTGGCACGCTGGAGAAGTGTGCTCTTCAGGGATGAATCCCTGTTTCAACTGTACCAGACAGATGGGAGGCGTTGTGTGGGCTAGGGTCAATCTGTTATATATGGTGTAATTCTCCTGTCTTATCTGGTGTCCTTTGTGAATTTATGTATGCTCCTTCTAATTCTCTCTCTCTCTCTCCCTCCCCTCCCGGAGGACCTGAGCCCTAGGACCATGACTCAGGACTACCTGGCCCGATGACTCCTGGCTGTCCCCAGTCAACCTGGTCGTGCTGCTGCTCCAGTTTGAACTGTTCTGCCTGCGGCTAGGAAACCCTGACCTGTTCACCAGACGTACTACCTTGTCCCGGACCTGCTGTTTTCAACTCTCTCTCTCTCTACCGCACCTGCTGTCTCGACCTCAGATGTTCGGCTATGAAAAGCCAACTGACGTTTACTCCTGAGGTACTGACCTGTTGCACCCTCTACAACCACTGATTATTATTTGATCCTGCTGGTCTTCTATGAACGTTTGAACATCTTGAAGAACAATCTGGCCTTAAATGGCGATGTACTCTTATAATCTTCACCTGGCACAGCCAGAAGAGGACTGGCCACCCCTCAGCGCCTGGTTCCTCTCTAGGTTTCTTCTTAGCTTCCTTAGGTTCCTGCCTTTCTAGGGAGTTTTTCCTAGCCACAGTGCTTCTACATCTGCATTGCTTGCTGTTTGGGGTTTTAGGCTGGGTTTCTGTATAGCATTTTGTGACATCTGCTGATGTAAAAAGGGCTTTATAAATACATTTGATTGATGTCGACGATGTGAACAGAGTGCCCCATTGTGGCAGTGTGGTTATGGTATTGGCAGGCATAAGCTATAGACAACGAGCACAATTGCATTTTTAGTGGTTGGGAAAGGTGATGGCGGCGGATGAATGGTGCGACAATGGGCCTCAGGATCTCGTCACGGTATCTCTGTGCATTCAAATTGCCATTGATAATAGTCAGCATGTCTTCACCGACTTCATCCCCCAGCCTTACACATGCACACACCCACACATATGTTTGTTTTGCTATCCTTGTGGGGAACAAACAATTGTTTCCCATTCAAAATCCTATTTTCCCAACCCCTAACCCTAAAGCTAAAGCTAACCCTAATCCTAATTCTAACCCTAAACCTAACCCTTAAACCTAACCTAAAATAGCCTTTTTCCTTGTGGGGACCTGTGAAATGTCCCAAATGTTCTTGTTTTACTATCCTTGTGAGAACTTCTGGTTCCCACAAGGATAGTAAACCAAAAACACACACACATACACAGATGTCTAGGGAGAGTTCAAACCCAACCTTTCAGACAGCCTTACACAACAGCACTGAGAGATTAATGGATACATCAAATTTGCTGCGTTGCTCAGTAGCTTTAAATACTCTTAGTCCTGGAGCAGTACAGGCTTTTAAGACACTCTATATTAACGCCGCTCAGGAATTAGTCAGAGAGGCTGATTTGACTGTTGGGGATCGCTGGGCTCGGCTTCAAAACACATAAAGATGGGGAGCGATAGCACACGCGCACACACACACGCACACACACACACACACACACACACACACACACACACACACACACACACACACACACACACACACACACACACACACACACACACACACACACACACACACACACACACATGAAGACAGTGATTGCTGCCTGCAGGAGAGGAAGTCAAGAAGATAGATGTGTGCAGAATTCTCTTCTTGTCCTCCTCTCTCCTCACCTCTCTCCTCTCCTCTCCTCTCCTCTCCTCTCCTCTCCTCTCCTCTCCTCTCTCCTCTCCTCTCCTCTCCTCTCCTCTCCTCTCCTCTCCTCTCCTCTCCTCTCCTCTCCTCCTCTCCTCTCCTCTCCTCTCCTCTCCTCTCCTCTCCTCTCTCTCCTCCCTCCTCCTCTCCCCTCTCCTCTCTCTCCTCCTCCTCTCCTCTCCTATCAGAGTGTGTTCTCGTTCCCAGATGGGGGAGAAAAGCTGATGTTCAGGGCATAATCTTTTAATTTGGGATGATTAGACAGGGCGATACGACGCATAATAAACTTTCCACTCTGTAAATCAGTCTTTTTGTCTCCCAGGGACCATTTTCCTGTGGGTTCAAATATCATTTGAAATACTTTTGAATACATTACCTGTGCTTGGTGGAGAACACCTAGCTCAATAGAACAATAGAATAGTCGCTAAACTGCAAGCCCCGTCTCTCTGGCCCTTCAGGCAGGCTAGAACAAATCCTCCACGTTTTTTTGTAATACTATTTGAATTGACGTCTGCTACTCCCAATGCCCTGGAGGGTTATGGGGGATTTGATTGTAATATGAGTGAATGGGAGTGAACAGACAGCCAGACAGGACTAGCAGGACTGGAGGATATGAGGATATTTCCTGATTAATTCAGTTTCTTATGAAGATTAAGTGCACTGTGTAGCTGATAGCTGATTAACCTGCATGGGGTCCTGACTCTAATTAGAGCTAGTGTAATTCCAGCCATCTGTAATAGAGCCCTAGGCTGCATCCCCAATGGCACCCTGTTCCCTATAAAGTGCACTACTTTTTTTTTACCAGAGCCCTATTCCTTGTCAAAGTAATTTTATTTATTTATTTTTATTGAACCTAAAGTAATGTGCTATACAGGGTGCTATTTAGTTCGCAGCCAAGTCATTCCAGCCATCCTCAGAGCCCCGGGGTTCAACATCCACTCAAACTGACACATTCACACCAGTGGAATTGATCATCTATTCTAGTTAAAGGGGCAATCTGCAGTTGGTATAATAATGGAGAGGTTTTAGTAAACAGCTGAGGGATGTACAGTAACCACTCTCAAACTCATAGACAGAGCTGTGGATGCAAGGACTGACCATCCATGGTGGTTTAAGGCTATACAGTGTTTGTTTACAATTACATTTAGCATTTATTATACAAGATTATATTACATTACAAGCTTCTATGTTGTGTTTTTGATGGGGTACAACAGTTGAACTAAGCTAATGAGGCATACAGTATATACAGTAAGTTATATTCTTCAAGAACCAATGGGTATATATCATTCATTTAAAAGTCCAAAAAATGGATGTACCAATCACAGATAGCTCCTTTCTGGTCTTTTGAGGCAATCTCATCCCCCTAATATATTCATAAGTACCAGTGGTGTAAAGAACTTAAGTAAAAAATACTTTAAAGTACCTACTTAAGTAGTTTTTTGGGGTATCTGTACTTATTTTACTATTTATATTTTGGACAACTTTTACTTCACTACATTCCTAAAGAAAATAATGTACTTTTTACTCCATTTTCCCTGACACCCAAAAGTACTAGTTACATTTTGAATGCTTAGCAGGACAGGAAAACGGTCTAATTCACACACTTATTAAGAGAACATCCCTGGTCATCCCTACTGTCTCTGATCTGACAGACTCACTTAACAAAACATGTTTCATTTGTAAAGGATGTCTGAGTGTTGGAGTGTGCCCCTGGCTATCCATACATTTTTTTTAAACAAGAAAATAATGCTGTCTGGGGTGTTTAATATAAGTCAGTTAAGAACAAATTCTTATTTACAATGATGGCCTACTCCAGGTCAAACCCAGGTGATGCTGGGCCAATTGTGCACCACACTATGGGACTCCCAATCACAGCCAGATATGATGCAGCCTGGAATTGAACCAGGGACTGCAGTGACACCCCTTGCACTGAGATGCAGTGCCTTAGACCGCTGCACCACTCAGAAGCCCTAATTAAGTTTATTTTAAACCAAATACTTTTAGACTTTTACTCAAGTAATATTTTACTGGGTGACTTTCACTTTTACTTGAGTCATTTTCTATTAAGTTATCTTTACTTTTACTATGTAAGTATGAAAATACCGCAGATAAGTACTGTCTATGGGGGACAGTAGAAAAGAGGGATGCAAACAAACCATCAACTACCACAACCCTCATTTATGTTTTACACTGACACATTAACACCAGCACAATCGATCATCTGGCTGTTTGAGGAAGACTTATTATCTGTCTATATTGGAGAGGCTCTCATGTTCACTGAGTGTACAAAACATTAGGAACACCTACTCTTTTCATGACAGACTGACCAGGTGAATCTTGGTGAAAGCTATGATCCCTTATTGATGTCAACTGTTAAATCCTCTTCAATCAGTGTAGATGAAGGGGAGGGGACAGGTTAATGAAGGATTTTTAATCCTTAAGACAGTTGAGACATGGATTGTGCATGTGTGCCATTCAGAGGGTGAATGAACAAGATAAAAGATTTAAGTTCCTTCGAACAGGGTATGGCAGTAGGTGCCTGGCACACCAGTTTGAGTGAATCAAGAACTGCAACACTGCTAGGTTTTTCACACTCAACAGTTTCCCATGTGTATCAAGAATGGTCCACCACCCAAAGGACATCCAGCCAACTTGACACAACTGTGGGAAGCATTGGAGTAAACATGGGCCAGCATCCATGTGGAACGCTTTTGACACCTTGTATAGTCCATGCCCCGCCAAATTGAGGCTATTCTGAGGGCAAATTGGGGTGCAACTCAATATTGGAAGGTGTTCCTAATGTTTTGTACACTCAGTGTATTGTCCGGGGTGGGGGGAAGAGAAACCATCATAAACCATGACAACCCTTGTTGATTGTCCTGCTCCAATGTATTATTCATGGGGTTTGGCAAAGCCATAATTCTCCATCAATATCTGAGAGGAGGGAAGGGGACTGTTTGACCAAATTAAGTGTCACTAGTCCATCGTTTGACAGATGGTGCCTCCTGCACTCACACCTCTAAGGGATGTCCCCCAGCTTATGACCATGTGACCAGCAACACACCAGCCTGCAGATGAGCTGTAGGCCTACGTCCCGAATAGCACCCTATTCCCTATATAGTGCACTACGTTTGACCTGGACCTATACGGGATCTGGTCAAAAGTAGTGCACTCTATAGGGAATAGGGTGCCATTTGGGAGGCCGAGCCAGGACAGAAGCTAATGACTGAGAGGCCCCTGCCTGCAAAAATATTTGTCTTTAACACCCGGCTCTTCCTGAACTCATTGTGTAACGTGAAGGTTGGAGGTTAAGGTGGCGATTCTGGAGAGCAGTGAAGAGCAGGGCTTGGGACTTTAAAGACCACTGGTCGTTTATGTGGTGTCCCATGCAGGTGCAGGGTGAGAAAAAGCCAGGCCTGGCCTGCTGTTTAGAGCCCGTTCAGGAGGAAAAGGGAGGGCTAGATGGACCCTTTCATGGGTGACGGCAATGTTCCCTCTAAGCTGCATGCGTGCGAGAGTGCTCAGCTCCTCCACAGCCGGCGCAGAGAAGCATGAGATTGAACTTCACTAAACTTTCTAGAGTTTTCCCCTTTACTTAACACTATCAACATTTCCCTTTACTGTGGGAATTGTGATCGAATCAATGCAATACTAGCCACTTTCAAAGCAATATACCGAAACAAAACAAACTATGCAAGAGAATTTGTTGTTGGCAGAATGTGTCAGAGAAGGATTCTATAGCATTGACACATGACTCAGGCCCGTACTCTACACAGACCAGTGTGGCATAACCAATCAGAGCTGCAGTAGGCCTATATGTAAATAGACCATTGCCATATACGGATCTGTGCCATTTACTTTGAACTGGACTCTGACTGTGTTTACAGCATGAGCGGTCGTCAGTAGATGTGCTTGTTTTGAGATCAAAGCGGAGGCTGCATGTAGCCATGTGTGCACATTCGTACATTTGTTCATATCCTTTGCTAGTTAGTGAGTTATTAGCCCAGTTATAGATCATGTGTAGTCAGCAATGGGGGAGGGATTGCTTCCTACAAAAGCATAAAATGTGTGTATTTCTAGACATCTTTAAAAAGCTAGTCGGTTAAAGAGCTTGTTTTTTTTAGTCTTAAAGGGACAGTGTTTGAGACAGACTTGAATAAGCTAAGTAGCAATAAGCAGAGGGTAGCATAATTTGTCTGATTCTCTGTAATAATGGTATGGGAATAGTAGTGCATTTTATTTTGTAAAGTGTTTTTTTTGCATTAAACAACACAACCCCATTTTCAGTCACATGCTTGTCTGAAGGACAAGTGAATAAACAGGTTCATGTCAAGCCCTGCATGTTTTTTTCAAAAGTCTCATGGAATGTAGACCTACATTGAACACCACACATTGGCTGCTACTGTCTACAATGCCTCCAACTGCAACTTCTGGGTTGCTAATAAATACATAGCACCGCAGCGATAGAGGGCAGCTACCTTTTCTTACGGGCCCCATTTATACCTGGTTCTAACTTCTCCTGATCTTGCCCATATTCTGATTGTGCCCACATTTTTAGACAGCTGTAACAATCAAAAGACACATTGTGAACTGATTCTGATCAGATCATCCTGCCGTCCTCCGGAGGTAGTCAGGCAGGTATTATGTCTGGATACCTTACAAGTGTAGAAAGATCTGGACAGAGATCATTGTAGCACCCTATAAAATCATTGACAGGTGGCACCAAAATAAATATTATTTTGAAAGAATAGCTGTGAAATTGTTTGCATTATGGAAGGGACCAGGAAAAGGACTGCACTATAAGGCGTAGAGTCATCTGGAAATGCAGGCACTGTCATCCTCAGAAACTGTCCTCCTCAGGCACTGTCATCCTCAGGTACTGTCATCCTCAGGCACTGTCATCCTCGGGCACTGTCATCCTCAGGCACTGTCATCCTCAGGCACTGTCATCCTCAGGCACTGTCATCCTCAGGAACTGTCATCCTCAGGCACTGTCATCCTCAGGCACTGTCATCCTCGGGAACTGTCCTCCTCGGGCACTGTCATCCTCAGGCACTGTCATCCTCAGGAACTGTCATCCTCAGGCACTGTCATCCTCAGGCACTGTCATCCTCAGGCACTGTCATCCTCAGGAACTGTCATCCTCAGGAACTGTCATCCTCAGGCACTGTCATCCTCAGGCACTGTCATCCTCAGGAACTGTCCTCCTCGGGCACTGTCATCCTCAGGAACTGTCATCCTCAGGCACTGTCATCCTCAGGAACTGTCATCCTCAGGAACTGTCATCCTCAGGCACTGTCATCCTCAGGCACTGGCATCCTCAGGCACTGTCATCCTCGGGCACTGTCATCCTCAGGCACTGGCATCCTCAGGCACTGTCATCCTCAGGCACTGTCATCCTCAGGAACGGTCATCCTCAGGAACTGTCATGTCAATTTAAATGGATTCAATTGAGAGTTTTTGTCACTGGCCTACACACAATATCCCATGATATCAAAGTGGAATTGTGTTTTTCAAAATGTGTACAAATGATTTAAAAATGAAAAGCTGAAATGTCTTGAGTCAATAAGAATTCAACCCCTTTGTTATGATAATCTTAAAAATGTTGATGAGTAAAAATATGCTTAACATGTCACCTAATAAGTTGCATGGACTCACTCTGTGTGCAATACTACTGTTTTTTATGACTACCTCATCTCTGTATCCCAGTCAGACAATTATCTGTAAGGTTCCTCAATTGAGCAGTGAATTCCAAACACAGATTCAACCACAAAGACCAGGGAGGTTTCACAATGCAAGCACAGGCATAAAAAACCTGGTACAGTCTGCTTTCTACCAGACACTGGTAGATAAATTCCCCTTTCAGCAGAACAATAACCTAAAACACAAGGTCAAATCTACACTAGAGCTGCTTACCAAGAAGATCATGAATGTTCCTGAGTGGCCAAGGAACAGTTTTGACTTAAACTACTTGAAAATGTATAACAAGACCTGAAAATGCTTGTCTAGCAATGATCAACAACCGATTTGACAGAGTTGAATCATTTTGAAAAGAATAATGGGTGAATGTTGCACAATCCAGGTGTGGAAAGCTTTTAGAGACTTACCCAGAAAGACTCACAGTTGTAATCGCTGCCAAAGGTGCTTCTACAAAGTATTGACTCAGGGGTGTGAATACTTATATAAATGAGATATTTATGTTTCTAAAAACATGTTTTCACATTTTCATTATGGGGTATTGTGTGAAGATTGGTCTGCTTTTTTTATTTATTTAACCCATTTTGAATTCAGGCTGTAACACAACAAAATGTGGAATAGGTCAATGGGTGTGAATACTTTCTAAAGGCACTGTACACATTGGGCACAGAGAGAGACTTGGCAGGGCTGGACAGAGCCCAGCATGTCTTATTATCACTCTGAGAGAAGTGCTGGCATGTGTCAGGACCTGCATGCTGCCGTAGCTTTCATCACAAACATCCCCAGAATAGACAACATCTCTCTCTCTCTCTCTCTCTCTCTCTCTCTCTCTCTCTCTCTCTCTCTCTGTCTCTCTCTCTCTCTCTCTCTCTCTCTGTCTCTCTCTCTCTGTCTCTCTCTCTCTCTCTCTCTCTGTCTCTCTCTCTCTCTGTCTCTCTCTCTCTCTCTCTCTGTCTCTCTCTCTCTCTCTCTCTCTCTCTCTCTCGCACTCTCGCAATTAAATTTCTCTCTCCCGCTCGCTCTCTCTTGCTCTCTCTCGCTCTCTCTTTCAATTAAATCTCTCTCGCCCTCTCTCTCAATCTGTCTCTTTCTCAGTTCAATCTCTCTCTTTTTCTCAATTCAATCTCTCTTTCTCGCTCTCACTCAATGTTATATTATGGCAATGTACAGTGTTGAACAATGTGAAAATAGTTGGTCGGCCTATCTCTCTCTCTCCCAGGTTCAGCTACGTGAAAGGCGACAAGCCTGGAGAAATGCCAGACGCTGCTGTTCTAGAAACAGCAGGGTTGTGTCCCATTTAGCACACAGACCAGGAAAGAATACTGTGTTAGAACTCGATAGAGAACCAACAGGCCACAGAGGAACATGGAAATAGCATATGTATGACAAAGGTTATATTTGCGACTGTTGTGTGGGTTGTTATGACTGAGCCTCCTCCCAAAGAAAAACGTAATTGGCGGACTGCACAAAGAGACCAGTTCCCTAGCATGAGGGAGATAATCAATAGGACTGAATGTGTCATCTGTTGAGGCTGTTGTCTTATTCCCTGTCTGTTCCTAATAGCATGTGTTGCTTCTCTCCAGGGTCCCCTAAGTACGCTTTGTGACACATAAAGATTCCCATTTGATTGTCTGCTGCACAGCCTGACAAGCAAATGGTTTAATTAGTCTGTTATTGACTATGGCTTTTCTCTCAGGCCTTGTCTCACTTACGATGGCGGCCACCAGCCTCATTCTTTGTTAACCCTGTTTTGTGCAGTTTAACTTGCCATTGTCCTTTAATAATGGGAACAATTCTTGTGAAGAACAAAAAAAAACCCTCTGTGCTCTAGCCTACAGATGCAGTAACAACCTCAAGGGGAGACCTCCATCTCCTCTAGGTTTTCAAAGGCATCTACATCATTCAAAATCACTTTCCTGTCCACCACAACCCCCTCCCAACTGCTGTCCAACACCCTAATTTCAGAGCAGGACCCCAGCATCACCCCAGCAACCCCTCTCCTGCTCCCTGTGACCCACCCTTACTTCATTCCCCACGGTACAGGAGAAGGGAGGGAGCTCTTCAACCACTTCAACTGGGCTCTGGAGGCTGATAATGGCTTTGGGAGGGGGGGAATGGGGTGGGGCGAGGGAGAAAGTGGGAGAAAGAGAGACGGAGGCGGAGAGAGACAGAGAGGAGAAAGAGGTGGCAGGCATATAGTGGCAGGCATAAGATGGCGCCAACAGAGAGGGCTGCCTCACTCCTATTTCTTAGGAAGCTTATGCAGCTAGACACCAATATCACTAGACAAATAGCCAACAGCTAGACATCAATATCACTAAGATGGTGCCAACAGAGAGGGCTGTCTCACTCCTATTTCTTAGGAAGCTTTGGAGTATTTTTTAAAATGTTGTATTATTTCTTACATTGTTAGCCCAGCAAATTGTATGCGTCATTACATACAGCTGGAAAGAACTATTGGATATCAGAGCAGCGGTAATTCACCAGCACTACCAGCATTACGACCAGGAATATGACTTTCCCAAAGCGGATCCTTTGTTCGCACCACCCAGGGCAATTAAACTGATTCCAGAGGCCAACCCAAAACAACGCTGGCAAAAAAGAGGGACTCGAAGCAGTGTTCTAGTCTGATTTAGGAGACGCGCTCACCACCCACCGCTTCTGAGTATGTTACTCGCTAATATTCAGTCCCAGGAAAACAAAGTTTACGAGATCAGGGTAAGGGTTTCTTTCCAGAGAGACATCAGCGATTGTAGCATACTCTGTTTCACAGAAACATGGCTCTCCCTGGATATACTGTCGGATTCTGTCAAGCCATCTGGATTCTCAGTTCATCGCGCCGACAGGAATTACCATCTCTCCGGGAAGAAGAAGGGTGGAGGTGTATGTTTCATGATTAACGACTCATGGTGTAACTGTAATTACATACAGGAACGCAAGTCCTTTTGTTCACCCAACCTAGAATACCTCACAATCAAATGCCGACCGTATTATCTCCCAAGAGAATTCTCTTCGGTTATTGTCACAGCCGATACGACGACGACCCTCAAGGAACTTCACTGGACATTATGCAAACTGGAAACCATATATCCTGACGCTGCATTTATTGCAGCTGAGGATTTTAACAAAGCAAATTTGAGGAAAAGGCTACCTAAATTTTATCAGCATATCAACTGTAGTACTCGCACTGGAAAAACACTCGACCATTGATATTCCAACTTCCTGGATGCATACAAAGCCCTCCCCCGCCCTCCTTTCGGCAAATCTGACCACGACTCCATTTTTCTCCTCCATTCCTATAGGCAGAAACTCAAACAGGAAGTACCCGTGCTAAAGACTATTCAACGCTGGTCTGACCAATCAGAATCCATGCTTTAAGATTGTTTTGATCATGCGGACTGGGATACGTGCCGGGTAGCTTCCAAGAATAATATTGAGGTGTACACTGAGATAGTTACTGATTTCATCAAGAAGTGTATAGGAGATGTTGTACCCACTGTGACTATTAAAACCTACCCTAACCAGAAACCGTGGATAGATGGCAGCATTCGCGCAAAACTGAAAGCGCGAACCATCGCATTTAACCATGGCAAGGTGACTGGGAATATGGCAGAATACAAACAGAGTAGTCATTTCCTCTGCAAGGCAATCAAACAGGCACAACGTCAGTATAGAGACAAAATGGAGTCGCAATTCAATGGCTCAAATACGAGACGTATGTGGCAGGGTCTACAGAGAATCACGGACTACAAAAGGAAAACCAGCTACGTCGCGGACACCGACGTTTTGCTTCCGGACAAGCTAAACACATTCTTTGTCCGCTTTGAGGATAACTCAGTGCCACCGACTTGGCCAGCTACCAAGGACTGTGGGCTCACCTTCTCTGTGAGTAAAATATTTAAATGTGTTAACCCTTGCAAGGCTGCTGGCCCAGACGGCAACTCTAGCCGCCTCCTTAGAGCATGCGCAGACCAGCTGGCTGGTGTGTTTACGGACATATTCAATCTCTCCCTATCCCAGTCTGCTGTCCCCACATGCTTCAAGATGGCCACCATTGTTCCTGTACCCAAGAATGCGAAGGTAACTGAACTAAATGACTCGAAGCTCGAGGCCCTGGGTCTGAACCCCGCCCTGTGCCATTGGCTCCTGGACGTCCTGATGGGCCACCCCCAGGTGGTGAAGGTAGGAAACAACATCTCCACTTCGCTGATCCTCAACACTGGGGCCCCACAAGGGTGCGTGCTCAGCACCCTCCTGTACTCTCTGTTCACCCATGACTGAGTGGCAATGCACGCCTCCAACTCAATCATCAAGTTTGCAGACGACACAACAGTAGTAGGCTTGATTACCAACAACAACGAGACAGCTTACAGGGAGGAGGTGATCGTGGACTTCAGGAAACAGCAGAGGGAGCACCCCCCTATCCACATCGACGGGACAGCAGTGGAGAAGGTGGAAGGTTAAGTTCCTCGGGGTACATATCACTGACAAACTGAAATTGTCCATCCACACAGAAAGTGTGGTGAAGAAGGCTGAAGAAATTTGGCTTGTCACCTATAACCTCACAAACTTTAACAGATGCACAATTGAGAGCATCCTGCCGGGCTGTATCACCACCTGGTACGGAAACTGTACGGCCCACAACCACAGGGCTCTCCAGAGGGTGGTGCGGTCTGCACAACATATCACTGGGGGCAAACTACCTGCCCTCTAGGATACCTACAGCACCCGATGTCACAGGAAGACCAAAAAGATAATCAAAGACAACAACCACCCGAGCCACTGCCTGTTAACCCCACTATCATCCAGAAGGCGAGGTCAGTACAGGTGGGTCAAAGCTGGGAGAGACTGAAAAAGGGCATCAGACTGTTAAATAGCCATCACTAGCACACAGAGACTGCTACCTACATACAGACTTGAAATCATTGGCCACTTTATTAAATGGAGCACTGGTCACTTTATTAGTGTCACTTTAATGTTTACATATACTGCATTACTCATCTCATATGTATATGAATATACAGTATTATATACACTATCTACTGTATCTCAGTCTATGCCACTCCAACATTGCTCATCCATATATTTATATATTCTTAATTCCATTCCTTTACTTAGATTTGTGTGTATTAGGTATTTGTTTTGAATTGTTAGATATGACTTGTTAGATATTGCTGCGCTGTCGGAACTAGAAGCACAAGCATTTCGCTACACGGCAAAAACATCTGCTAAACACGTGTGTGTGAACTATAAAATTAGATTTGATTTAATTTGATGACATCTTGGCTCCTCTGAGGAGAATAGAAGGGAGGGTGGACAGGACAGAAGAGGGGGAGGCTTCACTCCCTTCCCTCTTTCTCTCCATCTCTCTTTCTGTCCATCCTTCCTCCCCTCCTTCCTTCAAATCAGCACCCTGCCCTTAAAAATGGACACCTCCTAATGTGGAATCCCAGCAATCTGGCAGCCCTTTCATCCCCCGCCACCTCTAATGATCCCCTTTAATGAGGGGACCTTTGCCATGGTAATGATCTTTTGATTGTCCCTCGACCATCAGTCTCACATTGCTTTTACATCGGCAGGGGCAGTCGTGGTCTGAGTCCGAAATGGCACCCTATTCCCTATTTAGTGCCATTTGCGATGCATCCGTAGTGGTGGTGGGCTGTCGGCCTTGTTGTCTTGTTGTCTTAAGTCTCTCTTTATGTAGTGTTATGGTGTCTCTCTTGTCCTAATGTGTGTTTTGTCTTATATATAATTTTTTATCCCAGCCCCCGTCCCCACAGGAGGCTTTTTGCCTTCTGGTAGGCCACCATTGTAAATGAGAATTTGTTCTTAACTGACTTGACTACTTAAATAAAGGGAAAATACATTTAAAAATAAAACTCACTGTCTCCCTGTCCTGCTGCTCTCTGATTAATGAGCATAGCTGCAGGATGTAGGGGGGCACCCCCGGAAAAATCTGAATCAAAAAAAATATAGACTCTGTAGCGCAGGTAAAAAGAGAGACAGAAGCAGAGAGAGAAAGAGAGGAAATAAAGGTAATTGTATAATTAAGAACAGTAGATTGCCAGATTCAACAGTTGGAATTGTTGCCCTGTTGCCCTGAACAAAACCCCGTCCTCAAACATTCACATCAAAAGGTGCAAAGTTATGGGCAAACAAATGTGAAAAACAATGAATTATGAAAGTAAGCATACTATATACAGGAAATATTTAAAAAGTCAGTTCCAATACCATATTTACATGTGCAGGGATACTGGAGTGACGGAGGTAGATATGTATAGGGGTAAGGTGACTAGGCAACAGGATATAAGATAAACAGAGTAGCAGCAGCTTGTATGTGAGTGGGTGTGTAGAGTCAGAAATGTATGTGTGTATTATGTGTGAGTGAGCAAATGATGGAGTGAGTGTTTGTGTGTGTGTTGGAGTGACAGTGTGTGAGTGTGTAGGGCCCTGTGAGTGTGTAGGGCCCTGTGATTGTGTAGGGCCCTGTGAGTGTGTAGGGCCCTGTGAGTGTGTAGGGCCCTGTGAGTGTGTAGGGCCCTGTGAGTGTGCATAGAGACAAATACTGAAATAAAGGTCAATAAAGATACAGGGTAAACTCAGTCTGTGTAGATATTTTGTTAGCTATTTATCAGTCGAATTGCTTGGGGATAGAAGCTGTTCAAGAGCCTGTTGATGTCAGACTTGATGCACAGGTACCTCTTGCAGCCGAGAAAATAGTCTCTGACAATAGTCAGCACTTGCACATTTTATTTCTTCTGCAAAACGCAGTATCATATGATGCAAAATGCATCATACAGGATATGATTTCTGTATTTTGAAAGTTACATATCTTCAAAACCTGATTGTAGACAAGCAAAAAAATGGACTTTGAGAGGCCATTTGTATACATTTGGGGGGATTTGTTTGTTGGTGGCATTCACAAATGCTTTTACACTTTCTTGTGTCATCCTCTGAATTTCATTGTTCTTTAATTATGTTTATTTCTAACTGTACAATGTTTGTTTTTTACCCAAAACAAAATCAATCAATAGGCTACTCTCTGCTCTTTTTCTTCACTCTTGACCAAATGCTCAATACATCATGGGTACTCCCACCACCACACTCAGCATCAGCCCATTTTTATCAGTGGAGGAGGGAGGCACAAGATCACATTTTCCCCCACACCTAGTGGAGCAGCGAATGGTTTGATGACTGAACGAGAGGGATAGGCCGACAATATCCCTTGTACTATCTAATTAAAATAACAGGGAAAGGCTTTGCTATCATGATGCAAAAAGATGGGACGGGGGAAAGGTGGAGGAAAAGTATTGTATGTTTCTCTCTATTCTCTCTCTTTCTTCTGTAGGTTGTAGCTACATTCATCTCTGTTTCAATTGAAGACTCATCAATTCTACCCCCAGTGAAGTTCATCTGTTCTGCAGCGATGTTTCATTTCCCCTTGTTTTATGGCAATAGTCATTTTCCATCTGACAGCCTTAGTGACAGTTTAGCAGTTGAATTTTAATCACATTTTTCAATTGATAAAAATTGACAGGCTAGGTGTACGTCCCAAATGGCACCCTATTCCCTATATAGTGTCCTAATTTTGACCACAATTGGGAATTGCAAAATGATTTTGACGTGTGCTTGGTGTTATTTCCTTGCTGGAAGTGTCACTTGCAGCCAAGTTTCAGCAGGTAGTTCCGGGCGGCAGGACGGCCAGATAGGGCATTTAAATTTAACTAGGCAAGTCAGTGAAGAACAAATTCTTATTAACAATGACGGCCTACTGGGGAACAGTGAGTTAACTGCCTTGTTCAGGAACAACAGATTTTAACCTTGTCAGCTCGGGAATTCGATCCAGCAACCTTTCGGTTACTGCCAGTTAAGGCCGAATAGGATTGGCCAGTTAGGTCCGGCCGGCCAGGTAGATAGGTATGGTTAGGTAGTCCGGCCGGCTAGGTATGTAGGTCCAGCCTGCCAGGTAGGTAGGTAGGCCCGGTCGGCCCTCCAGATATGTCCGGCCAGCAAGGTAGGTAGGTAGGTCCGGTCTGGCCAAATAGGTCCGGCCAGGTAAGTAGGTAGGTTCGGCCAGGTAGGTAGGTCCGGCCGGCTGGCCATATGGGTCCAAATAGGATTGGCCAGTTAGGTAGGTCTGGCCAAGTTAGTAGGTAGGTCCGGACGGCAGGCCAGCCAGATAGGTTCGGATAGGGTCAGCTGGTCAGGGAGTTCCAGCCAGGTAAGTAGGTAGATTTGGCCAGGTAAGTAGGTAGATTTGGCCAGGTGAGTAGGTAGATTTAGCCAGGTAAGTAGGTAGATTTGGCCAGGTAGGGTATGCCACACTTGTCAGGTGGAAGGATTATCTTGGCAAAGGAGAAATGCTCACTAACAGGGATGTAAAGGGGTGCTCATGTAAAATTTTGGGGATCTTTATTTCAGCTCATGAAACATGGGACAAACACTTTACATGTTGCAATTATATTTTTGTTCAGTGTATAAAGGTGTAAAAAGGTGATTTTTTCAAATGCGTTCCTGGACCTCAGAGCTTCCCAGGTCACCCACCTCTCACATTCACTTTTTGTTCCGGCACCTCCAGATTTACAAATTAAACACTGAGTATATATATGTTGTTCACTCCAGAATAGTTTCTTACAGTGTGGTTGAGTGGGTAAAATTCCAACGAAACGTACCATCTTACTGCCCTTCATATTTCTTTTCTGTCTAAATAAAGCATTGAAAAAAAAGGAAGGTAGAATTCCACCAATAATATTCTCCATGGGCCCCTATCATCAATCAATACTTAGGACAAACTATTTGCATTTCTAAACTATTGATTGTATGGGAAATACAGTTTTTATGTTTTAACTATTCAAGCAAGGGCTTTGCATTTTGCAGGCAGGCATTTATTGGGATCAGTCATGTACTAGGGGCAGCTCTGAAGGTTCGTTACATACTGTATCTTGAAAACTTGATTGCTGACAAGCAAAACATTTTTGGTACTATGTCAACAATGGACTAATACAACATGTACCAAAAGATAGTTCTTGGGTGGAGTTTTCCTTTAAGGCGTTTAATGTGTTTCTCTGTGTTGCATCTTTATATTGATGTTTTTGAGTGACTTCCAATCAGCATTTCTGTGTAGATTGTTCAAGCTTGGCTCTTGTATGGTCTGTTTTTTATTGTCCGTATGTGTTAAGTGGTGGCCTGTGGGTTTTTCATTCTGATGGGTTTACTCAAATCAATATAATATATTGGTTTATCCAGGAGTCTTGCAGTGCAGACAACACATTATCAAAGAAAATGGCTGCTTTGATTATCTCCCTAATGCCTTGCTATTTCTGTTCTCAATCCCATTGTTTAAATGACCTATTTTAAGAAGCCTGTGTGCCTGTGCCTGTGCCTGTGCCTGTGTGCCTGTGTGCCTGTGTGCCTGTGTGCCTGTGTGCCTGTGTGCCTGTGTGCCTGTGCCTGTGTGCCTGTGCCTGTGTGCCTGTGTACCTGTGTGCCTGTGCCCGTGCCTGTGCCCGTGCCTGTGTGCCTGTGCCTGTGTGCCTCTGTGCCTGTGTGCCTCTGTGTCTGTGTGCCTCTGTGCCTCTGTGCCTGTGTGCCTCTGTGCCTGTGTGCCTGTGTGCCTGTGCCTGTGTGCCTGTGTGCCTGTGCCTGTGTGCCTGTGTGCCTGTGTGCCTGTGTGCCTCTGTGCCTGTGTGCCTCTGTGTCTGTGTGCCTGTGTGCCTCTGTGTCTGTGTGCCTGTGTGCCTGTGCCTGTGTGCCTGTGTGCCTGTGTGCCTCTGTGCCTGTGTGCCTGTGTAACAGGCGATAGGTTTAGGCTGCTACATGATACTATAATTTTCCCTATACCCATCATGAGGTTGCTATAACCTAGCCTATGAAGTTGAATGAAGTTTACAAAGTAGGTGCACACAGGTCAAGAGACAAATTTGAGGTGACATTCAATATCACCTTGCTGATATAGGGTGTAATCATTAGTCCAACAGTTGCAAACAAGAGTTTCTGTTGGACAAATTCAGGTATGTTTATCCCCGTTTTGTTCTGTTTGCTTCCGTTTACGAAACGTTTTTCAAAAGAATCAGCGGAATAAATATACCCCTGATCACGAGTAAACAGAGTTCACTCTCATAACAGCCACGTTGTATTCCTTCTCTTCCCTTCACTTGTGGACTTCAATGCACAACACATCAGCTGTATGTGACCAGGAGAAAAAATATTTCCAAATCAAACCGCTACACACAGCCTACATCGTTGTCACCATATTAGCTAAAGTAATGTCATAGTCAGCATAGGTAATAGAACTAACGCGTTAGTAAACCCCCTACAATCATGCAGTAGCGTTGGCGGGCCCCGGTGACAATAAATTAGTAAAACCAAAGGCATACCTTGACTTGGAAGAGTTCCAGTGTTGAGTTGGAAAGTCATAGCCAGCTAGCTAACATAGCATCCCTCTGTTTGAGCAGGGTGTTTCAGTAGGCTAAACTAGATAGCTGCATTTGCTAGCTAAGTAAGTGAAACTGAAAATATATGACTCTCTCTTTCTCTCTCTCTCTCTCTCAATTTCTCTCTTGCTTCTCCTCCATTTTGGAATAAATACATTTGTTCAAAACTGTTCAACTATTGTCTTTCTCTCTTTGAGTCAACTACTCACTACATGTTATTAAACACTGCAGTGTTATCTAACTGTAGCTTATGCTTTCAGTTCCAGATGAATTCTCTGATCCTTTGATTGGGTGGACAACGTCAGTTCATGCTGCAAGAGCTCTGATAGGCTGGAGGACATCCTCCGGAAGTTGTCATAATTACTGTGTAAGTCTATGGAAGGGGTGAAAACCATGAGCCTCCTAGGTTTTGTATTGAAGTCAATGTACCCAGAGGAGGACGGAAGCTATCTGTCCTCTGGCTACTCCATGGTGTTACCCTACACAGTGCTGTTGAAGCTACTGTAGACCTTCTTTGCAAAATCATGTGTTTTAATACATTATTTTGTGACGTGATTATGTTTAGTATCGTTTTATCTAAAATGTATACAATTTTATATTTATGAAATTCACTGAGGAGGATGATCATCCCCTTCCTCCTTTGAGGAGCCGCCACTGGTCAATACTTAATGGGGAAGAGTAGCTGTGTGTGCGTATGTTTTTGTGTGTGTGCGTGAGTGTGTGTGCGTGCATGTTTGTGTGTGGAGGACAGTGATAGATGTACACAGCTGGCCTGGCCTGTAGGCATTGAGGGACCCTTTTGATCAAAGACTCAACCTGAAACAACACACTCGCTCTCTCAGAAAGAGACAGTATTGCACACACACATGTGTGCACGCACGCACACACACACACACACACATACACATAGGAGAATGCTTGCATATACAGATGTAGGATCTTAATTTTTTTTTTTTTTTTAAACGTGTTTATTTAACCTTTATTTAACCAGGTAGGCCAGTTGAGAACAAGTTCTTATTTACAACTGAGACCTGGCCAAGATAGAGCAAAGCAGTGCGACACAAACAGCACAGAGTTACACATGGGATAAACAAACTTACACTCAATAACACAATAGAAAAATCTATATATAGTGTGTGAAAATGTAGCAAGATTAGGGAGGTAAGGCAATAAATAGGCCATAGTGGCAAAATAATTCTAATTTAGCATTAACACTGGAATGATAGATGTGCAGAAGATGATGTGCAAGAAGATATACTGGGGTGAAAAAGAGCAAAAAATAAATAACACTATGGGGATGAGGGAGTTGGGTGGGCTAATTACAGATGGCCTGTGTACAAGTGCAATGATCGGTAAGCTGCTCTGACAGCTGATGCTTAAAGTTAGTGAGGGAGATATGTCTCCACCTTAGTGATTTTTGCAATTCGTTCCAGTCATTGGCAGCAGAGAACTGGAAGGAAAGGTGGCCAAAGGAGGAGTTCGCTTTGGGGATGACCAGTGGAATATACCTGCTGGAGCGCGTGCTATGGGTGGGTGCTGCTATGGTGACCAGTGAGCTGAGATAAGGGGGGACTTTACCTAGCAAAGACCTGGAGCCAGTGGGTTTGGCAACGAATATGAAGCGAGGGCCAGCCAACAAGAGCATACAGGTCGCAGTGGTGGGTAGTATATGGGGATTTGGTGACAAAACGGATGGCACTGTGATAGATTGCATCCAATTTGCTGAGTAGAGTGTTGGAGGCTATTTTGTAAATGACATCACCGAAGTCAAGGATCGGTAGGATAGTCAGTTTTACAAGGGTATGTTTAGCAGTATAAGTGACGGAGGCTTTGTTGTGAAATAGGAAGCCGATTCTAGATTTAATTTTGGATTGGAGATGCTTAATGTGAGTCTGGAAGGAGAGTTTACAGTCTAAACAAACACCAAGGTATTTGTAGTTGTCCACATATTCTAAGTCAGAACCTTACAGAGTAGTGATGCTAGAAGGGCGGGGTGGGTGCGCGCAGCGTTCGGTTGAAGAGCATGCATTTAGTTTTACTTGACTTTAAGAGCAGTTGGAGGCCATGGAAAGAGTGTTGTATGGCATTGAAGCTCGTCTGGAGGTTTGTTAAAGTTAAAGTCCAAAGAAGGGCCAGATGTATACAGAATGGTGTTTGTCTACATAGAGGTGGATCAGAGAATCACCAGCAGCAAGAGCGACATCATTGATATATACAGAGAAAAGAGTCGGCCTAAGAATTTAACCCTGTGGCACCCCCATAGAGACCATAGAGACCGGACAACAGGCCCTCCAATTTGACACACTGAACTCTATCTGATAAGTAGTTGGTGAACCAGGCGAGGCAGTCATTTGAGGATCCAAGGCTATTGAGTCTGCCGATAAGAATGCAGTGATTGACAGAGTTGAAATCCTTGGCCAGGTTGCCTGCACAGTACTGTCTTTTATCGATGGAGGTTATGATATCGTTTAGGACCTTGAGCGTGGCTGAGGTGCACCCATGACCAGCTCGGACGGAAACCAGATTGCATAGCGGAGAAGGTACGGTGGGATTCAAAATGGTCGGTGATCTCTTTGTTAACTTGGCTTTCGATGACTTTAGAAAGGCAGGGTAGGATTGATATAGATCTGTAACAGTTTGGGTCTAGAGTGTCTCCCCCTTTGAAGAGGGAGGTGACCGCGGCAGCTTTCCAATCTTTAGGGCTCTCAGATGATACAAAAGAGAGGTTGAACAGGCTAGTAATAGAGGTTGCAGCAATTGCAGCGGATAATTTTAGAAAGAGAGGGTCCAGATTGTCTAGCCCAGCTGATTTGTAGGGTTCCAGATTTTGCAGAACATCAGCTATCAGGAGTTGGGTGAAGGAGAAGTGGGCGAGGCTTGGGCAAGTTGCTGTGAGGGGTGCAAAGCTGTTGGCCAGGGTAGGGGTAGCCAGGTGGAAAGCATGGCCAGCCGCAGAAAAATGCTTATTGAAATTCTCGATTATCGTAGATTTATCGGTGGTGACAGTGTTTCCTAGCCTCAGTGCAGTGGGCAGCTGGGAGGAGGTGCTCTTATTCTCCATGGACTACAGTGATCACTTACTGTATTTGTTCCTAAGAATGTTTCTGCAAAACAGGAAATGCAAACTTATAGTGTATTTGAGGTATAAAAAGGCTTCTAAAGTTTGGAATTTCCACTTTGAAATTTCTAACTTTATTTGCCCAAATAAAAATAGATCAACTCCTACAAAATTGTCCATTAAATGTAATCCACATCATAATTCACATTTCCTGTTGCTGCAAAATTATATTCCCACTGTAGCAAACTGGCTCAAATTAAGATGCTACATCTGTATTCCCCCACTGCAGAACAAGCTTCTGGAATTGAACTCTGAGTTGTTTTTATGTAGTAGAGTTTAATTCATGGAATAATCCTCTTTTTACTGAAGGATGTTTTTTTGACTATGAGATGATTAACACAGATTTGGGGAAGGAGATGTAGGATAACTGAAGTCAAGCAAATGTTCAGACTTAGAGAGTCTTTTTGGATACATTTATTTTTGGTTTGTTTGTGGGTGTTATTTACTATTAAAGCAAGGGCTTTGAGTTTTGCAGGTTTTCATTTATTGGGATGACTCATGTACTGGAGGCAGCTCTACTGGGTAGTCTAGCTGGCAGAAAATCTGATTTTAAACCTAACCTGAACCCTATCCTTAACCACACTGTTAACCTTATGCCAAACCCTATCCTTAAATTAAGCAAAGTTTAGTTTTTATTACATTTTTGACTTTGCGGCTGGACCATCTATCTAGACTTGGTTTCCTCTATCATATTCACTCCTATTTCCCCCCGGCTGCCAAACTAACCCTGATTCAGATGACCATCCAACCAATGCTAGATTACGGAGATGTAATTTATTGATTGACAGGTAAGGGTGCTCTAGATGTTCTTTACCATTCGGCCATCAGATTTGCCACCAATGCTCCTTATAGGACACATCACTGCACTCTATACTCCTCTGTAAAGTGGTCATCTCTACATACCCATCGCAAGACCCACTCGTTGATGCTTATTTATAAAACCGTCTTAGGCCTCACTCCCCCCTATCTGAGATACCTACTGCAGCCCTCATCCTCTACATACAACACCCGTTCTGCCAGTCACATTATGTTAAAGGTCCCCAAAGAACACACATCCCTGGGTCGCTCCTCTTGTCAGTTTGATGCAGCTAGCGACTGGAATGAGCTGCAACAAACACCATCTCTTCATTCTCTTCATTCAAAGACTCAATCATGGACACTCGTAATGACAGTTGTGGCTGCTTCGCGTGATATATTGTTGTCTCTACCTTCTTGCCCTTTGTACTGTTGTCTGTGCTCAATAATGTTTGTACCATGTTTTGTGCTGCTACCATGTTGTGCTTCTGCCATATTGTGTTGCTACCATGTTGCTGTTGTGTTGCTACCATGCTGTGTTGTCATGTGTTTCTGCCACGCTATGTTGTTGTCTTAGGTCTCTCTTTATGTAGTGTTAGCTCCCGTCCCCGCAGGAGGTCTTTTGCCTTTTGGTAGAAAGTCATTGGAAATAAGAATTTTTCTTAACTGACTTGCCTAGTTAAATGAAGGTTAAATAAAAATTAAAAATAAATCTAGAGGAACCTCCCAGCTCTGCCTCCAGGACAAGATTCATCCAAATAAACATCAACCTGCTTGAGGCAGGGCAATACAGATTACATTTGCTACAACACTTATCTTAATAGGTAGCATTGTTACATCCCTGAACATTCTATGTAGCCTAGGAACCAAGCTATAACACTGCCTCCACCGCTGAAGAAGGAAATTATACGGCGTTTCTCAATGTCAGGTAGATAAAAAACAGTATGTCTGCCTGAGTGTATTATAAGGAGTGGCCATTTTGTGCCCGAAAAAACTACATTGCAAAGCTCAGAATCTTGAGTCTGTGTAGAGCTTGTAGTAAGCTTAAACGAATCTAGTGTCTCGCCAGGGGAGCTGGCCTACTAATAGCAGCTACTGTGAATCCCTGAAAGGAAAACAGAGCTGCAGATGAGGGAGGCTCTACATGCAGGCAGGCATGGTCAGAGCCCAGGGAGCACCTGAGCTAATCAGATTAACAAAACAGCCCCGGTCTCTAGAGCCTGTTTGTTTACACTATCTGGGGTGGGCCCTCTCTCTGCTTTCTCTCTCCACAGCCACAGACCTGGCCCAGGGCTGCTTGCTGGTCTCTCTGGCTGGTTGCCCCACATGGGACAGTGTGTTATCACACACATACACACACGCACCGGTGCATGCAGACACGTAAAACCACATGCACGTGCGCATTCAGACACGTTAAAACACAAACACACAGACACATCCACACATGCTAGCATGTGTGAGGGGAAAACGGCTAATAATAATGTCCGGAACGGCAATGGAATGGCATCAAACACATGGAAACAATGGAAACTTGTGTTTGATGTATTTGATACCATTCCACCACAAGCCCGTTCTCCCCAGTTTAGGTGCCACCAATCTCCTGTGCTGAAGACTATGTTTAAATCCAACCTCCTTAGTTGGTGAGGTGGAGTTTATACTTTATGATACCATAATATACATTATAAACTGGATGAGTTGAGCCCTGAATCCTAATTGGCTGACAGCCATGGTATATCAGACTCGGCTTTGCATCTAAGAACAGCCCTTAGCCGTGATATATTGGAGATTGGGGCTGCATCCCAAATGGCACCCTACTGCCTGTATAGTGGGCCCTGGTCAATACAGGGTGTAATCATTAGTCCAACAGTTGCAAATGTGAGTTTCTGTTGGACAAATTCAGGTATGTTTTGATCCGTTTGCTTCCGTTTAATAAACGTTTTTCACTACATAGGGAATAGGATGCTATTCGGTACGTAATCAGAATCTGCCTGGCTCAAGCTCCAGAATGGACTACTTACCTTTGGTTAGCTGGTCTCCCTCTCAGCTAAGCGCCCTAAATTCCCCCAGAGACTTATGTATGCTGTTTGAGTAACCCAACCCCTCTCTACCTCTCTATGGAATCACCAAACCCTGTCTACCGAGCCTGGCAACCCCAACCCCTCTCTACCGGGTATGGAATCACCAAACCCTGTCTACCGAGCCTGGCAACCCCAACCCCTCTCTACTGGGTATGGCAACCCCAACCCCTCTCTACCGGATATGGAATCACCAAACCCTGTCTACCGAGCCTGGCAACCCCAACCCCTCTCTACTGGGTATGGCAATCCCAACCCCTCTCTACCGGATATGGAATCACCAAACCCTGTCTACCGAGCCTGGCAACCCCAACCCCTCTCTACTGGGTATGGGAACCCCAACCCCTCTCTACTGGGTATGGCAACCCCAACCCCTCTCTACCGGATATGGAATTACCAAACCCTGTCTACCGAGTCTGGCAACCCTGACCCCTCTCTACTGGGTATGGCAACCCTGACCCCTCTCTACTGGGTATGGCAACCCCAACCCCTCTCTACTGGGTATGGCAACCCCAAACCCTGTCTACCGAGTCTGGCAACCCCGACCCCTCTCTACTGGGTATGGCAACCCTGACCCCTCTCTACTGGGTATGGCAACCCCAACCCCTCTCTACTGGGTATGGCAACCCCAACCCCTCTCTACTGGGTATGGCAACCCCAACCCCCTCTTTATGTTACGTAATGTTCGAATAGAAATGGATCATGTAAAACAGATAAAATTGTCTGTCATGTAGAATAGAGGATTGTGACAGCTGTTTTCGTTACATTTCTATCTGCAATGTTGTGAACTTTTCACCTCACTGACTTATTACTATTATAATATACACCCCAGCTGTCTTAGCAAACCACTCCACTTCCTGCCTTCCATGCATTGATGTATATTTTTATGTAACCTTTATTTAACTAGGCAAGTCAGTTAAAAACAAATTCTTATTTACAACGATGGCCTACCAGAAGGCAAAAGGCCTCCTGCGGGGACAGGGGCTGGGATTAAAAATAAAAATAAAACAAAAATATAGGACAAAACACACATCACAACAAGAGAGACACCACAACACTACTTAAAGAGAGACCTAAGACAACAGCATAGCATGGCAGCAACACATGAAAACACAGCATGGTAGCAACACAACAGCAACATGGTAGCAACACAATATGGCAGAAGCACAACATGGTAGCAGCACAAAACATGGTACAAACATGATTGGGCACAGACAACAGTACAAAGGGCAAGAAGGTAGAGACAACAATATATCACGCGAAGCGACCCAGGGATGTGTGTGCTTTGGGGACCTTTAGCAGAATGTGCTGGCAGAACGAGTGTTGTATGTAGAGGATGAAGGCTGCAGTAGGTATCTCAGACAGGGGGGAGTGAGGCCTAAGAGGGTTTTATAAATAAGCAACAACCAGTGGATCTTGCAATGGGTATAAGGAGATGACTAATTTACAAAGTAGTATAGAGTGCAGTGATGTGTCCTATAGGGAGCATTGGTGGCAAATCTGATGGCTGAATGGTAAAGAACATCTAGCCGCTCGAGAACCTCCTTACCTGCCGATCTATAAATTACATCTCCGTAATCTAGCATGGGTAGGATGGTCATCTGAATCGAGGAAACCAAGTCTAGATTTAACCTTAGCCTGCAGCTTTGATATGTGCTGAGAGAAGGACAGTGTACCGTCTAACCTGATAACCTGATTGGAACATACTCCCAAGTACTTGTATGAGGTGACAACCTCAAGCTCTAAACCCTCAGAGGTAGTTATCACACCGGTGGGGAAAGGGGCATTCTTCTTACCACATGACCTTTTCTTTAGGAGGTGTTCAGAACAAGGTTAAGGGCAGACAAAGCTTGTTGGACACTAAGAAAGCTTTGTTGTAGAGTGTTTAACACAAAATCTGGGGAGGTGCCAGCTGAGTATAAGACTGTATCATCTGCATATAAATGGATGAGAGAGCTTCTTACTGCTTGAGCTATGTTGTTGATGCAAATTGAAAAGAGCTTGGGGCCTAGAATTGAGCCTTGGGGTACTCCCTTGGTGATAGGCAGTGACTGAGACAGCAGATGTTCTGACTTTATACACTCTTTGAGAGAGGTAGTTAGCAAACCAGGCCAAAGACACTCAGAGACACCAATACGCCTTAGCCAGCCCACAAGAATGGAATGGTCTGGGAGGGTCATGTGACCTACAAATGCAATGGTCAGAAGACTCTGAAGCTCCTGCCGACAATTCCTTATTCTATATTTTATTGAGGTTATCTACTTCAAGGTTTTTTACTTTCTAGTTTAAATGTCGGTGGAAATGTCTGTTGTATGTTGTGTGTTGGAACGTGATTAGTAGAGATTGATAGCTTTGGACGTGATTAACGTTAATCACTTCATTGTGTCCCTATTTTCCTAAACCATTGTAGCAAGGTTTTGTTTTCATGTTTGGCTGCACAGCTTCACAAGTGTCATTTCACTTGGTTATATCACCCTGAAGTTGTCTACTTTCTACTCTTTGTTTTTTGATAACCTGATTGGAATATATTTTATTTAGGAGGAATAGGCCTGAGTTCTAGAGACCTAGAGCTGTGTTGTGTGGATGTCACGCTTCTTAGAAACAGAAGGGGGGTTTGGCGGTGGGTGGGGAGGGGGTACTTATCGCTGTTACATGTCACTACTTATCGAAGGAAAATCTGAACCACTTTCAGTTCAACTCGTAATTACCAGGAATGTTTTTGACAATGGTTAAGCTGTCTATTTTATGCCTGAATGTCCGTGGGTTGAATGCTAAAATTAAAGAGAACTCAATGTTTAGACTTAATGTGCCGTAAAAATATTGATATTGCATTTATCCAGGAATCTCATTTGCAGGTAGGGGATATCCCTCGCTTACAGGATAAGGTGTATAACGTTGCTGCTTCGACTAGTGGAGCCTCTTAAGTACAAAGGCGTTGTTATTTTGATTAAAAGGAATTTAACTTTAGTTATCAAAAAGACTAGCAAGGATACTTCAGGTTGCTTAGCTTCGCTTAGCCTTAATTTATATATGGCAAGAAAGTAGAATTTCTGTCTATCTATGCATCCGCTGTTTTTGAGGACAGCTTTTTCCCTGGGCTTACTTAAGAATTGTTATCACTTTCAGAGTACGAATTGTTCATAGGGGCAGATATGAATGCAGTTTTCGATCTGTCTTGATAGATCCATGCAAACTTTTTCACATGCCCAACAATCAGCATCATTACTGTTGAATGCAATGCCGTAACATCTAAATATCTCTGATGTGTGGCGAGTTCAGAGTCCGGGCATCAACAATTTTCCTGTTTTTCTGCATATCACAAATCATACCCTAGAATTGATTGTTTTCTATTCTCACGTTCTCTAAGTATGTGCGTCGCGTCAATACAAATATTGCTTGCGGCGCTTTCAGATCATAATCCCCTGGCTACCCAAGTGGGTGTGAGCTTTAAGCTAAATAAAACAAAACGTTGGCATTTTAATACGACCCTTGTTCAAAACTAATTGCTCGTGGCTGAATTTCAAGCCAAAGTAGTTGAATTCTTAGCAAAGAATAAAGACTCTGTAGAAGACCCAAGGTTTACATGGATGGCTACTAAAGGTTTTATCAGAGACCTTACATCTTCTTTTGCATCTCACCTCAATAAAGCCAGGAATCACAGAATCAAGTTATTGGAGAAAAAATTAAAATCACTTGAACAGAACCTGAAAAGGAATTACTCAAATAATGTCAGCAATGATTTGAGGGTGGTTAAACTGGAACTGAATGATTTATTAAGGAGGAGAGCTGAGTTCATCATGCAGAGAGTGAGGCAGAACAATTATTTTAATGGGAGCAAACCAAGCTGGTTTCTAGCCTTGAAATTGAAACAAAGTTAATCTTGTACTTCTATGGAATCTATTCAATCCCCAGTTAAAGGCTTACTTTCTGATCCACATGATATGAATGCAACATTTCGGTCTTTTTACCAGTAGTTATGTAAATCTTCTATCCAGTTTGAACCAGACAAATGCAAGCAGTTTTTAGATCATCTTGATTTGCCCGTATTGGAGGAGAAGCCATCTGCAGATCTGGGCCGACCCATCTCATTAGAGGAACTGGAGTCAGCACTGAAAGGTGCTAAAAAGGGGAAATCACCTGTCCCGGATGGCATTCCACCTGAGCTGTTGCAACATTTTGGGGGCATTTTAGGACCGGTATTATAAGAGTCACTTCATTCGGCCATCGTCAAGGTTTTTTTTCATGAGCATACTAACTCTGCATTATTCTCTCTACTGCCAAAGAAAGGGAAAGATCACACAGACTGTGCAAATTAGCGTCCGATATCTTTAATTCATTCGGACCAGAAATTGTATTGAAAAGTGTTGGCGTTAGGAATGGAAATGTATTTGGATAAGTTGATTCACATGGACCAGTCAGGTTTTATGAAAGGTCTCCTTGCAGCTGACAACATCCGTCGATTGATGCATGTAATACATGAAACACAACAGCTGGACACACCATGTGCTGTGCTGTCTCTAGACGATGAGAAGGCTTTTGACAGGCTTGAATGGCAGTACTTGCTTTGGAGAAATTTGGTTCGGGAAATAATTTTATCAATATGGTTTGTGTGTTATATGCTAACCCTGTTGCTATGGTGTCTACTAATGGCATACACTCAAGCCATTCCCTATTTTACGGGGATGTAGACAAGGAGACAGCCTATCCCCAACGTTATTGATTTTGTCTCTAGAGCCTTTAGCACAACATCTAAGGCAGAATATAGTTGCTTCTCCTATACTGATTAAATCCTCCTCTCATACCATATCACTATATGCAGACAATATTAATATGACAGATATTCAGAATTCAATCTCATCTTTATTATCCACATTTGAAGAATTCAAATTGCTGTCTGGGTATAATATAAATTGGACAGACTCAGCATTAATGTTAGTGAATGAATCGGCCAAGAAAATGTCACTTCCCTCAACAATTCCTATGAAAACACAGCTCACATATGTGGGTATTAGTACACAAACATCTCTTCATGGTCTGGTGAAGTTTAAGTATGAGAAGATTTACAAGGAAGTTGAACGGGACTCAACCGTTTGGGAGAAGTTGCCTGCTTCTTTACAAACTAGGGTCGCTTTCCATAAAGATTAATGTGTTGCCACATATTAGTTTCCTGAGCATGATGATCCCACTCCCTCCACCAGTAAGCTATTGGGAAAGGATTGATAAACGTATACATAAATACCTTTTGGAATGGCAAATATCCAAAGATTAGGTTTGAGGTGTTACTAAGTGTAACGGTGGACTTTCATTACCAAATGTTTGTATTCACCACCAATCTTTCCAGTTACGCCCACTTAGATCATGGTTTGATCAGTCTGCATCAGTCTTTCCAGTTACGCCCACTTAGATCATGGTTTGATCAGTCTGCATCAGTCTTTCCAGTTACGCCCACTTAGATCATGGTTTGATCAGTCTGCATCAGTCTTTCCAGTTACGCCCACTTAGATCATGGTTTGATCAGTCTGCATCAGTCTTTCCAGTTACACCCACTTAGATCATGGTTTGATCAGTCTGCATCAGTCTTTCCAATTACGCCCACTTAGATCATGGTTTGATCAGTCTGCATCAGTCTTTCCAGTTACGCCCACTTAGATCATGGTTTGATCAGTCTGCATCAGTCTTTCCAGTTACGCCCACTTAGATCATGGTTTGATCAGTCTGCATCAGTCTTTCCAGTTATGCCCACTTAGATCATGGTTTGATCAGTCTGCATCAGTCTTTCCAGTTACGCCCACTTAGATCATGGTTTGATCAGTCTGCATCAGTCTTTCCAGTTACGCCCACTTAGATTATGGTTTGATCAGTCTGCATCAGTCTTTCCAGTTACGCCCACTTAGATCATGGTTTGATCAGTCTGCATCAGTCTTTCCAGTTACGCCCACTTAGATCATGGTTTGATCAGTCTGCATCAGTCTTTCCAGTTACGCCCACTTAGATCATGGTTTGATCAGTCTGCATCAGTCTCTTGGAGAACTATTGAGGAAGAACTTGTTTCACCTACTAGATTGCAAGATGTGTTATTCTCTGGTATATTTAATAATAATGCATGTTGTATTTTGGTCTGATCATTTCTAATACAATAGAGACTTTTAGGAAGGTTGAGAAGGGCGTAGGTGGTGACTGGAAATGGCACCTCCATACCCCTCTATGGCATAACAAGGCTATCACTTCCAGGAATAAACCTTTTTTGAGTCGATAGCATGGTCTGCAAAAGGGGTCAATAATCTAGGGGATATATTCAACTCTAAGGGTCTTGTATTAGATTTCAGGAACTTTGTTTCCGTTTTGATTTGCCAGGGTCGTCATTCTTTCTATATCTTCGACTACGGTCAACACTTCATGCATATGGGGTTCCATGGGGTACAAGTTTGGGAAGGCACCCGGTGATAGAGTGGATTTTACATTCCAGTCCGGAGGTTTTGTGTCTACTATTTACTCTCATCTTCAACGATTAAAGCAGAAAGATCTTTCAATGGTTAAAGCATGGGGAAATGATTTGGCTGTCGATGATGAGGCTATTGACTGGGAGAATAGCCTCATGCTATTGACTGGAAGAACTGGAAGAACTGGAAGAACCCAAACCATCAATTAATTCCTTTTAAAATTTGCCATAGATTGTACTGGACACCATTTCATGCAAAACAGGCTCAAAGCCCATACTGTGACCTATGTAACCTCAATACACTTGGCACATACAAACATATGATATGGGATTGTCCTGAGGTTTATGAGTTTGAGGAAAGTGTTGTATATTCTCTCTGACATGATTGATAAAACTGTACCCCTTGAACCAATTATGTTGTTGCTTAATGATGATACAGGTATGCAGCTGAATGAGAAACAGCGAAAACTGTTGCTGGCTGGGTTGACTGCTGTCAAAAAACTTGTTGTTCAGCGCTGGGTGCCACCACATGACCTACATATAAGGAAATGGCTAGCGTACTTTCAGGATGTAATTATGTTGTATGAATAAAGCCAGTCCTAGCACTCTGGAAACATGGAAAGTAGAAATCTCTAAACTGTTGGATGTGATGTAAAATGCTTAATTGATGGTGTTGTATTAGCAAACAACTATGCTGTGTATATTGTAGTGTATAGTGTGAGTTGTTTATTTGAACTTGGGGGGGGGGGGCGACAGGGGTATGTTTGGAATGGGTGGCAGGGTGTGTAAGTAAAAAATAAAATAAAAAGAGAGAGGAAAAAGTGTCATGTTATTTGTATGATTTTATTACCCTTGTGACCAACATTTTATTTTTTTAATTCACAAAAAAATAATGGAATGGTCTACTGTATCAAAAGCTTTGGCCAAGTCAATGGTAATGGTGGGCAATAGTGACATACTTTAGGACCTTTAACGTTGCAGTGACACATCCATAACCTGAGTGGGAACCAGATTGCATACACAAGAGAATGTTATAGACATAAAGAAAGCCAGTCAGTTGATTATTGAAAAGTTTTTCTAGAAATTGGCCGATAACAGTTAGGATTAGCTTGATCTCCCCTTTAAATAAAGGACGCACCGTGGATATCTTCCAAGCAATGGGAACCTCCCCAGAGAGGAGAGACAGGTTAAAAAGGTCAGCGATAGGCTTGTCGATTATAGGGGCAGCAACCAGAAGAAAGGGTCTAAACCATCTGAATCAGATGTTTTTTGGGGTCAAGTTTAAGTAGCTCCTTTAGCACCTCGGACTCAGTGATCACCTGCAGGGATAAACTTTGTAACGGGTCAGGGGAAAAAGAGGGAGGAGCATTGCGGATAGTCTCATTTGAATTGGTGGGAGATGAGGAAATGTTAGACCAGCAAGGAGGCATGGCAGAGTCAAATAGGAATCCTGACTTAATGAAGAGCTCAGCCATGTCCTCCTTGTCAGTAACAACCACATCATCAACATTAAGGGACGTGGGCAGCTGTGAGGAGGAGGGTTTATTCTCCAGATCTTTATCTTCTTGGGGTTAGACCCACAAAGAGAGAACTGCTCCTTAAAGTGACTAACCTTGGCCTTCCGGATAGCCTGAGTGCACTTCTAATTTGCCTGAACGAGAGCCAGTCAGCCTGAGTATGCGTGTGCCGAGCAATTTGCCGAATGGAATTCTTGAGGTGGTGTAACTCTGCCAGATCAGGGTCGAACCAGACGCTGAACCTATTTTTAATTCTCATTTTCTTTATGGGCACATATTTGTTAACGATACCACTGAAAATATAAAAAGAAAGTCCAGTGGGGGGGGGATCAAGGTGATTCTATACCAATTTACAGAGGCCATGTCATGAAGGAAGGCTTGCTCATTACATTTTTTTAGCAAGTGTTTATGACAAGTTAGGACAATTCGTTTCACTGAGCAGCCGTTATGAACACAGGTTGTAAAACAGTGATCACTAAGGATAGCATCAAGGAGAGTAGCCTTTTATGGGTGGTTGGAGTCATACCTGTGGGAATGGCAATAATCTGAGAAAGATTTAGGGAGTCCCATTGCTTTAGGACTTGGTCAGGTGGTTTAAGCATGTCCCAGTTTAGGTCACCTAGCAGGACAAATTCAGACTTAGTGTAAGGGGTCAGAAGAGAGCTATGGGCATTTAGGGTACAGTGCTGATGGTGGCCGATAACACCCAGCGACAGTGAACAAAGAGTTATTTGAAAGTTGAATGCGTAAAACCAGCAAATCAAATTGTTTGGGGACAGACTGTGGAGACAACCAAGCACACTCCACCACCTTTGGAAGATCTGTCTTGCCGTGAAATGTTTAAAACAGTCTTTCTTAACCACGTCTCAGTAATGACCAACATATCTGGATTGGAGCTGTGAACACACACTTTCAATTGATACATTTGAGGTAATACGCTTCTAGTGTTAATGTGCAGAAAATCCAGGCTTTTACTAAAGCAGAAATCAGTAAAGATGATATCAGAGCACAAGTCAGAATTGGGGCTAGCAACAGTATATGGGCCAGGGTGTACATGCACATTTCCAGATATAATCAGCAGTAATACAATCAGGTCACGGCAGAGGACAGGGAGAGCTCTGCAGTGTTGATTTATAACATTTGAAAGGGCATTGGATGACAAGCAAGATCATATTGTAAAGCATTTTAAATTGAATACAAAGCTGGTGAGAGGTGGTTAGAATAGGATGGGAGGACAATAGAGAGTCAGAGTCCTGAGTGTGGGAAGAAGCATGAGATCACTGCATCCTATACTGCTGACAAGACCTGCAAGGAAAAGGTGTTGTATAGAACAAATAAATAATCAAAACATTATATTCCACTTCTAGAAGCCTCTGCCATTCTAGAAACCTCTGGGATTTGTCTATTCTGATGTTGACAGTATAGCATAATTTAATCTCTCACAACAGCTGTAATGATTGGCTATTAACTGTATTACCTCTGTATGGCAGTTCCAGATCAGAGTAGTATTTCCTCTTTCCATCTCGGGAATGAATGACATCATCTGGATGACGCTCATATCCCCAACCGTATTTCTTCTGGACAGACCAGTGAGATGTATGACTCCGTCGAAGTAGAGCCTTTCCCAATCAATAGCTCTTTGACTGGTTCTGCAGGCTGTTATTTTGGCGTCTATCCTGGGCGTATTATACCGGACCTACCAGGCCAATTAAACACAAGAAAAAAGATCTATAAATATTGACAATCTTCTAATTCATTGACTGCATCTTTAATGGAGTATTTCATATATCTCCTGGATGAAGAAGTGTCTTGCTTTAAAACGATCCAGCTTCATGACACAGTGTACAATATAGTCACTGTAGTGTATCATACATTCATATTTTCATACAGGCAATGTAACACATACCGAAACTATAAATGTGTATTTGTTTATATAATGCTTTTTTCTACATCACTATATGAGCTGGCATTGGCCTGGTATTTACTAGAAATAACGTAAGAAGAATGGTACTGTTAGGCTCTTACTTACTTGGTATTTACCAATTGTGTTGAATTACCGGTACTTCAAAATAATTATTTGAAGTACTGGTAATTCAACACAATTGATAAGTAAGTGGCACAAAATGGTACATGGTCTGGAGCTTGTATGAATAGTACTAATTAGGTCTTTGTAATAGTTATGTAACTACACAGTTACAATGTCATTTCTAAATGAATACTAGGTATAATGGATTATAAAACATGATGTAACCCGAATAAATCAATTATACGCCATAGTGTTTGTAGCCAGGGCCAGTGGAAGCAGTACATAATATTCAAAGCCTGTATTTGCAGTTACATTTTGGTAATTTCACAGACGCTCTTATTCGGCGCGATTTACAGTCAGTGCATTCAACAAAGGTAGATTAAGACAACCACATATCTCAAGGACTGTATCAAAATCAAAGACTTTTACATTATTGGACCATCTCTGGGATATTCTGTCGACGCCCTTGCTGTGGTGTGTGTGTCTGTGTGCACGCGTGTGTGTGTTGTAAAGGGCCATTCAGGTGCTGATGAGCAGGCTATATCAGAGTGCTGCAGCAAGGCCAACTGCCTGAAAGACAAATGACTGCAGAAGAGAGACTGAGATAATATCTCACTGCTTCAAACAGCAGAAACACACTCTAGCTCGCAAAGCTCTGGGAAAGGTCACTGATATATAGTTCTGAGTGTGCATTACGGTGAGTGTGCATTACGGTGAGTGTGCATTACGGTGAGTGTGCGCGTGTTGGGGGATGGAGTCGAATAATGGTGGTGCGCTTGTATCAGAATACTCATGTTTAGCTGTGTCAACACAGTAAGTGGTAATGCATAAGAGACCCCATTTGGGGACAGATATCAACTATAATTAATTTTTCCTGAGGTCTATCCACACGGATCAAAACGTCCACTCTTGACCACGTCTAAAGCCACAGTGTCAATGATTGATCTAAATTCAATACAGTTTGGCCCCTCGTCTGGGATTAAGCAGTGGTGGTCTTCCCAGAGTAGAGAATGAGGTCAAGGGTCACAGAACATTTCTGTGGAAATCTGTTTTATGTCTCTGTCATTATATTGTTATCCTGATATAGAGATTGAGATTTCAACCACTCTCATGTCATGTCCAGGCCTACATTTTAACATCCAATGGTATCTTAACATTTGACTGCTTTCTATCTATTTTAGGGGAAACAGTCAGATTGTCTTATTATGATTTTTCTCTTTTGCAACAATTCATTTCTCATTTTGTTTTATGACAATAAGCAGTTAACCAAAGGCAGGGAACATTTCAATTGGCCTGGCTAAGAATTACTGTCACACAAATATGAATCTGTTTGTCCGTCTGTCTGTCTGTGTCAGCACTGGACTGAGGTAGGTCTGAGGTTTGGTTGTTCTCCCAGTCGTGCCAACTCTGTCAGTCAGACCTCCAGTCCAGACAGAGATCCTGCTGTGCTGGACTGGATGACTAACCTGCCTCACCCTCCAATCCTCCTCAGCATTCCTCCATTCATTCCAGTCAAATTTGAGGTGACCAACATTTCTGTTGGGAGGACAAAGGGATCTTGGAATTTGGATAATGGATTAAACACTTATCTTATCAGTGAGCTCTTTCTTCTCTTGGATTTGCGTGCCATTAACCAAATGAAAATTCCCCCAAGGCTTTGCATAGTCCTATAGGCATTAGCATAACACCGGGTGGCTAAGATTGTAGCTAGGTAGTACCAAGAACAGCTGTTGACATACAGGGTCAGAATGTAAGGATAGAATGCAAACATTTGAACAATGTTATAAAATGGTTGAACCATTTTGATCAGTCAGCCCATTACATGTAGTTAGTTACATAAACAAATAAATACTAAAGCTGCTATTATGAGTTGATTAAATCAGTCCTTCCAAATAACACAGCCACACAGCAGCCAGACTCCTTCAACTAAAGCAGGTCTGTAGTCAGTAGCATTCCTTGAGCAAAGAACCCCTTAAACTGCTCATTGGGCACTGCACTGTGGCTGCTCCAGCTTCTCCAACCTGGTGTGTGTGTGTGTGTGTGTGTGTGTGTGTGTGTGTGTGTGTGTGTGTGTGTGTGTGTGTGTGTGTGTGTGTGTGTGTGTGTGTGTGTGTGTGTGTGTGTGTGTGTCAGGAGGAGTTGGATAAAAGCAGAATACAAATTTCCATCTCACGTGGACAAATAAAGTATATCTTATCTAATCATGGCCCAAGCTGCAGCCATTGAAAGACATGCTACGAAGCTGTACTATAGATAACCTAGTAATTGACCATGAGAGAACACTTACCATGGTAAACAGAGACCCGTCAGGAACACTGGGGGACTTCTAGTTCCAATTCATCTCATTATATAGGATGCATCCCAAATGGCATCTTATTCCCAATATAGGGCCCTAAGGGACATGGTCAAAAATAGTACACTAAATAGGGAACCGGGTGCCATTTGGAAAGCAAGCATACTCTCATTATACACTTTATTATTTTGCTTTCCTGGCTGAAAAACACTGCAGCAAATGCCATTGAACACAGTCAGTTGAGCTCTATAACACAAAATCAAGCTGATTACTGTAGAAGACCCACATTATACAGTGTTGGTCGACTCTAAGGGAGGGGTAGGGGGTATTTTACTAATGTGGAATAAATAATTGTCTGTTCAATATCTACAGTGCAGGTGATAGGGAGCGTTGCAGGGAAGTCTCACGGAATTAACGTCAACATGAGAACAGGATTTTCAATGAAGACAACACTTGTGTCACTATAACGTGACTCTGAGAGTGAGAGCTATTCATTTGAGAAAGCATGTGGCTCTAATAAGATGAGGTCTAAATGTAGTCATGTAATTCAGGAGAATATTCTCCAGTAGACCAGTGGAAGACGCCAAAACACACCCAGCCATACTCAATATCCATTGGAAGAGCTAGCCTAGGACACAGATACATGACCCAAACGGAAGATCTCCATTGGATGAGCTAGTCTAGGACAGAGACGCATGACCCAAACGGAAGGTCTCAAATACTTCAACCTTGCGACCCATCTCCTCTCTCCTCGTCTCCTTCTCAAAATCCATTGTAGAAGGTCTGAGCCAACCAACCAACAGCCAGTCATCTTTAGTCATGTTGTTGACGTGCTGCTTGCTTGTTAGCTTAGACTACACCAGCTGCCTATGATCACACAGTATAAACTGTGGTTCTTATTGTTTAATTTCCTCCTAAACATAGTTAAGACCAATTACACATGTTTCCCTGGATGACAAATGGTGACTTAATTACAAAACTCAAGTTACGTACAGTAGACCTGCCTGACAAAGATGCACTCAAACTTTGTTTATTCAATTCACAATCAACAACTGTAATGGAGGCCCAGACTGGGACTGATTCACCTGCTGCTTTTCACATAGATGTGATAATAACCTCCAATCAGCAGTAACTGGTTCCACATCAACACTACTGGACCTACCATTAATTCATTTATAGCTACTTCACTAACGTGTTAAAGTTTGTGGTTTCTGTCAATATACTGTGGTAGAAAAGTAACATCTGCACACTTTCTTACTTTTTATCGATATAGGCCTATAACCACGTGGTCGAACACAGCCTACTCTGTCAAATGGTCAAAGGCTGTGCTGAAAGATGTGGTCTTCTGTTCTTGTTGACTGAAAGACAAGGAAGGAAGGAGCACCACTTTGTCCCACTTCAAGCCCCATTTAAGCTGAGCATCAACGTGTTCAGTCAATGGGAACAGTCCATTAAACTGCTTGTCAGTGTGTGATCCCAATGCAGTCTCTTTCACTACCACTTCATTCACATTCACTCAGTTGTAGAAAACTCCAACGTGTTGACAAAATCATTGTATTTAAGTAGTTAAAGTGTGTCCGTTGTATACATGTATACGATAACAATTTAACAACACAAAACAATAACATACTGACAGAGTTGAGTGATATGGGAACTTCCTTTTCAGTGCACATGTACCATTTGGACGTTCTCCTCTCAGATTCTCATGGATCCACCAACTGAGCCAATTGTTAAAAGTCAAGTGATTGACAAGCACATTGAATCTACTCCCCTTTTGCAAAGACAATGGCTTTTAGTCCATCACAGTGCCATTGGTCTGAAGTTCCCCACCAGCACCAGATCTCCAGCAGTTTTGTTGTAGATGAATGAAAGGGAGAGCTGTCTCTTACTGTCTTATTTTCTACTCTAGAATCAGAGGGGGCTGAGATGACAGTGGATGTCACTTATTTCAGACGTGTGGACTCTGGTCTGCATTTTCCCACAGAGGTCACTGTGGGTGCCTTAGAGTGCAGTTTTGAGACAACTTCCACAAGTAAATAAAAATAGTATTTTTACATACAGCAGTCCTTATTAAGTATTACTGTAAGATCACAATAAAAATAACTGTATAACACTAAGTATGAATATGTTCCCCTACCCCGACAAGCACTACTGAAAGGGAAATCAGATGTTTTGATAGTGAGAACAGTTATTTGATGCTCCACTCTGGCAGGGGTAAATTCTTGCAGCTGCCACGAATGCTAAAACAAACATTGCAGTTTGATAAGATCTACACAGATGAATTCAATGCAGACCTCTCCTTGGCTTGGCCCAATTGGAAAAAATAAGAGCAATGGAATCTTGGCAAAAAATACAGAACGTCACGGAATGCAGAGCACAAAATGTGAGATACATGCAGAGGTGTAATAGAAGAAACAGGCTATGATGTAAGCCACTGGAGGCTGGAAGGAGGAGGTACAGGAGGACAGGCTCATTGTAATGTCCGGAATGGAATAAATGGAACGGAGTCAAACATGTGGTTTCCATATGTTTGATACTGTTCGATTAATTTCATTCCAGCCATTACAATGAGCCCGTCCTCCTATAGCTCCTCCCAGCTGCCTCTACTGATGGAAGTGGAATATCCATAGCAAACATAAGCATTGGCAGACAGCAATCTGAATGGGGCTCATTATCAACAGTGTCCTTCTCTGAACACAAAGTCTATGATTTATACAGTTGAGTCACTCAGTGGAACTAACTAATGTTGTTGCACTTAGAGAGAGCAGCTTTGTTACACTTCATTAGAGTTCCCTTTGGCACACCTGACACCCTCCATAAGTATCAAAACAGTATTTAGTCAGCCACCAATTATGCAAGTTCTCCCACTTAAAAAGATGAGAGAGGCCTGTAATTTTCATCATAGGTACACTTCAACTATGACAGACAAAATTAGAAAAAAAATCCAGAAAATCACATTGTAGGATTTTTAATTAATTAATTTGCAAATTATGGTGGAAAATAAATTTCCATAAGCATTTATTTCTCTACGGCTGGCCATGCTTTCCACCTGGCTACCCCTACCCCGGCCAACAGCTCTGCACCTCCCACAGCAACCCCCCCTTGTCTGAGATACCTAAAGATTGGAAAGCGGCCGCGGTCATCCCCCTCTTCAAAGGGGGAAACACTCTAGACGCAAACTGTTACAGACCAAAATCTATCCTGCCCTGTCTTTCTAAAGTAATCAAAAGCCAAGTGAACAAACAGATCACCAACCATTTTGAATCCCACCGTACCTTCTCCGCTATGCAATCCGGTTTCTGAGTTGGTCACAGGTGCACCTCAGCCACGCTCAAGGTCCTAAACGATATCATAACCGCCATCGGTAAAAGACAGTACTGTGCAGCCGTCTTCATCGACCTGGCCAAGGCTTTCAACTCTGTCAATCACCGTATTCTTATCGGCAGACTCAACAGCCTTGGATTCTCTAATGACTTCCTCGCCTGGTTCACTAACCATTTCTCAGATAGAGTTCAGTGTGTCAAATCGGAGGGCCTCTGGCAGTCTCTATGGGGGTGAAAAAAGGTTTAATTCACGAGCAGACACTTTTCTCTGTTCTCACGCTCCACCTTATCTCAGCTCACTTGTCACCTTAGCAACACCCACCCGTAGCACACGCTCCAGCAGGTATATTTCATCCCCAAAGCCAACACCTCTTTGTCTGCCTTTCCTTCCAGTTCTCTGCTGCCAATGACTGGAACAAATTGCAAAAAAATCACTGAAGTCGGAGACATATCTCCCTAACTTTAAGCATCAGCTGTCAGAGCATCTTACCAGTCGCTGCTGCTGTACACAGCCCATCTGTAAATAGCCCATTCAACCAACTACCTACCTCATCCCCATATTTGTTTTTGTTTTTCTGCTCTTCTGCACACCAGTATTTCTACTTGCACATCCTCATCTGCACATCTATCACTCCAGTGCTAATTGCTAAATTGTAATTACTTCACCACTATGGCCTATTTATTGCCTTACCTCCTTACTTCATTTGCACACACTGTATACAGTTTGCACACACTGTATGCTGTTACCGTCAATATTACTCGCCAATGTGCAATCATTGGACAATAAACTAGACGAGGTAAGATCACGAAAATCCTACCAATGGGACATCAAAAACTGTAAAATCCTATGCTTCACGGAATCCTGGCTGAATGACGACATGGATATTCAGCTAGCGGGATACACGCTGCACCGGCAAGATAGAACAGCACACTCCGGTAAGACGAGGGGGGCCGGTTTGTGCATATTTGTAAACAACAGCTGGTGCACGAAATCTAAGGAAGTCTTTAGATTTTGCTCGACTGAAGTTGAGCATATTGTGATAAACTGCAGGCCACACCACACTACAGGCCTAGAGAGTTCTCAGCAATACTTTTCGTGGCTGTTTATTTACCACCACAGACAGTTGCTGGCACTAAGACCGCACTCAGTCAGCTGTATAAGGAAATAAGCAAACAGGAAACCACTCACCCAGAGGCGGAGCTCCTAGTGGCCCGGAGACATTAATGCAGGGAAACTTAAATCAGTTCTACCAAATCTCTATCAACATGTTAAATGTGCAATCAGAGGGAAAAAAATTCTAGATCACCTGTACTCCACACACAGAGACGCGTACAAAGCTCTCCCTCGCCCTCCATTTGATAAATCCGACCACAACTCTATCCTCCTGATTCCTGCTTACAAGAAAAAATTAAAGCAGGAAGCACCAGTGACTCGGTCTATAAATAAAATGGTCAGATAAGCAGATGCTAAACTACAGGACTGCTTTCTTATCACAGACTGGAACATGTTCCAGGATTCTTCCGATGACATAGAGGAATACACCACATCAGTCACTGGCTTTATCAATAAGTGCTTTGAGGACGTTGTCCCCACAGTGACTGTACGTACATACCCCAACCAGAAGCCATGGATTACAGGCAACATTCGCACTGAGCTAAAGGGTAGAGCTTCCGCTTTCAAGGTGCAGGACTCTAACCCGGAAGCTTACAAGAAATCCCGCTATGCCCTGCGACGAACCATCAAATAGGCAAAGCTTCAATACAGGGCTAAGATTGAATCATATTACACCGGCTCCGACGCTCATCGGGTGTGGCAGGGCTTGCAAACTATTACAGACTACAAAGGGAAGCACAGCCGCAAGCTGCCCAGTGACACAAGCCTACCAGACGAGCTAAATCACTTCTATGCTCGCTTCGAGGCAAGCAACACTGAGGCATGCATGAGAGCATCAGCTGTTCCAGAAGACTGTGTGATCACGCTATCCGTAGACGACGTGAGTAAGGCCTTTAAACAGGTCAACATACACAAGGCTGCGGGGCCAGACGGATTACCAGGACGTGTGCTCGGGGCATGTGCTGACCAACTGGCAGGTGTCTTCACTGACATTTTCAACATGTCCCTGATTGAGTCTGTAATACCAACATGCTTCAAGCAGACCACCATAGTCCCTGTGCCCAAGAACACAAAGGCAACCTGCCTAAATGACTACAGACCCGTAGCACTCACGTCCATAGCCATGAAGTGCTTTGAAAGGCTGGTAATGGCTCACATCAACACCATCATCCCAGATACCCTAGACCAACTCCAATTTGCCTACCGCCCAAACAGATCCACAGATGATGCAATTTCTATTACACTCCACTCTGCCCTTTCCCACCTGGACAAAAGGAACACCTAGGTGAGAATGCTGTTCATTGACTACAGCTCAGCGTTCAACACCATAGTACCCTCAAAGCTCATCTCCAAACAAAGGATCCTGGGACTAAACACCTCCCTCTGCAACTGGATCCTGGACTTCCTGACAGGCCGCCCCCAGGTGGTGAGGGTAGGCAACAACACATCTGCCACGCTGATCCTCAACACTGGAGCTCCCCAGGGGTGTGTGCTCAGTCCTCTCCTGTACTCCCTGTTCACCCACGACTGCATGGCCAGGCACGACTCCAACACCATCATTAGATTTGCTTACGACACAACAGTGGTAGGCCTGATCACCGACAACGACGAGACAGCCTATAGGGAGGAGGTCAGAGACCTGGCCGGGTGGTGCCTGAATAACAACCTATCCCTCAACCTAACCAAGACTAAGGAGATGATTGTGGACTACAGGAAAAGGAGCACCGATCACGTTCCCAGTCTCATCGATGGGGCTGTAGTGGAGCAGGTTGAGAGCTTCAAATTCCTTGGTGTCCACATCAACAACAAATTAAATTGGTCCAAACACAACAAGACAGTCGTAAAGAGGGCACAACAAAGCCTATTCCCCCTCGGGAAACTAAAAAGATTTGGCATGGGTCCTCAGATCCTCAAAAGGTTCTACAGCTGCAACATCGAGGGCATCCTGACCGGTTGCATCACTGCCTGGTACGGCAATTGCTCGGCCTCCGACCGCAAGGCACTTCAGAGGGTAGTGTGTACGGCCCAGTACATCACTGGGGCAAAGCTGCCTGCCATCCAGGACCACTACACCAGGCGGTGTCAGAGGAAGGCCCTGAAAATTGTCAAAGACCCCAGCCACCCCAGTCATAGACTGTTCTCTCTACTACCACATGGCAAGTGGTACCGGAGTGCCAAGTCTAGAACAAAAAGGTTTCTCAACAGTTTTTACCCCCAAGCCATAAGACTCCTGAACAGGTAACCAAATGGTTATCCATACTATTTGCATTGTGTGCCCCACCCCCAACCCCTCTTTTACGCTGCTGCTACTCTCGGTTTATCTTATATGCATAGTCACTTTAACTATACATTCATCTACATACTACCTAAATTGGCCCGACCAACCAGTGCTCCCGCACATTGCTAACTGGGCTATCTGCATTGTGTCCCACCACCCGCCAACCCCTCTTTTTACGCTTCTGCTACTCTCTGTTCATCATATATGCATAGTCACTTTAACAATACCCACATGTACATACTACCTCAATAAGCCTGACTACCAGGTGTCTGTATATAGCCTTGCTACTCTTTTTTCAAATGTCTTTTTACTGTTGTTTTATTTCTTTACTTACCTACACACACACACACACACACACACACACACACCTTTTTTTCCCGCACCATTGGTTAGAGCCTGTAAGTAAGCATTTCACTGTAAGGTTTACACCTGTTTTATTCGGCGCACGTCACAAATAAACTTTGATTTGATTTGATTTTTGTATTGTGTTATTGACTGTACGTTTGTTTATCCCATGTGTAACTCTGTGTTGTTGTTCTTGTCGCACAACTTTGCTTTATCTTGGCCAGATCGCCGTTGTAAATAAGAAGGTATAGGGTGTTTAGTGTCTAGGGGGAGTGTTGCTGGTTCCAGATCATTTGATTCCATATTGCCCTGTTACACTCCTGCACTGTTGCCCCCCTCTGCTCCTGCACTGCAACACCAACAGAGTGGCTTTATGAGACTGCAAGGTGAACAAGGTCTGCTGGTGCCATATAGTCTGCTGCGTCCGCCATTACCTGAGTGTTCAGAAGAGGGAATAACCTGGCTGCACTGATCTGGACTCTGATAAGGCGTTGAGACTGTCTGTGATGTGGACCAACAAAACAGTGCCCTGGTTTAGGCAGGATATGATACCCCTTAGCCGGTAGACATGCATGCAGGAGTAGGGATAAAGGTCAAATCTTGACAATGGACACCGCACACTAGACCTTGGATTTCTTTAAAATGTCAATTTTCTTTCTTTTATTTTATTTTACCTTTATTTTACTAGGCAAGTCAGTTAAGAACAAATTCTTATTTTCAATGACGGCCTAGGAACAGTGGGTTTACTGCCTGTTCAGGGGCAGAATGACAGATTTGTACCTTGTCAGCTCGGGGATTCGAACTTGCAAAAAACCTCCTTCCATCAGCAAGGGCATTGAAGATGAAACGTGGCTTGGTCTTTTAGCATGAAAATGATACCAAACACACCACCCGGGCAACAAAGGAGTGGCTTCGTAAGAAGCATTTCAAGGTCCTGGAGTGGCCTAGCCAGTCTCCAGATCGCAACCCCATAGAAAATCTTTGGAGGGAGTTGAAAGTCCGTGTTGCCCAGCAACAGCCCCAAAACATCACTGCTCAAGAGGAGATCTGCATGGAGGAATGGGCCAAAATACCAGCAACAGTGTGTGAAAACCTTGTGAAGACTTACAGAAAACGTTTGACCTCTGTCATTGCCAACAAAGGGTATATAACAAAGTATTGAGATAAACTTTTGTTATTGACCAAAGACTTATTTTCCACCATAATTTGCAAATAAATTCATTAAAAATCCTACAATGTAATTTTCTGGATTTTTTTTCTAATTTCGTCTGTCATAGTTGAAGTGTACCTATGATGAAAATTGCAGGCCTCTCTCATCTTTTTAAGTGGGAGAACTTGCACAATTGGTGGCTGAATAAATACACTGCTCAAAAAAATAAAGGAACACTTAAACAACACAATGTAACTCCAAGTCAATCACACTTCTGTGAAATCAAACTGTCCACTTAGGAAGCAACACTACAATACATTTCACATGCTGTTGTGCAAATCGAACAGACAACAGGTAGAAATTATAGGCAATTAGCAAGACACCTCCCAATAAAGGAGTATTTCTAAAGGTGGTGAGCACAGACCACTTCTCAGTTCCTATGCTTCCTGGCTGATGTTTTGGTCACTTTTGAATGCTGGCGGTGCTTCCACTCTAGTGGTTGCATGAGACGGAGTCTACAAGCCACACAAGTGGCTCAGGTAGTGCAGCTCATCCAGGATGGCACATCAATGCGAGCTGTGGCAAGAAGGTTTGCTGTGTCTGTCAGCGTAGTGTCCAGAGCATGGAGGCGCTACCAGGAGACAGGCCAGTACATCAGGAGACGTGGAGGAGGCCGTAGGAGGGCAACAACCCAGCAGCAGGACCGCTACCTCCGCCTTTGTGCAAGGAGGAGCAGGAGGAGCACTGCCAGAGCCCTGCAAAATGACCTCCAGCAGGCCACAAATGTGCATGTGTCTGCTCAAACAGTCAGAAACAGACTCCATGATGGTGGTATGAGGGCCCAACGTCCACAGGTGGGGGTTGTGCTTACAGCCGAACACCGTGCAGGACGTTTGGCATTTGCCAGAGAACACCAAGATTGGCAAATTCGCCACTGGCGCCCTGTGCTCTTCACAGATTAAAGCAGGTTCACACTGAGCACATGTGACAGACGTGACAGAGTCTGGAGACGCCGTGGAGAACGTTCTGCTGCCTGCAACATCCTCAAGCATGACCTGTTTGGCGGTGGGTCAGTCATGGTGTGGGGTGGCATTTCTTTGGGGGGCCGCACAGCCCTCCATGTGCTCGCCAGAGGTAGACTGACTGCCATTAGGTACCGAGATGAGATCCTCAGACCCCTTGTGAGACCATATGCTGGTGCGGTTGGCCCTGGGTTCCTCCTAATGCAAGACAATGCTAGACCTCATGTGGCTGGAGTGTGTCAGCAGTTCCTGCAAGAGGAAGACATTGATGCTATGGACTGGCCCGCCCGTTCCCCAGACCTGAATCCAATTGAGCACATCTGGGACATCATGTCTCGCTCCATCCACCAACGCCACATTGCACCACAGACTGTCCAGGAGTTGGCGGATGCTTTAGTCCAGGTCTGGGAGGAGATCCCTCAGGAGACCATCCGCCACCTCATCAGGAGCATGCCCAGGCATTGTAGGGAGGTCATACAGGCACATGGAGGCCACACACACTACTGAGCCTCATTTTGACTTGTTTTAAGGACATTACATCGAAATTGGATCAGCCTGTAGTGTGGTTTTTCACTTTAATTTTGAGTGTGACTCCAAATCCAGACCTCCATGGGTTGATAAATTTGATTTCCATTGATAATTTTTGTGTGATTTTGTTGTCAGCACATTCAACTATGTAAAGAAAAAAGTATTTAATAAGAATATTTCATTCATTCAGATCTAGGATGTGTTATTTTAGTGTTCCCTTTATTTTTTTGAGCAGTGTACTTTTTTTGCCCCACTGTATTTCTGGTAAAGAGAAAGTCCTGCAGGAGCTGAGATAAATCATAAAGCAGAAGTATGCAGATTTTACAATATTTGCAGGAAAATCGTGACAATTTTCTCATGATGAAAAGTTACTACAGATGTTTGATCTTAATTTGAGCCAGTTTGCTAGAGCAGGAAAATATTCCTGGGCATTTTTGTAGGGCTTGATAAATGTTTTGTTAGGGCAAATTAAGTCTGAAATTTCAAGGAGGAAATTACAAACTTTAGAAGCCTTTTTAAAACTCAGAAAGAAATCATAATTTAAACCACCAACACATGGGAGAGGGGAAGGTGACTGTACCTCACGTCTCCACCTTCCGATAATGATCAGACTTTTATTTAGAGATATGCTCCCATGCAAGGCAAGCTTGAATGCTAAAGGAAAGGTTCGGAATGTGTGTGGGAAGGATATCTTTCAAATAAATCACGGGATCATAATCATAAAAAATGTACCATTATAGCCTATGTCTCTGTGACCGTACAAATCAAGATCCCTAGAAACTCCAAACGTCAACCCTGCCCTGTCTCCAGTCTAAAAGATAAACCCTTTAAAACAGCAGCAGACAGACAGGGTTAAGTTGCCTGTGATAACTGAGCATGTTTTTGTTTAATTTCTTGACCTGGCATCAAGACACAATCAGCAGACTAGATCACGGGTGAGCCGTGCAACTAACTAACTAACTAACTAACTAACTGACTGACTGACTGACTGACTGACTGACTGACTGACTGACTGACTGACTGTCTGTCTGTCTGTCTGTCTGTCTGTCTGTCTGTCTGTCTGTCTGTCTGTCTGTCTGTCTGTCTGTCTGTCTGTCTGTCTGTCTGTCTGTCTGTCTGTCTGTCTGTCTGTCTGTCTGTCTGTCTGTCAGAGAGAGATGGATGAGTTGTGGATGATGCTGAGGGATTCAAAAGGAGCTTCTCTTTGCTCAAATCATTAGTTGTAGTTTATTGTAAGTTTATTGTAGCCGGTCTGGAAAATATCAACTCCTTATGAAGTTTGAGCTGATGATTCAAGCAATATTTTTAACTGGATTATGGCCTACTCTTGCGGTTGCAGTGTGGGTAGGTCTTAATACTAGGCATACGACCAGGTAAACCACTTCTTCAGTCACTCTTGTAATGTAATCTGCTAAAACTACATATCACTGGCCTTATGAGAACAGTTTGAACATAGAATAGAAACTTTGCATTTCTCTAATGTTTATTAATGTGGCTACTGATGAATAACACAAAGATCACCTTGGATGATCACAGGCTATAGGGTTAGAATCACAAGTAGTCTAGTCCAGGCACTTTAAATAATTACCGCTCTGCAACGTTAATCTAGAAGATAGACCTACAGTATATTCAAATATGCATGGGCTGCCTTATAGAAGTGTCAACCAGAGCATTGTAAATGGGTATAGATTAACCAATTCAATCATTCTCTGCTACAAGCTGATTATTTGGCCCAGTGGTTCAACAATGTCTCTCTGAATCAATGTGTTAACCAATCACTGGCTACTATATTGGAACTAATGCCTAGGCGTCATAAGAACGAATAACACAGTAATATATAGCATGGATCATGTTTAATTACATGATGTAGTACCATTCTAGCTTCCCTTCATTGTACTGTTTACTTAGTAGAGGCTGGAACGCCATACTAATCAATTCAGTACAGTACTCCTCTCATGTTCAATTATACAATTAATGCATTGTACATTTTCACAGTTCTATTATTAGTCTCTGATGCATAAAGTTTGATTGCAATTAGTGGCAACAAGTTGATTATGTTTCATATGTTTCTGTGGTGGAGAGCAGAGCAGAGCAGCAAGTCCTCTGTGTGTAATTAAATTGGGCTCCCATCCTCCAAGGACAGACAGACCGTATCCACTGGTGACTCATCAGGGAGGGAACTTTGCTGACTTACGCTCTACTTGATAAACAAACTTTCTCAAATAAACACACACACAAGTACCAAGCTAATCATACACACACACACACACACACACACAAGTGGCACGCGGTGAGCAAATACACGCACCAAGCTATGCATACAAATGCATGCAGCACACACACACACACACACACACACACACACACACACACACACACACACACACACAGCACAACCCAGTGATATTATTGGTATTGTGATAACAAGGCTCATAATCCATTTCTGTATATTGACTCGTAATTCGGTAGCAGTGCCATAAAATGCTGGTTCAATACCCTTTTAACGACATTGGGAAAAGCTAGCAAAAACAATGATTTGATGTTCTGTGTTTTCTCCAGTGAATGACTGCAGAGCAATCAGAATGAATAGATTGTTGGTGAGCAGTCCGCTCAGTATATCTATGAGAGGCTGGATGAGATGAGTGCTCAGTGCAGTCATGCATCCTCAGCTTAAAGGAACATGCACACAGCGCGGCATTGCAAATCCAGGCGTCAAGCCCACTCCCCAACTACATACACACAATATACACTTAGACACACATAAATACATGATCACATGAGCACACACACACAGACACACACACACGCTTTCCTTCTGCTATACACACACCCTAAGGGGGGCCATGTGTGAGGATATGCTTCTCCCTTCTTGCGTTGGCCACTGCTGCCTCTCCCCAAACCTTCTTTGTTTACTTTCTGCAGGCGAGACTCATTTCAATATTGATAACTGAATATGATTCATACGTTTGTTCTGGGCAAGATCTGATTCTTTATGTGGTGGGACGTCCCCTGGGGGGAAAATCTGTGAAGAGAGAAAGACACACACACACACACACACACACAACATTTTAGACAGGTGGAGATGATTATTAGACATATTGTGATCTGATTTTGATCAGATCTTCCTGACCACCTCCGGAGGTAGTCAGGCACGTATTGTGTCTGGATATCAATCAAGTGTAAACAGATCTAGATTGCCAAACCATTTAAATCATCATTATACTGGCCTCTAAAATGACATTATTTATTGTCTTAAAAAGAATATGTCAAATACTTTACATACAGGGAGGCATCAGCTAATCTGGTCACAATGCGTCAACAGCGAATGGATAAGAGACACATTTTAATACCATGTGTGTTTGATCAGATCACAAAACTCACATTTATTTATACATTTAGGGGGTAGATCAGTTTTAATATTGCAGATAGATTGTGGCTTCCATCAATGTAACCGTCTCCGTCATTTCCAATCCCCCATATATGTTTGCGTAAATATATACAGTACCAGTCAAAAGTTTGGACACACCTACTCATTCAAGGGTTTTTCTTTATTTAAATTTTTTTTTACATTGTAGAATAATAGTGAAGACATCAAAACTATGAAATAACACATATGGGATCATGTAGTGTGTAAACAAATCAAAATATATTTTATAGTTGAGATTCTTCAAAGTAGCCACCCTTTGCCTTGATGACATCTTTGCACACTCTTGGCATTCTCTCAACCAGCTTCATGAGGTAGTCACCTGGAATGCAATTAGTTGGTTGTAATTTTGAGTAGAGCAGACATTTCCATATATTTTTGTTAGCTGCATGTGTGACATAACTCCACCAATCCTATTTATGTTTTAATTTACAAATATTATACTTTTTTTAATCAATTAGTATAGTTGAGTTTAACCATATATGTGTTCAAAGTCACGTTAGCACAGGGTCTAAAACAAGGCTGATGTCTGTGTCACCATGTGGTCTCTCTTGGCTCACAAGGCCCCCGCATCGGGGCTTAATCTCTCAGATAAGAGCAGTGAGGCAGAGCATGATGGGTGAACATTTGGATGCCTTTTCAGTTCGAGGGATTAGGGTTCATTTCTGGGACAGGCCTAATTCAATCGAAATGTGATTTCCAAAGACAATAGGGGGTACTTTTCACAGCCGGGACTCTTGGTTGATGTGATACATGGATTTTTTTATTCAAACAATTGTGCTGCTGCTCAGACCTCAAATAGAGTTACACAAATATCTGAGAAACTCCAAGGATCATATTGTGAAGTGGCTATGGTAACTGAACCGAACAAACGATAAAAGGTTGAGAAAAAGTTAAACTCTCTTCCATACAATTCCATTGTTGGCATCTTTTGTGAAACAATAAGTTCTGCCTCAGTGCACAGATTGTGAGGATTGTTGTGGTAACATTGATGAAAAAAGACAAACCTTACACTCACATCCATTGGGGTTTTTGTTATTGCATAATACAAATCTGTTAGATAAGGGATATATTTATTTATCTGCTAAAACTAAAAACTACACTGAAAATCATGACAATGATTACAAAACCATTATGATGATGACAGCAATAACAAATGTCTGTATCTAATCTATCTGAGACATTATTCCTCCCATTATGTCCATGATTTAGTGGCAGCTCCACTCAACTCAGTGTTTTCTGTGTTAAAGACACACAATGGGCAAATCTCAGAACTGCCTGCCCACCTCCGTGACACTCCAATCAGCTGCCCTGACATGAGTCAGCCTGTCTGGTTATCTGGCAGGGGATCTCTCTCTCTCTCAATTCAATTAATGGGAAACATATGTTTACAAAGCAAGTGAAATGCATAACAAACAAAAGAGAAATAAACAATAAAAAATTAACAGTAAACATTACACTCACAAAAGTTCCAAAAGAATAAAGACATTTCAAATGTCATATTACATATATACAGTGGGTTGCGAAAGTATTCACCCCCCTTTGTTGTCATCCAACCTGGAATTAAAATTCATTTTTGGGGGGTTAATACCATTTGATTTACACAACATACCTACCACTTTGAAGATGCAAAATATTTTTTCTTGTGAAGCAAACAAGAAATAAGACAAAAATAGAGAAAACTTGAGCGTGCATAACTTTTCACCCCTCCCCCAAAGTCAATACTTTGGAGAGCCACCTTTTGCAGCAATTCCAGCTGCAAGTCTCTTGGGGTATGTCTCTATAAGCTTGGCACTGGGATTTTTGCCCATTCTTCAAGGCAAAACTGCTCCAGCTCCTTCAAGTTAGATGGGTTCCACTGGTGTGGAATGAGATCTGGGCTTTGACTAGGCCATTCCAAGACATTTAAATGTTTCCCCTTAAACCACCAAAGTGTTGCTTTAGCAGTATGCTTAGGGTCATTGTCCTGCTGGAAGGTGAACCTCCATCCCATTCTCAAATCTCTATAAGACTGAAACAGGTTTCGCTCAAGAATTTTCCTGTATTTTGCTCCATCCATCGTTCCTTCAATTTTGACCAGTTTCCCAGTCCCTACTGATGAAAAACATCCCTCCAGTATGATGCTGCGACCACCATGCTTCACTGTGGGGATGTTGTTCTCGGGATGATGGGAGGTGTTGGGTTTGCGCCAGCTCAATTTTAGTCTCATCTGACCAGAGTACCTCCTTCCATATGTTTGGGGATTCTCCCACATGACTTTTGGGGAACACCAAACGTGTTTGCTTATTTTTTTCTTTAAAACTTTTTGTGACTCCCAAACCCGCATGCGGGAGCATAATCATCGCCTGAAACTAATTAGCATAATCATTTATCACTCCAGTGTTAATCTGCAAAATTGTAATTATTCGCCTACCTCCTCATGCCTTTTGCACACAATGTATGTAGACTCTCTTTTTTTCTACTGTGTTATTGACTTGTTAATTGTTTACTCCATGTGTAACTCTGTGTTGTCTGTTCACACTGTTATGCTTTATCTTGGCCAGGTCGCAGTTGCAAATGAGAACTTGTTCTCAACTAGCCTACCTGGTTAAATAAAGGTGAAATAAATCAAAATAAAAATCATCGCCTGAAACGAATTAGCATAACGCAACGGACATAAATATCCCTAGAAAATATTCCTATTCATGAAAATCACAAATGAAATATATTGAGACACAGCTTAGCCTTTTGTTAATCACCCTGTCATCTCAGAATTTCAAAATATGCTTTACAGCCAAAGCTAGACAAGCATTTGTGTAAGTTTATCGATAGCCTAGCATAGCATTATGCCTTGCTAGCAGCAGGCAACCTTGTCACGAAAATCAGAAAAGCAATCAAATTAAATCGTTTACCTTTGATGAACTTCGGATGTTTTCCCTCACGAGACTCCCAGGTAGATAGCCAAAGTTCATTTTTTCCCAAAATATTATTTTTGTAGGCGAAATAGCTCCATTTGTTCTTCACGTTTGGCTGAGAAATCGCCCGGAAATTGCAGTCACGAAAACAGCAAATTAGCTCCATAATATCGACAGAAACATGGCAAACGTTGTTTATAATCAATCCTCAAGGTGTTTTTCTAATAACTATTCGATAATATATCCGTCGGGACAATTCGTTTTTCAGTAGGACCGATTGGAGTAATGGCTACCTCTGTATTTTACTCGAGAATCTCTCTCGGAGCCACCATGTGACCACTTACGCAATGTAGCCGCCTACGGCTATTCTTCAACATAAATGCGTAAAACTACGTCACAATGCTGTAGACACCTTGGGGACACCTTGCTGTCCCCAGTCCACCTGGCCATGCTGCTGTTCCAGTTTCAACTGACCTGAGCCCTAGGACCATGCCCCAGGACTACCTGACATGATGACTCCTTGCTGTCCCCAGTCCACCTGGCCATGCTGCTGCTCCAGTTTCAACTTCCACCTGACTGTGCTGCTGCTCCAGTTTCAACTGTTCTGCCTTATTATTATTCGACCATGCTGGTCATTTATGAACATTTGAACATCTTGGCCATGTTCTGTTATAATCTCCACCCGGCACAGCCAGAAGAGGACTGGCCACCCCACATAGCCTGGTTCCTCTCTAGGTTTCTTCCTAGGTTTTGGCCTTTCTAGGGAGTTTTTCCTAGCCACCGTGCTTCTACACCTGCATTGCTTGCTGTTTGGGGTTTTAGGCTGGGTTTCTGTACAGCACTTTGAGATATCAGCTGATGTACGAAGGGCTATATAAATAAATTTGATTTGATTTGATTTGGGAATACGTAGAAAGTGTAAGCTCGTTGATGGCACATTCACAGCTCAATAGGGAGTCATTGGAACGCAGCGCTTTCAAAACCTGGGGCACTTCCGGATTGGATTTTTCTCAGGCTTTCGCCTGCAACATCAGTTCTGTTATACTCACAGACAATATCTTTACAGTTTTGGAAACGTTAGTGTTTTCTATCCAAAGCTGTCAATTATATGCATATTCTAGCATCTTGTCCTGACAAAATACCCCGTTTAAAACGGGAACGTTTTTTTTCTCCAAAAATGAAAATACTGCCCCTAGAGTCGCAACAGGCTTTAGCAATGGCTTTTTTCTGGCCACTCTTCCATTAAGCCCAGCTCTGTGGAGTGTACAGCTTAAAGTGGTCCTTTGGACAGATACTCCAATGTCCGCTGTGGAGCTTTTCAGCTCCTTCAGGGTTATCTTTGGTCTCTTTGTTGCCTCTCTGATTAATGCCAACTTGCCTGGTCCGTGAGTTTTGGTGGCGGCCCTCTCTTGGCAGGATTGTTGTGGTGCCATATTCTTTAAATTGTTTTAGAATGGATTTAATGATGCTCCGTAGGATGTTCAAAGTTTCAGATATTTTTTTTTAACCTAAACTTGATCTGTACTTCTCCTCAACTTTGTCCCTGACCTGTTTGGAGAGCTCCTTGGTCTTCATGGTGTCACTTGCTTGGTGGCACCCCTTGCTTAGTGGTGCTGCTGACTCTGGGGCCTTTCAGGACAGGGCTGGGGTTCAAACACTTAAAAGACACCTCCTATCTCCTCAGTCCTCAAATTAAGTGGACACTTCTGATGACGTATCATGATGTCTGACGAGTATACACTTGCAGGGCAAGGGGCGAGGGAGGAAGGAATTATTTTTAAATGGACCACCCTTGGCCGGAAATTCATCACTTGTTCATCCCGCGATGATTGTGTTTTCAGCCACTGGTGGCTTGTGGGTGCTTTATATGCAATACATTCAAATATGAGTGCATGTCTACTTATATTAAATATATAATTATTAATATATGCCTACTGTATGATAGCTAACAAATTAATTAGCTAACTTTAGCCTACCTAGCTGGAACTTCTGAAGAAGGGAAATATTTTATTTCTTCAATTTCCAAAAGATAAAACATATTTACTTTTTACGTTGTAGCAACATTTCTATTTGCACTTGTTTTTACTTACACTTGTATGTTGACTTCTCCATTGATGATGTTTTTGAGTTTTTGCTGAATTTTCTGAGCTGATGTACAATCGTTGCAAATTGAATTATGGGGAGTTTCAGGCCCCGGAGTGAACATAATTTTACACTCATAAAGCCGACTAAAAATGGGGGCTGAGTGGCTTACTTTGCAAACTTGTGTCTTTTAAGTGTTTGGACAGCAGCCCAAGAGTATATATATTGAGATCATGTGACAGATCATGTGACACTAAGATTGCACACGGGTGGACTTTATGTAACTAATTATGTGACTTCTGAAGGTAATTGTTTGCACCAGATCTTATTTAGAGGCTTCATAGCAAGGGGGTGAATACATATGCACGCACCACTTTTCCGTTTGAAATTCTTTTGAATTTTTTGAAACAGGGAATTTTTCAATTTCACTTCACAAATATTTCAAGTACAAAAGGGAAAATAAACACAAGTTGTATTTACAATGGTGTTTGTTCTTCGCTGGTTGTGCTTTTCTTGTGGCAACAGGTCACAAATCTTCCTTCTGTGGTTGCACACTGGTATTTCACCCAATAGATATGGAAGTTTATCAAAACCGGATTTGTTTTCTAATTCTTTGTGGGTCTGTGTAATCTGTATCTAATATGGTCATAAATTTGGCAGGAGGTTAAGAAGTGCAGCTCAGTTTCCACCTCATTTTGTGGGCAGTGTGCACATAGCCTGTCTTCTCGAGAGCCAGGTCTGCCTACAGCGGCCTTTCTCAATAGCAAGGCTATGCTCACTGAGTGTACATAGTCAAAGCTTTCCTTAAGTCTCTCTCACGCTCTCTCTCTCTCTCTCTCTCATCCCCCCATAATTGAGTTTCTGCAGCTTCTGCAGCCAGCAGTGGGTTTAATGTGCCTCCTTCAGCTAATGTCTTGCACTGGTGAGCACTGATGTGAAAGCTCCAGCAGAAGAGAAACCAACACTATGACATCACAATTGCGGCAGTTCCATCTCAATTCTAGTCTAGCGTTGATACACCCCCTCTCTCCGTACCAGTCATATTAGGTTAAGATGGCTTTAATGAATTACATGGTAAGTGCTCAGTGGGTGTTGTTGAGAAGGGTTGGGGCTAAAGCTATTAAATTAAGGCCTGATCTATTTCCAGATCAGTTTCATCAGGACCAATTTTATTCTTGTCTCGTTCTATCTGCATCCCCCCCAACACACACACACACACACACACACACACACACACACACACAGTGCTTGGTGTTTATGCATTATGCTGTGATTGTCCCCATTGTTTTAGCCTAACAGCTTATTCTATGTGTGCTTGTGCAGTGATGTGTTAACAGGGTTCTTTCACATGGAGCATAGCAAAGCAAAGTGGTTGTTGTGGTAGTTTTGTCATTCAACTCTTGCATAAACAGTTACGGAAAATATTCTTTAGAGCTTCGGTACACAGGGTAGTGTGAATAGTAGGCCTACTATTGTTTTATAGTAGGTAAATACTTGGTCATTTTATAAATATATATTATTTTCTGTAACTACTGCCCAGCCCATCTCATTGATATCACATTATTAGAGATACACAAATAGTTTTTGCCCCCACCATGCATCATGTGCGTAATGGTCATGTGAGGTGAAATGTGTATATTTGGGGATGTGAACACTCTGTTTGTTTGACTTGACGGAGATCCGTTTCAGATGGAAACGTTGTTAATAAGGTGGTGAATTGGGAGCTTTACAGTTTTTTTCGATTGCTAAACGACAGTGGACACAACTGGAGTCACATGTGCAAAACTCTAACTACAGTCTGCACAGCAGCAGTTCATGTGGACCAAACTCTAGTTCGTTTTTCATTGCTTGAACACAGTTTTCAAAACTCTACACACTTATCCCATGACTTTAACCACAACCTGCACAACACTGTGGATTTACAGCACTTTGTTCAAATGCTAACACACTGCTGTCAAAACTGTGAACCACACATTCAAAACGGAATAGATTTCAGCCTTGTGCCTTTCAAACACTGTCGATTGCAATTTCAGCTGAAAGGCTAAGCAGGTGTCTTGTTTTAGACTTGTTAGTGAACACACACACATATTACAGTATATATAGGTAGAGCTCAGAAAGACTCATTTTGGAAATGGAACAAGGAAGATGGGTTCGTGGAGGGAGAAGGGTGGCAGGGAGAGGGCGGATGCGTGGAGGAAGACAAAGAAGACAAAGAGCTGTTATTTCAGATGAAATAAGGGCTACACTTATAGACCATGTCGTGAACCATGGTCTCTCATTGAGAGAGGCAGGGTTGAGGGTGCAACCCAATCTGCAAAGATCCACAGTGGCATCTGTAATGCGAATTTTCCATCATGCAAACAGGTGAGAGTTACATCCTTACAGTAAATGAAAACATTACAGGAATCTATTTTGTATTGCAATTATAGAATATTTACACAGATATATATTACAGTAAGTTTGACTGTAAAATATATTTTTACAACAGGACCCAAAGGCTGCCCCCAACAGGGGAAGAGGAAAAATATTTTCAGATGCGCAGGAAAATGCTTTTGTTGACATGGTTGTTGTCAACAATGCAATAAAACTGCGGGAGAATCAAGATAGAGTGCTGGCTGATAATGATATATTTGAAAATGTTAATTCTGTCAGCACAACAACTATTGCTCGAGTCCTAAAGAAACACCAAGTTACAATGAAACAGTTATACACTGTACCGTTCGAGAGAAACAGTGAACGGGTAAAAGAGCAAAGATACCAATATGTCCAGGTAAGACGTCTGAGGTTACGTACACAGCTATACAAAATATTTACAGTAAAAAAAAAAAAAAAAAACACTAGCATTTCTACAGTAAAACTGTGCACTTACTGTTTTTCAGAGAGTAATGGAGGTGGAAGCACTGGAAAGACCACATTCATTTGTATTTATCGATGAAGCTGGATTTAACCTTGCCAAAACACGGCGCAGAGGAAGGAATGTTATAGGTCAAAGGGCCACTGTGGAGGTTCCAGGCCAAAGGGGGAAATATCACCATGTGTGCTGCAATGGCCAATGATGGTTTGCTTCTCAACACACCACTCATTGGCCCATACAACACAGAAAGGCTTATAGCTTTCCTAGAACAGCTCTATGCTCAGCTAGTGCCAGCAGAACAGGGGGAGCCAGTAAGAAACCCCCAAGTTTTTGTCATAGTTTGCGATAACGTTGCTTTTCACCACTCTGCAGCTGTCACAGATTGGTTTGCAGCACATCACAGATTTATGGTTTTGTACCTGCCTGCATATTCACCCTTCCTCAACCCAATAGAGGAGTTTTTCTCTGCCTGGAGGTGGAAAGTGTTTGGTCACCACCCACATGACCAAATGTCTCTTTTGGAAGCCATGCGTGCCGGATGTGAGGACACGAGTCCAGAGGACTGCCAGGGATGGATAAGGCACTCCAGAAGGTTCTTCCCCAGGTGCATGGCAAGAGAAAACATTAGATGTGATGTTGAATAAAACCTGTGGCCTGATGCTAGAGAGAGGCAGGATTAGCCCCTCAATTATTTGTTCGAATTACAGTATGTACTTTTAGTTTCTACCTTTTTTTCTCATTACTGTAATTCCGTAAATTACTACAGACTATTGCAGCAAACTGCTAATTTTCATTTACCTTAAAGAATTGTTATGTTCTAAAAATTTTAATAAATCATGTGAAAGAATGTCACTCTTTTCTTTGAAGAAAATATTACTTTGTATGAAGTCACTGAAATTGTTCAAACTGTAAAGATGAAAAGTTTGTATTTTCTGTATTGATGTTTGAAGCTAGTGTTTTTACTCTCAGTGTGTTCTGAGTGACAGTGTGTGTTATCTCAGTGAGGGTTGTGCATAGTGTTTGGCTGCACTGAGCGTGTTTTGAGCCATGTGTTAAGAGTTGTGTTGCTTGGAATGAGTTTTGCAGGTGATGTGAACTGTTTAGCTCAGGTGACTGTTGGTAGTGCAGACTGTAGTTAGAGTTTTGCACATGTGACTCCAGTTGTGCCCACTGTCGTTTAGCAATCGAAAAAAACTGTAACAGTGTGCAGGCCTTCTTGTTCTTTACTAGTATATTTTATTAGCCCAGCACCCAGCAAGGATGTGCATATGACCAAACTTTTTTTTTAAATGGTAGATACAGTACATGTCATAATATGCTGACAAATACACATGCTTCTACATGTTCCTTTAAATGGATGAAACCGATACCAATATGTGCACCTCGCAAAAAATGTTCTGACTCAAACTATTATTTTCCCTTTATACTTAAAGCTGCAATATGTAACTTTATGGGTGACCGACTAAATTCACATAGAAATGTGGGTTATAGATCTTCTCACTGAAACCAAGTCTAAAAAGTTGCACCAATATGCAGAAATCACTCCTGGTTGCTAATATTTGAATAGTTCGCCTAATTTCAGTTTATGTGACAAAACAAGCAATGTATTGTGTAGAGAATCACATTGTACCATCTAAACCAACTTGCTTTCAATGAGAATGGCAGATCTATAGCTCTAATTTATATCTGAATTTGGTCGGGTCGCTCAAAAAGTGACTTATTGCAGCTTTTACCCTTAATACGGTTTAAGTCGGAAGTTTACATACACTTAGGTTGGAGTCATTAAAACTCGTTTTTCAACCACTCCACAAATTTCTTGTTAACAAACTATAGTTTTGGCAAGTCAGTTAGGACATCTATTTTGTGCATGATACAAATAATTTTTCTAACAATTGTTTCCAGACAGATTATTTCACTTAAACAGTAATTCACAGTATCACAATTCCAGTGGGTCAGAAGTTTACATAAGTTGACTGTGCCTTTAAACAGCTTGGAAAATTCCAGAAAATGTCATGGCTTTAGAAGCTTCTGGTAGGCTAATTAACATTATTTGAGTCAATTGGCAGTGTACCTGTAGATGTATTTCAAGGCCTACCTTCAAACTCAGTGCCTCTTTGCTTGACATCATGGGAAATCAAAAGAAATCAAAAGAAAAAAATGTGTAGACCTCCACAAGTCTGGTTCATCCTTGGGAGCAAATTCCAAATGCCTGAAGGTACCACATTCATCTGTACAAACAATAGTGGGCAAGTATAAACACCATGGGACCACGCAGACGTCATACCGCTCAGGAAGTACTAATACAGGAGATGATCGTGGACTTCAGGAAACATCAGAGGGAGCACCCCCCTATCCACATCGACAGGACAGTAGTGGAGAAGGTGGAAAGTTTTAAGTTCCTTTTCATATCACAGACCCGTATCACCGCCTGGTACGGCAACTGCTCTGCCCACAACCGTAAGGCTCTCCAGAGTGTAGTGAGGTCTGCACAACGCATTACCGGGGGCAAACTACCTGCCCTCCAGGACATCTACACCACCCGATGTCACAGGAAGGTCATAAAGATCATCAAGGACAACAACCACCCGCGCCACTGCCTGTTCACCCCGCTATCATCCAGAAGGCAAGGTCAGTACAGGTGCATCAAAGTGTGGACCGAGAGACTGAAAAACAGCTTCTATCTCAAGGCCATCAGACTTCTTAGTGATCCCTTCCCGCTCAGATCCCGGTAACGGGATTGATTTGACAACATCCAGTGAATTTGCAAAAATTCAAAAACAGAAATATATTCAAATAAAATGTTCATAATAAAAATTCACAAAACATATATGTATAATACATTAAAATAAAGCTTAACTTCTTGTTAAACAAGCCACAGTGTCAGATTTCAAAAAGGCTTTACAGCGAAAGCAGACCATGCGATTATCTAAATCAAATCAAATCAAATTTTATTTGTCACATACACATGGTTAGCAGATGTTAATGTGAGTGTAGCAAATGCTTGTGCTTCTAGTTCCGACAATGCAGTAATAACGAGCAAGTAATCTAACTAACAATTCCAAAAAACTACTGTCTTATACACAGTGTAAGGGGATAAAGAATATGTACATAAGGATATATGAATGAGTGATGGTACAGAGCAGCATAGGCAAGATACAGTAGATGATATCGAGTACAGTATATACATATGAGATAAGTATGTAAACCAAGTGGCATAGTTAAAGTGGCTAGTGATACATGTATTACATAAGGATGCAGTCGATGATATAGAGTACAGTATCAACGTATGCATATGAGATGAACAATGTAGGGTAAGTAACATTATATAAGGTAGCATTGTTTAAAGTGGCTAGTGATATATTTACATCATTTCCCATCAATTCCCATGATTAAAGTGGCTGGAGTAGAGTCAGTGTCATTGACAGTGTGTTGGCAGTAGCCACTCAATGTTAGTGGTGGCTGTTTAACAGTCTGATGGCCTTGAGATAGAAGCTGTTTTTCAGTCTCTCGGTCCCAGCTTTGATGCACCTGTACTGACCTCACCTTCTGGATGACAGCGGGGTGAACAGGCAGTGGCTCGGGTGGTTGATGTCCTTGATGATCTTTATGGCCTTCCTGTAGCATCGGGTGGTGTAGGTGTCCTGGAGGGCAGGTAGTTTGCCCCCGGTGATGCGTTGTGCAGACCTCACTACCCTCTGGAGAGCCTTACGGTTGAGGGCGGTGCAGTTGCCATACCAGGCGGTGATACAGCCCGCCAGGATGCTCTCGATTGTGCATCTGTAGAAGTTTGTGAGTGCTTTTGGTGACAAGCCGAATTTCTTCAGCCTCCTGAGGTTGAAGAGGCGCTGCTGCGCCTTCCTCACGATGCTGTCTGTGTGAGTGGACCAATTCAGTTTGTCTGTGATGTGTATGCCGAGGAACTTAAAACTTGCTACCCTCTCCACTACTGTTCCATCGATGTGGATGGGGGTGTTCCCTCTGCTGTTTCCTGAAGTCCACAATCATCTCCTTAGTTTTGTTGACGTTGAGTGTGAGGTTATTTTCCTGACACCACACTCCGAGGGCCCTCACCTCCTCCCTGTAGGCCGTCTCGTCGTTGTTGGTAATCAAGCCTACCACTGTTGTGTCGTCCGCAAACTTGATGATTGAGTTGGAGGCGTGCATGCCCACGCAGTCGTGGGTGAACAGGGAGTACAGGAGGGGGCTCAGAACGCACCCTTGTGGGGCCCCAGTGTTGAGGATCAGCGGGGAGGAGATGTTGTTGCCTACCCTCACCACCTGGGGGCGGCCCGTCAGGAAGTCCAGTACCCAGTTGCACAGGGCGGGGTCGAGACCCAGGGTCTCGAGCTTGATGACGAGCTTGGAGGGTACTATGGTGTTGAATGCCGAGCTGTAGTCGATGAACAGCATTCTCACATAGGTATTCCTCTTGTCCAGATGGGTTAGGGCAGTGTGCAGTGTGGTTGAGATTGCATCGTCTGTGGACCTATTTGGGCGGTAAGCAAATTGGAGTGGGTCAAGGGTGTCAGGTAGGGTGGAGGTGATATGGTCCTTGACTAGTCTCTCAAAGCACTTCATGATGACGGATGTGAGTGCTACGAGGCGGTAGTCGTTTAGCTCAGTTACCTTAGCTTTCTTGGGAACAGGAACAATGGTGGCCCTCTTGAAGCATGTGGGAACAGCAGACTGGTATAGGGATTGGTTGAATATGTCCGTAAACACACCGGCCAGCTGGTCTGCGCATGCTCTGAGGGCGCGGCTGGGGATGCCGTCTGGGCCTGCAGCCTTGCGAGGGTTAACACGTTTAAATGTCTTACTCACTTCGGCTGCAGTGAAGGAGAGACCGCATGATTCCGTTGCATGCCGTGTCAGTGGCACTCTATTGTCCTCAAAGTGGCAAAAAAGTTATTTAGTCTGCCTGGGAGCAAGACATCCTGGTCCGTGACTGGGCTGGGTTTCTTCCTGTAGTCCGTGATTGACTGTAGACCCTGCCACATACCTCTTGTGTCTGAGCCGTTGAATTGAGATTCTACTTTGTCTCTGTACTGGCGCTTAGCTTGTTTGATAGCCTTGCGGAGGGAATAGCTGCACTGTTTGTATTCAGTCATGTTACCAGACACCTTGCCCTGATTAAAAGCAGTGGTTCGTGCCTTCAGTTTCACACGAATGCTGCCATCAATCCACGGTTTCTGGTTAGGGAATGTTTTAATCGTTGCTATGGGAACGACATCTTCAACGCACGTTCTAATGAACTCGTTCTAATGAACTCGCCGTATCAGCGTATTCGTCAATGTTGTTGTCTGACGCAATACGAAACATCTCCCAGTCCACGTGATGGAAGCAGTCTTGGAGTGTGGAGTCAGCTTGGTCGGACCAGCGTTGGACAGACCTCAGCGTGGGAGCTTCTTGTTTTAGTTTCTGTCTGTAGGCAGGGATCAACAAAATGGAGTCGTGGTCAGCTTTTCCGAAAGGGGGCGGGGCAGGGCCTTATATGCGTCGCGGAAGTTAGAGTAACAATGATCCAGGGTCTTTCCACCCCTGGTTGCGCAATCAATATGCTGATAAAATTTAGGGAGTCTTGTTTTCAGATTAGCCTTGTTAAAATCCCCAGCTACAATGAATGCAGCCTCCGGATAAATCGTTTCCAGTTTGCAGAGAGTTAAATAAAGTTCGTTCAGAGCCATCGATGTGTCTGCTTGGGGGGGATATATACGGCTGTGATTATAATCGAAGAGAATTCTCTTGGTAGGTAATGCGGTCTACATTTGATTGTGAGGAATTCTAAATCAGGTGAACAGAAGGATTTGAGTTCCTGTATGTTTCCTTCATCACACCATGTCACGTTGGCCATAAGGCATACGCCCCCGCCCGTCTTCTTACCAGAGAGATGTTTGTTTCTGTCGGCGCGATGCGTGGAGAAACCCGCTGGCTGCACCGCTTCGGATTGCGTCTCTCCAGTTAGCCATGTTTCCGTGAAGCAGAGAACGTTACAGTCTCTGATGTCCCTCTGGAATGCTACCCTTGCTCGGATTTCATCAACCTTGTTGTCAAGAGACTGGACATTGGCAAGAAGAATGCTGGGGAGTGGTGCACGATGTGCCCGTCTCCGGAGTCTGACCAGAAGACCGCTTCGTTTCCCTCTTTTTCTGAGTCGTTTTTTTTTTGGTCGCTGCATGTGATCCACTCGGTTACACTGGTTGTAAGGCAGAACACAGGATCCGCATCGCGAAAAACATATTCTTGGTCGTACTGATGGTGAGTTGACGCTGATCTTATATTCAGTAGTTCTTCTCGGGTGTATGTAAAGAAACCTAAGATGACCTGGGGTACTAGTGTAAGAAATAACACGTAAAAAAACAAAAAACTGCATAGTTTCCTAGAACGCGAAGCGAGGCGGCCATCTCTGTCGGCGCCGGAAGCACACTGGCGCCGACAGAGGACTGAGGACAGCACCCAGCATACAAACACATGAAAATCACATTTGAAACAGCCTTTGAAGATCTTCTTCTGTTGGCACTCCAAAATGTCCCAGAAACATCGCAAATTGTCATTTTGTTCGATAAATTCCTTCTTTATATGCCCAGAATGTCCATATATTTGGCGCTTTTGATTCAGAAAATACACCGGTTCCAACTTGCCCAACATGACTACAAAGTATCTATTAAGTTACCTGTAAACTTGGTACAAACATTTCAAACAACGTTCCTAATCCAAACTTAGGTATTGTAAAATGTAAATAATCGATCAAATTTAAGACGGGATAAACTGTGTTCAATACCGGACGAAAACTAAGTGAAGCGTGTTCCAGGTCACGCGCACCAAAAGACTAGAGTCCACCTGGAGTGACACATGGAAAGAACAGGGCTACTTCTTAATTTCTCAAAAGAAAAACATCAACCAATTTCTAAAGACTGATGACATCTAGTGGAAGCCATAGGAACTGCAAGCAGTTTCCTATTAAAAAGGGCTTACCATAGAAAACTAATGGAAAACAGATTGACCTCAAAAACAAATTCCCTAGATGGATTGTGCTTTGGGTTTTGCCTGCCAAATCGGTTCTGTTATACTCACAGACATTATTCAAACATTTTTAGAAACTTCAGAGTGTTTTCTATCCAAATCTACTAATAATATGCCTATCCTAGCTTCTGGGTCTGAGTAGCAGGCAGTTTACTTTGGACACGCTTTTCATCTGGACATGAAAATACTGCCCCCCTAAGAACTTTTAAATTAAACAGCCATTACTAACATTGAGGGGCTGCTGCCAACATACTGACTCAACCCTAGCCACTTGAATAATGGAAAAATTGATGTAATAAATGTATCACTAGCCACTTTAAATAATGTTTACATACCCTACATTACTCACCTCATATGTATATACTGTACTCTATACCATCTACTGCATCTTGCCTATGCTGTACGGCCATCACTCATTCATATATTTGTATGTACATATTCTTATTCATTCCTTTACACTTGTGTGTATAAGGTAGTTGTTGTGAAATAGTTAGGTTAGATTACTTGTTAGATAATACTGCATGGTCGGAACTAAAAGAACAAGCATTTCGCTACACTTGCATTAACATCTGCTAACCATGTGTATGTGACAAATAAAATTTGATTTGAGATTAATGTACTTTGGTGCGAAAAGTGCAAATCAATCCCAGAACAACAGCAAAGGACCTTGTGAAGATGCTGGAGGAAACAGGTACAAAAGTATATTCACAGTTAAACCAGTCCTATACAGGGGTGGCAGCACAGGGGTGGCAGCATCATGTTGTGGGGATGCTTTGCTGCAAGAGGGACTGTTGCACTTCACAAAATAGATGGCATCATGAGGGAAGGAAAATTATGTGGATATATAGAAGTAACATCTCAAGACATCAGTCAGGAAGTTAAAGCTTTGTCGCAAATGGGTCTTCCAAATGGACAATGATCCAAGGCATTCTTCCAAAGTTATGGAAAAATGGCTTAAGGACAACAAAGTCAAGGTATTGGAGAGGACATCACAAAGCCCTGACCTCAATTCTATAGAACATATGTGGGTAGAACTGAAAAAGTGTGTGCGAACAAGGAGGCCTACAACCCTGACTCAGTTACACCAGCTCTGTCAGGAGGAATGGGCCAACATTCACCCAACTTGATGTGGGAAGCTTGTGGAAAGCTACCTGAAACGTTTGACCCAAGTTATACAATTTAAAGGCAATTCTACCAAATACTAATTGAGTGTATGTAAACTTATGACCCACTGGGAATGTGATGAAAGAAATCAAAGCTGATAATAAATCATTCTCTCTACTATTATTCTGACATTTCACTGTCTTAAAATAAAGTGGTGATCCTAACTGACCTTAGACAGGGAACTTTTACTAGGATTAAATGTCAGAAATTGTGAAAAACTGAGTTTAAATGTATTTGGCTAAGGTGTATGTAAACTTCCGACTTCAACTGTATATTTCAAGAACATGTTGTATTTTCATGTAGACAACAAGTAGATAAGTTAAATGTAGCACACAAGTGGTCAAAATGTGGTAACGTTAGATTTCCTTTGATGTCAGCAGTTGGCTGTATTAACGTGCAGTAGTTCACATCTGTTAAATAAATGTCCTGTCTCATGGAAGCCAACCAACCACAATGTTCTTCCACTCGACTCCAGACAGATCTATTCTCACGAACCCTTTCAGTTTGAGATTCTCAGGATTTTCTAATGCCTTTCAAATGGGTTCCTTTCATAAATGCAATTAATTATATTTTTATTCATTCAGCAGAAGAAGCAGAATAATTAAAATGCTAATATTTCCATTCCATACACATGTAATTCACACATGGTGCAATGCAGCATAATATGCTAAACATAACATTGAGTAGTAAAGAGCTTGAATGGCTCTACTCTATGTTGCAATGATCCATGGTGAGACTCATGAGGTAAATACACTCATAATGAACAACTAAATAATGAAATCTTAAAATAAAACTTCAGTCAAAGCTTAGGAAGTGTTAGCTATATCACATGATTGTGCTAACATTTCTCTTTACCCTTCAACATGTCTCTGCAGAGGCCTGAGTAGTTTGTCACTATGTCTCCACGGTTGTCACGTATGCAACAATACTGTATGCCCCAAGTCTGAGTAGCAAGCTATCTTCTGCATTAGCAGGGAGAGCACAACGTGTAGTGAATGTACTGTGACTGCACTAAATGCACTTGACGTGACACTCATTAACTCTGGGGCTAGTAGACAAGTAGACAAACATTGAACACAATGGCCATAAGATTCATTACATATGCCTGTATTCTGATGAGGCTTTCTGTAACGCAACGCTAAGTCTCACGTCACCAGGCTGGGTTGACTGTTCTGCCATCCAGTTACAGCTGCTTGTAAAGTACCTTGCAGACTGTGCAAAATTGTAGCTACTGTAAGCAATGGAGAGACATTTTGGTTTTTAGGTTAGATGCAAATGAATAATGCACAGTGAGTGAGTTCTAATGTCTCTGATGTCTCTGATGAGTGTACCATTCGACCTTGGTATTTCTTTGTCTTGGGTCTGCAGTTATAATGTTCATTCACTTTATCTTGTGGGTTCACCCCGCCTCCTCACAGAAATAACCAGAGCTCTGCTTTTGTCATTAGACCTAGTTTTGCCAACAGGGAAGCAAAGAAGCCAAGCATTAGATTAAGTTAGCAGTTAGTTTAACCCCTCAGCCCTAATCCTGATGGAACATGTCATGTTCTTTTCAGCAGAATCATATCACTTAATCTTCTGTAAAACATTCTGGTTTAGATAGCTACTGCATTGATATTGTTTCCCTATATTCTACCCTTTCCCCAATCATCCTACTACTAGCCTGGTCCCAGATCTGTTCTGTGCTCTTGTCAACGCCAAGCCAAACATTACCATTTTATTTGACAATGAGTTGGCATGATGGCACAAACAGACTGGCACGCAGGCTACTACAATGTTACGTCACACAGCATATGGGGAGAGAACAATGTGTCAGAGGCCTATTGATCTGAGTACAGCAGTGCTGAGAACAGCAGGGTTAAGTTCTTCCTTCCGTGTTAAATGTTCTGCCTTGAGCCACTCAGAGGGGTCAGGATGCTCATCCTGCCTGGCTGGATAGACTGAAACTCTAGTAAGACTTAGACTGACTGAAGGGACACATGACTCCCTTGAATAACCTCCAAGCAAAACAAAGTTGAATTCCAAGGAGAGGCTTGCAGCCAGAAGAGAAAGAACGTTACTTGTATTAGCAGGAGTCGGGGCAATATGTATACAAGGAGCTTTTTGTGCTGTCAAAATGGCCGCTAATCCGCTCTCTCTCTCGGCAGGAGAATGGAAATGAGGAGATCGTTTTTGTTTAGAGTCCTCTTGTGTAGAGGAATTAGACAGGGCTTGTTAAGGGCCTTGTGTGTTCATACATGGGTCATGTCCCAAATGGCACCCTATTCTCTATATGGAGCACTACTTTTGACCAGGACCCATAGGGTAGTAGTGCACTAAATAGGGAATAGGGTGCCATTTGGGCGCAGACATTGCTAAAAGCAACAACCAATAAAAGGGCCCAAAACAAACATGTTGTTGTCACCATAACTCTTCAAGACAGAGCAGGAAATTCCAATAATGTGGAAATGATTTGTGTTTAGATGTGATCTATATCTTGGAATGCAGTGTGTTGTGTTCTAGTGCTGGGAGTAAACACTAAGCAGACACTGGCTCTTTCAGTTTACAGAGCCAGAGGCATCCCATCCCACAGTATTAACCATGTTCCTATTATTGTACAGACAAGACAACACTCCGTCTTTGAGGCATTTGTGACGCATTTCTTGGTGAGGTAGTTCTAAGCTATCGCTGTGTCTGACATGGCAACCTATTCCCATCCCTACACTACTTTTGACCAGGGCCCATAGGGCTTTGGTCAAAAGTAGTTTACTAGGGAATAGGGTGCCCTATCAGATGCAGCCATTCTCTCTGTGCACTTTCTGCTTTGACAACGGCTCTGATAGGAATAAGATCTATATATACATACAGAGTGAATCATTCCCAGGCTACATAAATAAACTGAAGAATTCAACCTCCATTTGTTGGCACATGGGATCCTATTTCAAATACTATGATATGCAGGTAGAATAGCAGTTAAAGCGTTCGGCTAGTAACTGATAGGTCGCAGGCTCAAATCCTTGAGCTGACAAGGAGAAACATCTGCCGATGTGCCCTTGAGCAAGGCGCGTAACCCTAATTGCTCCGGGGTTGCTGTTGAATGGCAGAGTTACAAAAAGGCCTTTTTTGCCATTTCATTTTTTTTTTAGTTTCCCCAATGTTTCTTGAACCTGGGATTTAGTTATTGTCATATGGCACAGCACTGAGCTGTTAAAGTGAGATCGCGCACCTGTTACCCCCTCCACACCAGTGTAATTTGGTGTTGGTGTTTAGATACAGGTGTGAATGGCAGAGTGTTGGATTTGGGTTAGTAAGTAACACAGGAGGCTACTGAGGGGAGGACGGCTCAATAATGCCCGGAACATAGCGAATGGAATGGCAAGCCCGTCCTCCTCAATACAAGTGACACCAACCTCCTGTGGTAGGTGATATGTTATTATTAAAAGGCATTGTCTGTGGATATCTGAGGGTTGGAATTGAGATTAGAGTGATTAGCCGATACACTAAGAATTCAGTACGATTAGGAAATAAATATATCATTATAATAAATATATTTTAAAAAAGGGGATTAGAAATTATGCAAGTAATGTTATTTGATAGTCTCCAGTTCTATCTGCTAATGTCATAGCTGATCTATCCCCTAAATAAACAAAATATTGTTGCACTGTATTTTATTGTCCCTGTGCAATGCATTGTTCTACTATAGACATTGTTCTACTATAGATATTGTTCTACTATAGGCCTACCGTATTCCATTTTCCCATGGTTGAAAAGCACACTATTCATACATACTGAGGTATGACCAAAGGAGTTTGAACTCAATACAATAATTAGAATTATAAACACAATATACTGTATTTGTATCTGTTTAAATATGAATCAAAAAGCACACAACAGATGGTGCTGATAATAACCACACTGCTATGATGTACAGTATATTATTACTGAAGGTTTTCCAAATGTTGAGCTGCACTGAGTCATTGTGAAATTGAATGGATCCAAACTGAATTGTGAAACCATTTTGAGGGGAGAAAAAGTATTCTTGACCAATCCCTAGTCTAGCCAATCTGTAATAGTAATTTGAAGGATTAGAGTGCCATCTAGTGTTCAAAGTATGTACCATCACATCACCCTGTCTTAAACTGACATTAAGCCCTCTGTACTTCAGTAGTAAAAATGACATATTATATCAAATGGCATATTACATCAAAAGGATTCTACTTATCTGTTGGCTGCTAGAATCTTGACTAGAACCCAAAAATGTGATCATATTCCAGTGATAGCCTCTGGAATCCTGTTAAGGCTACGTCTGATTGCAAGGTTTTACTGCTAACCTACAAAGCATTACATGGACTTGCTCCTACTTATCTCTCTCCGATTTAGTCCTGCCGTACTACACAAGGCGCAGGTCTCCTTATTGTCCCTATAATTTCTAAGCAAACAGCTGGAGGCTGGGCTTTCTCCTATAGAGCTACATTTTTATGGAATGGTCTGCACATCCATGCGAGAGATGCAGACTCGCTCTCGACCTTTAAGTCTTTACTGAAGATTCATCTCTCAGGAAGTCCTATAATTGAGTCTAGTCTGGCCCAGGAGTGAGAAGGTGAACGGAAAGGTACTGAAGTGCAGAACCACCCATGCGGTCTCTGCCTGGCAGGCTCCCCTCTTTCCACTGGGATTCTCTGCTTCTGACCCTATTACGAAGGCTGAGTCACTGGCTTACTAGTGCTCTTCCATGTCGTCCCTAGGAGGGGTGTGTCACGTCGTGCCAGGGTTTTATATCCTGCACAGACATGTTACCTTGTCGTGCTACCGCTCCAGTTTCAACTGTTCTGCTTGCGGCTATGGAACCCCGACTTGTTCACCAGACGTGCTACCTTGTCCCGGACCTGCTGTTTTCTTCCCCTCTCGCTACACCTGCTGTCTCGACTTCTGAATACTCGGCTATGTAAAGCCAACTGACATTTACTCCTGAAGTGCTGACCTGTTACACCCTCTACATCCACTGTGATTATTATTTGACCCTGCTGGTCATCTATAAAGGTTTAAACATCTTTAAAAACAATCTGGCCTTAATGTCCATGTACTCTCCACCCAGCAAAGCCAGAAGAGGACTGGCTACCCCTCAAAGCCTGGTTCCTCTAGGTTTCATCCTAGGTTCCTGCCTTTTCTAGGGAGTTTTTCCTAGGCACTGGGCTTCTGCATTGCTTGCTCATTGGGGTTTTGAGCTGGGTATCTGTAAAGCACTTTGTGACAACGTACAAAGGGCTTTATAGATACATTTGAAACTTTGATCGTCATTTATTACAGGGCAAATTGTGAGAGGATCCAATGTCTTCCTAATTAAGCTCTCATCTGATTATCCTCTAGATCAATATGGGAAATTGAGATAGAATAGTCCATTTGTAAACAGGTACGTACACCATAAACATTGTTCTACAGATTGTTATGATAGACACCTGTTGCGCACACCTCTTGGAGGGGGAAACGCAACACCCTGCTACACTAAACTACCTGTGGAGTGAAAGAGGTATGTGACTAAGTGCAGGTAAGGATGACAGAGAATTTTACCATTATCAGGGAATTTATTCCATCACACGGTAATTTTGGGAAAAAGGGGCTGGACAGGACCAAAGCAAAGACAGTAAAAGTTAGATCCCCTCTCCTAATTTACCTACTTAACACCACCTGGTGCACTAACCAAAATACCCAGGTCTTACCTAGTGTGCATAGACAGAGTACATATGTATGCCCACAGGCCTCTTGCCTAAGCACTCCCAAGGTGCCTTCCCCTTCCCCCCTGGGAACAAAAACAGTAATGCTAACATAACATGAACAATTTCAATCATCAAAACAGTCCTTGTGACAAAGACATACCTCAGCAGGACCAGCTACAAAATACTTTACAAAAACTGTCTGAGCAACAACCAACATAGAACATTAAAAAATTAATATATATTTTTTTAAAGAACAACCAACACAGGACATAAAAAAATGAATATATTTTTTTTTTAAAGAACAACCAACACAGGACATAAAAAATGAATATATATATATATTTTTAAAGAACAACAACCAACACAGGACATGCCAATAAGCTCTCTCTGTGCAACAAGCAACACAGGACATGCATATAAGCTCTCCCTCTGAGCAAAGGAACACTGGCTTTTATACAGCTGGAGAAGGAGTCTGTAATTACAGACAGCTGTATCCCCTGACGAGAGGGCGGGGTCAGCTCCAATCTGCCACAAGGCCGACCAATCAGTTGCTTGGGGGAATCTAGGATAGCCATTTCCTGAAATGCATACACATGCATACAAACCCACAACAACACAGAAACCGGGGAATGTAACACACCTTTCACTGTATTGACAACTAAAGTCACGTTCAGGGGTTAAATTGTGAGTTCGGGGAGCCCTATTTAGAGGTGTTAGGTTAAGGGTTGTGCCAGGTTTGAGCATAAGGTTGAGGGTTATGGCTAAGGTTAGGTTAGGGGGAAAATCCTATTTCCTTTAAATCTACTTGAAAATCTATGGCAAGACCCTTCCCCCAGGGGATGGGGTTTGAGGTAAAGTTATGGTGGTTGAGGTAAGGTTATTTTACAGTTTTTCTCAATCATGTACAAGTCATTTTTTCATCTGTGTTTAAATGTACAGTGTCTATAGCAGAACAGCAATGATCAAATACATTTACAGAACTTCAGATCATCATCATCTTGTGTTACCAATACGCATATAGCCTACATGGTAAAAGGATTACTGTAGGCCTATATGTACAGTAGAATAATGCATTGCACAGCGACAGTTTGCAGTAGAACAATAGAATACAGTAGAATACATTTTAATAATACCACGGAAGCCCACCCAGTACAAACATTATCCTACTTACCCAAATCCAAGACTCAGCTATTCACACCAGTATCTAAACACTAACACCACTGTCGTTGGCATTTGTGTGTTAACTGTGTTACTCCCGCAATGTAACCACTGAAAGATATTAATTACTTAATTTCCGAACTATTAAACAAATAGGAACGATAAGCTCTATTCAAATACACCAAACCACAGTAGGCTATGTGCAATAGGATCTATGCACGTCTGTTCCAAGTCAAGTTATTTATGTAGCCTGGGAATTATTCACACTGTATGTACAGTGCCTTCAGAAAGTATTCACAACCCTGGACTTTTTTCACATTTTGTTGTTACAGCCTGAACTTAAAATGGATTAAATATATATTTTAAATGTCACTGGCCTACACACAACACCCCATAATGTCAAAGTGGAATTATGTTTATCATTTTCTGAACAAATTAATAAAAAATGAAAAGCCGTGAGTCACCAAGTATTCTCCCCCTTTTGTTATGGCAAGCCTAAATAAGTTCAGGAGTAAACATATCCTTAACAAGTCACATACTAAGTTGTATGAACAATGCATTCAATAATAGTGTTTAACATGATTTTTGAATGACTACCTCATCTCTGTACCCCACAAATAAAATGATCTGAAAGGTCCCCCAGTCGAGCAGTGAATTTCAAACACAGATTCAACCACAAAGACCAGGGAGGTTTTCCAATGCCTCGCAAAGAAGGGCACCTATTGGTAGATTTAAAAAAGAAGACCATGAATATCCCCTTGAGCATGGTGAAGTTATTAATTACACTTTGGATGGTGTAAGTAAAATATGTAACTTTTTGAGTGACCCAAACAAATTCACATAGAAATGTGAGTTATAGATCTGTCATTCTCATTGAAAGCAAGTCTAAGAGGCTGTAGATCTGTGCTATGTGCACTATTTCTCTATGCTTCGTTCTTAAGTTTAGTTTTTGTGTCTTTTACTTTGTAGACCAGCTTCAAACAGCTGAAAAAACTATATTTTTGTTTTTTGAAAATATATTTTACAGCTGTTTAGATGGTACAGTGATTCTGTACACCAGGGTTTCCCAAACTCTGAGAAACGGAATGGAGCTAAGCACAGGCAAAATTCTAGAGGAAAACCTGGTTCAGTCTGCTTTCCACCAGACACTGGGGGATTAATTCATCTATCAGCAGGACAATAAACTAAAACACAAGGCCAAATCTACACTGAAGTTGCTTACCAAGAGGGCAGTGAATATTCCTGAGTGGCCGAGTTATAGTTTTGACTTAAATCTACTTGAAAACCTATGGCAAGACCTGAAAATGGTTGTCTAGCAATGATCAACAACCAATTTGACCACTTGAAGAATTTTTAAAATAATAATGGGTAAATGTTGCACAATTTAGGTGTGGAAAACTCTCAGAGACTTACCCAGAAAGACTCAGTTGTAATTGCTGCCAAAGGTGCTTCTACAAAGTATTTACTCGGTGGTGTCAATACTTATGTAAATTAGTTTTTGGTTTTTCATGTTCAATATATTTGCAAAAATGTCTAAAAACATGTTTTCACTTTGTCATTATGGGGTTTTGTGTGTAGATGGGTAAAAAAAAAGCTGTTTAATCCATTTTGAATCCAGGCTGGTAAAAGCTTGTCATTTCAGCCGCAACCATATCCCAAGACTAGCTCGCCAAGACCAACAGCACAAATGCCTCAAAGATGGAGTGTCTTGTTTGTACCATAGTAGGAACATAGTTATTACTGTGGGATGGGATGTCTCCTCTGGCTCCTTAATTGAACAAGCCAGTGTCTGCTTAGTGCTTACTTCCAGCACTAGAACACAACACACTGAATTACAAGATATAGATTATATCTAAACACAGATCATTTCCAAATGATTGGAATTACCTGCTCTGTCTTGAAGAGTTATGGTGAGAACAACATGTTTCTTTAGGGATGTTTTATTGCCCGTTGCTTTTAGCCATGAGCTGCTTCCCAGAGAATGAAGTTGGGTTACTTTTACATCACTTTGGCTTACTCCTAAGTCATCATCTCCAACATTCTGACCTTCCATTATAGAGCTTTGCTTTAGTGTGGATTTAGACCAATACATTCATATCAGTTATGTTCCTCCATTCCATTCACCTTTCCTTATTTCTATTGAGTATTGTGTTTCTGTGCGCCAATGGGAAGTCTACAAAACTATGAGCAAACCAACCTTTGTATTGAATACATGGAATTGGATTGTGATTATACCAATCTATGAATCCTGCACAATCTGTTTTAAAAAAAATCAGGAATAATATTTGATTTGATGTGTTTGAAATTGTTTGGTGAAATATGCATAAAAGGAGAGTAATTTCCCATAATTCTGCACCTTTGGATAGTTGATAATTTTGTTATCTACTGGGATTTTTAAAACACATAAAATGTGTTATTTTGTCTGCTTGGCCTCAAGAGATAAGTATGGTGGCATTAAATATTTTTTCAGGCAGTCATCCCAGCTAGCACATAACGTTCTGAGAACCATGTTTCTTAGAGCTTGGTGAGAGCATGGAGTCCTATGGTTATTTTGTATACAACCTTCCCAGAATGGTGCAGGATAGCTTTTCTTTTAACCTTTATTAAACTGGGCAAGCGAGTTAAGAGCAAATTCTTATTTACAATGACAGTCTACCGGGAAACTGGCTTGTTCAGGGGTGAACAATAGATTTCTACCTTGTCAGCTCAGGGATTTGAGCCAGCAACCTTTCAGTTACTGGCCTTACGCTCTAACCGCTAGGCTACCTGCTTGGCTTTGGAACATTCTCAGCACATTTAAGGAACTTGATTAAAAAAAAGTCATTATTTTAAATGAACGTATCCTAAAAGTTCAAACATTGTTACGTTTAATTGACATTTTGGTAATATTCTAGACATTTTGGTAATATTCTAGACATTTTGGTAATATTCTAGACATTTTGTCCAACTGGTTTGACATTGGTGGTCCTATGTGGCTCAGTTGGTAGAGCACTTGAAATGCGAGCATTGTGGGTTCAATTCCCACACAGTACCAGTACTCAATAAAAGTATCAAAATGTATGTATGCACTACTGTAAGTTTATTTGGATAAGAGAATAGTAAAAAACAATGTTATTCTGTGGGAATTTCAGTGTTTCTGACAGGTTCTCTCTTTGATCCAAGATGTAAGAGTCTGGCTCAACACTGGTCACATTCCTAGAAATGTTGATTTTTAATTTAATATAACCTTTATTTATCTAGGCAAGTCAGTTCAGTTGTGAGTTCTGAAGCCATTCAGGGTAAATTGACCTTTCAGTCAGTGAATTTGACCTTATCTGAATCACATACCAGCTTTGTGACGGGGTAAGGAAGAAAGAAGCCACAGACAGACCATTGGATAGTGTATGAGTATCGTTACAATCTATCATTTGTTATGCACTTTCTATGTAAGGCACTCACTTATGTCCCATGCATGACATCAAATAATGATACTTACAATTGTGTGTGTGTGTGCATTCGTGGGTGTGCATCCGTGTGTGTGTGTGCGTGTGTGTATGCATTTGCATGTGTGTGCTAGGAGAAGCCTAACTTGTTTAAAGTGTAGCTGAGGTAAGAGCACAAGGCACATCATTATGTGCTGGAGAGGTTGCCAAATAACAAACAACTTTAAAAATAAATAACACAGTGTACAGAGACTCTTTTAAATTGCAATCAAATTAGCAGCTATTTCTCTATGGTTCATAATCTAAAGCTTTAAGGAATGCATATACTACTGTTCAAAAGTTTGGGGTCACTTAGAAATGTCCTTGTTTTTGAAAGAAAAGCACATTTTTGTCCATTACAATAACATAAAATTGATCAGAAATACAGTGTAGACATTGTTAATGTTGTAAATGACTATTGTAGCTGGAAACGGCAGATTTTTTAATGGAATATCTACATAGGCGTACAGAGGCCCATTATCAGCAACCATCACTCCTGTGTTCCAATGGCACATTGTGTAAGCTAATCCAAGTTTATCATTTTAAAAGGCTAATTGATCTTTAGAAAATGCTTTTGCAATTATGATAGTACAGTAGAAAAAAGTTTTTCTGATTAAAGAAGCAATAAAACTGGCCTTCTTCAGACTAGTTAAGTATCTGGAGCTCTTTCTTCTGAAACTCGTTAGTCTATTCTTGTTCTGAGAAATTAAGGCTATTCCATGCGAGAAATTGCCAAGAAACTGAAGATCTCGTACAACACTGTGTACTACTCCCTTCACAGAACAGCAAAAACTGGCTCTAACCAGAATAGAAAAAAGAGTGGGAGGCCCCAGTGCACAACTGAGCAAGAGGACAAGTACATTAGAGTGTCTAGTTTGAGAAACAGACACCTCACAAGTCCTCAACTGGCAGCTTCATTAAATAGTACCCGCAAAACAATAGTGTCAATGTCAACAGTGAAGAGCCGACTCCGGGATGCTGGCCTTCTAGGCAGAGTTCCTCTGTCCAGTGTCTGTGTTCTTTTGCCCATCTTAGTCTTTTATTTTTATTGGCCAGTCTGAGATATGGGTTTTTCTTTGCAACTCTGCCTAGAAGGCATGGAATAGCCTTAATTTCACAGAACAAGAATAGACTGACGAGTTTCAGAAGAAAGAGCTTTGTTTCTGGCCATTTTGAGCCTGTAATCAAACCCACAAATGCTGATGCTTCAGATACTCAACTAATCTGAAGAAGGAGAGTTTTATTGCTTCTTTAATCAGAACAACAGTTTTCAGCCGTGCTAACATAATTGCAAAAGGGTTTTCTAATGATCAATTAGCCTTTTAACTAAAAATGCTAAACTTGGATTAGCTAACACAACGTGCCATTGGAACACAAGAGTGATCGTTGCTGATAATGGGCCTTTTAACGTTCTGGGAACGGAAGTGAAAATTTGTCCTGTTCTGAGAATGTTAATTTTTAGGTTGCAGAGAGGTTCTGAAAACATTAGACTATAGTTTCCTGAAAGTTTGCATGGAAGGTTTTATTAACGTTCTGAAAATGAAAATTCTAGGTTATTTGAAGATAATTCATTTTATTAGGTACTTTTTAGTGATATCCAACTGGTAGTTACAGTCTTGTCCCATCGCTGCAACTCCCGTACGGACTTGGGAGAGACAAAGGTTGAGAGCTGTGCCTCCTCTGAAACACGACCCCGCCAAGCCGCACTACTTCTTGACACATGCTTGCTTAACCCGGAAGCCAGCCGCACCAATGTGTCGGAGGAAACACAGTACAGCTGGTGACTGAAGTCAGCGTGCATGTGCCCGGCCGCCACAAGGAGTTACTAGAGCACGATGGGACAAGGACATCCCAGCTGGCCAAACCCTCCCCTAACCCGGACGACGCTGGGCCAGTCGTGCGTCACTTCATGAGTCACCTGGTCACGGCCAGCTGCAACACATCCTGGGATCAAACCCGGATCTGTAGTGACACTTCTAGCACTGCCTTAGACCACTGTGCCGCTCAGGAGGCCCTGAAGATAATTAAATAACATTCAGAGAACATGCTTCAGTAAGATTTTTTAACTGTTTTGAACTCCAAGCACATTTGCTTAAGCATTAATCATGCAAATACATTTTTTATTGTGACATGCGTCAGTGAGATTCACACCTATGGTCTTCTGTTCTCTATCCCTAGAATTAGTACACTGTGCTACCAGGATGGTGCGAGCTTGCCATCTCTTTTTTACTCATACAAAGCTGTTCATTTTAGTTTATTTAAACAGACCCATTTCAAAGGAAACAAGCACTAATTAAGATCAGGTGTCACGAATTAGTGGGCGAGGCCAACACACTGAACAAGATAAGAAGATAGAGAGGTTTGTTGATGTTGAGAACGAAGCGTATATGTTTTTAAATAACGTTCTTTGAACATTACTAATGTTTCTTGTTTTTTTTATGGAACGTTTTCTTAATGTTCTGAGAACATGAACTTAAATAGAACCATGAGGACACCTGCAGAACACATTATGCTGAAGTACTGAAATTCCTCACAGAAGAAAGTTGTTTCTGAATGTTGTCTGAACAACTTGAGAACCTAACTTTAAATTGAACCATGAGGAAACCTGTAGGAAACGTTATGCTGAAGTACTGAAATGTCCACCTAAGAAACATATGGTTCAGGTTCTTATAACTTTATGTGCTAGATGGGTATCTTGAGCCATTCCCAGAACATTGTGGGAAGGTTGTGTGCAAAATAACCATTGGACAAGCACACTCTCACCAATGTCCTAGACACATATGGTTCTCAGAAAGTTATATGCTAGATGAGTAGTTTCCTTTGAAATTAGATCTTGTTTGAATAGACTAAAATGAACAGCTTTGTATGCGTAATAAAACATGGCATTCTAGCTCCATTCTGGTGGCACAGTGGACTAATTCCAAGGATAGAAAACAGAAGATCACAAGCTCAAATCTCACTGATGCTCTGTCATCATAAACAAGAAATGTGTTTGCATGATTCATGTACAAGGAAATTCATTTCTATCTGTGCTTGGAGTTCAAACAAGTTAACTCCTATAATTTAAAAAATTGGGGGGGAGTTAACTTGTTTGAATATATATATATTTAATAATGCACTCTACACATCAAAACCTTGCCTTGTTAAATAAAATAAAAACGTATATATATATATATATATATATATGTCTTTATTTTGAACAGGCAATATATATATATATATATTTACTAACGGTATATTTACTGCGTTAGTAAATTGACTCTGGCTATCTATTTCGATTTCAGAGTACTCTGAGTGTGCCAGACCGCGCAATAACGGATCAATTTACTAACGCACATCACCCGAAGAATATGACCGGTGTCAGTAAACGTTGGCAAAAAAAGTAATTAAATTGTTGCCAGCAGCACAGTTACAGTCACTGACACTCTAGATAACATAAAAGCAGTATAACCAGCTCTGCTAGGGTGAGTAAAATGGTCAGAGTGAGGTGTTTTCTCATTTGTGTCTGGAAGTAGCTAGCAAGCTAGCCAACTTTAGCCAGTTAGCTTGGGTGGTTGACTGTCGTTGTGAGATCAGAACACTCAGATCAACCCTACTCCTCATCAACCTTACGTCCAGAGTGCGCTCTGAACGCTCCTAGATCAAAACGCTCTTAATATATGAACAGGCAATCTGACAACGCTCTGACGTTACCACCCAGAGTGCACTCTCACACACTGGAGGCAATTTACAAACGCACACTTAATAAGTCCGTGCAGAAGCGTTTGAAAACAAACCCAGGGCCAGTGCCATTGTTGATGCTACAGTATTTGCATTGAAAAAGTGCCCAGCAGTCAGGAAATCAAGTAATAAGTGTCTGTAGATACATTATTAGAATGACAGTAAAACAGTTATACTATGTGTTTGCTGAGTAATTAGATCAAATTCACTATGATTGTGTATATTTTCCACTTTGATGGGGAATTTTCTGTACAGTTAACATTAACTTCCAGTTAGTTTCGCTCACATTGCTGGTCCCATTGTTTAGAATTATTCCGCAATTAGGCAAAGAGTTATGGGATATTAGAATCCTCTTGTTCTAACCTGTATATTTTGGGTTTTACGTCTACAAACAACGCACCCTTAAAAAGTATGCTTGATAGCATTCCAACCACACCCACAAACCATAGAACCGGACTATGTTTTTTTTTGCTGTGCATTAGACCTTTGTGGTTTGGACAGTCTGCAAACACACCCTTCCAGAGGCGCAACATGTATACACATGGAGATTTTCCGTGGAAAGGTTTCTCTCATCATAACTAAACATTTAATAGATAACTGTAAGAACCTCATATTAGTATTATTCATAATTGTACTGTTTAAGAAAGAAACTCACAAATAAACACATAGAAACCTATGCGCCATTTTGTTGTACATACTTTTAATGCTGGTGGGAAAGTTACTCTGCGGGTGTGGTCTCTCAGAAGCGAGACCGGGAAATAAAGGTGTGGCCTTGTAGGGGGAACCCGTTTATATACGCCCTGACACACAGCTTTCCCTGTCTACTGTATCTCTGCCAACTGAACGGAGCTACTAACAGGTATTTCTTCATTTGGGTCATACACCAGCTATTGCTTTATATTGTGTATCAGCTGCTTGTACTGTGATCTTGAGAAATTCGTTTTTGTGCATTGTTATACTAATATTAGGTTTAAGGAAGGTTCACGTTGAATTTTACGACAGCTTTTGTGTAGGGAGATAGATGGCATATTACATAACCAGGAAGAGATTTTAATGTCGGATGGTTAGATATACAGTATCTCACACTGGATATGCAGTATGATATCTTCTGTATCACAGCGCACACCACTTAAAAATGGCATGTCAACGATCCCAAATGGATTCCTGCTGCTTAAGTTGATCAGTGGCCTTGCAAAACGAGTGAGGACCGGAAAGTTTTTTTTTTACAGAAGATGGTACCTGCGATTCACGACTCAACCACAATCTTAGAAGAATATTTGCTATCTAGAACGGTTCTTCGGCTGTCCCCCATAATTAGAACCCTTTAAAGAACCCTTGTTAGTGCAAGGTAGAACCCATTTGGGTTCCATGTAAAACCCTTTCGAGTGAGTGTTCTACCTGGAACTAAAAATGTTCTACCTGGGGGGGAAAAGGGTTCTCCTATGGGGACAGCCAAAGGAACCTTTTGGAACTCGTTTTTCAAAAAGTGCAGTTTCCATGAGGCACTGAACATTCCACAAAACTGAGCAATATGACTGAATGTTTGCTCTAGGTAGGAGAGTATTTTTCACTCTAAGTCAACTTATCATGTTCCTACCTGTCCTGTGTTCTTTCATGTTTTCATTTCTACATGTACATTTTAGTCATTAAGCAGATGCTCCTATCCAGAGCTACTTGGTTAGTGCATTCATCTTAAGCTCGCTAGGTGAGACAACCGCATACTGTATCACAGTCGTACATCTTTCCTCAATAAAGAAGTTCTAAGCAAAGTCCGAGCTATTAGGAAAATTATAAGTGCAATTTTTTGTAATGCTTTTCTTTTATTTACAGCCCCTCTGTTTTCACATTTCTACTCTGTCTGATAGGATAGTAATAGCAGTCAGTACATATCCGGTTAGGAATCTAAATATAGCAGAGAATCATCCCTCCTCCTCATGATCATGACAATTGTTAGTTAGGCCTCGTGGTACACACAGAATCCAGGAAGTAGGCTAATTTTGAATAAATACTTTTAGTTTACTTTTGAAATATATGTAATGTGTTCAGAGCTATTATAATGATTAATTTAATTTGTAAAGTGCTTTTCTCAGACCCAAGGTGCACATTAATTTAAAAAAGATATGTATAATAATAAAAACACTGACAACAAAGTTATATACAGGTGTTTCCAGAATACTAGCAGAGGTCCTTGAAAGCTTTTCTGAAAGCACAGTCTGGAGCTGTGCCTTAAAGAAGGACTGAGACTCTGCAGCCCTAATAGTGTCTGGAAGTGCGCTCCACAGTCGCGGAGCAACTGAAAGCCCTGTCACCCGTAGTTTTTAGTCTACTGCAGGGCTGCTAAAGGGAGATGGACCTGGAGGAGCGAAGGGTGTGTGTGGGGCAGGTGGGTAGAATGTCAGACCGGTATTATGGCTTTGTCTGTTGAAATAAACACCTTACCTCCACCAATATCCTGACTCAAATTAGCTCAGGTCTGATGCATATGAAAGAATTCCAAATGGGTGTGGTGAGGATAGGGTAGGTGTTCCCCTGATTGATACAGTCTTATGACATGAATGCATTCTTATAATTCTGTACAGGAAACATTACCTACCTGTATGGTTCCACAGAAAAGACTACGGCTAATGTTTGTCATAAACATTGGAGCATACTTTCCTCTCAAGACCTATATGGTTTGAAGTATTTAAAACATACAATAATTTTAACTCAAACATTTCACTCTCCTTTTCAGATACAATGGATGTAAGTAAACACTTTTTCTAATATTCTATCAAATTGCAAGAATGCTTAATACTATAAGCAATAAAGAGCTCACTGTATTTCCCCAGCTAGCACATTTGGTTCCTTGGAAGTTGTGGGAACGTACGTTTCTGGTTTCAGGATGAAAAATGTAGCCTGTTCTGGGAATGTTTATTTTTAGATTGCAGGGAGATTATGTAAATGTTTTACTCTGGATCCTTAAGTTTTCCTGTGAGGTTTTATTAACACTCAGAGAATAAAAATTCTAGGTTATTTTGAGGTTTTTTAATAACTTCCTTAACTTTCACTGAATGTTTCAAGACTTTTAACAACACTGCTAGCTTATTTTGGGGTTCGTTTTTTTGAACACCAAGCACATGTAAATTTAATTTCCTTAGGCATTAATCTTGCAATTTGTTATTGTGACACGGCATCAGTGAGATTCAACCCTATAATTGCCTGTTCTCTATTGATGGATTTATTCCACTGCACCTCCAGAATGGCGCAAGCATGCCATTTTTGTTTTTATGCCCACAAAGCTGTTAATTTTAGTCTGTTCAAACAGACCCCATTTCAAAGGAAACAAGTACTCATTAAGATCAGGTGTGGCCCGTTAGTGGGCGCAGCAAATGCACCTGATCACACTTAACAAGATAGAGTGAGTTTTTTTATGCTGAGAACAGAATGTATATGCTTTTAAATAACTTTAAGAACGTTCTTTGAACGTTACAATGTTTTCTTGTGGTTTTTATGCAACATTTTCTTAACGTTCTTGGAAGAATGAGGACATTACTTTAAAATAAAACCATGAGGAAACCTGTAGGAAACGCTATGCTGAAGTACTGAAATTCCCACTGAAGAACGTTCTCTGAACTATTTGAGAACATTTGGGGTGTTGGGCTCACATGGGCCGACGATGTCTCATAGGATTATATATATTTTTTTTTAAAGGTTTATGTCCCTCCAGTTGAAAAATGTGTGATAGCAGTGCAGCAATGGTAGCTTTCTGTGTTATCACTCTTTCATTCCTCTTTCATCCCATTAATTTTACCCTATGACAAACAACGTCAGTTTACACCAAATAATTTCTCACGTATGCCCTTTAATCATATCATTGGAAAGCTTAGATTCACAGCTATCCATCAGACACATTTTCGGAAATGTTCAGGGCCCAGCATCTTAAGTCAAAGTTCATCGTTAGAACCTTCGTAGGAGCATCATTCAATCTCCCAGCTGTTTCCCAAAACCATCGTTACTAAAGTTGTACTTAAAACGCTAGTTACTTACCTCAGACGACTCGCAGAACAGCTAAGTGCATCATTAGATGTTTTTTTTTTTGCCCATCCGCGTCACTTTATTCACAGATCTCAGCTAAACATAGATCAACTTCTTCGTGCTGTCTGACTGTGACCGCCTGATAACTTAAAAATGAAGTTGACTACAAATGCAAAGTTGTCAAAGTGTTTGCAATTGTCACAAACAAGTGAAGGATAAAAAAATGCTTCAAATGAAAGCAGAGATGACTGCATTTAAATATAAATAGGCTACATGGATGCACTATACAGTGCATTCAGAAAGTATTCATACCTCTTGAATTTTTCCACGTTTTGTTGCGTTACATCCTTATTCTAAATATTTTATTTTCCTCATCAGTCCAAATGTGAGATTTTGGGTTCCAACCTCTGTCTTTGTGAGACACGAAGTAGGTGAACGGATGAGCTCCGCATGTGTAGTTCCCACTGGGGCGGCAGGTAGCCTAGTGGTTAGAGTGTTAGACTCCCAACAAGGTTGCTAGATCAAATCCCTGAGCTGACAAGGTAAAAAATCTGTGCCCCTGAACAAGGCAGTTAACCCACTGTTCCTAGGCCCTCATTGAAAATAAGAATTTGTTCTTAACTGACTAGTTAAATAAAAAAAGAAGCATGGCGGTGTGGTGGCGCTTTGCTTGTGACCGCACCACCACACCTCCATGCTTCTTTTTTTTATTGGTGTCAGTGATTATATTTCAAATTCAAGGTACACTTAACCAGCATGGCTACCACAGCATTCTGCAGTGATATGCCATTCCTGCTGCCACCACCATGCTTCACCATAGGGATGGTGCCAGGTTTCCTCCAGACATGACACTTGGAATTCAGTCCAAGGAGTTCAATCTTGGTTTCATCAGACCAGAGAATCTTGTTTCTCATTGTCTTGAGTCCTTTAGGGGCCTTTTGGCAAACTCCAAGTGGGCTGTCGTGCCTTTTTATTGAGGAGTGGCTTCCGTCTGGCCACTCGACTATAAAAGCCTGATTGTCCTTCTGCAAGGTTCTCCCATCTCAACAGCGTAACTCTGGAGCTCTGTCAGGGTGACCATCGGGTTCTTGGTCACCTCCCTGAACCAAGGCCCTTCTCCCCCGATTGCTGTTTGGCTGGGAGGCTAGCTCTAGGAAGAGTCTTGGTGGTTCCAAACTTCTTCCATTTAAGAATGATGGAGGCTGCAGTGCTAGAGGTGTCACTACAAACCCGTGTTCGATCCCAGGCAGTGTCAAAGCGGTGCACAATTGGCCTAGCATCATTCGCGGAGGGTTTGGCCGGCCGGGATGGCCTTATGCCATCGCGCTCTATCGACTCCTTGTGGAAGGCGGGGCGCATGCACTCTGACTTTGGTCGCCAGTTTTACGGTGTTTCCTCCGACACATTGGTGCGGCTGGCTTCCAGGTTAAGCAAGCAGTGGGTCAAGAAGCAGTGCGGCTTGGCAGGGTCGTGTTTTGGAAGACACATGACAATCGACCTTCACCTCTCCCAAGTCCGTACGGGAGTAGCAGCGACGGGACAAGACTGTAACTACCAATTGGGGAGAAAAAGGGTTAAAAGTAGAATTTAAAAAAAAAAATGAATGAATGGAGGCCACTGTTCTTGGGGACCTTCAATGCTGCATTTTGGTACCCTTCGTCAGGTCTGTGCCTCGACACAATCCTGTCTTGGAGCTCTATGGACAATTCCTTCAACCTCACGGCTTGGTTTTTGCTCAGATATGCCCTGTCAACTGTGGGACCTTTTTATACAGACAGGTGAGTGCCTTTCCAAATCCATGTCCAATCAATTTAATTTATCATAGGTGGACTCCAATAAAGTTGTAGAAACAAGGATGATCAATGGAAACAGGATGCACCTCTATTGTGAGCCTCATAGAAAAGGGTATGAATAGTTATGTAAATAAGGTATTTTTTTAAATATACATTTGCCAACATTTCTAAAAACCTGTTTTCACTTTGTCAATATGGGATATTGTGTGTAGATTAATACATTTTAGAATAAGGCTGTAAGGAACAAACATTTTGAAAAGGTAAAGGGTTCTGAATACTTTCTGAATTCACTGTCAATGTAAATTACAATGTTAATGTTCAATCAATTGAGTTCTATTTTGCCAATAGGGTACTGTCTAATGTTTGCCTCAATATACAGTACCAGTCCAAAGTTTGGACACCTACTCTTTATTTTTACTATTTTCTACATTGTAGAATAATAGTAAAGGAAAAACTATAAAATAAAACATATGTAATCATGTGTTAAACAAATCAAAATATATTTTAAGATTCTTCAAAGGAGCCACCCTTTTTGGGCACCTTAACACAATTCTGTGAATAATTTAACATCTGTATATCTGGCACACCTGTCTTGTGGTTGTGTATTCTACATCATTCTACATGAACATTTTAAGATATTTCTGGTGTTACTACAATTACATTTCAAACAGGTGTGGTCCAATAAGACCCCATTGAGTAGTTTGGTGGCTATATTGGAAAAAGGCTTCTGTGGGGTTAATGTGTGAATTCTCTGATGGACCTGTATCTACAAATCTTTTTAATAATCAGGCCTAGATGTGTGTGTGCAATTTGCTGCCTCTTATCAAAGTTGGAATACAAAAACTTAGCTGTCCAATTACATGGAATTCTGTGGCTAAGCGTTCAACATTTTAATGTCAATGGCACATATGGGAGATTTTATTTTTTTACAATAGTTGTAACTGGTCATGTCAGTTGGTTTTATATATATAATTTGAAAGGTAATTTCCTTACCTTTCCAAATCACTTTTTTAAAGTGATTTAAATGCATCATGCTTTCCATTTTTAAAGCCATTTTATACAGGTAAATTTGATATCTAACAAGTCAAAGTTCTGTTGACCTGAACATTTTGAAATTGTCTGCAGGATTGCTGTGAATAAGCTTTCCAATTGCACATATATGTATAAGTGAGTAATGACTTGTTGTATGACATTGTTTGTCAGGGGGAAAAAAATGAATGGGATGAAATAAAGAGTGATAACACTCAGCAAGCTACCGAGTCGTTATTCATGTCATAAGAAGGAATTCCCCTCAACCACGCCCACAAATTGGGGAATACAAACATTCTTTCCCATTGACCCCCATTGTAAACAGAGCCAACTTCATTGTTAATTTTTGTTATACAGAAATAATAAAACATGCCAAAAAAACTGCTTGTTAACCAGGTAAAAAATCCCAACCTATGGTTCAATGAAACTATGTAGGGAAATAGAGCCTGCGAGAAGAGCCCTGTGGCTTCAGGCTATTCAGCGTGGGAAATGTGGGGACCCGGTGTCCATGTAGGCTACTCTGTGTGTGGAAAACATGTAATCTCAGGTAAAACCTACTTGTAGCTGTGTTGTTTTTGCTAGCTTAATGTTCCAGTCGGTAGCTAGCACTCACTCACGTGGTTAGCAGCATCATGAAAAGGGGCGTGAGGGAAGCCCTACAATATTACATTTTCCTAAGTAGTGAGAAAACAGTTGCAAGCAGGCAATGTGGAAAAGGGATCTTTAGAAATGTTGTACTTTTCTTAAATGTAGTTTTTGTAATTGACTAAAACAAGCAGATGACAAGAGAATTTGCATTTGAAAAATTCAAGTTTTTGCTGTGAGTCAATGGAGCCTAGGTAACCACAGTCCCCCCCCACAGGTGGGCGGGCCGCAACTTTCTATCTTATACCGACTGGCGTGATTGCTGCACTGCAATCACACATTTTCCATCTCTAGGGACATAGACCTTCAAAAAAAATTAGGAGACATCTTCGGCCCAAGTGAGCCTAATATGGACTAATGTCAAACCAGTTGAACGTTCCTAGAACATGACCAAAATTGAAATGAAAGGTAACCATGTTTGAACTTTTAAGACCCATTTTGTTAAAGTAATGAAATACCAAGAAAATTGTTATTTTTGTCAAGTTCCTTAAATGTGCTGAGAATATTCCAAAGCCAAACCACTATCCTGCACCATTCCCAGAAGGTTGTGGGTAGGTTGTATGCAAAATAACCATAGGACTCCACGCTCTCACCAAGCTCTAAGAAACAAATTGTTCTCAGAACATTATGTGCTAGCTGGGTCCAGTGAGAAATTAAGCAAGGAGACACATCCACTTGTGCACACTACCTATCTCCTCTCACCCCGCTCTGCTTCCCCTCTCTCACCCCGCTCTGCTTCTCTCCTCTTTCCCTACAGCTTTCAGATGCTCTGGGTGGTGAACCGGGCTGGCCAAGCCAGAACAACCAGCAGAGTAGTGGGGGCGTGTGGCCTGGTGGGCAACCCAACCAGCCAACATGGCCAGGACAGCCTGGTGGTCAACCGGCTTGGCCTGGACAGCAGCAACCAGGACAGCCTGGTGGTCAACCGGCTTGGCCTGGACAGCAGCAACCAGGACAGCCTGGTGGTCAACCGGCTTGGCCTGGACAGCAGCAACCAGGACAGCCTGGTGGTCAACCGGCTTGGCCTGGACAGCAGCAACCAGGACAGCCTGGTGGTCAACCGGCTTGGCCTGGACAGCAGCAACCAGGCCAGCCTGGTGGTCAACCGGCTTGGCCTGGACAACAACCAAACCCTTCCCAACCCTCATGGCCCGGACAACCAGGACAGATTAGCCAACCTACTGCACCCGGATGGCCAAGCCCAAGCCCCGGTCCAGGCCCTGCCCAACCAACTGCTCCACAACATAGTTCACTGGTAAGAGAAGACATTCAATCCTGAGGATGTTGGGTATGACGGTTTGAAAAACCATGAGCAAGGTTCTGCATGGTTCAGAACTATCTTTGTGACAGACTCTCTCATGACCTCTACTCAGACATTGTTGTAAGCCTGTCCTAATGACACTCAACTGGTTTTGGCTGTTTTTATGTGCTGTTTTCAACAAACTCATTTTATTTCCCCAACAGAAAGTGCCATATGACCTGAACCTGCCAAATGGATGCTACGACAAGATGCTCATTACAATTCGTGGGACAGTTAACCAAAATGCCAAAATGTCAGTATTCACAACAAAATATAGTTTCCGTGGTAAATTGTGACGATCTACATTGTAGCTATTTCCACACTTTGATTCTTAATGTTGCTCAGTTATTTTAGTCTTGTAGCCAGCAGTAGTTACTCAAATGGCATGCCTTTCCTTGATATGTTGCCTGCAAACTTCTTATACCATAACCTAAGTACTAGTCTGTTTGTGCCATCATACCACTCCTTGCCACTTGTCATGCCAAATGTCATGTATAGGATGACAAGGAGTTGGAATGATGGCACAAACAGATCTGGGACCTGGCTACTTCTACTGCTAATCTCAATCTAATAAGGACTAAAAATCTTATCAAATACAAACGGTTGTTCCTTTGTTCAAAGTGTGTGATGCATAAGTATCTATCTCAGGATGTAAACAGAGACTAATAGAAGTTAGACGAGAGGATCTAGATAATCAAGCTCTGGGTAGTTAACAAATCTAGATTACTGTCAAATGTAAATCAATGAGGCCCCTTTTGAAAGAGGTTGGCAGACAGTAATCCCAATAGAGCATCTTGACATCATTATTTCCAATCATCACCTGAATACAATTTAACTGATGTAAGGACAATGGGTGAGAATAGAACAAATGATCTGTGATTATTTCAAAACCAGATAATACCAATCACTTTAAAGTCAAGAGTAGGCCTACAGTAACTATGGTCACAAACTCAAAAAGCTCACATCATGGAAACCGTCGCGGAGTGCTGTTGAGCATGTGGCTCATAGAACACACACACACACACATTCATCACAAAACATAATGCTGTTGTCTGACTTGTAATCGACACTACAAGATAAACGCATTGGTGACGTAATTGTCACAAAATCCAAGGTTTACCACTATGTTATTAGCTTCGTCCCAAATATGTTTGTGCTCTTGAAACACCATTGCTCATTGTCAAGCCAAACAAATTGTTTGAAAATAAAATGAGTCACAAGGAGTTGGTATGAACACTGCTATTATCTCCCTGTAGGTTCACCATCAATCTAACCAAAGGGAATGACATTGCCATGCACTTCAACCCACGCTTTAATGACCAGGGAAAGAAAACGATTGTGCGGAACAGTCAGATAGGCAATACATGGGGAAAAGAGGAGAGGGAGCACAATCACTTCCCCTTCACTCAGGGCCAGCCCTTCGAGGTGAGGAATCGATTTACTTCATGTCAACCAATCAGAGTTTTAAAACCATGATGGCTGGGGTCCATTGGGAATAAGGATGTGTCCCAAATGGCACCCCCTATATAGTACACTACTTTTGAACAGAACATATGCTTTGGTCAAAAGTAGTGCTCTAAATAGGGAAAAGGGTGCCATTTGGAAAATATCTTTAGACACTCCTGTATTCATCTCAAGATATTTTCAGTTGTATGATTTAAAAAATGTCAAACAAATAAATGTTATTCATGATCAACAGATCATGTTTTACAATCCATATATTAATTTACATTTCTGTCATATATTAACACATTCTTTGATTTTGCATAATAATGAGTTTGTGGTCCTGTGTTTTTCCAGATGAAGATAATGTGCACTAACAGTGAGTTCAAGGTGGCAGTGAACAGCTCACACATCCTGGAGTTCAAACACCGCATCCGTGATATCCAATCCATCAAACACCTGGTCATCTATAATGACGTCACCCTCACGTCTGTGGAGATTGACAAACTATAGGATCTAGCAGGGTTGGTTTCAGCCATAGAAATGGAATGACCAGATTAGCCAAAGTCCCTCAGGTTCTATTTTTATGGTTCCAGTGACCTTCCATCATTGGCTTTCAACAGAAACATACAGTAGCTTGAGTCTCAAGCTTTAACCCAGTAGTACTACCATCATATTATGTGCTTCTACTAAGCTGGTATATTCTCTGTGGAAAAATATATTTTCTTAGTCTTTTAATAAGAGAAAGTCAACAACTTAACTTACAAATTCATTGGTTTTAAGTCTGAATAGGTACATATATTTTAATGTAAACCACCTATATCCAATGTTATACTCAAACATATTTTTTTCATTGACTGATCTCTCTTCCTCCAGATACAGTATGTTTTGTGATTTATTTTTATTGCTGTATAACCTTTCACACTAGGTGGCACAGTTGAGACTGTTGAATGTTTTAGAACCACAACAAGCCTAGTATTTGCTGTGGCAAAATAAACATTACCTTGGCTACCTATACCACACAGTAGTAGATGAATTTGAGAACACCAATGCATATTACCACTTAACATATAGGCTATTATTACTTTGCATTAGTGAATGAAGGACCATGTCTGTAAAATCCTGTAAACATACTGTATTTTAAAGCTCTTTCTCAACCCTGCAATCATGAGCAAGTTCACTTGTTAGTGCATGACATCATTACATTACCATCTTTCTGTAGTGTTTCCATAAGCAGTGATTATCTTGTTTCCATTACCAGCCATCAGCACTTAACATGTTTATTCAGGGAGGAGAGTGTCAATATCTGTGAGTGATATTACGGTTGACAATCATATCTCAAATTAAGTAAATGTGACTATTTACACAGACCACATTGACTGAATCAACACGGAATCTTTTCACTGGTAACCACTAAACAAAATATGAGGAGACTTTAAACTACAGAGATACCTCTAAATACTATAATTTGATTACTCTCCTGATTAAATAGTTTGAAGTCCCTTTAAAAGAAGTGAACTGTTATTTTAGAGCTGCTGCTGTCTATCATCAAATGTGTTTTTCTCCATTATGTTCTTCAGTAATACGTTACATCACAATGTGGAAGAACACGTAAAACAAACTTGTTGCTCTCGTAACAGCCCTCTCTCAATCCATGTTCACAAACTTGTTATTACATTTACAGCCCTCACTGCCCTCCACCAACCCACAGCAATGAGCCCATCGCACTGTTAAGCTCACAAGATGAGACTGACGAGATGCATGTAGACACATGATAAACTTTCCCCCCACCCCAGCCTGGCATGCCTCTGGCTGTTGTCTATAATCTACCAGCCAGACCATGTCTCCTGATAATTACTTCCCCAGCAATAACTGATAACAGTGTGTCAGGTAGACAGGGCAGATAGGAAGGCGTGTGTATGTGTGTACACACTCTTAGAAAAAATGGCGCTAGAACCTAAAAGGGTTCTTTGGATGTCCCCATAGGAGAACCCTTTTCAGAACCCTTTTTGGTTCCAGGTAGCGCTCCTTTGGGTTCCATGTAGAACCTTGGAACCAAAACTGTTTTTTACCTGGAACCAAAAAGGGTTTATCTATGGGGACAGCTGAAGAAGCCTTTTGGAACCTTTTTTTCTAAGAGAGAGAGAGAGAGAGAGTGTGTGTGTGTGTAAGTTTGTGTGTCAGGTAGACAGGAACAGACAGAGGGGCCATGGAAAAAAGGTCAGGTGTAGCCAGCCAGATGTGGTGCATATGTTTACAATACTGTAGTGCACGATAATACACAGAGCTCCATGGTACCTATGATTTTGTGGTACTTGGTTCAGATACAACACACACTTTTTTTTTAAAGGCTTCCTTGATGTTGGCACTAGCACAAACACAGAACCATGAATATGGGTCACCAACACAGGAAAATTGATGTTGGCACTAGCACAAACACAGAACCATGAATATGGGTCACCAACACAGGAAAAACCGTAACAGTCAGCACCTTACCTCTTACCTCTGGTATATGATTCAATGATCAACTATGAAGATGGTTTAAAGCTATGGGTGGGGGGGGGAAACACTGACAGAGATCACATTCCTCTCTACACTAGGCTACTAAAAGAGGCTGGCACATGCTTAGCTGACTGACACTATTCTGTGTGTTGTGGCTATTGTGACCTATGGCGGGAAACAAGGGTTACATCCCAAATAACACCCTATTCCCTATATAGCACTTATTTTAATCATACTCCTATACTGTAGGTTCTGGTCAAAAGTAGTGCACCAAAGTGCAATAGGGTGTCATTTGGGATAAACAAAAGACACCTTAGTATCATGACGTCAGGTCAGTGATTCATTTTTAATGATGGAAACATACTACGGACTGAATCTCGATGGAAACTGAAGACAGAAGAGATTGATTATTCAATGACTCTTTTATGCCTACATATAAACTGCTGTGAACTTCATAAAGGTTTGAACTTTGAATTGTTCTCAAATCGCTTTTGCACCTGGTTTATGGTATGGCTTGTAAATAGGGATTTCAGAACTCTTATAGTAATATAATATAATTTTGGTCACCTATAATTTTGGTCACCCGTAAATCATGGGGACTGGTTCACCTAATAACGCTTGAATCTATTTGAAACATTTCATATCGTCCATTTTTAAAAATTTGTTTCCTCAAGTAGGCCTATTCCGAAAATGTAAATTACCTATATAAATGATCAATCTTAGTTCAATTCACGAAGTACAGTATTGTCTTTGACGCAATTATTTTGCGCGTGCATGATAGTTTTGCGGACACGTTCATCGTTGTTGAAGATGCAAGCACGTCAGAACGCTGAGCGCTATAATATCAAGTAGGGGACGTCGCTCGCTCGCGAATATCTTTTGCAAAACGACTAGCTAGTATGGGATTGTTAGCAAGAGTGTAGCATCAAATACGGACGAAAATTATAACGATTTTACTCCTTATATGATAGTTATGAAGACCGTATACTTATAGATACGGTTATAATTTATTGTAAGGTCACTGCTGAACACCGAACACTGCGCTGCTTTGCCCAGCAAGTGCTCATAGTAAGGCAGGGGATTGGAGACCTCATCATTTCCGAGTTTTCACAGCGGCACAGGTCAGTTTGAACGTTTTACCTTTGCTTTGGTATTCCTCTATATGTGTGTACTGTTAAATAGCTAGCTACATTAATTAAATTAACACATTCTAGCTAATATTGTTAAACTGCGTTGACATTCTGCCAACCCAGCACACAAGTAAAAAAAAAAAAAAAAAAAAGTTGTATAACTAACTAGCCATTAGCAATGCTAACGTTAGCTAGCTAATAGCGTTAACGTGCCTGGAAATTCGAGGTGGGTGGAGTGGAGATGGACACTGATGGGTCCGTTTAAACACTCGCTTAGATTGCACTGCAATTCATTTGAATCTGATAAGGTAATTGGTTAGTGAAATATTTGGACACTCAAAGTTAACCAGCGTTAGCTTGCTAACGTTATGGATTTATTAGGTACGGAATGTGTTAGCGTGTACCTAGCATTAACGTTACGCCACATAACTAACTGCTAACGTTAGTACCTTGACTATGATGTTGCTTTCCTCAAACCTTCGCTGCATGGGTGGATAAGGCCTTTTCAAATCGAACAAACGTTTATCAACGTTACTATCTCATTTTGCGGAAATGTAACGAGCTAATTTTAAACTATAAATTAACTATGTAGGTAACAATATCGTTGTCACTGGCAACTTTTTTTCCCCCCACAGTAGTTTAGCAAACTAGCTGACTGAGTTAGCGCGTTTGTTATCCTATTGACACGAAAACAACACGCATGGTCGTTACTAAATCTAAATAGTGCAATGTGTGAATACATTGTCACTTATCTAAAAGCTAGCAATCTTACCAAGTAGCTAATGTTACGTTGTGTATGAATAGTTTGTGTAGCGGTGTTGACTGTGTCGCTAACAGCTACTTTCCTTATTATGAATGTATTAACATGGATAATCCAATTATTAATGTTAGGTGCTCTGATATGTACAAGGGTAAATTATTGCCTGCCCTTTGGATGAACTATAAACTAGGCGCATACACTGAGAAAATCAGAGATGGATGGGACTTGGAGCAGTCCCTTTCCTTGACCAGACACACAGTCCCAGAAACCTCATTGCACATCCCTTAGCCCTGAAACAAAATAGTTGCATTCAACACTTAGCTGTGCATTTACAAAACATGATTGTTAATTTAAAGTGGTCATTGTCTTTACTGATTGAAGAGAACTCTCAGCTTTGTCCAAAGTGTAAAACAACCTCTCCTTACTTTAGTCTTGGATTACTTCCATCTTGATTGTAGATGGCCTAGCCTTAGAACCTCCCGGAGTGTGTTAGTTTAAATTGAGCATCTTTAAAGGTCAGCTAAATGGCGTAGCACGAGAAGCACTGCAGATATTGCAATGAGCAAGACTTCGTTCAGTCACACATGGTATCTGCGCATGGATTCACATCATGCTCTTACAATGTGATAGCCACGGGACTAAAACAGCAGACGTTTAGCCTTGCTAGTTTTTGCTGAAATGGGCCCACCGTGCTGTTTACTTTGTACATCAATGTCATATCACTGACTCTACCTTTAATGTCCCATCTTAATATGAGTGAAGAACCTTGATTTTGGTTGTGCTTAAAGACTTCCTCCAGTGACTAAAAAAAAAAAACTTTTACTGTTGAAAAGCAGTAAAAGTTCCACTTGTGCTATTGTGCTATGTTGACATGTCTGGACCACCTATTGAGACATGTCTTTTGTTAGGTTAATCAGGTGTTAAATGAAGTGAGGAGACTGGAGTGCAACATTAAGTTATTCACTTCCCATTAAACAGTGATTGGCTTAAAATAACATATACTTTTGAGGAAGTAAACCACTGCATGTTGTGAGGTGCTGAAGGTTATTGCACACAGCATACACATACTCTTGTTTGTCTTGCAAATAAACATTTAGCCCACACTTTGTACTTAGACCTGGCCTGTGATTAACAAGGCGCTGATGGTGCTGATGGATTCCATGGGTCTGTTTTTGCCATGGGATTTTTCTTTAACAATATTGTAAGTTGTGCTTGTTGTATAATTAAAATGCTTGAGTTGCACTTCTGTTTAGTCTTTTTCTTGCTACTTATTCATATGGTGGCACTCTATTCAACGTACTAGTTCTCCAAAGTGTTTCTAATCAATGTTAGGCTGTTCCTCATTTTGTTGGTAGTGGTTTGTGCTGATACACTAGGCTAAGTGCCTGATCCACTTATGGTATTGAGTGGTTGATTTAATTGTACAGTCGGAGAAGGTTTTGGCACTCCCACGGAACTGAAGCAGATGTTTATGGGTGGATCTTGTCTCCATTGATTTTAATATTGAACACCTCCCAACTACTGTAAGACCTTATGGACAGTACATGCCACCATGATGACTGTCAGCTGTGCGAAGTAGATCACCTGCTGGGTGTCAACAAAAGGTACAGATTCAACATGTATAATTGTTGGGAAATGATGGCCAATGTTCTGTGGTCAGAGGGGATAGGATGGTCACCCTCTGCATTTAATCATTTGTTGGTCTGGTGTGTTTTCTCTCTTAGCCAATTAATCCATCAGAACCCCTTAACTGTCTAACAATCATCTCACGTGTAGGCCTAGACCCAAATTGTGCAATGATGCTTTTACAATCTTACTTAACTGGGAGAAATAGTTTGACTCCAGGATCTGACATTAACAATGGCCCACTGGCCTGGGGCCAGTAAAAACATGTTGGGCTAGTGGATCTAGTCAGTCACTGACCCAACAGGGCCACTAACTTTCCTGCAAAATTTGCATTCCAGTTCAACATTTACCTGCTCTGTTGCAGTCTGCCATTGAAAACCATTGAAGACTAGACAACACGTGGAAAAGTAATGCTATTTGTATTTGGTCAATATGTTTGGTGGTTAAAGCACCGTCATGCTCCCCGGGAGTCAGAATTTCTCATTCTCGAGCTGTACATAAGTTGTGTTCACATGGCAGCTTGTCCAGAGCAAAAAGAAGAGCTCATCAACCCACTCGTTCAGCTTATTTATTTTAGGGAAAGTGATTTCTAAAAGGAAATATTCAATAGTGAACATGCTGGCTACTGTTGATAGTATGTAAAAAGAAATCTACAAGTTGCCTAGCATTTGTCTTGGATAGCCTACTGTACCCAGATTGATATCTGTTTTGGGGCAATGTCCTATTTTAAGATTTTAAAAATTGTAATCTTAAAATGACTGGCTATTATACAAACAAATGTATGTAATTAACACAAAGCAGTTCTAAAGAGTAGACTGATGTCTCACATTGTTAATTGATATTAAACAGCTTTTTAATACTTACCATAATAACCAAATGTAAGCTATTACCAGCTGAATATAGTGGGAAAGCATGCCAATAGGCTCTGTATGACCCCAATATCTGGGCCAGTAGGGATTCCATTCGGGACAGTGAGAAGTTTACGTTGAACCCTGGACTCTACAATACATAATGAAAACAAGCACTCAGCTTCAGTGTTGTCAATAAAGATCGACAGAAATATTTTTTATTTTTTTATTTTATTTCACCTTTATTTAACCAGGTAGGCTAGTTGAGAACAAGTTCTCATTTGCAACTGCTATTCATGGCTTGTATCCATATACTTTTTTGGGGCATTGAGCAACAGTTGCCGTGTAGCTTAGACATTTGTGTGCACATTTGGCGAGTCTCTTTTTGTCAAGCCCAGGCCCTGCGACCTACCTTTTTTATGAACAAATGATGAGAACCCCTTTTAGTGTATTCTGAAATACCTTTACCACCTGTTGGGGTGAATTCGCCTATCCGTCCCACCAAGGCACCCAGACAACTGGACAGCTCAGTGTCAAAAACATCTTTGTCCACTCTATTAAGACTCGCGTAGCAGGAGAAAGACGTGTTCAACCATGTCTCTAAAGTGCGGGCATTTTGGTCGCATATGCTCCTAAATATTTTGCTTTGCGACTTGGAATTTTAATTTAGGAGCACCAATGCACCTAGAAAAAAATTCAGCCATTTAATTGTTGTAATCAATCATTTTATTTGTCACGTCCAGATTACAGCAGGTATAAAAGCTGCAGCTAAATGCTTGTGCGCTAGCTACCTATTAAAGGAAGAATTAGTATGTCTAGTAATAGCCTGGTATGTAAACAATAGGATATACAGTATAGTTAATGAACAATATGATATACAGAATGGATAATAAATCAACAACTAATCAACAACTAATCAACAACTAATATGCAGAAACAGTTTGTGATAAATTGAAAACCTAAACATTAAATCTACTATTTACACATATTACCTAAAGTATAAGTATGACTGGATTTACAAAATATAAAGTGGTTAGTGTGTTGGTCAGTTGAATATATAGTAGAACACCAGCTGTGCTGGGTGGTAGTGTTTTAGGGTTGAATGTGTGGCGATTCAGTGCAAATAGTCTCTAAGATGCAGATTTGTGACTGTGGTGGTTGCACCATTACTACAGAGAAAACGGCTCGTCTCTAACCCAAACCATTCAGCCGTTACCAGCACTACGTTTTTTTTTTCTCCTTCTATTGCACATTGGCACTGCAGCTGGATGCATCTCCATTGGCATGCCGCGTTTTTTACATTCATAAACCATGTCGTGGCCCCCTGACACGTCATGTTACCTCATTAGCTGGCTTGCTAACAACCTGGTAACTTTACCAGTCTAAACATTTGGGAGCACCAAAAGAATGGTAAAGGGATAACTTCATGAGCTCAATGATCATAGCAGTGAATGAATGACAGATTTGCATCTCTTCACACACAAACTTGATGTTCATAAAAGAGACAGTGTACAATTTTTAATATAATGCATCTCAACAGGAAACTGTGCTTTTAGACAATGTAACTGTAATATTCCACAAATTACTTTGTAATTTCAATGACTGGTATTTGTATTGGCATTTTAGCTTGTATAATGAACAGTCTTTACAGTTTATTGGGCACAACATGTGATTCAACAGTAGATGAATGCATAGACCAAATAAAGGCTGTATCAATATTTTCTGGTGCTGCTAAATTTGATCTTAAGTTGGGAGCACCAGTGCTACCATTTTATTGTATTTACAGCCCTGTGTTCCACAGTTTTTCCTACCTGACAAAACAAGCTGTTGATTGGAGTGGGTGAGGAGGGCCAGACCTGCGAGTGTAACAGGTTGTGACAAGCCTTTGTGTTTTTTTTAGATACATGGCTTTTAATCCTGTCCTGTTCTGTTCCCACTGCTTTCTCTCTCACTCTGCGTTGGCTTGTCTTTGCTCTCAGCCTTCCACCTGCCTGAGCCCCAATAATTCACCCTTGAGAACATGAGAAAAGCGGAGGTGTTTTTCTACTTCTTGGCCATACTACTTGTAAACAACAATTGAAAGACACATTTTGTAGTACAAAAGAGGTTGTCTTTGGCTGTTTGAATTGTCACCTTGCTTGTCCTTTCTACATGTTATATTCAGCCTGGCCTGTTGAATGCTCATACAGCATCTAGTGTGTTTGCCTTGTGCTGTGAGCACGTTTCCTACATGCTCATTGTCCCTCAGTGCATTCCAGCATTGGTCTTTTTCACACTGATTCATTTGGGTCAATGCTAAAGTTGGAGGCATGCTGCTTTGATGTTAGGCTACACAATTGCCACAAAGACATGGAAGAGAGTGCCTGTGTTTTGGGACATACAGAAACACTATGGTTGTCTGTGTATGCTACTGTAATAAAGAAAAAGCTCAGTTTAAGTAGGAGAACAGAATGGTGTGTGACTGAAAGGTTTGAAACATGCTTTGACATTAGGCTACACAATTGCCACAAAGACATACAGACAGACCAACTGTATGGTGGGCTTCCAGATTACTGTAGTACAAGAGAGGCTATAGCATAGAACTGTGAATCATTAAATGGTGTGCGACTGTCTCAAAGGGCCAGATAGGAAGGAATTCACTAAGCCAAAAGAAATTGGGATGGTCGTTGTTTGTACAAGGTGTGTTGATAGCCTATATCCAGTTTCTCAGTGGAAAAAAAATAAAGTTGCCCAGTCTTGACGTAACGCAACTGGTTTGCTCTGTCTTGTAGCGTAGGTCATGTCCGTGTCCTCTGCCTGTAACTCTGCAGCATATGTTTCCCATTCCCCTGATGAGTTTCTATCCAATGGGCAGGGTGAGATAGACGAGGCTGTTGCCATTCCTGGTCTGGTGGTGTCAGAGCTGACTCCTTGTGCTTGGCAATGGAGGGAATACACAGACACTTTAGGCTCTGGAAAGCTAGCTACTCATAGGCTCTTCACAGGCCCTCCTGAAGTAATTACTGAATCGCTGTGAACTTCTTAGTAGAGGTGTGGAATTCAAGACCTATTAGGTAAGAGGTCCTCTGTTTCTGTGGGCATATGTATGCCTGCAATGGTGTTATTCATAGGCTGCATGTGTAACTAGAGCATTGAAATAGAGTAGATTTCTATGTTGAAAAGCCTAATCATAAAACATAGGGATATTCTTGTTTGAGCTTTTGAGGAGATCTGATTTATAGTAGTCAAATTGTGTGTGTGCTTACCTAATATTTCCCTATTTTTAGACAGACCTTACTGAGCTAATAGCTTTATTGGCCCAGGCCCCAGCTAACATGTAGCAACTGATCAACAATAGGTTAAGTTAATGGGTTGTTGCCAGCTGAAATCTTGAGATTATTTCTGAGTCTGTATGCTATGACATACTCATGCTGCTGAGAGAGAGAACCCCCAAATCAAAGGTCTTGTGTGCCATGTTACTCTTCCGACAGGACAGCACTTGTGTTACAAATGCTGTGCAGCACACTAACTCAGTATGTGGAATGTTGAGAGTATCATGGATGTCTCTGTACTTAGCCTGGATGGAACACATAACAGATCATTGCACAACTGTTACTGGTCAGTCAGTGATCAGGATGCTCTATTCAATGGAGTCACGAGCAGTGAAATGTTGGTTGAACTTCGTTCTTTACGAGGTTATGATAGATTGATACTAAGAGCAGGAAAGCACTGATTTGTTAGTGGTCCAAATATATTAAACAAAAGCTGCTTTCTCTCTGGTTGCTTTCTGATTTATAGTTGGGGCTTGATGTTTCAGTGTTTTGGATGTACTGTCCTGTACACCACTAGATTAGAAAATCGCCTCAAAAGGTATTTCAACAGCGCTCGTCCACAAGTGCTTGGGTATGGAAATAGCTTTGTATACGAATTACAGGCAGTCAGGCAGCCGCACCCCTCTTCCCGGGTGTGTTTTAAAGTGCTATTGTATTTGTATGGAAAACCCCAGTAGGTTCAGGTGAAGGAAGTGCCTTATGAAAGGAGAGGGCAGCCATGCATTTATGGGAAAGGCTACGTGGCTGACGTGCAAACCTATATTTAATTTCCAAATTGGTTAAAATTGGGTTTGGTTAATGTTAGGGTTAGCCTAATATAAGGGTCAGTTTTAGATTTGGCTAGTTGGGCTGTCAATTGGATCCTGGTCAGAAAAGTCTCCTTAAAGCATCTACAGAGAATACGTAGACTGGACCGACAGCAACGCTCCGGCATTTGACGCCGTTTTCTTCTACCTTTTGAGTCTCAGCGACTGCTCAGATAAGAAACCAAACTACATCTCAACCTTATAGAATCCCCCCCAAATATTTTGTTTTGAGGTGATAATGTTACTTTAGGCTAAAACAGATGTGCTTTTTTTCTTCTCTGACTGAAAGGGATGACATTCTATTTGTAGCTGATATGCGAGTGAATACATTGAAGCAGCATATCAAATTAGGATAATGTTGTAGTTTACACTGGCAAGTATAAGAATATTTGCTAGGGTATATTTAATTTTAAATCTAATTATTTTACAAGGCGATGTAAGAAGCTAAAGGGCTAGCTAGCTTGCAGTGTTTAGTCAACTTGCTAGCAAGGGAGGACACTACTTTTGCTTTCACCACAAATGGGAAGACAACAAGAGAACCCCAAAATATATTTTGTTTAGAAGTAATAACTAGTGATTACAGGCTATTGTGAAATGTTTGAACCTGCTGTAGCCAACTAGCTTGTCATGTGACTTTTTCTCTGACCAAACATGTTCTATTTTTAGGCGCTATGGAAATCGACACACAAGCAGCATATCAAACTGGGAAAATAAGTATATTTGACAGGGCATATCTTTTTTTACTATTTTATAAATCAGATTTATTTAACATGGAGATGTGGCAAGCTAAAAAGGCTAGCTAGATTGCAATGTTTTTAGCCAGGCTGCCAGCAAGCTATTCCCCCCGCCCCCTTGTAAGTGGGACCGGCGAGGATATCATGTTACCAAAAGATGTCCGCTACTCAAAATCCAACTCCTCCCACATAGGCTTGTGTGGTACCCAGATACCGTCCTTCTCTCATCTCAGGATTTACGGTATTACTTACCGGCATAGCATACAAGAAAATACCAAATGCTAACAAAATTAGCACAAACTAATAGTGAAATCACAGATGCTATTAGCTAAATGCTAAAAAGCAAAAACCGACTAAGTATAGCTAGTAGTTACCAAATCTCATTTTCGGTGAGTGTAGACATTTTCCATCTAAAGTGAACGAGACAAATTGTGCAAATTAACAAAGTTGTGACACTACTCCTCCTTCAGAAAGCATGTATGTGTACCATGAGCAGAGGGGAGAAGAACGGAGGAGGGGAAAAACGCTAGTAAGAAGCACAGGGAAAAATGGCAACTGTACAGAACTCAAGAGCTCTAACAGAAACCCCATTATTAGATACACTATGTAATACTTTTGTATGTGGACACCCCTTCAAATGAGTGGATTCGGCTATTTCAGCCAGACCCTGTGCTGACCGGTGTATGAAATGGAGCACACTGCCATGCAATCGCCATGGACAAAAGTGGCAGTAGGATGGCCTTACTGAAGAGCTCCGTGACTTTCAATGTGGCCAGTCATAGGATGCCACCTTTCCAACAAGTCAGTTTGTAAAATTTCAGCCAGGCTAGAGCTGCCCTAGTCAACTGTGAAGTGGAAATGTCTAGGAGCAACAACGGCTCATCTGCGACGTGGTAAACCACACAAGCTCACAGAATGGGACCGCTGAAGCATCTAGTGTAAAAATTCTGTCGTTGGTTGCAACACTGCCTCTGGAAGCAACGTCAGCACAATAACTGTTCATCAGGAGCTTCATGAAATGGGTTTCCATAGCTGAGCATATACACACAAGCCTAAGATCACCATGCACAATGCCAAGCTGCCATTGGACTCTGGAGCAGTTCTCTGGAGTGATGAATCACATTTCACCATCTGGCAGTACAACAGACAAATCTGGGTTTGGCGGATCCCAGGAGAACGCTACCTGCCCCAATGCATAGTGCGAACTGTAAAGTTGGGTGCAGGAGGAATAATGATCTGGGGCTGTTTTTCATGGTTTGGGCTAGGCCCCTTAGTTCCAGTGAAGGGAAATCTTTACGCTACAGCATACAATCACATTCTAGACGAGTCTGTGCTTCCAACTTTATGGCAAGAGTTTGAGGAAGGCCATTTCCTGTTTCAGCATGACAATACCGCCATGCACAAAGTGAGGTCTGAGTAGAAGCAAGTCCCCGCAGCAATGTTCCAACATCTAGTAGAAAGCCTTCCCAGAAGAGTGGAGGCTGGTATAGCAGCTAAGGGGGGGCAACTCCATATTAATGCCCATGATTTAGGAATGAGATGTTTGATGAGCAAGTGTCCATACTTTTGGTCATGTAGTGTATCTAATGACAAACATTTAGTAGCGACTTGCATACAAGTGTAACTTCATCACCTCATGTGTTCAGCAAAACAGACTGCTGATACGTATAGAACACTATGGATTTACCAGCTCCCGCTTTCTCCCGTTGTGATATTTACAAACAAACACGTGACTGGCTCAACTGTTCTGGGGAACTAAGGTAAGCTTCATAATGTGACGGGTGAAATGAACACAATCTGCTTTATCTCCTAACGTATTGCACAAGTTGACTGCAGGTATTTAAAGTAGCTACAAATATTAATATGTATTGGGACAAACTTCAAATACTTTGGACTGTATTGAAAAACCATCTTGTGGCTTTTTCCAAATGCCCCGGTATACAGCTCAAGCCTACACGCATTTACGTAGGTCAATGGTGTGGAGCTTGTAACTTTTTAGTGTCTCCCTGTGTCCATAGGGACATGCTGCTGCAGCAGGATCAGAATGTGGCCAGTCTGAGCTCCTTCTGCTGCTGACATTGGAGATTCTGCTCTTCTCTGTGGGCTTCGGGGTCATTCAGGGTGTCCTTTTTCCCCTTTGGTCTTATCCCAGTTATGGGACTGGCGTGTCGGCTTGGCTCAGTAGGGTGTTTGTGTGTATTTGTAGAGTGTGTAGGCCTACGTGTGTAGGCCTACTTGTGTATGCGGGGGCACATGTTGCATATGTTGAGTGGAGTAGCAGGAGAGAATCTGACACCTACCCATCATAATCATAATCAGAAGTCAGTGGAGAGGAGACCCGCTCTCTCTACAAAACTATTGATTATCTAGCTGCCGTATATAGACATAAGAGTCCTGGCAGCCAATTGGCTGCAATGCTTTATTTCCTCCTTGACAGCCACACGTCTCTGTAAGTGGAGAAGCTGGGGCCCAGCTCTGTGGTGGCCAATGACAGCTGTTTAGGTGAAGCTTTCTCTTTAACCACGTGCTGCAATGCTGTCCTGTATGGAGAAGGTTGGGAAGAATTTCAGTTAGCACTTTACTAGCTTTAGGTTAACTCCCGTGCATGCATACATACACCCACATACTCTAGTCTACACTGGTGCTGTGCCCTAGGCATGCAGGCCACAGGACAATGGGCAACAGAGAAACTTTGAGTTGCAAGGATTCTAGCTAAATAGAAAACGCCTCTTCGGGAACCATGTAAGTTAGTCTCTCTCTCTCAAATAGTCTCTCTCTCTTGTTCAGTGAAATGACAATAGGCCTAGTTCCAGTTTAATTTATTCTGGGTTGTAAATTCTGTATCAATCCAATGATATTTTGATTGAGCATTTTAAGCATAGTGTGGTGTTATCAAGTTCTGTTGTTGGCCCGCACCCAGAAAGTGGCTTAGAGTAGAAGTGCTAATTTAAGGATCATGTCTTATTCATTATGATTTCATTACTTTTATTCATTATGATTTTAAAAGGCAAAACTGAGCTTAGATTTTCACTCCTACTCTGAGAAACCTGATTTGCAAGCATATCGCTACACCCTCAATAACATCTGCTAAATACGTGTATGTGACCAATAAAATAAATGTAATTTGATTTACTTAGCCTGGTAGTTTGGTCACAAACCACAACCGACAAAATGAGGAAAAACCTAACGTTGAGTAGAAGCACTTCGGAGAACTAGTTAGAGTACAACCATATGAATACGCAGCAAGAGCAATGCTCAACAGAATAATTTATTATACAACAATCACAATTCAGAATGTTGTTCGACAAGAAGCTTTTTGTCAATTAGCTCATTGGTCTTCATCATCCGACACGTTGTGGGGACTGCATCGTATGAAAAGTTTAACTACAAATTAGCAAAACACTGCTGTAAACACTTTTTGAACAGCCTACTTCCCTTATGGCAAAAACAGAGCCTTTGAATCCATCAGCTCCTCTCGTAGACAATTGACTTGTTAATCACAGGCCAGTCCTAAGTACAAAGTTTGGGCTAAAAGTGTATTTGCAAGACTAGTATAATCATGTCATGTGCAATAACCTTTAGCACCTCCACAAGCAGCAGCAGTTTACTTCCTCAAAAACCTGTCATTTTAAGCCAATCAGTTTAATGGGAGGTGGTGAACTTAATGTCACTCCAGTCTCTTTCTCGCCTCATTTAACAGCTGATTTACACAACAAAATGGGTGGTTCAGGTAATTCATGACATGGCATAAGTGGTGGGAGCTGGCCTTTCTGATGACATCACGACTTCCTATCAGACCAACTCCTTGAATGCCCTATTCCTTGAAGTTTGCAGTTGTCTAAACACTAGTTTATTTAAAATCTATTTGTTTCCCTTAGTGTGTGTACTTCACTGTACTTGATCGCTTTTCAACAGTAACAATTAAAAACGTTGGATCTTTAAAGTCCTACTCTGTCTCCCTTTCACTTCAAATATTTTGGGTACTTTTTTTTTTTTTACCCCTTTTTCGTGATATCCAAGTAGTAGTTAGTCTTTTCCCATTGCTGCAACTCCCGTACATACTCTGGAGAGGCGAAGGTCAGGAACCATGTGTCCTCCGAAACACGACCCCCGCCAAGCCGCACTGCTTTTTGACACACTGCTCGCTTAACCCGGAAGCCAGCCGCACCAATGTGTCGGTGGAAATGCCGTACAGCTGGCGACCGAAGGCCGCATGCATGCGCCTGGCGCGCCACAAGTAGTCGCTCGAGGGAGGTGGGACAAGGACATCGGCCGTCCAAACCCTCCCCTAACCCGGGCGATACTGGGCCAATTGTGTGCCGGCCTTGTGTCTCCTACTCGCTGCAGGCTGCAACACAGCCTGGGTCTGTACTGACTCTGTAGTGACTCTGTAGTGACTCCTAGCACTGCAGTCTGGGACCTTTCAATAAAATCCCTGGTTTTCAGAAATCCACATTTGAGAATTCTGTATTTCATGCTTGCCCCCCCCCACCCTTTGTCCTAAGTTGTTTGTCTGTGCACGGTGAGTGATTCTGTGTGTCTGTCTGAAAAATTAGGTCATTTAATGTTCTCAATAGTAGGCCTGCACTGTACAGTCATGGCAAAGTTTTGAATGACATAAATATGAATTTTCACAAAGTCCGCTGCCTCGGTTTGTATGATGGCAATTTGCATATACTCCAGACTGTTATGAAGTGATCAGATTAATTGCAAAGTCCCTCTTTGCCATGCAAATGAACTGAATCCCCCCCAACATTCCACTGCATTTCAGCCCTGCCACAAAAGGACCAGCTGACATGTCAGTGATTCTCTCGTTAACACAGGTGTGAGTGTTGACGAGGACAAGGCTGGAGATCACTCTGTCATGCTGATTGAGTTTGAATAACAGACTGGAAGCTTGGAATCATTGTTCTTCCTCTGTCAACCATGGTTACCTGCAAGGAAACGCGTGCCGTCGTCATTGCTTTGCACAAAAAGGGCTTCACAGGCAAGGATATTGCTGCCAATAAGATTGCACCTAAATCAACCTTTTTATTGAATCATCAAGAACTTCAAGGAGAGTGGTTCAATTGTCGTGAAGGCTTCAGGGCACCCAAGAAAGTCCAGCAAGCGCCAGGGCTGTCTCCTAAAGTTGATTCAGCTACGGGATCGGGGCACCACCAGTACAGAGCTTGCTCAGGAATGGCAGCAGGCAGGTGTGAGTGCATCTGCACGCACAGTGAGGCGAAGACTTTTGGAGGATGGCCTGGTGTCAAGAAGTGCAGCAAAGAAGCCACTCCTCTCCAAGAAAAACATCAGGGACAGACTGATATTCTGCAAAAGGTACAGGGATTGGACTGCTGAGGACTTGGGTAAAGTCATTTTCTCTGAATCCCCTTTCCGATTGTTTGAGGCATCCGGAAAAAAGCTTGTCCGGAGAAGACAAGGTGAGCGCTACAATCAGTCCTGTGTCATGCCAAGAGTAAAGCATCCCTTTACTTCTCACAAACAACCCACATTCTGACAAACTCCAAGCATTGATTATGCAAGAATGTGCTGCCATCAGTCAGGATGTGGCCCAGAAGTTAATTGACAGCATGCCAGGGCAGATTGCAGAGGCCTTGAAAAAGAAGGGTCAACACTGCAAATATTGACTCTTCGCATCAACTTCATGTAATTGTCAATAAAAGCCTTTGACACTTATGTAATGCTTGTAATTATACTTCAGTTTTCCATAGTAGCATCTGAAAAAATATCTAAAGATGCTGAAGCAGCAAACTTTGAAAATTAATATTTGTGTCATTCTCAACTTTTGGCCACAACTGTACAGAGATGCATTTTCTAGCAGACTTTGCTGGAATGCGCTGTGGAAGTATCCTAGTTTGTTTGTCCTTGTTTTGCTCAGACAACAGAGACTTGTTTTATTGCACTTTTTCTTCTGTATCCAGCTCAGACCCCTCTCTCTTCTTCGATGTGCAGTGTTCTGTTTTCCCTCTTGTCTATATAGCCTTAACTCTCTGCTTACTATTGGCCAGTGTCTAATCAATCGTAACTTGAAAGTGGTGTTTCCTCAGCCTGCCTCATATCCATCACCCATGTGTAAATATGTGGATGTTATTGATTAACATGCTAGCTGAACATGTTTTTATTGTACATTGAACGCAAATGTTGTAGGCTTGCTAGGCTACATCAGTTCTTTATCAGGGTTCTCGACAGATACAATTGTGCAAGCATGCAGGATCACATGTCCAGTACTGACCCTCGAATGTAACCAAACATTTAGGAATGTAACTCGTTTTCCACCCTTATCCAGCCACCTTGGCAGGGACAGTAGTCCATGACGAAAAGGAGGGTGATTTGATATGATATGCGCATTGGTGCTGAAAATACTTGTGCTGGGCTAAAAGATAATACTGAAATAAAAGAATGAGGCCAGTAGTCTTAATTATCATTGTGTACAAGAGGTGCAAGCATGTCCCTCTGACTGATGGTCTTGTGTTTTAGCTAGCCAAGTGGATGGTAAGCAGAGCAGGTTTCCCCTCCCCTCTGTCCCCTCAGTCCCCTGGCTGGTCACTGTTCCACTGTTCCCAAAGCAGCTTTTGTTCAGGCTTATCTGGTCTTCATGGCTGACATAACTCTTTGAAAACAAACTGGGCGCTTGTTTTTCCCCAGCCTGCGAATTAGAATGGGGGAAGGGCTTAATTGAATATCCCAAATGGCATCCCTATTCCCTGTATAGTGCAGTACTTTAGACCAGTGCCATATGGACCCTGGTCAAAAGTAGTGTACTAATAGAGAGTAGATAGGATCCCATTTGGGATTCAACCTTTGAGTGAGCATGTTTCCATTTCAATGTTGGCTTAGTTTGAACTGAAGCCCATGCCTTCAGTTCATTTATACTGTATGAGCATTTGGACTGGATTCAATACTTTTGCTTTGTATTTACAAAGCTACAGAGTTTACTACAAGGACATGCTAAATGTAGGCTGCTGTGTTTTTAAGTCTTCAATGACTGCTAATGAATATTACAAACTGTCATTTTGGTTTGATCTCTGACTTATGTTGAAGGGGGGAAATAATTTGATGCACAGCCACATCTTTGTTGTTTTAACCAACTGTGGTTGACTTTTGTTACAGATCAGTGATGGTGGGTTATTTTTAGGACTTGTCTCCATTAGATTCATATTGGATTGTCTTAGAAACGAGGCTTAAGGGAATTCAATACAAAGGTGGTTAAACCACAAAAATGCATTGTAAAACCATGTAAAGGCATCTGTTTTTTTTCCTTGTCTGTTTTTGTTAGAAGTGCCAGGTTTGCATTACATAAGGGCATTTCCATCTAAAAGGAGCCATGAGCGCCAACATGTGAAGTTCATAGGAGCGTGTCAAATGAAAGCTAAAGTTTTTTTTTTTTTTTTTAAGGGAATGTGTGTATATATATTTTTATTTGATTTCTGGTCAAACGGATGGAAAAGGGGTCTTGTGACTTTCTGGTAGATGTCTAAAAGGTATTAGAAATACATAAACACTATAATGTTGAAGACCCCTTCCAACTAATATCGACACATATTTCGTTTTGGATAAATTATTTGCCTTCTGTAAGTTTAAGAAACATTGCCGTGTGCCTTGTAACTCCATTACCAAAAACCCACATCTTTCTGATATTTTTACATTTCTCTCCCGCATGAGGGAGGATAATGAACATTCACAGAAGTAACAATTAAAGGTAGACCTACCAATTAGTGTGATAATTGTTATGTTTATGAATTATTAAGTGAATCTGTTACGGATTTACTGCAATGGGAAATCAAAGTAGTCACAAACCAGAGTTGGGTCACCTGCTACTGTCCTCCCTTCCACTGGCATTGTGTGAGCATTGTAGAGAAGTACCGCACAGAACATTACAGTGAAGTAAAGAATTAGAGTACTGTAGAGTACAGTAATGTAATGTACTGAATATCTACTGTTCTTTACACAAATCAAATATTATTTGTCACTTGCACTGAATACAACCGGTGTAGACCTTACAGTGAAATGCTTACTTACAAGCCCTTAACCAACAATGCAGTTTACTGTGATGTCCAAACATGGACATCTGATTGATTCTGATTTGGTCTGGTCAGGACCAACCAAATGTTGTCTTGTTTGGGGACGGAACTAATTAGAAAAATAGCCCGTGTTTAGAATAATACCCAAACATACAGAAGGATATTGCATATTTCTACCATTTTTGTGTACCTATTCAGGATACATCACCATGACGAGAATGATATCCATAATGATGAATTTCTGTATAGTACAGATGTAATTCTGTTACCAGATGTAAATTCACTACCTACTGTAGTTTAATAACACGTTTTGTTTTTACTAACTCAGGGTGTCATGTCCTAGCTGATCCCCCATTCTTTCTGCAAATATCTTTTGAATCTTATTGCGGAGTAGATGTTTAAAGCTGCAATATGTAACTTTTTGGGCGACCCAGACCAGATTAACATAGATATTTGAGTTATAGAACTGTAAATGTCACTGAAAGACAGTCTCTAAGAAGTGGTAGATCTGTTCTGTGCTTTATTTCTATGCTTCCTGTTAAGTTTAGGTTATGCTTCTTTTTTACTTTTACCAGCTTCAAACGGATAAATACTATCTTTGGCTGTTGAAAATATATTTCACACCGATTTTAGATGGTACAATGATTATCTACATTCTCTATGCTTGTTTTAGGCAGACTATTAAAAGTTTTGCAACCAGGAAATGGCGGAGCAATTTCTGCATAGTGCACCTTTTTTAACAGTTTTTGGAAACCGTGGTCGCATAAGTAAACTGAGGGAGATTTGACATTAATTCTGTTACCCAACTTTGCATCTGCACAGTTCTTCCAGTAAATGTTTTGGACATTTTCTTTGAACAATTTACAAAGTACTACGGAGTCTGTAATTATGTTACTGTGGAATTGCCCATAAGCCATTCATTCAGTAGAACAACAACAATATTTTTGTGTGTATTTTGCTAGTATATTTACTTGTTGCAACTGGTCTGTCAATCTGTCAGGCTGCGTTCTGTCTTGTAGTGTTTGCTTCTGAATCGTCCCTGGGCTCATTGACTTTGGCAGTTCTTCAGATCATTGTTCTTGGGAGACCAGGGTTATTCACTTATGATTGTTGGATAATTGAATTGCCGTTATGTCGGCATAAAACACAGCCATGTTCCTTCCTAGTCAAGGTGGTCTGAAACTGAACTGTGTAATAAACTGGACATCCTGTACCTGTCTCCCTACAGTGTGTTGGGTGGGACCCTGAGCTGTAAACTCATCAGATTGTGGCCTGCAGACGACCAGGGGGTTGTGGGAGAAGACGGGAGAGAATCGTCCGTCGCAACACCAGTCTCACTGGACTGGAGGGAATGCCTGAGAGATGTGAATCTATGAGTTACTGCAGCGCTACTGCCGCCTCTCACAGGGAACCTAGGAACCACCACCACCCAACCTGCTGCAGTCAGCCTGGAGGTAACCCTCACACACACACACACACACACACACACACACACACACACACACACACACACACACACACACACACACACACACACACACACATCACCACTCTACTTACCTACTGCATTGTTAAAGGGACAGCTCCCCCAAATGACATACCTGGCTCCTTATGTTTAAAGTAGTTTATGGCCAAGTAAGGCTACAATTCATGCTTTATTTGTAGGGCTGCACGATTAATCGAATTCATTGTGATATTGACATGAGATTTTTCTTCATTGACACTCTGTTAATAGAGAACTAGTTCTACAGTACCTCCAAGGAGATGCGCTAGACTCCTTTCACTCTACATACATAGTGGATGCTGACCAATCACAAGCGTCCCCGCTTAGAGCGTGCACTTAGATGCTGGTGAGGAGAGAAAGGCCTTTACCAAAGACAGACCGTACAGTCAAAGATATTTATAACCAACCCAAGATTGTTCATCTGTGACGTTTACAGTGGGAGCAAATGAAGCATAGTGGGCAGAACAAGCAAGTAGGTGGGCCAAGCACAAGCTAGCGATATCTTATTGGCGCGTTGTAGCATGTATTTTTATATTTCTGTTAGGGAGCGCCTCTCCTCTGAAGTGTGCACAAACTCAATTAGACTTTGCACTCCTTTAACTATTAATAATAATAACTTTGGCAAAGTGTCAAGTCTATAAAACAGTGCACTGTGTTTGTAACAGATTCTAGTTTTGGGAACAGAAAAAATGTTTGAGATCAGATGTTTCACAGATAATAACATTTGCAGAATGACGGCCCAGTTTCACCTAGTTCCATCCTCTCCCACTACCTGCGACTGGACTTCCTCTCACTACCATATTTGGTGGTGTGAAAACGTTCTAAACGGATGCTTCAGCTTCATAGCCCTGTGTCTGGGTTTTCGCTTCTGTCTGGTACAGTATTAGATTTAAAAAATCTGTCTTTACCTCAGTTTGTCGTGGAAAACATGCGTGCTAACGAGAACTTCAGTATGGCGCGTCTTCAGTGGTATGACAGTATTTCTGCTACAGGCACACCGATGTCAAACAAATGCAAGTGTTGTGCAAAAAGTGCCCCGGTTGTGGTGACAACGAGGCAATACGACAAATGTATTCAATAATTTAAAGTATAACCATCCCCTAATTTACCACAATTGCATGGTTAAAACAAGTGCCCAATAGCAGCAAAACCCATCAGCCACAACTAGCCACCTGCGTTAAACAGGCATTTGATTGCCAATGCATTTTGAAGTGTTAACTCTCTACGAAAAACATCTCGTAGACGCATAGAAATCATCACTGAGCCTATCACATAGCCAAAGACATGTTTCCTATTGACAGCCAGCAAAGACGCTTCAGGAAGATGATAAACAAGCTGGACAGGAGATGCAAGATTCCTTCTCGCACATGTTTCTCCCAAGTTGCCATTCCAACACTATAACAAAATTAAGGGAGAAGTTGAAACGTCACATTGAATGACTGACAAGACTCATGTTTTTGGCACTTTTTGACTTTTATCATTTTAATTATTATGATTATTTGTACATAATTACACAATCATAAGCTTCCTATTCCATCTGCAGCCTAAGGGTGCCTGAATAAATAATTATTAGGTTATTTCAGAACTCATAATGGTAAAATAGGAATTAAGAACTCATGTTATTCATCAATTAATAATTGCTGTGCTTATAACACACTATACTTTGATCATGTTAAATATATTTTTAGTGGTGTAAGGTTGCAAGTTCAAATCCCCGAGCTGACAAGGTACAAATCTGTCGTTCTGCCCCTGAACAGGCAGTTAACCCACTGTTCCTAGGCCGTCATTGAAAATAAGAATTTGTTCTTAACTGACTTGCCTAGTAAAATAAAGGTAAAATTAAAAAATCTTATCTGTAGCCAATAACGATGTTGGAAAGGATTTGTTTAATTTGTCTTTGTATTAGTTTAGCAAAGAATGTATTCATTCATCTCCTGTCAAAAGTGATGATCTCTACCCTGACACTTGTTTTATCCATGTCTGATGGAATTGCGATGTTACCCAAGTTTTTGAAAACCTCAATTCATAATTGCAATATCTGGGCCAAAAAATAGAAATGAGATAATTTGTCCAAATTGTACAGCTTTATTTGTTTGGGGTTTGTTTACCTAGCCAGAAAAGTATATTGTGTTTACCTCGTATGTAAATGACGACCCATGTCTTTATGACACTGGCCTGTGCTGTGCTTCAGGCTGCCTCAGCCCAAGAGTAGTATTTGAACCCAGGTCTGAAGCCCACTAGCTCCCTGCCTCGCCTCAGGAAGAACATGATGTGATGTTACACCATAATTGCAGCAGGCAGAGCCTCAGACTGATTGCTCGGGTTTGTCCCAAATGTACCCTATTCCGTATATAGTGCACTACACTAGGCCCCATAGGTCTCTGGTCAAGAGTAGTGCACTACATAGGGAGAATGGTGCCATTTGGGACACACCCTCATGTGACTTCATACTTTTGAAGTTGGATCAGTTCCCTGGCAGCGCCCCATGCTGAAGAAGTCATGGACTCTTGAAAGAGGGAAGGAGAGAGAGTGAAAAAAGGTTGTTAAATTGAAGCTGCTCTCTTTCACTGAGTTCATCCATGAGCTCACCCCATCTGAGCCCATGACTCACCCCCCCCCAGTCTACCCAGGGCCAGTTCTGTTGTGCTTTTCACTTCAGACCGCTTGTTTTCTTTTTACCCAACGCTAAGTTAGACTTTTCCCTCAAATTGCCATTAGTGCTGATGTGTTTTAGGCACAGTCCAAGTAATTGAGAAATGTCTAGGGGGTGTCCCCCAAATGGCACCTAGTCCCTATATAGTGCATTCATTTTGACAAGACCCCTATATAGGGAATAGGGTGCCATTTGAGGCGCAACCTCTGTAGGGTCTGAACACTGCTGGGAAGGGGAAGTGTCTCTTCTGGCCAGGTTGTGTAATAATAAGCAACAGTAAAACTTGGCGAGCCAGACCAGGGGCCTGTTTAGGAGGGTGCAACTACAACGTTACAAAACATTCACATGGAAGTATATTGTGTAGAACACACAATTCTGTCATCTAGAATAGGGAGTCATTTCAGTATCTCTATTCCTTACATTTCTATTTGCAAGGTTTCTGAATGTTTCACCTCACTGAATAATACACTCCTGAGTTGGCTCCTCTCCAGGCATACACCCCTTGTTTGCCATGACAATGAATGACAAGGAGTTGTCATGACAATGGCAGAAACCGACTGTTGGGACTTGGTGAATTAGTCTGGTTTATTTGGGTTAATGAAGAACACAATCTTTGCCCTGGCTTGAAAGCTGAGCCTCCTGCCTGCTTAAGTGCTGCCAAGGCAGTGTCTTCATTGAAACCAGGAAGTGAAAGTTGGAGTATTGTGCAAGTCTTAGTGTAGTTGCTGCCATGGAGATATATGAGCCATGTTGATGTTGGTGCCACTCTTAACTTGTTGCTGTGACTGCCCGTGTGTGTATACACACACAACGTGATACTGACCTGACACATGAATTCCTTCTGTCGGTTTCCATAGAGCAGTGAGAACACTGGGACTGGTGGGAGAGAAGAAAGGAGAGGAGAGTGACGAGGGCTACTGCAGGCCTTTCAAGGACACACAACAGGCTGCAATTTTTCTTTCCTTGACACACTGCTTTACACACTCACCGGCTAGCCAATGAGTAGATGAAGCCAACCCAACCCCACCCCTAGAAAGCAGTGTGCATCCCAAATGGCAGCTGATTCCCTATGTACCTTATGGGCCCTGGTCGAGATTAGTGCACTATATAGGGTGCCGTTTTGAGAAGCAGCCAGTGCCTTTGCTGTCACCTTGTTGCCCTCTAACACCTCCCCCACCCCTGCATGCCATCCCTGAATTGGTCACGTGATGTGCCACACCTCCCCTCCTTTCTGTCCCCCATTATCAGAGTTCCAGGGCTGCAGTGAAGAATGCCTTATATGCACTTGTGCCTGTAAGGCTGTGAGGACTAGGGCCTGTCTGCTGTCTGTCCTGTCCCACTGTGGCTGCTTGAGGTCATGTCCTGTGTGTCTGTGACAGCGAGAGAGAGACTTGCTTTGGCAACGTTAACATGTGTTTCCCATGCCAATAAAGCCCTTGAATTTAGTGTGTGTGTTAGGGGTGTATCGGGGGCTAGGTCAGCTGAGAGGGCCTGTTTTAGGGCCCAGCTGTGTCTTGACTTGAAGGCTCTGCACCCATTGTGTCAGAGCAGAGGGAGGATGGGCTGGGGGAACAGCAGTCCTTGTGTTGAGGTTTAGTGTGACACGCTGTTCCATGACCAAGACACTTAATGTGTCCCAAATAGCACCCTATTCCCTATTTAGTGCACTACTTTTGACCAGGACCCATGGTGCACTACTTCTGACCAGAGCCCTATGTAGGGAATATGGTTCCATTTGGGACTAAAACTGTCTGCAGTGTGAACAAGAGGGTCATCTGGTTCTGAGCTATCCATTCCAAGGCATGGAGCTCTGCTCCTTCTTCCTGTCTTATCATTAGGATGAAAGATCTCTCATAGATAAGCTTAGGAAACAGGCTGCATTAAAGGAAGGAAGAATCCACCCATTACTATAATTTTGTGTTACATAACACTATGTGAGAACAATGTTTTTTCTTAACATTTTCATTATGTCATAATGTTGATAGCAACATGAAAAGCAACACCCACAATGCTCTTTACCAACTTTAATATAAGCATGTGAAGTACAGTTGAAGACAGTCGGAAGTTTACATACACCTTAGCCAAATGCATTTAAACTCAGTTTTTCACAATTCCTGACATTTTAATCCTAGTAAAAATTTCCTGTTTTAGCTCAGTTAGGATCACCACTTTATTTTGAGAAGGTGAAATGTCAGAAAAATAGTAGAGAATTATTTATTTCAGCTTTTATTTCTTTCATCACATTCCCAATGGGTCAGAAGTATTTGGTAGCATTGCCTTTCAATTGTTTAACTTCTTGCGGATCAGTAGGACGCCAGCGTCCCATCGACAACCTCTGATGAAATTGCAATCACAGAAATAGTCATATTTAACATTCATGAAAATACAAGTGTCATACATCAGTTAAAAGCTTAACTTATTGTTAATCCAGCCACTGTGTCAGATTTCAAAAAGGCTTTACGCCGAAAGAACACCATGCGATTATGTGAGGACAGTGCCCAGCACACACAAGCATTAAAAACATTTTCCAACCAGGCAGATGCGCCACGAAAGTCAGAAATGGCGATAAAATAAATTGCTTACCTTTTTTGAAGATTCTGTTGGCAGTCCAAAAGGCCCCAGCTACATCACAAATTGTCGTTTTGTTCGGTACTGTCCTTTATATCCCCAAAAACTCAGTTTAGCTGGCGCACTTCATTCAATAATCCACCGGTTTCCCTCCTTCAAAATGCATACAAAATTAATCCCAAACGTTACCAATAAACTTCTCGAAACAAGTCCAACAACGTTTATAATCAAACCTCAGGTACCCTAATACATAAATAAATGTAAGACTGAGAATCGTTATTGTCATTACCGGAAAGTACGCACATTCACCAGAACTCGTAATAAACACTACAGCCAAAATGGGAGCCACTTAGAAAAACTACACATTTTTCCAAAAACAAGCCTGAAACTCTTTCTGAAGACTGACATCTAGTGGAATCTCATAGGAACTGAAATCTGGGAGGTTTTCCCTTCATATTACAAATGACAGCCATAGGAATCAATGGTTGGTGGATTTTTTTTCTTTTTCTGGATGGTTTGTCCTTGGGTTTTTGCCTTCCATATCAGATATGTTATACTCAGACATTATTTTAACAGTTTTAGAAACTTTAAAGTGTTTTCTATCCAAATCTACCAATTCATATGCATAGCTTCTGGGCCTGAGTAACAGGCAGTTTACTTTGAGCATGCTTGTCATCCAGACGTCAAAATACTGCCCCCTAGCCCAAAAAGGTTCACTTGGGTCAAACATGTCAGGTAGCCTTCCACAAGCTTCCCAAAATAGCCTTCCACAAGCTTCCCAAAATAAGTCGGGTGAATTTTGGCCCATTCCTCCTGACAGAGCTGGTGTAACTGAGTCAGGTTTGTAGGCCTCCTTGCTCACACACTTTCAGTTCTGCCCACAAATGTTCTATGGTCAGGGCTTTGTGATGGCCACTCCAATACTTTGACTTTGTTGTCCTGAAGCCATTTTGCCACAAATTTGGAAGTATGCTTGGGGTCATTGTCCATTTGGAAGACCCATTTGCTACCAAGCTTTAACTTCCTGACTGATATCTTGAGATGTTGCTTCGGTATTTCCACATTTTCCTTCCCTCATGATGCTGTCTATTTTGTGAAGTGCACCAGTCTCTCCTGCAGCAAAGTACCCCCACAACATGATGCTGCCACCCCTGTACTTCACGGTTGGGATGGTGTTCTCTTGCTTGCAATCCTCCCCCTTTTTCCTCCAGACATAACAATGGTCGTTAAGGCCAAACAGTTCTATTTTTGTTTCATCAGACGAGAGGACATTTCTCCAAAAAGTACGATCTTTGTCCCCATGTGCAGTTGCAAAGCATAGTCTGTCTTTTATAGCAGTTTTGGAGCAGTGGCTTCTTCCTTGCTGAGTAGCCTTTCAGGTTATGATGATATAGGACTTGTTTTACTGGGGATATAGATACTTTTGTACCCGTTTCCTCCAGCATCTTCACAAGGTCCTTTGCTGTTCTGGGATTGATTTGCACTTTTCGCACCAAAGTACCTTCATCTCTAGGAGACAGAACACTTCTCCTTTCTGAGTGGTATGACGGCTGCGTGGTCCCATGGTGTTTATACTTCTGTACTATTGTTTGTACAGATGAACGTGGTACCTTCAGGCGTTTGCAAATTGCTACCAAGGATGAGCCAGACTTGTGGAGGTCTACAATTTTTCTTTTGAGGTCTTGGCTGATTTCTTTTGATTTTTCCCATGATGTCAAGCAAAGAGGCACTGAGTTTGAAGGTAGGCCTTGAAATACATCCACAGGTACACCTCCAATTGACTCAAATTATGTCAGAAGCTTCTAAAGCCATTACATAATTTTCTGGAATTCTCCAAACTGTTTAGTCAGTCAACTTAGTGTATGTAAACTTCTGACCCACTGGAATTGTGATACAGTGAAATAATCTGTCTGTAAACAATTGTTGGAAAAATTACTTGTCATTCACAAAGTAGGTGTCCTAACCGACTTGCCAAAACTAGTTTGTTAACAAGAAATGTGTGGAGTGGTTGAAAAACTAGTTTTTGTCTCCAACGTAAGTGTATGTAAACTTCTGACTTCAACTGTAGCTAGTTAGCTGTAAAATTGCCTTAACAAACTGCACTATCAATTTAGGATTCTACAATCTCACCATGTTCAACCTGCAGATCGAGTTACCACACAGTGGAGTCTGACATTTGTAATTGCACCATGCAATGCACCCTGGACTGAAGAGGCAGACAAATAGGAGAAATGTGTTAGACCCTCTGTTAAATTACAAACTTCTCTTAGGAATATGCAAAATATCATCAATGGCTCATTCTAGAGAACATTTCCCATGTAATAAAATCGGCCAGTATAGAAATCTGACATGTATGATAGACGTTTTCACCATCTAAGAGTTGTATTCCTATTAACTTCCATTGCAGTGAGAGCATTGCAGTGAGAGCATCTTACGCCAATCTAAAGTAGGCTGGCTAGCTACAGTAGTCTTCAAGGCAAGCCCAACACTTTTCCACTTAGTGTTTTCATGAGGGAGGTTTTGCCGGGGGGGGTTGTTAGGCACAGGCACGGCAAACGTTCTCCTCCTGGCCTTGTCTCCTCTCCTTCTGCATCTCCGTGCCAAGAGTAAAATGTTCAGAATGTGTCAGATACAAATATAATCACTAGAGCTGACTTAAATAGCTATTCTGCCTTCTATGAATATTCTGACATTGCATCTTCCTGAACAGGCCCCTGGTCAGACGGTCACATCACATGCAACACAGTAACTCATTCATTTCCTTCTGTTCCAGGGTTGCAGCCATGCATCTCAAGCAACACCCCAAACTGCAGAAAGAGATCTACCTGGAGTCCAATCAAGACAGCCAGAGAGGCCTTCATGTGAGCCAGCACGGGGTCCTTTCACAGAGGACAGTGTGGGGGGTCCGCCCAGCAGTGGCCCTGATTGGTCCGATAAGCAACGGGCTAGACCAGGGTACTGCCTGCTACCCCCTCAGTGTCATATCCACCAACACCCTGCAGTGCTGCAGTAATGACAACAGTGGCTCCAACCACCTCAACAACAGTAATAATAACCACGGTGACAGTGGACTGCAGACCTCGAGGCTGAGTGAGTCCGAGGGGGATGTATTCTGCAGTAGTGCCACCTGGGCCCAGAGTAAAACCTCCAAGACCACCTCCTGCAACACACCCCCCTCCCTGCTACTCTCCACCTGCACCACCTCTTCTACAGGCTCTGAGAACCAGGAGGCCTCCTTAATCTCTCATGAAGGGGAGGACAGAGAGGGACTGTTGGAAATCTGGGCTGTCATCAAGCCTGGCAACACCAAGGAGAAGATCGCCATCTTCGCCTCGCCCCAGTGCCGTGGAAGCCTGGTGAACTGTGGCGATGGAGAGGCCGGTGAGGACTTGGTGAGTAGCAGCCAGGTGAGGACCGTGTCTGTGAAGATGAAGAGCTGCTGGGAGGACGAGGGTGGCTCTGTGGCCAAGCGCAGGAGGAGGTCAGGGTCTCAGGGGCACCACCGGGACCGAGATAGACAGTCATCCGGAGCCCTGGAGACACTGAGCCCCACTGAGAACAGCCCTGTAGAGGTGACCCTCTGCCTCAGAGAGAGCCCCAGAGTGCCTGAGTGTGGGGAGGTGGTTGTACGGGTGGATGGGGAGCAGGTGTGTAGGGTAGAGGGTGAGGAGGTGAGTGAGACTGGGACTGACAAGGCTCTCTCTGTGGTGGAGTTGGTGGCCTTCTTGGAGCAGAGAGCCAGCGACAAGCAGGTGGACTCTAAGCCTGTGTCTCTGCGGAGCTCCACAAGCATTACCTTAACCAGGGGGCTGTCACTGACCCTGGAGCCTAAGCAGCCCAGACCCCCAGACCAGAACCCCCAGGGGACCGATGAGGCAGAATGTGTAAAGGTGTCAGACATGGTGGCCAAGCTGGAGTCAGAGTGCCTGAAGCACCAGAGTGTTAGAAGGGAAGGGTCCAGATCTGGGGGAGAGCTCTCACGCAACAGCCTCACGCGCAACAACCTCTCACGCAACAACAGCCTCTCGCGCAACAACAGCCTGCGGAGGAGGGTGGGCCGGGTGCTGCTGGCAGGAGCAGATGCCTTCTCCATCTCAGCCCAGCCACCACCACCTCAGTCTCCCACTGGGCCCCACCATGGACTAGAGGAGACGACCAGGGTGCCACACCGCCACATTAGTCCCTCTGCTGGCTATCCCTCTGCAAACACCAGCCACACGGACAAACTAGCTCCCAGCAGCTGCCGTGAAGCTGCTCAGTTGGCTTCCAGCACCTCTGACTCAGCCTCTCCGTCTCGCAGCATGGACTTTGGGTGTGGCGCCTCTGTCGTCAGAGAGCCAGAGGAGAGCTGTGAGGCCCAGGGCCTGGGGCAGCAGAAGAAGAACAGGGCTGTAGAGTCTGGGCAGAACCTGCACTTCCAGCTCCTGTCAGAGCAGGCCAGGTCCAGCAGTACAGAGAGCAGTAGTAAACTACAGTGTGAGGAGCCCCTCCCAGGCATGCTGTTCTTCTCACACACTCTGCCCTCACAGGTGGTACTTGAACACACACTCCCACACACAGTCAATACTCCCACCCACACACACACACCCCAGGAAATGAAATCCAGCCCTAAACCCACCAGAGACTCAGCAGAACCCTCCAAGATTCAGCCCTGTGACCCTTCTATCACTTCTCTACTCCCTGAACCCATATTGCACAGTGAGAACTGGGCCAAAGAGGAGGACGAGGCGGTGAGTGAGGGAGAGGGGAGTGATGTTAGCCGGTGTGAGACAGTGCCTTTCCCCCTGCGCCGCATGGTGTCTCACGAGTTCCTGGAGATGCGCTTTAAAATCCAGCTGCTTCTGGAACCCCAGCAGTACATGTCCTTCCTGCCTCATCACATCATCATCAAGATCTTCTGCCTGCTGCCCACAGAGAGCCTGGCCGCGCTCAAGTGCACCTGCCACTATTTCAAGTTCATCATCGAGAGCTACGGCGTGCGCCCCGCGGACTCCCGCTGGGTGTGCGACCCCCGCTACAAAGACGATCCCTGCAAGCAGTGTAAAAAGCGGTACGGGCGCGGAGACGTGTCCCTCTGCCGCTGGCACCACAAGCCCTACTGCCAGGCGCTGCCCTACGGCCCTGGGTACTGGATGTGTTGCCATGGTTCCCACAAAGACACGCCCGGCTGCAACGTCGGTCTCCATGACAACCGCTGGGTGCCCGCCTTCCATAGTATCAACATGCCAATCTATAAGAAACCCAGGGAGGTCTCTGAGGAGTAGTGGTACAGACAATGGGAGGAGAACTGACTTGACTTCTGTGCGCTTTATTTTGTCTGAGGGCTGATGTCTGTCTGTTGCCATATGTGCATGTGCATTTATTTGTGGGGAGTTTGAGGGAAATCATGTTGCTGGATCTCTTCCTTTACCACTTCCCCCTCCTGACCCCTAACCTCTGACCCCTCAGGTCCTCTGAGATTGTGAGCACTTTAACCGTGGTCAGAATTCTCAATCCTCAAAGGATTCTGTCAGGGTATTCTATTTACTTTTGGGTTGAAGAATAAACTCTGGTTCTGATAAGTGTGTGTTGAAGAGAAGAGCTTTAATGAGTCTTTGTCTTCAGTGTTGATGCTTAATGTGTCCCTCCTTACCATAGCTCTTTCCTTATGCATCAACTGACCGTTACATTGGAATAGATACTTTAGTCAAGGTAAAGCCTATCAATGTTATGCAGTGTATCCCACCCACAAGTGATTTACTCAGTGTGTGTTATGTTGTTTAAGTGAATACATACATGGCTGCAGGTCCTCGGTTTATGCAAAATGTGAATCAACCCTATTCCATATCCCGGATGCTTCCCAAATGGCACTTAATTCCCTATATAAGGCACCCACAGGGCTCTGGTCAAAGGTAGTGCACTATATAGGGAATAGGGCGCCATTTGGGTAATGGAATCTATATCCCCACTCCACTATATCAGGCTCCGGGTCAGAGAGGCTTTGTTGTTTTTGGATCTGATTGAAACTAGTTTGTTCTGTGTCCGGTTGTGTTTACATTGTACATAGTGCTACAGAGTCCTATATCAAAAACAGGGAGAATAAGTGTGACGAGCAGCAAGAGTATCTATGACTTGACTTGAATGCATTTATTAGCTTCAGTTTGGTAAAAAGAAAAAGGTATTTACCCTGTCATGTGTATATTGCTGAATGATATTGGGTGTTTTTTTTGCAGTGGGTCCCAGATGTATAACCCAGTCTGTAACCCATATGCTTATTACAGCTCGCATTTTTTTTTCTCTAACATTTTTTTTTATGTGTGTTGGAATTGGCATACACTTCCCTATATAATGCACTACTTTTGACTAGGTCCCATAAGGCTCTGGTCAAAAGTAGTGCGTTATTATATAGGGAAAAAGAGTGCCATTTGGGATGAGTTTGTTATTAATATCCCTCTTTTTATAATGCTATAACTTCTTGAAGGGAAACATGGGAAATGTCACCTCAGTGTTTCTGTTCTTTACAATGACTAACTGGACATGATCTAAAAGAAAAAGAATCAGGCTTGATGACAAATGGGAAAAATAATGGTCTCTAAAAGTAGTTTGCTCCCAGATATATATTTTTTTAACTTTGTTGTATATTCCTGCTGTATTCTCTGTAAATGCATTTTACTTCCAATAAAGCGCATTAATTCGGAGGTTTTAACTGTCATACCCTACCTTTTCATTGTCTCTTTTAAACTGGAAGGAAGTGTACCTGTCACAACATAAAATGTATTATTTTTCTTTAGTGAGTCTTGACTTTATGAATATATGGAGGGACTCCAGCCATGTCACTCCTTTCCATTTATCACATCTTGAGGTCATTCAATAACATTCGTCAATGTTGTGTTCTTCACAACTTAAGGTCTGTACTGTAGAGCTGGTTGGTATGCTTGCCTTTCACTGGGGCGAGGGGAATTGGTTAGGGTCCAGGTGTGTTGGAAAAGAGCACAATGGAATTATAAAAGCTTCATCTATGCCTTGCTGTGAAAATGAATTTCTGGAAGTTGATATTTAGTCATGTCAAACAGTTGAGGGAGATTGCTGGTCAATTTAATAATTTAATATAAAAATTGCTTTCTCAAAGGGTCTGGACTGTCCATTTTAAAAGGGAAGGTGAGATGAGTAAGCAATGTACCAAACAAAGGGTGTTAAGTCCAAGCCTGGTTCATATTGTCTGCCTCCTGAAATGGTCATATGCTATTTTTTTATTTCAGGTGCCTTAAGTCACAACCAGGGTATGACTAAGGCTTGGCAATAAAATGCATTAATATATTGTGGTTGCCAGTGGTTTTGATGCTGATCATCATCTAAATCCAAACTTGTTAGAGCTCTTTTAAATCTGAGTACTAGCAGGCATTGTGTATTTCATGTACATTGTAGTCTGTGCCTGCCTGCCTGCCATACAAAATAAATAGATTTACCAGCAAGCGAAGGTTACTATGGCTGGGTTTACACAGCCTAAATCTGAATCATTTTTTTCACTAATTGTTTTTTTTGACCAATCACAGATCTTTTTCACAGCTAATCTAATTGATCCACACAAATTAGTGGAAAAAAAGATCTGAATTGAGTTGCCTGTGTAAAAGCAGATTTTGTCAACTGTGGAACCTGTTTTTCTGGTTACAATAGTTTGGGGTTTGCAGTGCAGCTAACACTAATGCCCTTGAGTCCATCTGAACATAGTTGTACAAAACACTTGACTCCACTTAACACGTGCTTCTGGTTCAACGCAAACTTTTATGGAAGAGAAATCACATGAATCCTTTTTTTAAACAACCTATGCCACTAGTAGGTTATAAAGGTTATTTTATTTTTATTTCACCTTTATTTAACAAGGTAGGCAAGTTGAACAAGTTTTCATTTACAATTGTGACCTGGCCCAGATAAAGCAAAGCAGTTCGACACACAACAGAGTTAAACATGGAATAAGCAAACGCAGTAGAAAAATAAGTCTATATACAATGTGAGGTGAGATAAGGGAGGTAAAGGCAAAAAAAAAAAGGCCATGGTGAAGTAAATACAATATAGCAAGTAAAACACTAGAATGGTTGATTTGCAGTGGAAGAATGTGCAAAGTAGAGAGAAATAATGGGGTGCAAAGGAGCAAAATAAATACAGTAGGGTAAGAGGTAGTTTGGGCTAAATTATAGATGGGCTATGTACAGGTGCAGTAATTTGTGAGCTGTTCTGACAGCTGGTGCTTAAAGTTAGTGAGGGAGATATGAGTCTCCAGCTTCAGTGATTTTTGCAGTTCGTTCCAGTCATTGGCAGCAGAGAGGCGGCCAAAGGAAGAATTGGTTTTGGGGGTGACCAGAGAGATTTTACTGCTGGAGCGCGTGCTACAGCTGCTATGGTGACCAGCGTGCTGAGATAAGGGGGGACTTTACCTAGCAGGGTCTTGTAGATGATCTGGAGCCAGTGGGTTTGGCGACGAGTATGAAGTGAGGGCCAGCCATCGAGAGTGTACAGGCCACAGTAGTGGGTAGTATATGGGGCTTTGGTGACAAAACGGATGGCACTGTGATAGACTGCATCCAATTTATTGAGTAGGGTATTGGAGGCTATTTTGTAAATTACATCGAAGTCGAGGATTGGTAGGATGGTCAGTTTTACAAGGGTATGTTTGGCAGCATGAGTGAAGGATGCTTTGTTGCTAAATAGGAAGTCAATTCTAGATTTAACTTTGGATTGGAGATGTTTGATGTGAGTCTGGAAGGAGAGTTTACAGTCTAACCAGACACCTAGGTATTTGTAGTTGTCCACATATTCTAAGTCAGAGCTGTCCAGAGTAGTGATGTTGGACAGGCGGGCGGGTGCAGGCAGCGATCGGTTGAAGAGCATGCATTTAGTTTTACTTGTATTTAAGAGCAATTGGAGGCCACGGAAGGAGAGTTGAATGGCATTGAAGCCTGCCTGGAGGGTTAACAGTGTCCAAAGAAGGTCCAGAAGTATAAAGAATGGTGTCGTCTGCGTACAGGTGGATCAGAGACTCACCAGCAGCAAGAGCGACATCATTGATGTAAACAGAGAAGAGAGATGGTCCAAAAATTTAACCCTGTGGCACCCCCATAGAGACTATCAGAGGCCCGGACAACAAACCCTCCGATTTGACACACAACTCTATCAGAGAAGTAGTTGGTGAACCAGGCGAGGCAATCATTTGAGAAACCAAGGCTGTGGAGTCTGCCGATGAGGATGTGGTGATTGGTCATTAGAGATCTTCATTCAAGTTGTCTAGGGAAATGGTGCTTATTGTGACGTTTTGCATAAATGCATAATCTGTATTACCGTTGATTTCCAAATTTTGTTCCACAAGCCCCAAAGACAAAAGCAAACGCTTAAGACGTCCATCCGTCTGTAAATGCATGTCTAAAGGAGAGAACAGGCAATAGTAGAACACAGCGATCAGGTTCTATACTGATCAAAAATGTAAATGCAACATGAAACAATCTCAAAGATTTTACTGTGTTACAGTTCATATAAGGAAATCGGTCAATTTAAATAAATTCATTAGGCCCTAATCTATGGATTTCACATGACTGGGAATATAGATATGAATCTGTTGGTCACAGATACCTTAAAAATAGGTAGGGGCGTGGATCAGAAAAAGTCAGTATCTGGTGACCATTTCCCTCATGCAACGTGACACATCTCCTTAGAATCAAGATGATCAGGCTGTTTATTGTGGCATGTAGAATGTTGTCCCACTCTTCTACAAAAGCTGTGCAAAGTTGCTTTATATTGGTAGGAACACGATATCGTACACGTCGAGCCTGAACATCCCGAACATGCTCAATGGGTGAGGTGAGTATGCAGGCCATAGAAAAACTGGGACATTTTCAGTTTCCAGGAATTGTGTACAGATCCTTGCGACATGGGGCTGTGCATTATCATGCTGAAACATGGTGGCAGATGAATGGCACGACAATGGGCCTCAGGATCGCATTCAAAATGCCATCAATAAAATACAATTGTGTTCGTTGTCCATAGCTTATGCCTGCCCATACCATATCCCCACCACAGGGCTCTCTGTTGACATCAGCAAACCCACATGACGCCATACTCGTCTTCGGTTGTGAGGCCTGATGGACGTACTGCCAAATGCTCTAAAACAATGGAGGTGGCTTATGGTAGAGAAATGAACATTCAATTTGCAATTGCATGCACCCTCAACTTGAGACATCTGTGGCCTTTTGTACCCAGCACAAGGTGCACCTGTGTAATGTCATTCTGTTTAATATACCACACCTGTCAAGTGGATGGATTATATTGGCAAAGGAGAAATGCTCACTAACAGGGATGTAAACAGATTTGTGCATAACATTTGAGAGGAATAAGCTTTTTGTTCATCTTTTATTTCAGCTCATGAAACCAACACATTACATGTTGCATTTATTTTTGTTCAGTGTACAAATGAAGTAAGCCAAAGATGTGTCCCTTTATATCCTTCTCATTTATGCCACCTATATGTCATACCTGTAGTAGAACAGACCCACACAAACAGTTCAGGCACCCACGTTACTATAAAAAGATTAAGGGCTCCATTCAAACCATATCAAATGCAGCGATACAGAGTTCACAATATAAATTATTTAAAAGTAATTTCTGAATGAGCCAACATATGAAGCATTTACCATGAATGTAGTCTCCGCCAACGCTAGAACATTGCCTTTAAAATTTATATTGGGCTGTGGTGCCAAATTTCCACAAAATTGATTGAATAGAGCCCTAAATAAAAAGGAAAACAAGGTCACCCCCCCAGAAAAAGTACAAAGTTGTACAGCTTCAGTGGGGTTCTTTGTCCCAATCTGCTTCCATCACACAAACCTGACCGATAAGTAACAGCAATTGAAGTAAAACAAAGTGTGTCATAATTCTGAGAAGAACACTAAGGTCATGCCCCTTGTTTGGCATTTGTCAGTATTAAAAAAATCCTTACATGAACCATTTTGTAGTAATGCAGCATGAAGGTCATCAACTGCATCCCAAATGGCACTCTAATTCCCTATGTTTTGATTTATTTAACCAGGCAAATCAGTTAAGAACAAATTCTTGTTTACAATGACGGCCTACACTGGGCCAATTGGGAGTCTCATATGGCGGCGCCTGGAAGCAAACCAGGGTCTGTAGTGACGCCTCTAGCACTGAGATGCTGCGCCACTCAGTGTAATGCACTACTTTTGACCCCCAAAAAATAAACATTAAGAACTGACAATAAGTATGGGTACACAGGACAGTCCAGATGTCAGGAGGAAAGTAACAGGATAGAATGAAGCCACATTTGTACGTCTCATATCCAGTGCAATGCTGTGGCATTCCTTAGTCTTGACATTTTCAATCAACGTAAGTTAATGCAACTGCCGGTCCAGTCTCTTTTGAATAGTCTTCTCACAATCACTGGGATGGAGAGCAGAGCACCCAAAGTCTTTGCGAGAGAGACTACTCATTGAACAACAACGTCCCCAAAAGTCAGTCTTTCTCACTATAAACATTTTCACCAGAAGAATCACTGCTGCGATTTCAATGACACCTTTCTAGTAAAAACAAAATATCCCTTCTTGGTGGTTGCAGAGCAGGGCAGGAGTTGACTACAGGCAGAGAATGGAGCAGAACTCTCTCTGTGTTTGGGTATGTGGTATTCTGTATAGCTCCATCAGTCCAGCCTGTCCTGGGGTGTATTCATTAGAAACCAAATGGACTATAACAAGGAGGGACTAAATTAACTTGTCCAATAAGAAACCCTAGTTTTTATTCTACATTACAAAACGTTAATTTATATATATTTTTGCACTAATGAATACAACCCTGGCCAGTGAGCCTCCAGGCTTCTCTCCCTCAGCGCTGGCCGGTGTAGGCCCGGAACCAGGAGGTGACGGAGGCAGCTGCTGAGGAGATCATGCCCCCGGCCTGGCCCACAGGCTGAGACACCTGCATGGCCATGCTCTGGGACAGGTCCATGGGCTGGGAGGGGATGTCACAGAAGCGTGGGCTGGGGACCGTCTCCCAGTCTGTCCCCAGGTCTGTCTCCTCGTCCGTCACCATCTCGTCTCCGCTCTCCTCCGCAGGGCCGGCCGCCTCCGGCTCCACAAACTCCATGGAGTCCTCCAGGTCTGCAGTCACCTCGTATGGACCCGTCCTGCACAGAGGGAGATTGCGTCCCAAATGGCACCCTATTCAAAATAGAATGCACAACTTTTGACCAGGGATTTTCTTACCTGCCCAGGTTCTTGTTGTCAGGAGAGACTAGGAACATGATGTTCCTCAGGGTGTGGTGAGGGTGCAGCAGCTCACTCTCAACATGCTGCAGGAGAATACACAAAACTGGTAAGTGCAGGGTGTCCACCCTCAGTGTGGCTGAAAACTTACATTGGTGATGTAATCTCACTTCCTTGTCATAAAATACATTGTACAAAGACAAATATGATTCATGTTCTGAATGGTTCAGTAGGGTCTTTCTGTAACATATCATTACCATTATATCCCAAAAGTTGGATTTCGTGGCCTAATACATCTGCTAATAAGCGCTGAGCTCTGTTGACATAGCGGTGCGCTTTCTCACAGCGACTTAAGGATTATACATGGCTGTGGTGGTCGTCTGCAAAGTTGTTTCCGCGGATCGCAAAAAGCCAAATGAACTCACAGTTAAATGTAAAAAGCTCACAGTACACTCATTTCACACAGATTGGCTTGTTTTTGTCAGAAATCCAAATAAGAACTGGAATTTCACACTCTGTATGCGTGTATAAAAAGGTATAATGAAATCAAACGCGTATAGTAAAATACCAGGTCATGTCTCAAAATCAATACCCATCTTACCCCTATTTTGACATTGTAGCATTTGTGGCTCAAATCCCATTCAAGTCACAGGACCGATATTTACATTTTTCACATGTTCAAAACATCTATAATTGACTTTGTAAAGTTTCACAATCATTAAAAAAAAATGATTTCGATACTTTGGGGTTGTTTGGACATGAGCAAAAAATGCTAATATCGGTCCCATGACTTGAATGGGATTTGTGCCACGAATGCTAAAACTTTAGCATGTAGACACCATGCCAGAGAAAATAAACCAAAGCATGGATTTCTGTCATACTGTGCAAGCACTATGGACAAGGTAAGGAAACCAAATGTGTCATTTTGTAAATCTGGGTGAACTATCCCAAACACTGCTTAGAACTCAGAAGAGCAGCAGAACGGCAAGGGGAGAAAACAGAGGAACCATGCTCTGTAGTACCTGTGAGAAGCAGAGGTGAAGGATGTTGGTGTTGAGCTTGGTGACAGCACGGGTGAACCTGTACCTGCTCAGGCTGTCACCACAGAACTCACTGTTGCACAACTTCTTGGGCAGATTGACATCCAGGATATGAGAGAGGATGTTGATGAGCTGGGTAGCATAGCAAAGAGCTGCACTGATGGTGTGGGCTGGGTTGATGTGGTCCAGCTCTGGAAATGAAAGCTCTTAATGATCACAAATAGCCTTGGCACAGTACAAGTAAATATTGTAAATCGTTAATCTCCAAGGACAAGATGTTCCTCTCAATCAGCTAGTAGTTTCTTCTTTTGGTAAGTGTGTGGCGCTACAAAAGTATACTAAAATATATGCACTAACTGTACTGTAGGTCACTTTGAATAAAAGCATGCACTAAATAGCAAACGCAATCATTACATACGTATTTTACTAAAAAGTCCTACCTGGCCCCTCATTGGTGCTCTTGTCTTCCACCCAGCTGTAATAGGGGGAGCAGTCCCCGTTGCTAGGCAGCGTGACCCTGGGTCCGGTGATGCTAATGCTGGTTTCGCCATTCTGGTCGTCCCAGATCCAGCGCCCTGACAGGTAGGTGGTGCGACGGGCCTCAGCCAGCTCACTCACCGTGCTGGAGGTCAAAGCCAGGTCACACTCTGACAACATGTCTGCTGGGTCCCTGAGAGACAGAGGAGCAGAGAGGAACATCTCTAAAACTCTTCAACAAGTAGTTGAGAGGGCCTATACTTGATATCTATTGTTAAAGCATCAAATCCCTGGACAGACTATTGGTCCTGTCCTTGAAAAAAACTAAAAGCCCCGAGTCATATTCCAGCCAGCCATGGAGTAATACAGTATATAAACTAAACTCAGCAAAAAAAAGAAACATCCTCTCACTGTCAACTGCATTAATTTCAGCAAACTTAACGTGTAAATATTTGTATGAAACATAACAAGATTCAACAACTGAGACATAAACTGAAGAAGTTCCACAGACTTGTGACTAACAGATCTTGAATAATGTGTCCCTGAACAAAGGGGGGGGTCAAAATCAAAAGTCAGTATCTGGTGTGGCCACCATTAAGTACTGCAGTGCATCTCCTCCTCATGGACTGCACCAGATTTGCCAGTTCTTGCTGTGAGACGTTACCCCACTCTTCCACCTGCAAGTTCCCAGATATTTCTGTGTGTGTGTGTGGGGGGGAACGACAAAACCGCGACTAGTCAGTGAACAGAGCTTTTTGCCAGTCTTGTCTGGTCCAGGGACGGTGGGTTTGTGCCTGTAGGCGACGTTGTTGCCGGTGATGTCTGGTGAGGACCAGCCTTACAACAGGCCTATAAGCCCTCAGTCCAGCCTCTCTCAGCCTATTGCAGACAGTCTAAGCACCGATGCACCGATGGAGGGATTGTGCGGTCCTGGTATAACTCGGGCAGTTGTTGTTGCCATCCTGTACCTGTCCCACAGGTGTGATGTTCGTATGTACCGATCCTATGCAGGTGTTGTTACACGTGGTCTGCCACTGCGAGGACGATCAGCGCTCCGTCCTGTCTCCCTGTATCGCTGCCTTAGGCGTCTCACAGTACGGACATTGCAATTTATTGCCCTGGCCACATCTGCAGTCCTCATGCCTCCTTGCAGCATGCCTAAGGCACGTTCACACAGATGAGCAGGGACCCTGGGCATCCTTCTTTTGGTGTTTTCAGAGTCAGTTGAAAGGCCTCTTTAGTGTCCTAAGTTTTAATAACTGTGACCTTAATTGCCTACCGTCTGTAAGCTGTTAGTGTCTTAACGACCGTTCCACAGGTGCATGTTCATTCATTGTTTATGGTTCATTGAACAAAGATGGGAAACAGTGTTTAAACCCTTTACGATGAAGATCTGTGAAGTTATTTGGATTTTTACAAATGATCTTTCAAAGACAGGGTCCTGAAAAGGGGACGTTTCTTTATTTGCTCAGTTTATAAGAAACCCAGGGAGGTCTCTGAGGAGTAGTGGTACAGGCAATGGGAGGATAACTGACTTGACATCTGTGCACTTCCTTTCTTCTTAGGGCTGTGTGTGTCACCATATGCACATTTATTTTTGGGGAGTAAGGGAAACCATGTTGCTGATACTGATGAGGAATCGCGGGATCGCTTCCTTTACCACTTCCCACTCCCTCACAACCTTCTCCTGACCCCTGATCTCTAACCCCTCCTCAGGTCCTCTGAGATTGTGAACACTTTAACGGAGGTCAGAATTCTCAATCCTCAAAAGGATTATGTCAGGGTATTCTATTCACCCAGCAGTTGGTGGAGGGCACTCCTCAAACATTGAATAATTAGAGCAGTTTGCCAGTAGGAAGGTGTAGCAAGCTCATTGGATGGCTACAAGAAGCGTGTCTACAGTTATCTTGGCCAAAGGCTGTGGCCAACCAAGTACTAGCTCCGGGTGCCAATAATTTTGTCCAAGCATTTGTCTTTATTTTTTCAATTAAATTTGTAAACTTAAATAAAAATAAAAAATAAAATAAAAATAAAAATAAATAAAAATAAAATTGGATCTGCAACGTTGAAAATCCAATAGGCGACTATTATTTTTCAGCTTATTTGAAAAAAATATGAAATATATTAGCATCCAAATATATTTATACATATACATAAATATATACATATAAAGCCCTGCTGCATGAGGTACAGCATCACTGACCTGCTGCCCTGCTTCTCCTCCTGTGTTGGGAAGATGTGAGCAGTGAGCTCCAGGATGTGTCCCTTGCGGACCTCAGCCAGGTGATCCAGACGACCCTGCAGCTCCTTGCCCTTCTTCTCCAGCAGTTCTCCCAGCCGCTGGTTGTGTCTCTCGATCTTGTCCCTCTTCTCCTGGTGGCGGCTGGCCCGCCGCTGCAGCCTCTGGCTCTCCTCCTGGGAGCGAAGCAGCAGGTCCTTACCTGCGGGTGAGATGGACAGATACTATGTTGATTAATATGTTTAATGGACGCATCCCAAATGGAAAAAGTTGGACTATATATGGAATATAATGCCATTTGGGAAGCATCCAATGTCTTCCACTATTTCAAATGTCAGGTTTCATAAAGACATTACGCAGAAAGTATAAAGACAATACATTAAAATGTAAACACCCAGGGTCATTTGTCACCGATTTGAATGTCCGTTGGGGCCATGTAACTCACCACTCTTCACCTCTTCGTTCCCACAGCCAATGGCCTCCTTCAGCTGCTCAATCTTCATCTTGCATGACATCATCTTCCATTTCTGAATGAAACCGAACACATTACATTTGAAAAGAATAGGCAGGATATTGAAACATAGAAACACAACACAGACAGAGAGGCTACATCGCGTAGGGCAAAGTAAATTAAGTTGATCATGTTCTTGTGTGTTGTCATAACTTTGATTACCAGCTGATCTGCCTGGACCTTCTTATCCATGGCAGTAATGACCCTGGGAAAAGAGTGTAGATTTATTCATATGATTAATATAAGGATGAAACATTCCTGTATGCAGAAACGATTGAAAACAAAGAGCAAAGTAGTAAGATATTATTCAGTCATTTTTTAACTGCAACTGGTCTTTATTTATTTTTTTACCTCTGTTCAAGAAGATCTTTCTTCTCCGTCAGCATTTTAAGTCTTGTCAATTTTTCAGTGTATCTATAAAAAAATATATATTTAAAAAAAGTCATTAATAACCCAATGGCATGAACATGTTCTCTCTGATTGCAGCTCAGCAGAATGAGTGAAGTGCCCCCAACATACTCCAAGCACAGGAATTGAGTGGCTTAGAACTAGCTACTTTACAAAAACAAGATGAGATTCATTTAACTATAGAGAAACTAAAGTAACTGCCATTAGACTACTAGCTAGTCATTGAATTCTGGAAACTCACAAAAACATGATAGCACATGCCAATGTAAGTAAAGTATTAGGCCAATGACCCTTCACTAACAAAGAGCCGTGACACCACGTGTCATGAGTTATTTTTAGTTTCACTACGTTAGCTACGTGTTATGTTCCCCAAACAGTTACTGGGTGTAACGTTCCATGGTTCGCTTGTAAACAAACTACCTTGCTAGCTAGCCAACTAACAACGACCTGGTGTTAAGAGCTAACGTTTTGTTTATGGCAATGCTAGCTTCTTGTAAATAAAGCTAGCCAGCTATCATGTTTGTTCGATTGTTGAGTGCTAAAATGATTAGCTGATGATGCCGCATAAGTCGTCATCAGTGCCATTACTTAGAGCCGTGTTTTGAAGTTAGTTAAATGTTAACACGCACAGTTCGGGGTTTCTACCGTCGAAGTACACGAAATCCCCTGCCTGGATGCATCGGGCACAAGTCAGCCTGCGCCTGGCGGTGTTGCAGAGAGGACATCTCTCCACTGCGACATACAGACCCTCCGCGTCGTCCACCGACTCCACCATCAGTGATCCAGGGGAACCTGCGGTGGTTGTGGTGTGTAGGTGGTGCGAGCGAAGTGGTGGCCGAGCACCGGGCAGTGCTCCCAAAGTCCCTTCGCTAGGGCCGAGGGCTCGGACTTCGCTTCCCGCTGAGGATGCCATGGAACTGCCGTTCAAGCGCTAGCTTACCTAGCAAAATAACTGCTACTCTGGCTAACTACCTACATAACTACTGGTATACTGTCTGACACTCTTCGTTGCTTCTTGTTAAGGGTATACGGTCTTCATTTTCGGTTATTTGGCAAAGCCGGCTATTAGCTAACGTTACCTAGCAAACTGTGTCACTGTTTTTTTGCGTGACATGGTTTGTTTATGTACGAATGGTCACGTGACCACACGTATAATCTGAGTCCATGCACATATCTGTTTACTTTTGAATGTAGCTAATCTTTGTTTTTTTTAATATGGTCTATGCTACAGATAGATATAATATTTGCTGTATGGCAGGGATAGACAACTTTGATGGTGGTAGGGGGCACAAAAAAACAACTCCTCACCAAATTGCGAGCAAAACATTTTAGCAGCCACCCAATATTTACCAGTTTCTAAACCCAGAGGCGCAACATCGCGAGACTTCTGGGAACGCTTGCGAAACAGACCGTAATAAATGAGAGAAGTGAAACCTAGATTCGATCCAATGTTCAATTACTTTAAACTTGCTATTACTCTAACCTCGTGAGTGACAGACCCACGTTTTCGTCAAAAACGACTTTAGATTGAAGGAGTGCCTTTGATTTTGACGGGCTGCATATGCGCAGTTCGGTGCGAGTCGACTGTTAGACACGATGACGTGTATATAGGCATGAGTTTTAGCCACAGAGAACAATTCGATTTTTAGAGAGGTTTAGTTATAAAAAAAGAAATTAAGAAGCTTTGGTTTAGCAAGCCAACGTCGCAATCACAACGTCTAAAAGTGTGGTCGGGGATTTCTATTGGAGAAGCAGTTTCAGCCCATTTTCATACTGCAGCTACTGTCTTTTGTGCAATGTTACATTGTGCATTTTTTGCCATGGGGTGTAAAGAAAATGCCGTTTTAAAGCAAGTTTGCTGTAATTTGACACATTTTGATGGGGTAGAGAGGAGATTTAGCGATTTTATAACTAATTTCATGCAATTCTACTAATTTTGCCATGAGGCAGAGAGGAATATTTGCAGGTTTTAATGATATCTTTGAGAGAGACTAACATCAATGGGACCCCACAGCCTGTAATTCAATCATGATTACTACATTTAGAAAGCTGGCCGCTAGACTAATTTACCAATCATTTTAGCTGACATGGGCTAATTGAGTGACTGACAAACTGCTGATGCCAAATCAAAGTTTGTCACGTGCGCTGAATACAACAAATAGCCCTTACAGTGAAATGCTTACTTACAGGCTCTAACCAATAGTGCGAAAAAAGGTGTGTGTGGGTAAGTAAAGAAATAAAACAGTAAAAAGACATTTGAAAATAACAGTAGCAAGGCTATATACAGACACCTGTTAGTCAGGCTTATTGAGGTAGTATGTACATATGGTTAAAGTGACTATGCATAGATGATGAACAGAGAGTAGCAGTAGCGTAAAGAGGGGTTGGCGGGTGGTGGGACAATGCAGATAGGCCGGTTAGCCTATGTGCGGGAGCACATTGAATTTCACCTTGTTTATTCTAATATTCTCTCTTGCAACAGTAAATTGGAAATGTATCTGAGCCTTCAAATGAGGGGTGGCGGGCTTGTCAGTTGCTTATACCTGCTGTAAGGAGATGGTTACTTTACATGTGGATGGGATCAGTGTAACTCACACCTGTAATGTACACTCTGATATGAAAACAAGCATGTTTAATTATTACTAGCTCTAGAAAACCCTGTAGTTATCTACACACAGTTGACTACAATTCCAATGCTGTTTTAAATGTTAGTAATCATCACTTGCAAAACTTTAAACATGCGGATATTCCCCTTTAATCAACGAAAGGTTTTCACAAAAAAAAAATGCACTTACTGCAGTAGTTTGAACTGATCCATATGCTGTGTGTGCATCCAGTTGACGAACTACACTTCCGAGTTACGCTTACGCAGGTGTTCGGAGCACACTAGATAGCTAATTAGCACAGGTGGCTGCCTGTAAATAAGCGCTGTAATATGGCCACATGGGAACCCTAACCCTATAAAGGTGTGTAGTAATTGAACCTTTGGATTTAGAAAATATTTCTGATATGTTCCTTATGTTTCCAAAATCGTGCCGCAAGCGATGTGTTTTAACGTTCGAACGAGCGTTTGTGCTCCAAAACTCCCCCGCCAGAAGATGCTGTCAAAGATTTTTATAAATACTTCAAGATTTACCACAGCCTGTCGTTTCCAATGGGAGCACATTAATCATAGTTGGCAGAACAAGCAAGGAGGTGGGCAGAGCCAATCACGAGCTAGCAAGATCCCGTTGGCTCGTTCTAAATATTTGCATATTTCCGTTAGGGAACACCTACTCTGTGAGGTGCGCCAGTGCAATAACTCAATTCACCCTTGCATTCCTTCTAAACAATGGATTTTATTTTTAAACTTTGGCAAAGGGTAAAGTCAACAAAAATGTGTCAACTCTGTTCGTAACAGATTGTTGTTTTGGGAACAGAAATTGTAATTGAGATAAAGTTTCATCCATGAGAAAATTTGCCGAATGTCGGCCAAAATTCACTCACCACCATATTTGGTGGCAAGTAGAAATGCCAACCGGATGCTTCAGATTTATACATCTGTGATACTATCGTCAATAGGCGCTAAAGGTGCTTAGCGTCTACGAATGGGTTAGATGTATTACATGCAAACTTTGCTATAATTCATTTCTCTGAGATGGTCAATATTACATTACAGATTCATCCATCCACCATTACAAAATTATAAAAGTACATAAGTGCACCATACACACTTTCCACAAGTATAGCCAACACTCAAAATTATTATTTTTTGGACACATTCATGTTTGTAAATAAATGTAGATTCATTTTATTCACCCATATCAGCATTAGAATTGCACTACTTATTGCTTTCTGAATCCTTTCAGAATGGGGTAGATGTTCTCAAAGGCTTCATAGATCTCTCCACGTTCCTTAGCCCCTGAAAGAAAATGTACAGAAGATCTGGTTGCATTTTGTTAATGGAAACTTTACAATGTAAAAAGCAAGCATCTGAAGCATGTCAACATAGCATGGTGGTGTGTGGAAGTCAGACAGAGAAAACACCAGTGGTCAACATACATACCTGTCAGAACCACTTTTCCAGACACAAAGATCAGTAAGACAATACGTGGTTTCACCATACGGTAGATCAAACCAGGAAACAGCTCTGGCTCATAACTAGAGGGCCCAAAACCACACAGTTAGTTAAAGGGAGCCATTTAGAAACATCTAAATATATGGCTCTGGTTACAGGAGAATAGGTTGCTCAGTGCTCAGGTCTGGGGTATATTTGACTATGCTGTAAAAAAGAAAAAGAACATTTAATACTGGGAATCCTCTGAATATCAGTAGGTCCAGTGTGTCGGGTAGAGTAAGCCATAAGGCTATTATGAAAACCTTTAAATTAAACCTATTTGGGCTTAAACTCTACAAAAGAAAATGATAGTGGAGCCGCAAAAGCACTTCTGTGCAAGGGTGTTTATTTACACAGTCAAAACAAAACATGAGTACTGCAGCACTAATATACATAGTGTCAAATAAAATAAATTGATGCTCATGTATGGGGTCGGAAGGCCTCAAGCTCTTGTAATTGTCAAAGTATTCTTAACTGTACACTAAGTGTTTTACTCCACCCCCCCCCTGTAAAAAGGAATTAATAAAGGAAAACATTAACTTCAGCATTCAATCAACATAATGGACAGAATTTCTCTGACTAAAGGGGGTCAGTACTTTACAGAGCAGACACTCAATATGTCACAGTGAGTGTACCTGCTGAACTGCTGATGAGTCAGCACCAGACCCTCCAGCCGAATGGGGAAGCAGACATCACAACTTCCCACCATGTTCTGGATCTTGAAGTCCAGGAATTTGGCGGGAAAGCCCAATTTCTGCACCACACGGGCATACTTGCGGGCAGCCAGTCGAGACTGCTCCTCGCTGGCAGAATAGACAGCAAAAACAGGAGTTGCTTGAGGAATGAGGGGATCATCTTTATCCACTTTGGGACAAGGGCTCAATGAGCTCCCTCCCCTTTCTCCTATCCTTGAGCAATGACAGGTGTAGTACAGCAAATTATTTATTTAGAGTAAATCATCTAAGAGTGGGCCCTGGTAAATGACAGCGTATCAGTGTTCAATAGGGCACACCGTAACAAAACATCTTGCAACAGAAAATAAACATGTGCTTTTATTGGACAAATTCAGGTTATATGTCCCTGTTTCTTAACACTTTATTTTCTACTGAACATGGTTCATGGTGTCTGTGGTGAACTGTTCTTCCTCCTCACCTCTTGGCTCCTGTGCAGACCATCTTTCCGGAGCTGAAGATGAGTGCTGTGGTCCTAGGTTCCCGTATTCTCATAATGACAGCAGCAAAACGCTGAAACAGAGTACAATGCCCACATCATGGCATGACACCACCATATTGACTTAAACATTGCCTGGGCTGGGCATACTTTGATTACCTTGGGGTTGTACTCAGCGTTTCTGGCTTGAAGAGCGATGGATTTCAGGTCCAGTGGGCAAGCCAGATTCACTGTAGATACAATATTCCTGCACATAAACAACAAATGAGCTCACTTGCTAGCACTCATCAATATATAGAGACTAGACAACTAGGAGGCCTTTTGAAATAGTACCCTATTCCCTTTATAGTGCACTACTTTTAATCTGAGCCTATCCTGGCCAATACCTGTATAGTGCACTAATTCATTTCCTAGGGTCATATTAATTAGTGCAAACCATAGCAAAACGTTTCACAACAGAAACCATTTAGAGCATTTGGTGTAAATGGTTTACGTTGCACTAATGGATGGGATCCTGGTTATCGTAACATCCATCACGCACTGTAACATGGGGATTATTCCAGAACTCTCAGCCACTGGAGTCATGGGGGTCATAGGCGTCATGGGACAGAAGGTAGAGCCTCCCGTCATGGCCGACTGGTTAGGGTCAGTCTCAGCAGACTCCTCAGGTCTGTAGCCATCGAACACGCGGTCTTGTGTCATGTTAGCATTAGTAGCAGCATTTCCACAGGTGTCCTCTGGCAGGTCATCAGGCAGGAAGCTGAGATCCAGATCCTCCCCGATGTCCTTCTCTGGTTGGCTCAACGAGGAGAGAAAGGATGGGTCCTGGAGCTGAGGGGCGCCTTGCAAGCCCAGGTCTCCTTCAAACAGGAAGCCAGAGGCATCCTAGAAATCACACCAGAGAAGAAAAAAATGAGTGGAATTAGATGCATCCTTTAGTCAGTTTATCTTGTGTCACTTGTCGATGAGACCAAGTGGAAAATTAGGATAAAATACCTGTTGGTTGAAGTCATTTAAAATCAAATGTTGAGGGTTGAGGTCAATTTTGTTAATTTTACTGAAAGATACACAGACTTCTTTCCTAATACTCAGACTTCTTTCTGTTTACCCTGGCAATAAGGACCACTGGCTACTTACTGGTACATTTCCAATTGGGTCATCAAAATAACTCTCCAATGCTGAATCTTCATCCATGATTGATCATGTAGGAACAGAGCCAGGATTTTTTTAGCAACAAGTGGGAGCCTTGGGGGCGTTCATTGACTGACAGGCGGCTAAATTGGCTACAGGTGTGAATGTCTATGCCCTGCAGGAGTAGCCTGTTTCTGATAACTAGGCCACAGTACATTGTGTGCTGAGAATGATATTATAATGAACCACAGTAGGGATTTAAAAGTTTTGATGCTCACCTGATTCTCATGCTATTTTGATAAATAAAAAAATATATACAATTATAATATTCAAGTCTGTCAGCAGAAGAGGGAGACAACTTGAGATGAACCTTAGAAATCGTTTTGTAGAAGTAGACCGACACATGAGCATTACAGGAGGTAAACAACTATGTACAGGAGGTAAACAAATATGGAATTACTGTATTTTAAGATTTCTACACAAATACCGTCGAATATTACATCTTTTTTTCTATAAATAATGTTCCTTGGGACGTTTAGAATATTGAATTAGCAGAATTAGCCCCCAAATATGATAATTTTAAACTGAATTGCTTTAACGTGCAATGTAATGGCAGAAAATCTAGATGCAGTGAAAAGGTGTGACAGACTTTCCTCAGGAGGCACATGGTGAGTTAAAACGTTAAAAAAGGTGACATTTGTAAAACTGGACAATCCTTTGCAAGCTACCCACTGAAGCAATAATATGAAATAAATTGTGTTCCTTCTATCTCAATAGATTCCCACGATATGAGTTATATTACCCATAAAACCTAGCAGTCAAACATGGAAATGATTCCAATCATTTTCCCACCATTCATTTTTCCCATAGGGGATTTTTAGAAACACGTCAAATAAGAGCTGTGTTTCGTGTAGACTTACCCTGTCGTGACATTTTGATAAGAGTGTAAATCTCTCTAGGACAAGGTGACTTATCAATATATTCACCTGTAATTAACCCTCAAAAATGAAATGCTAATTAGCTGCTAATGTGGCTATTATAAAGAACTACAAATGCCATAATGATCTGGACAAGACTGACGAATCGAGGCAAATGTAAGAATCTCTGGATTAACTATTTTAGCTAAATGTAGTAATTAATAATACCTGTTAGCAAAGGTGTCAGCTAGAGATGATGTGCAGGAACTTGCAGGGATGTCTACTTTGATGCTAATTAGCATTTTCGAATCTGAGAGTAAATAGAACCGAATATATTGACAAAACTCACCTTATACGAAAGAGATTGACAGAGTTATCAAAATGTCACATCAGGGTAAGCCTACATGAAACAAAGCCCAAGTGCTGTCCCCACTTGCTTCAAGATGTCTACCATTGTTCATGTACCCAAGAAAGCAAAGGTAACTGAACTAAATGACACGATGAAGTGCTTTGAGAGGCTAGTTAAGGATCATATCCCTATCTGACACCCTAGACCCACTTCAATTTGCCTACTGCTCAAATAGATCCACAGATGATGCAATCGCCATCGCACTGCCCTATCCCATCTGGACAAGAGGAATACCTATATAAGAATTCTGTTCCTTGACTATAGCTCAGCATTCAACACCATACTACCCTCCAAGCTCATCATTAAGCTTGGGGCCCTGGATCTGAACCTAGTCCTGTGCAACTTGGTCCTGGACTTCCTGATGGGCCACCCTCAGGTGGTGAACGCAGGAAACAACACCTCCACTACGCTGATCCTGGGCCCCACAAGGGTGCGTACTCAGCTCCCTCCTGTACTCCCTGTTCACCCTGGACTGCGTGGCCACGCACACCTCCAACTCAATCATCAAGTTTTCTGACGACAACAGTAGTAGGCCTGATTACCAACAACAACAAAACAGCCTACAGGGAGGTGAGGGCCCTGGCAGAGTGGTGCCAAATAACCTCTCAATCAACGTCAACAAAACAAGGGAGTTGATCGTGGAATTAAGGAGACAACAGAGAGAGCATGCCCCGATTCACATCTACTGGACTGCAGTGGAGAAGGTGAATAGCTTCAAGTTCCTCAGCGTACACGTCAATGACAATCTGAAATGGTCCACCTCCACAGACAGTGTGTTGAAAAATGCAAAACAGCACCTCTTCAACATCAGGAGGCTGAAGAAATTCAGCTTGGCCCCTAAGAACCTCACAATCTTTTACAGATGTACTATTGATAACATCCTGTCGGGCTGTATCACCACCGCCTGGTACGGCAACTGCATCACCCGCAACCGCAGGGCTCTCCAGAGGGTGGTGCGGTCTGCCCAACACATCACCGGGTGCACACTGCCTGCCCTCCAGGACACCTACAGCACCCAATGTCACAGGAAGGCCAAAAAGATAATCAAGGACATCAACCACCCGAGCCACGGCCTGTTCACCTGGCGATCATTTAGAAACCGAGGTCAGTATAGGTGCATCAAAGCTGGGACAGAGACTGAAAAACAGCTTCTATCTCAAGGCCATCAGACTGTTAAATAGCCATCACTAGCCGGCAAACACCCGGTTACTCAACCCTGCACCTTAGAGGCTGTTGCCCTATATGCATAGACATGGAATCACTGGTCACTTTAATTGGAACACTAGTCACTTTAATAATGGTCACATAACGTTTTACTCATTTCATATGTATATAATGTACTCTACTGTATTTTAGTCAACGCCACTCAGACATTGCTCATCCTAATATTTAGATATTTCTTTACTCCATTCTTTTACTTTTAGATGTGTGTATTGTTGTAAATTACTAGATACTACTGCACTATTGGAGCTAGGAACACACAGGCATTTCGCTACACCCGTAATAACATCTGCTAAATATGTGTGTAACCAATCAAATTTGACTTGATTTATTTGAAATGTTTCTAAAATCCCCTATGGGGAAAAATGAATGGTGGAAAAAACGATTGAAACCATTTCCCTGTTTGACAGCTAGGTTTTATGGGTATTATGATACCTCTACTGTGGGGCTCTATGAAACAGTGCCAAATCAAGAGCAACCCCCATCCCTACTGGAGTTCTTCTTCTCCTTCAATATAATGGCGGTTTGCATACAAGCGCCATGCTCTACCAACTGAGCCACACGGGACGAGTTCAATGTCCTAGGCGCAAACAGCACCTCTTCCTTCCTAATCTGACCTTTGAATCTTGGTCCACCAACCTTTCTTTGGAGGGCATATAAATGCCGGCCCTTGGGCTCATAGTCCCATCACTTCTGCCACACATATATCAAAATGGCTCTTATCTTACATTTGGCCTCACCTTCAACTAGTACAGTACTGCCCTTTACTACAATAGTACTGTCTTACTACAACTAGTACAGTACTGCCCTTTACTACAATAGTACTGTCTTACTACAACTAGTACAGTACTGCCCTTTACTACAATAGTACTGTCTAACTACAACTAGTACAGTACTGCCCTTTACTACAATAGTACTGTCTTACTACAACTAGTACAGTACTGCCCTTTACTACAATAGTACTGTCTTACTACAACTAGTACAGTACTGCCCTTTACTACAATAGTACTGTCTTACTACAACTAGTACAGTACTGCCCTTTACTACAATAGTACTGTCTTACTACAACTAGTACAGTACTGCCCTTTACTACAATAGTACTGTCTTACTACAACTAGTACAGTACTGTCTTACTTCAAGTACAGTCTTACTACAACTAGTACAGTACTGCCCTTTACTACAATAGTGCTGTCTTACTACAACTAGTACAGTACTGTCTTACTTCAACAAGTACAGTCTTACTACAACTAGTACAGTACTGTCTTACTTCAACAAGTACAGTCTTACTACAACTAATATTGTACTGTCTGTTACGACAACTAGTACAGTCTTACTACAACTAATATTGTACTGTCTGTTACGACAACTAGTACAGTCTTACTACAACTAATATTGTACTGTCTGTTACTACAACTAGTACTGCCTGCTACTAGAACTAGTATTGTACTGGTGGTTACAAGAACTAGTACTGTACTGTTACTACAACTAAACTCAGCAAAAAAGAAACATCCATTTTCAGGACCCTGTCTTTCAAAGATAATTCTTAAAAATCCAAATAACTTCACAGATCTTCATTGTAAAGGGTTTAAACACTGTTTCCCATGCTTGTTCAATGAACCATAAACAATTAATGAACATGCACCTGTGGAACGGTCGTTAAGACACTAACAGCTTACAGACGGTAGGCAATTAAGGTCACAGTTATGAAAACTTAAGACACTAAAGGGGTCTTTCTACTGACTCTGAAAAACACCAAAAGAAGGATGCCCAGGGTCCCTGCTCATCTGTATCAACGTGCCTTAGGTATGCTGCAAGGTATGAGGACTGAGGGCAATAAATTGCAATGTCCGTACTGTGAGACCCCTAAGAAAGCTGATCGTCCTCGCAGTGGCAGACCACGTGTAACAACACCTGCACAGGATCGGTACATCCGAACATCACACCTGTGGGACAGGTACAGGATGGCAACAACAACTGCCCGAGTTACACCAGGAACTCAAAATCCCTCCATCGGTGCTCAGACTGTCCACAATAGGCTGAGAGAGGCTGGACTGAGGGCTTGTTGGCAGGGGGCTGTTGTAAGGCAGGTCCTCACCAGACATCACTGGCAACAAAGTCGCCTACAGGCACAAACCCACCGTCGCTGGACCAGACAGGACTGGCAAAAAGTGCTCTTCACTGACGAGTCAGTTTTGTATTACCAGGGGTGATGGTCAGATTTGCGTTTATCGTTGAAGGAATGAGCGTTACACTGAGGCCTGTACTCTGGAGCGGGATCGATTTGGAGGTGGAGGGTCCGTCATGGTCTGGGGCGGTGTGTCACAGCATCATCGGACTGAGCTTGTTGTCAATGCGGGCAATCTCAGCGCTATGCATTACAGGGAAGACATCCTCCTACCTCATGTGGTACCCTTCCTGCAGGCTCATCCTGACATGACCCTCCAGCATGACAATGCCACCATGCATACTGCTCGTTGTTCTGTGCGTGATTTCCTGCAAGACAGGAATGTCAGTGTTCTGCCATGGCCAGTGAAGAGCCCAGATCTCAATCCCATTGGGCACATCTGGGACCTGTTGGATCGGAGGGTGAAGGCTTGGGCCATTCCCCTCAGAAATGTCTGGGAACTTGCAGGTGCCTTGGTGGAAGAGTGGGGTAACATCTCATAGCAAGAACTGGAAAATCTGGTGTAGTCCATGAGGAGGAGATGCACTGCAGTACTTAATGCAGCTGGTGGCCATAGCAGATACTGACTGTTACTTTTGATTTTGACCCCCCTATGTTCAGGGATACATTATTCCATTTCTGTTCGTCACATGTCTGTGGAAATTGTTCAGTTTATGTCTCAGTTGTTGAATCTATGAGTTTAGTACTGTCGGTTACTACAACTTGTACTGAACTGCCTGTTAATACAAATCGTACTGTACTGCCTGTTACTACAACTAGTACTGCCTGTTACTACAAATCGTACTGTACTGCCTGTTACTACAACTAGTACTGCCTGTTACTACAACTAGTACTGCCTGTTACTACAACTCGTACTGTACTGCCTGTTACTACAACTCATACTGTACTGCCTGTTACTACAACTCATACTGTACTGCCTGTTACTACAACTCATAATGTACTGCATGTTACTACAACTCATACTGTACTGCATGTTACTACAACTAGTACTGCATGTTACTACAACTAGTACTGCCTGTTACTACAACTCATAATGTACTGCATGTTACTACAACTAGTACTGCATGTTACTACAACTAGTACTGCCTGTTACTACAACTCATACTGTACTGCCTGTTACTACAACTCATACTGTACTGCCTGTTACTACAACTAGTACTGCCTGTTACTACAACTAGTACTGCCTGTTACTACAACTCCTAATGTACTGCTAGTTACTACAACTAGTACTGCCTGATACTACAACTCCTAATGTACTGCTAGTTACTACAACTAGTACTGCCTGTTACTACAACTCCTAATGTACTGCTAGTTACTACAACTAGTACTGCCAGTTACTACAACTAGTAGTGTACTGCCTGTTACTACAACTCGTACTGCCTGTTACTACAACTCGTACTGCCTGTTACTACAACTAGTACTGCCTGTTACTACAACTAGTACTGCCTGTTACTACAACTAGTACTGCCTGTTACTACAACTCGTACTGTACTGCCTGTTACTACAACTAGTACTGTACTGCCTGTTACTACAACTAGTACTGTACTGCCTGTTACTACAACTAGTACTGCCTGTTACTACAACTCGTACTGTACTGCCTGTTACTACAACTAGTACTGTACTGCCTCTTACTACAACTTATACAACTTATTGAGTCTGTTAGGAGGATCACGTAACTTTTTTTTCTTCCTCAGTGAATTTCAGGTATGATATGGAGTATGACATCAAATACAGCTACTTCCAGCTGGTGGAGTCCCTGTCTGGAGCTGTGGGGCCGCTTTGACATCACATTCAATTAGTCTGATAATATACCAGCAAATGTCTGTATGGCTGTGTCTCAAATGGCATCTTATTCCCTTCGATAGGTAACATCCCAAATGGCATCTTGTTCCCTTCGATAGGTGACATCCCAAATGGCATCTTATTCCCTTCGATAGGTGACATCCCAAATGGCATCTTATTCCCTTCGATAGGTAACATCCCAAATGGCATCTTATTCCCTTCGATAGGTAACATCCCAAATGGCATCTTATTCCCTTCGATAGGTGACATCCCAAATGGCATCTTATTCCCTTCGATAGGTAACATCCCAAATGGCACCCTATGTAAATAAAGTTGTCTGAAAAACAAAGTTGAGTGTAATAAATCTGTTTTTATTCTCTGGCAGAGAGAGAAGTTCAGAGAGGGAATACAGTAAAAACACTGAGGTTGGTGCAAAACAGAAAACAGCTCACAAAATAGCTGAAAGGTGATCATTCCTAAAAGAGGAAAATGCTGGTCCATGATCTGCAGTTTAAGACAAGTAATCATCATAACATACAAAAGGTGAGATTAGAACTAGGGTCAGCTACAGGGGTACCAGTCAGTGAAAAAGAGCGGGATTGACTCTTTAAAAAGCCTAGGGTATGTTCAACCATGCAATCCTACTAAGGAACGAGCCAGTCAGTCAACCTCCATTCACCACCCTTCATGCATATATACTCATGCATACAAGCAGCAGAAAGTTACAAGGTATCTGTACTACTGTCCATTGAAATACAATCCTATGTCTTAATGAAGCCTCCAGTCTGCTAGATAACGTTACCGTTCTGAATATTGTCAATCAGATGGGGAAATACTGAATAACTAATAAACAGCAGAATAATTCATTCTTATTCTATACCATAACCCATGTCCTATCAGGGCTCAACTGCAATTTAAAATCTTGGCGGTCTGTCCATGCACATCCATCTAGTCATTTGTACATACAATGCTTTAATCAACAGTAGAAAGGAGTTACAGGCGTGGCACTTTGAAAGAGTAGAAGAACATTGGATCCCTGATCAGACCGTTTCTACCAAGATGTGAAAGTTTCCTAACAAGTAACAATAACTGAGAAAATACCCAGTACTGTATACACAGGTGATTAAAATATTGTTTGAGAGCACTAGTGTATTATAGCACAGCATATCATTATCCTGACAAGAGACGAGTGGTGGGAGGTGAGTGATTGGGCTGTCTGTCATAGCAGCTGGGCAGTGATTTAGGTCCAACAGCAGAGGGCAATGTTGTGCTTGTCTGCGGCCACAATTACCATAGCAGCAGCAGAACATAATAATTAGTCTGAGCCCTCAACTCACATACGTTCCACCATTATATACACACAGAGACCCTGAAGGTTCAGTTTAGTATCCTAAGCTATTACAAATACATTAATTTGACCTATGACCATTTTGATAGGAAAAAAAGTGCTTTATATTGTTACTGTGGTGGAACTGTACCAGAGACTAGGATAAAAACGTGAAGCCAATTAATGTTGAGGAATTGGTGCAGCAGAGCTCTGAAGAGCTATGAATGAAATATGTTCTCATCCTCAGGTAACCCAACACTAAGATGTCTCTATTCATTGTCACCAGAGAACACTTCTTCTCAATGTCATTTGATTCCCACAGCAGTAGATACATTTCAGTAGTTGCCTTTTGATTACAATTGAATATTATTTTGGTATTGCCTAACACATTTAGAACCATGAAAAAATATGGTTTGGACTTAAGGCACCCATTTCCTTGAAACATTTTTGTATTATTACTGGGAACACAATTCACACGTTTTATAAAATCATCCAGTAGAGTTGAAGAACGAGGAGACTCAGTTGATACAGTATATCTTCAAGGTCGTCTGTTTTTTTGCATGTTGGTCCCCCACTGATGACCTAGCTCTGGCACAAAACATACTGACACCAGTATCAAAACAAACTGTACAACAAGAGGCTGAAAAACCCTTTGTAACATGGACCTTTTACAACATAATAAATACAACCGCACATCACACACCGACAGGGCCTCTCAAAACACAATGTATGAACTCATCCACTAAAACATTATGTCTGATAATCTGGCTTCTAAGACTTGGAAGGGTCTTGTGTTCCACTTGTAGTTTTGAGGAGGCTATGATCTGGTCCAACGTGGTGGTGGGTGAGAGCCCTGGTCGGGACAGGGACACCAACACAGAAAGTTTAAATTGTAGCGATCACAATTGTATTGTTTTAAATCACTGGGTCAGGAAAGGTATTGAACAACACCACCCTTCGATTCTCCAAAATGTTCTGCTACTTCTACCCAAAATGATAGCCCGTATCAAATGTAGCAACTATTCATATTTCCTTAATCTAGGGGAGATCTAGAGTATGTAACACAGGGCATAACCGCTAATTACTTGTGTATTAGCCTCATGCTAACTTACTTAAAACAAAGTAGCAGGGCACAATATTTGGCAACATGGGTGAATAAAACAAGTGGTTGTGAGAGTGCAGTTATCTGGTAGGTGACACGCAGAGGGAGGAAGGTTGGTGAATGACAGTCTGTAGTGCAGCTTAGCCACACTGGGAATGAATGCTGAGGCATCGATCATCCTGAGGGGTCTCCCTACAGTACCAGTATCTGTGCTGTTGGCATGTTAGTGTTATACGTTGGGCCATTACAGTGGGCCTTTGTGCTGACTGCAAGCCTCACCATCGCGAGAGAGATCGAAGTCCTTTAACAAAGAACTTGTAAAAAAGATGTCCCTCATGAATATTTTAATTTGTTCATCTTCAAAAAGTTGATTTAAATAACAAGTACTGTAGTAGGTCCACTGATCAATCAGCTCTGCAGATATCCTTGCACAATGGCTTAAAATTCTACATTTGCCAGAAGGTTTGTTGGTTCAGTCTTAAAGGATGGGGTAAAATAAGATGCCTCTCCCTTGAGATGTCTCTAGGAGACCTGATTGTTGTCCAGCCTCTTCTCCACAGCTTTGAGGAGGAGCTCAGAGTACTGTTCCAGCAGAGCCAGAGTCCTCTCCTCCCCTGAGCCTGATCCCCCTGTGCCTGGTCCTACAGGCCGGCAGCCCAGCATACACAGGGAGCCTCCTGCTGCCGGTTCTCCAGAGGGGGATGGTAGTGAGCTCTGGGACAGGGAGCTCAGCTCGGCCCTCACAACCTCAAAGGCCTCAGACAGGACCCGGGCCATCTCATGCTGCTCCTGCCTGGAGGCTACAGGCACACTGTTCACCTGCAAGACACAGACATTACCACACAAATGAAGTGTATGGAACTGTTCTAAGATGTTGTTGTACATTAATTGTTGTATATCAACAGCACATTTCATCTCTGCATCTCCCAGACAGAGATAGTGGTCTATAAAATAGTAGCCTTTCAGTGAGTGACTCACCATCCTGTAGAACTGGGAGGCCTTCCTAAACGAGTTCTGTAGCTCGCTGGCCAACACCTTGCACGACTCCATACTGAGAGAATCGTCTATTTAAGAGGAGAGAGTTGTGATACATTGCTAAGGGTCGCGCTGCTTAAACCAACAACTACAAGACAATAGGTTATTGGGCAACAGTAGGGCAATATGCCAATATAAGAAACATGTTGTCAACAATATGTAACCATAGAATTTGGTATGTGTGATCTTTTACACAAGGGACGGAAACACAGCAGGACAAGGACCAATGTTAAAAAGTGAAAAAGCGAGAGATGAGACCAAGAGATTAAGAGAGTGGTAGAGTGAGAGAGAGAAAGAATGAGAGCCTCACCAATCGAGAGAAACCGGTTAAGTGACGGAGGACATGGACAGGGTGAAGGTGAAGGTGAAGAGTACATGGGGGTGGAGACAGCAGGCCACAGTGCACCAGTAGTAAAGAAGTGCTTGGTGCTGGTCAGGCCCAGACGCAGAGATGACAGGGTGAAGGAGGGAGAACGCTGGAGCAAACCTGTGTGGTCCTGGCCGGGCCCTCGTTGTGACAGCAGGTAGACCGGATTGCCCTGACGAGACAGCTCCGTCACGGGGCTCTCCTCCTGGGTCAGGACCTGGCTTTCCTCTGTCTTTGGCTGTTCCAGTCTGTTGTCTACAACAAGGGCCTCAGGACGCAGCTCCACGGTGAGACCAAGCTGCTCCGCCTCAGGGCTCAGCACTGGGCTAGTCTCCCAAGGAGCAGCAGGGGAGGGGGACAGTGCAATGACTAGCTGGACGTTGTTGAAGAGCAGTGGTGGTTGATTCTGGCCCTGCTGGGGCAATGAGCTAACTGGGGATCTGGGGGAGAGGTTGTCCTCTTTGACAGTCTTGGAGGAAGTCGTGGTGGTCTTGGAGGTACCGTTGGGTGTGAAGACTGCCAGGGAGGGCTTGTCTGGGAGGGACTTGGAGATGTCCAGGTTGAGCTGGGGCTGGGTGCTGCACGTCAGCTTGGCCTGCAGACTCTTGGTGGTTGGGTTAGGGTTAGCTATGAGGTTGGGGATAACAGCAGCTTGGGGCATGGCTAAACCCATCCCTGAGAGGGAGGAGGACACCGAGGAGACCATGGCCACTGGGAAAGATGCTTTAGTACTCGGACTCTGGGAGGAGCAGCTCTGACTCTTGGTCGTTGGAGGGTTGGAACTACTTCCAGACCCAGACTCCTCCTCAGTCACGTTTAGGTTGTCTCCCATGGACACGGAGCGGGACATCTTGGCCATGGAACTGGTGGTGGGGCTCATGTAGGAGCAGCGGGACTTTAGGCTCCTGGGCATAGTGGCTGTGCTGTGGCTGGTACTGGTGTTGTCCTGAGGCTGGGGGAGGTGGGGCTGCAGAAGGGGGCACGCTGGGCAGTGTGCTGCTGGGGGTGGTGGGGAGTGTCACTTGACCCTCGCTGGCCTGGGAGTGATGGAACTGGGAGTGATGGAACTGGGAGTGATGGGGCAGGGGGGCCACCTCCTTGGAGGGCCGAGACAGGGTTAGAGGCATGTCTACTGGTAACAAGAGAGAGACAGAGAATAAAGGTAAGTGATTAGGCTATGCAGGCCAGGGCGGCAACATCTGTCTCTTATCAGAAATGGTTTTAGTCATGGGAATATTTGGGAACAGATTTCCGAAATTAAACTAATTTGTAGCTGAATTCCTGGTGATTTCAGAATTTTTTTGGTCCGCAAGCCGCATGCTGCCGACCAATGTTTTACACTGGTCCCTAGTGTCTGGGCTGGAGCGTCAAGTCACTAGCTCTGCTGGTCGGCTACTACAAAGCAACCTAGACGTCCGTTTTGGGCAAAAATGTGTATTTATTATGAAGTTCGATCCCCACAGTGAATTCTTTTCAAGTTTGCTCCAAATCGAGATCTTTAATTAAACAGTGATCCGTTCTGACATTTTTTTTGTCTCACAGGACCACGTGCTCACACAGACCCAATCACGGACCGGGCAGGCTACGAGGAGGCTTGCGCTCTCATGCCATAGACATAAGGTTGTTGCTCAGGCAGGATGAATACGACTACGTCGACCATGATCCTTTGCTGGGCAACATGAAGCAATATGGAGCACTACAAATTAAAAAAAGTTCCGGCTTCATGAGCCATCGGGAGTTTCCCATAGGGATATGTGGATGACGTCAGCGCCATCACTATCTACTGGTTTTATACCGTACATAGAATATAAGATGAGGACCTTTTAAATCATAACATTGTCCCGCAATACATTATCATAACATTGTCCATTAATACATTATCATGACATTATCACAATCCCTTCCTTAGTGTCTCACCCTCAGTGTGCAGGTTCTGGACTGACTGGGACTTCCTCATGCCTGTAGTTGTGAGGTGAGAGGCTGCAGCCTTGGTCACAGGGCTGACCATCCTACGGGAGTCCACTGCAGGGTTAAACAGCTTCTTCCTCAGAGGAGAGGCCCGCAGATTAAGAAACTTCTCCATAGTGTCCACTACTTCTAGTCTCCCGGTGGGGCCCTTTTGAGAGTCTTCTGAGACCTTCCTCTGGCTATGGCCTTGGCTCTGGTCTCTGTCCTGGTTGTGCTCCATGAGAGGCCTCACCTGAGAGACCAGGGGCTTCACCACACCGCTGCCTACCTTCCCCTCACCAATGCTCTTAGATAGGAATGGAAAGGAGGTCCTGCTAGAAAGGAAAAACTACGAGTCATTCAGCTGGGACTGTTTGTCAAAATATTCAGTTGATTTAAAATGATATCTCACGTTTGAGATAAATTAGTATGGGTTAAGTGATTTTCTTTGATCAACTAACTGGCATACCTTCCAGTAGAGCATTGAGACAGGAACTTGGAGGAGATGCTGATATTGTCAGGGGTGGCAGCTCTCGTCGGACTCACTGACAATCAGAGAGGATTAATACAATTGATACATCTGGAAAATAGTTTAATTATTACCGTGTGTGTCTTTGTTATGTGTAAACTACTATGTCTCATGTACTCCTGGCAGCACAATCAATTTCCCTGTGTGGACAATAGTCTCTGGGTGCAGCCCAATATATTTATTTTCTCTTGAAGTGTGCACGCGTTCACTACTTCTATTTACAAAAGCATTGGATTGGTGGAGGCAGGGGATAGTGGGAGTTTCCACCAACATGTCTTATACCAGCCAAGGAGAAGGTAACTGGGATGTAGACTCTGTTCTTACCTGGGTCGTTAAGCTCAGCCAGGTTGCCAAAGTGCTGTTTGAGGAAGGCCTCCTGGTCGGGGGTCTGGGGTACTACCGTCACCCCCTTGGCATCTCCCCTCCCTACGCCCCCCTCCTCTTCCACCTCCAGTTCCTCCAGGTCCAATTCAGAGGAGTTCCCATCCACACTGAGAGGCTCCGTGGGCTCAGGGTCTGACACACAGACAATTTGATTAACTAGTGGAGGTACGTTGCATAAAAACGTCCACAGGGAAACTGTGTGTGTGTGAGCCCTGTGTGTGTGTGTGTGTGTGTGGTTGTGTGGGGCTCACCCTCTCCAGGAGGCTGCTGCTGACTGTCTGGGCTGAACAGTCTGCTGTTGGAGTAGTCCACAGAGCAGGCGCTGTCTGGGCTGTGTTTGTCATGGTGGCCCTGGCTCCACTGGTTGTAGTTCTGGTACCCCTTCACACTCCTGCTGGGCCCAGGCAGCAGCTCCTTCACCAGGTACTCACTACAGAGAGAGAAACACACCTAGTAGAGTAAGTTTACTAAAGTGCTAGGATGCATCCCAAATGCCACCATATTCCCTATACAGTGCACTACTTATGACCTGGGTCCATAGGGAATAGGGTTCCAAGTGTTACTACACAATATAACAGCAATTGATGAAACATTACATAGTGAAAACAACATTCCAGACCCTAAGTATCTGGATATATGGATTAGATGGTACAGTATGTACAGTGCCTTCAGAAACTATTCACAGTCCTTGAATTTGCCCACATGTTGTTGTTTTACAGCCTGAATTTAAAACTGATTAAATTGAGATTGTTGGTCACTGGCCCACACACAATACCCCATAATGTCAAAGTGGAAGGATGCTTTCTAAATGTTAACAAATTAATAAAAAATGAAAATCTGAAATGTCTTGAGTCAATATGTATTCAACCCTTTTGTTATGGCAAATCTAAATAACAAGTCACATAATAAGTTACATGGACTCACTCTGAGCACAATAATAGTGTTTAACATGATTTTTGAATGACTACCTCATCTATGTACCCCACACATACAATTATCTGAAAAGTTCCTCAGTCGAGCAGTGAATTTCAAACACAGATTCAACCACAAAAACCAGGGAGGTTTTCCAATGCCTCGCTAAGAAGGGCACTTATTGGTAGCTGTGTAACAATTAAATAAACCGACATTGAATATCCATTTGAGCATGGTGATGTTATTAATTACACTTTGCATGGTGTATCAATACACCCAGTCATTACAAGAGATACAGGCGTCCTTCCTAACTCAGTTGCCGGAGAGGAAGGAAACCGCTCACGGATTTCACCATGAGGCCAATGGTGACTTTAAAACAGTTACAGAGTTTAATGGTTGTGATAGGAGAAAACTGAGGATGGATCAACAACATTATAGTTACTCTACAATACTAACCTGAATGACAGTGAAAAGAAGGAAGACTGTACATAATACAAATATTCCAAAACATACATCCTGCTTGCAACAAGGCACTAAAGTAATACTGCAAAAAAAAATATTGCTAAGCAATTCACTTTTTGTAATTAATACAAAGTGTAATGTTTGAGGCAAATCCAATACAACACATTACTGAGTACCAATCTCCACATTTTCAGGCATTGTGATGGCTGCATCATGTTATGAGTGTGCTTGTAATCGTTAAGGACTGGGGAGGTTTTTAAAGAAAAAAGAAATGGAATGGAGCTATGCACAGGTAAAATCCTAGAGGAAAACCTGGTTCAGTCTGCTTTCCACTAGACACTGGGAGATTAATTCACCTCCCAGCAGGACAATAAACTAAAACACAAGGCCAAATCTACGTTGGAGTTGTTTACCAAGAAGACAGTGAATGGTCCTGAGTGGCCGAGTTACAGTTTTGACTTAAATCTACAGCCTGAAAATGGTTGTCTAGTAACGATCAACAACCAATTTGACAGAACTTGAAGAATGTTGAAAATAAGAAAAAATGGGCAAATGTTTCAAAATACTGGTGTGGAAAACTCTTAGAGACTTACCCAGAAAGACTGACAGCTGTCAGAGACTTACCCAGAAAGACTGACAGCTCTCAGAGACTTACCCAGAAAGACTGGCAGCTCTCAGAGACTTACCCAGAAAGACTGGCAGCTCTCAGAGACTTACCCAGAAAGACTGACAGCTCTCAGAGACTTACCCAGAAAGACTGACAGCTCTCAGGGGACTTACCTTGAAAGACAGCCGGAATCACTGTCAAAGGTGCTTCTACAAAGTATTGACTGAGGGGCATGAATACTTATATAAATTAGATATTTATTTCATTTGAAAGAAATTTGCAAAAATGGCTAAAACAATGGCTAAAACACTTTGTCATTATGGGGTATTGTGTGTAGATGGGTGAGACAAGAAATCAATTTAACACATTTTGAATTCAGGTTGTAACACAACAAAATGTGGAATAAGTCAAAGGTATGAATACTTTCTGAAGGCACTGCATTTAGTATACAAACTAGAGTATATGATATGTAGGGGCCAGGAGTCTTACCATGTCAGAGAAAACTACAGGCCCCAACTATATTGTATGTGTACTATGATAAGGCAGTGATATACATCAATGGTGTAATGGAGAGATTGTAGAGATCCAGGAGAAAAAAGGTAGAAGCTGTGTTTACCTGACGGCTCATTTATTGATTGATTAATTTGATTGATTTACCTGCCGGCTAAGCTGACCCTGTCCTCAAAGCCGTCGGGGTACAGCACTGGGCCTGTCTCTGTGTCAGGTGTCTGTGGAGAGAGCATGATGTATTTGGGCCGCTGCTGGGACCTCTGCTCAGACTCCCCCTGCAAGAAAGACAAACATGAGAAAATACTACGAATCATAAAACATCACCTGAAATAACTGAATTGGACCTCACAATCCTCAATACACAAAATATGGATGAGAGTACCATGGTTTCATCCAACCTATTTTGTGACCCATGATTGAACATTTAGAAGTAGTAAATCCATAGGTAACATAGATGGAGTAATACATTGTCTATGCACTGTATCAAGCAGGGCCAAAGTAAGGTCAGGTGGCTGATCTGTGTTAAATTAACTCACCCATGCAGTGAGGGGTTGCAGGCTGATGGTACTGCCCAGCTCTTCCTCTCTGAATAGGTCTCTGAAGGAGTCAGAAACAGGCTGGGTCTGGGTCTTAGTGGGGGAGGAGGGGGGCATGGCGAAGGAGTCCAGCTGTCTGAGGTCTAACATGGACTTGACCATCAGATCCATGCTGTCCATGCGTCTGGACCAGCGGCGCCGCGGACGAGGACCCCTGTCCTCAGAGTGGTGACTGCCCTGGGAGGACCGCCTGCCAAAAGAGTTCTCCTACAGGACGGACGGACGGACACACGCACACACGAGTTGTGAGCCTACAGTTTATAGTGGGAATATTCACAGACCATGTCTGAATTAAATTTCTACTTTACAAGTGACAAAAAGAAGAGCGAAAATACATGGGAGACAAGGCTGGGGGCAGAGATGACTGAGGAAAGGCTGGGGGCAGAGATGACTGAGGAAAGGCTGGGGCAGAGATGACTGAGGAAAGGCTGGGGGCAGAGATGACTGAGGAAAGGCTGGGGGCAGAGATGACTGAGGAAAGGCTGGGGGCAGAGATGACTGAGGAAAGGCTGGGGGCAGAGATGACTGAGGGCAAGGCTGGGAAAGGCAGAGATGACTGAGGAAAGGCTGGGGGCAGAGATGACTGAGGAAAGGCTGGGGGCAGAGATGACTGAGGAAAGGCTGGGGGCAGAGATGACTGAGGAAAGGCTGGGGGCAGAGATGACTGAGGATGACTGAGGAAAGGCTGGGGGCAGAGATGACTGAGGAAAGGCTGGGGGCAGAGATGACTGAGGAAAGGCTGGGGGCAGAGATGCCTGAGGAAAGGCTGGGGGATGACTGAGGAAAGGCTGGGGGCAGAGATGACTGAGGAAAGGCTGGGGGAGAGATGACTGAGGAAAGGCTGGGGGCAGAGATGAAGGCTGGGGGCAGAGATGACTGAGGAAAGGCTGGGGGCAGAGATGACTGAGGAAAGGCTGGGGGCAGAGATGACTGAGGAAAGGCTGGGGGCAGAGATGACTGAGGAAAGATGACTGAGGAAAGGCTGGGGGCAGAGATGACTGAGGAAAGGCTGGGGGCAGAGATGACTGAGGAAAGGCTGGGGGGCAGAGATGCCTGAGGAAAGGCTGGGGGAAGAGATGACTGAGGAAAGGCTGGGGGCAGAGATGCCTGAGGAAAGGCTGGGGGCAGAGATGACTGAGGAAAGGCTGGGGGCAGAGATGACTGAGGAAAGGCTGGGGGCAGAGATGATGAGGAAAGGCTGGGGGCAGGATGACTGAGGAAAGGCTGGGGGCAGAGATGACTGAGGAAAGGCTGGGGGCAGAGATGACTGAGGAAAGGCTGGGGGCAGAGATGACTGAGGAAAGGCTGGGGGCAGAGATGACTGAGGAAAGGCTGGGGGCAGAGATGACTGAGGAAAGGCTGGGGGCAGAGATGACTGAGGAAAGGCTGGGGGCAGAGATGACTGAGGAAAGGCTGGGGGCAGGGAAAGGCTGAGGGCAGAGATGACTGAGGAAAGGCTGAGGGCAGAGATGACTGAGGAAAGGCTGAGGGCAGAGATGACTGAGGAAAGGCTGGGGGCAGAGATGACTGAGGAAAGGCTGAGGGCAGAGATGACTGAGGAAAGGCTGGGGGCAGAGATGACTGAGGAAAGGCTGGGGGCAGAGATGACTGAGGAAAAGCTGCTACAGAAAGACTGCTGCTACTAACCCTTTTCAGTTCATGAGAGTTGTGCTTTTCATCTGAGGTGTCTGAAAAACAAACACAAAACCAATTGATATCACGTGTCCTGTCAACATTGTGAAGAACCACATTCTTAATACTGCAGCTATATTGTTTGCTTGTGTACATACAGTACCAGTCAAAAGTGTGGACACACCTACTCATTCAAGGGTTTTTCTTTCTTTTAAAAATTTTCTACATTATAGAATAATAATGAAGACATTAAAACTATGAAATAACACATATGGAATCATGTAGTAAGCAAAACAGTGTTAAACAAATCTAAATACAGTTTAGATTTTAGATTCTTCAAAGTAGCCACCCTTTGTCTTGATGACAGCTTTGCACACTCTTGTCATTCGCTCAACCAGTTTCACCTGGAATAATTTTCCAAAAGTCTTTTGAAGGAGTTCCCACATATGCTGAGCACTTGTTGGCTGCTTTTCCTTCACTCTGCGGTCCAACTCATCCCAAACCATCTCAATTGGGTTGAGGTCGGGTGATTGACTTAGAATATGTGGATAACTACAAATACCGAGGTGTCTGGGTAGACTGTAAACTCTCCTTCCAGACCCACAACAAACATCTCCAATCCAAAGTTAAATCTAGAATTGGCTTCCTATTTTGCATCAAAGCATCCTTCACTCATGCTGCCAAACATACCCTTGTAAAATTGACCATCCTACCAATCCTCGACTTCGGCGATGTCATTTACAAAATAGCCTCCAATACCCTACTCAACAAATTGGATGCAGTCTATCACAGTGCAATCCGTTTTGTCACCAAAGCCCCATATACTACCCACCATTGCGACCTGTACGCTCTCGTTGGCTGGCCCTCGCTTCATACTCGTCGCCAAACCCACTGGCTCCATGTCATCTACAAGACCCTGCAAGGTAAAGTCCCCCCTTATCTCAGCTCGCTGGTCACCATAGCATCACCCACCTGTAGCACGCGCTCCAGCAGGTATATCTCTCTGGTCACCCCCAAAACCAATTCTTTCTTTGGCCGCCTCTCCTTCCAGTTCAGTGCTGCCAATGACTGGAACGAACTACAAAAATCTCTGAAACTGGAAACACATATCTCCCTCACTAGCTTTAAGCACCAACTGTTAGAGCAGCTCACAGATTACTGCACCTGTACATGGCCCACCTATAATTTAGCCCAAACAACTACCTCTTTCCCTACTGTATTTATTTTACTTATTTTGCTCCTTTGCACCCCATTATTTTTATTTCTACTTTGCACATTCTTCCACTGCAAATCTACCATTCCAGTGTTTTACTTGCTATATTGTATTTACTTTGCCACAATGGCCTTTTTTTTGCCTTTACCTCCCTTATCTCACTTCATTTGCTCACATCGTATATAGACTTGTTTATACTGTATTATTGACCGTATGTTTGTTTTACTCCATGTGTAACTCTGTGTCGTTGTATGTGTCGAACTGCTTTGCTTTATCTTGGCCAGGTCGCAATTGTAAATGAGAACTTGTTCTCAACTTGCCTACCTGGTTAAATAAAGGTGAAATAAATAAATAAAAATTGTGGAGGCAAGGTTATCTGACGCAGCACTCCATCACTCTCTTTCTCAGTCAAATAGCCCTTAAACAGCCTGGAGGTGTGTTGGGTCATTGTCTTGTTGAAAAACAAATGATAGTCCCACTAAGTGCAAACCAGATGGGATGGCGTATCGCTGCAGAATGCTGTGGTAGCCATACTGGTTAAGTGTGCCTTGAATTCTAAATAAATCACTGACAGTGTCACTAGCAAAGCACCCCCACACCATCACACCTCCTCCATGCTTCACGGTGGGAACCACACGTACGGAGATCATCCGTTCACCTACTCTGAGTTTCACAAAGACATGGTGGTTGGAACCAAAAATCTCAAATTTGGACTCATCAGACCAAAGGACAGATCTCCACCGGTCTGATGTCTATTGCTCGTGTTTCTTGGCCCAAGCAAGTCTCTTCTTCTTATTGGTGTCCTTTAGTAGTGGTTTCTTTGCAGTAAATCCCCAGATTGACTGAACTTCATGTCATAAAGTAATGACAGACTGTCGTTTCTCTTTGCTTATTTGAGCTGTTCTTGCCATAATATTGAGTTGGTCTTTTACCAAATAGGGCTATCTTCTGTATACCACCCCTACCTTGTCACAACACAACTGATTGGATTAAACGCATTAAGAAGGAAAGAAAATCCCACAAATTAACTTATTTTGACTGGTACTGTATGTTAAGTGAGATATCAACCTGTCTCTTCCCCTGCACTGCAGCCTGACACCATGTAAGGAGAGACCCTCTCTTCCTCATCCTCTTCTTCTATCCCCTCCTCCTCCACCTCTTTGTCACTGTCAGAGGACATGGTGACAATGGGAGGGGTGCTATGTACCTCTCTCCTGGTGCTGCACAGGACAGACAGAGAATAGAACACACACTATTAGGTGACAATAGTCAAACGGAACATGTTGTATGCCTCCTAAATGGCACCGTATTCCCTATATAGAGCCCTATGGCTCCTGGTCAAAAGTAGTGCACTATATAGGGAATAGGGTGCCATTTGGGAAGCACTGAGTCTATTTGCAGTTGACATTGAATAACTCACATAATAACTAACAACGTTCATAGCAACAAGCCTGTAGACAAACAAGGCGGCGGCAGGTATCCTAGTGGTTAAGAGCGTTGGGCCAGTAACCAAAATGGTTGCTGGTTCAAATCCCAGAGCAGACAAAGTGGAAAATCTGTCGATGTGCCCACAAGCAAGGCACTTAACCCTAGTTCCTCTGCTAAATGACTCAAATGTAAACAATTCAGGATTAACACTTGTCTTCACTCCATCAATCAAATGTATTATGTCAATTGGCATTCAGAATATGTGTGTCTCCACTAAGTTATGTAAACGTTAGGTTTGCTTTCTATGGGTATTAGCTAGCACAACACATGTTATCCCATTAACTACATACCCTTTGCCCCATGAGGAGCTAACAGCAACAAGAGAACAAACAGCAACAGGAATAAGTCATATGAGTCAAGGTACTTGTCCCACATTAGTGTGTTTAATACTGCAGATACCTGAGATTGCAAGGTTTGTGAAGTGGGGTCTTCTGAACTGGCTTGCCATTCTGCTTGAGGTCAGAGAGACGCTGTCTCATACTGATGGTCAGCTCCGGGGCCAGACGCCACACAAAGATACAGCTATCACCAGACACAGTTATCATGTGCTTGCAGTCATTGGTAAACTTCATTCCAGTCACAACCTCTGTGAAAAAGAAAAAAGACAAACAAATGAAAATAAGGAAATATCTGGGCACTCAATTATGGACATTTTTTAACAAAGAAATTATCTGAGGAATTCACAGTATGAGAGGTCATTAAATGCAACGATGGACATGATGATGAAGAGGAGTTCCAGATTGTTCCTCCTTTCTGAATACACTGCTGGCTGCAGATTGTCAGTCACACATTTAGCTGTATTTCTTCTAACTAAATGGAGTAGTTTTTACCAGAGTGTCCAAACATGGTGGCCACACACTCCCCAGAGTAGAAGTCAAAGATGCTGATGTTCTTGTCTGAACAGCTGGTGGCCACATACAGCCCTGAGGGGTCTGTCTGAACCTGAGGAGCGAAAAAGACAACGGTGGGCACATTTTAATAAACCAGCTACAGTGTTGTCAAATTAGTCTTCACAGCAACACTACATGACATGAAAACATGCAAGCCTAACCCACCTTGATGACAGTCCCATCCTCTCCTTGGGAGCCTTTGTACAGTTTCTTCTGTTTTCCGTTACTGATGTTGAAGATTCTGTTGTTAGGGGAAAGAAGTGTCAAACTAAGAACCTACAGGCACAGAGGTTCTATTCAGATCTCAACATGAAAACACACCAGCAGCTCAGTACTCCAGGAGTAAATCCCAAAGACAGTTCTGCTGTTGAAGCACCCGTGGCTTTATCAGGTGATCAATCCTCTGGTTTATCAAATGTCAGCACATCTATACATGAAAATGGAGGGCAATAAGTCAATGACCTCAAGTCAGACCTGTCTGTCTATTTTACGTCCTGCCTCGGCAGTTAAGTTTTAGACTGGAAAACATTCAGATCAAGGGACTGAGTCATCTGACCTTGAAAGTTCAAGGAAACACTGGACTGTGTTGTATCAGCATATCGATTGCGCAACCAGGGCTGGTAAAACCTTGGATCATTGCTATTCTAACTTCCGCGACGCATATAAGGCCCTCCCCCGCCCTCCTTTCGGAAAAGCTGACCACAACTCCATTTTGTTGCTTCCTGCCTACAGACAGAAACTAAAACAAGGTCAGGTCTGTTCAATGCTGGTCCGACCAATCTGATTCCACGCTTCAAGACTGCTTCGATCACGCGGACTGGGATATGTTCCGCATTGCGTCCAACAACAACATTGACGAATACGCTGATTCGGTGAGCGAGTTCATTAGAAAGTGCATTGATGATGTCGTTCCCATAGCAACGATTAAAACATTCCCAAACCAGAAACCGTGGATTGGTGGCAGCATTCGCGTGAAACTGAAAGCGCAAACCACTGCTTTTAATCAGGGCAAGGTGACCGGAAACATGACCGAATACAAACAGTGTAGCTATTCCCTCCGCAAGGCAATCAAACAAGCTAAGCGTCAGTATAGAGACAAAGTAGAGTCACAATTCAACGGCTCAGACACAAGAGGTATGTGGCAGGGTCTACAGTCAATCACGGATTACAAAAAGAAAACCTTTCCTGTCACGGACCAGGATGTCATGCTACCAGGCAGACTAAATAACTTTTTTGCCCACTTTGAAGACAATACAGTGCCACTGACACGGCCCGCAACCAAAACCTGCAGACTCTCCTTCACTGCAGCCGATGTGAGGAAAACATTTAAACGTGTTAACCCTCGCAAGGCTGCAGGCCCAGACGGCATCCCCAGCCGCATCCTCAGAGCATACGCAGACCAGCTGGCTGGTGTGTTTACGGACATATTCAATCAATCCTTATCCCAGTCTGCTGTTCCCACATGCTTCAAGAGGGCCACCACTGTCCCTGTTCCCAAGAAAGCTAAGGTAACTGAGATAAACGACTACCGCCCTGTAGGACTCACTTCCGTCATCCTGAAGTGCTTTGAGAGACTAGTCAAGGACCATATCACCTCCACCCTACCTGACACACTAGACCCACTCCAATTTGCTTACCGTCCAAATAGGTCCACAGACGATGCAATCTCAACCACACTGCACACTGCCCTAACCCATCTGGACAAGAGGAATACCTATGTGAGAATGCTGTTCATCGACTACAGCTCAGCATTTAACACCATAGTACCCTCCAAACTCGTCATCAAGCTCGAGACCCTGGGTCTCGACCCCGCCCTGTGCAACTGGGTACTGGACTTCCTGACGGGCCGACCCCCCCAGGTGGTCAGGGTAGGTAACAACATCTCCACCCCGCTGATCCTCAACACTGGGGCCCCACAAGGGTGCGTTCTGAGCCCTCTCCTGTACTCCCTGTTCACCCATGACTGCGTGCCCATGCACGCCTCCAACTCAATCATCAAGTTTGCGGAAGACACTACAGTGGTAGGATTGATTACCCCCATGACGAGATGGCCTACAGGGAGAAGGTGAGGGCCCTTGGAGTGTGGTGTCAGGAAAATAACCTCACACTCAACGTCAACAAAACAAAGAAGATGATTGTGGACTTCAGGAAACAGCAGAGGGAGCACCCCCCTATCCACATCGATGGGACAGTAGTGGACAGGGTAGTAAGTTTTAAGTTCCTCGGCATACACATCACAGACAAACTGAATTGGTCCACACACACAGACGGCATCGTGAAGAAGGCGCAGCAGCACCTCTTCAACCTCAGGAGGCTGAAGAAATTCGGCTTGTCACCAAAAGCACTCACAAACTTCTACAGATGCACAATCGAGAGCATCCTGTCGGGCTGTATCACCGCCTGGTACGGCAACTGCTCCGCCCACAACCGTAAGGCTCTCCAGAGGGTAGTGAGGTCTGCACAATGCATCACCGGGGACAAACTACCTGCCCTCCAGGACACCTACACCACCCGATGTCACAGGAAGGCCATAAAGATCATCAAGGACAACATCCACCCGAGCCACTGCCTGTTCACCCCGCTATCATCCAGAAGGCGAGGTCAGTATAGGTGCATCAAAGCAGGGAACGAGAGACAGAAGCTGTTTTTCAATCTCAAGGCCATCAGACTGTTAAACAGCCACCACTAACATTGAGCGGCTGCTGCCAACACACTGACTCAACTCCAGCCACTTTAATAATGGGAATTGATGTAAAATATATCACTAGCCACTTTAAACAATGCTACTTAATATAATGTTTACATACCCTACATTACTCATCTCATATGTATATACTGTACCCTATATCATCTACTGCATCTTTATGTAATACATGTATCACTAGCCACTTTAAACAATGCCACTTTGTTTACATACCCTACATTACTCATCTCATATGTATATACTGTACTCGATACCATCTACTGCATCTTGCCTATGCCGTTCTGTACCGTCACTCATTCATATATCTTTATGTACATATTCTTTATCCCTTTACACTTGTGTGTATAAGGTAGTAGTTTTGGAATTGTTAGGTTAGATTACTCGTTGGTTATTACTGCATTGTCAGAACTAGAAGCACAAGCATTTCGCTACACTCGCATTAACATCTGCTAACCATGTGTATGTGACAAATATATTTGATTTGTTCATGAGTCAACCAACTCTGTGCCATGGTGTGCTAACAGCACAGCAGTGGGGTATACTGCAAGGCACAATTAATGAATTAGCCAGCTAACTGAAAAACTTTACATTTTTTTGAAGCATAAGTTTGAAATTGGCAAGGTCTAATTTACTCAACAATCAAAAACACATATCAAAGTTAAGCTTTCTTAATGACCCAGAAAATCAATAGTTATTCCTGGTCGTTTATCAAAGTTAGCTGGCCAACTCATTGATTCTACTTTGGAGCATACCCTCTCTGCTCAGCTGGTATGCATGTCTCTCCCCATCTGACCACATGGGGTCTCGCTAACAGCCTGACTGGTGCATTTTCACTGAGTGCCAGAAGGAGACCAGCAGCCACCAGCTAGCTGGCAGGCAACCTCCCACAAGGCCCAGTCAGGGCCCTGCCAACCTTGTGGGGAGCTGGCAAAGTGTGAGGGCAGCCAGTCAACCATTGAGTCACACTCTTAAAGCACCGCCACTTAGTTGTATAAGGAACAAATCAGAGCCTGTTAAACAAGAGTTAAGCCCTCTTAACTCTACCAGAAATAAATACACAAAAAGGCCTGGGGGACATTTATCATTCAGATGCAGTTAAAACAGCCTAGTTTCCATAGTAACGTTTAATCACTGTGCTGAAACAGCAGAGGAGCATAAGGTGTGTTTACAGTTGACTTTAAGTATCTCAAGCGGAGGGAAAGGCCTATTTGGACAGTCGTACTACGCTGCCACATTCATCTTATTTACACCAACTGTGTGGTTTCCAAACTGTGGAAACCACAGGGCGGGGAGGGCGGGGCACGCCCCATTTATATATATACAGTAGACTTTTGTGGTTACTACATGATTCCATATGTGTTATTTCATCGTTTTTGATGTCTTCACTATTATTCTACAATGTAGAAAATTGTCAAAAATAAAGAAAAACCCTTGAATGAGTAGGTGTGTCCACTCTTTTGACAGGTACTGTAGATATTTTTTTTTCTTAAGGAACTCAGTCCGGCTTTAAACTTACTTTTGAAAGTGCTAATAGTAGAATGCACAGGGTGGAATATCCAAATTGGGTAGTGCATCATCAGTTAATCTTGTCATGTTCGTCATTGTGTACCTTAGAGAGGTGTTAATAACTTGTCAGAAAGGTCCAGATCAACTAGCCCATGTCAGCTAATGTTTTTCTATTTCGTTTTTTTAGCCCAAAGATATCAGAATTGTGTTAATCAAATATCACATGAATACACAGACATGGCAAAATGTATAGAATTGCAAGAACATTGGCGTTAAAACGGCAACATTTTCTCTCCCCCATGACAAAATGTATAGAATGGCAGGAAATCATCTTTAAACCTGCAACATTCTCTCCACCAACAAGAGGGGTGTGAACAGTGTGTCATGAACAGTGCTTGTGCCCAGAGAAATAGACGCGTGCACAGAGGGGTGTGGGATGTTCCCCAATGCTGGAAGGGGGCCCCCGAGTGATAAACCTTGGGAACCCTTGGATAAATAAAGCAGTACGTAATAAAGCATTACTTGTGGTTAGTTGTTAACATAACTTGGTTGTTTGAAATTTCTCTGTTATGGTAGAATTTTCAGCCATAACAATTTAATCTCAGATTCATATTGTAACACCCATGGGGTATTTAGGATATAAAATGGACTGGCCATTCAAACAAGTAGACACACGACCTGCTGGGGAGGTGAAACAGAGTGGCACATTTTTTACAAGTCTGCATTTGAAATATCAGCATTTTAAGCCAACGCTAAGCCACATTTTCTTTCAAAGCGTGTGTTATTGTCGATGATGCAGGGTGGGGAACGTGAGTGAGAGATGTAAACACTTGAGCAGGCAGGCTGGCAGACGGAGGCTCAGGTCAGGACAGGCTAGAGACAGGCTTCATCAGCCAGGGGCTGGGCCTCTGATCTCATCCTTCCTGTGTTTACAACACTCGAGTTAAGACTAATCCACCTGCTAGGGAGGGATGACTGTACAGTCTGACAGATTACGGAGAGGTCAAACACAAATACACTCACGTACCAGTGGAGGTTGCTGAGGGGAGGTCGGCTCATACTAACGGCTGGAATGGAGCTAATGGAATGGAGCTAATGGAATGGAGCTAATGGAATGGCATCAAACGCATCAACGACGTGGTTTCTACGTGGCTGATATCATTCCATTGACTCACTTCCAGCCATTATTATGAGCCGTCCTCCCCTCAGCAGCCTTCACTGGCACGTACTCACACTCGCATACTGTACGCATACACAGACAGACTAACACTGTCATCACACACACACATTGACGCACATATACATACACCGAGAACAATAATTGAGACAAACGAGGACAAGTAGACCAGGCCCCCACCTGATGCTGCGGTCCTGACAACCAATAACAGCATACTTCCTGGTGGGGTCGATATCCATGTCATACAGCGTTGTCTTGCGTACGATGTGGTGGGTGCGGGTAAACATGGTTCCTTCATCTGACTGTAAACGACAGGGTAAAACAACCAGAGGTTAAAACAGGTCACCACTCACTGCCATGCTAGTGCCATTAACAACACTACTGTAAATGCTCCAGTGAGAAATGAGAGCTGTTCTATTTAAGCTGTTTTGGCAGACATCTTGTTACAATGAGTCATAGTATGCGCCCTGGTCAATAGTAGCACATATAGGGAAGAGGTTTCCATTTGGGATGCAGCCATATTCTAATAAACCACAACATTTATCCTTGTAGGGCTTTTGTTGCTTTTCTAGCAGTGTGCCGTGACTTCTAAAGCAGTCCACGGATTAAATGGTAGAGAATGACAATACTTTCCATATACTTGTTAATTAGATTGTAACATTTACATACAGAGGGTTAGAATTGCACATCAATCTCAATGTGGATTAATTAGAATTTTCTCCATTTGTTACTTCATACACTGGTTAGGTTAGGTTCCAAAAGTCAACCTGAAAATAGTCTGACTACTTCAGGATTAGACTATCATGTCAAAAGACTAGTCCAATTCTGAATCTGAAGTTAATCTAGTTCCGTTCACTAAAATGGCTCTGGTCACATGATATCACCAGTCTCACTTTGTCTTCTTCCTCTATGTATACCATTACATCATTATCTGCTTCTTGACACCCAAAGCTGCCAGCGCTGCTAAGAACAACATGTAGTAAGGAGGTCCTGCCGGGGACTTGGGGCATACAACAGCCAGGGGACACAGAAAGCCTTAGAGGAAAAGTGTCATTATTAAATAGGCCACTTGGAGTTTAATTAATTAGCTGTAAGCAACAGGAAGAGACAAATTAAACAGGGGTTGGCTGAGCCACGGTTAAGAATGTGGGCCCATGGCCAAAATATGTAGAGAGATCATGATGAAATATTGCCAAGCATTACCACAAAAGCATTAGTCCCCCTAACCTAGTTAAGCCTCCAGCAGCAGCTGTTCTAGAGCAGCGCCATTGTGTGTGTGTGTTTTACCTTCTGCGCTGTGCGGAAGTAGATGCTCTTGTCAGCGCCACAGCTGATCATCCTGACCTTGCCTTCATTGGCTAAAAGAGAAGGAGCACTGTTACCATGGCAATAATAACCATGTTAACTTTAAACTGCGAGCTAGTGCCACAATTGACACTTCCGTGACACCTTTGGAAGCCAAAGGTCTGACTTCCATAGCTGATATAACTGTAAAAGGAGTGAGACTTGTGAGTTTGAGGTAAAGGGGGGGTGGTTGGCGGGATGTTGTAAAGGGTCAAAGGTCATCTGCAAATCTCACCAGCGAATCGTACAGCGGTGATGGAAGAGGAGTGTTCATCCAGCGTCTGCAGCAGGCTGTACTCCCGCTCTGCATCCAGCACGTGGATCAGCCGGTCTCGACTCGCTGTGGCTAGCAGCTTCAGCCCTGTCACACACCACACACACACACTTAGATTTTATTCATTACCAGACACTCTTAACCAGAGGGACTTAAAGTCAGTGCATTCAAATGGGTCAAAACAGCCACATATCACAGTCATTACAAGAGAAAAACCTTCTTCACACCACATATAGGCCTACATTACACTCCCGGACACTCTAGGACACTAGCAACTTACCAGCAGCCAATCCCTGTTCTCCATTTCGGTGGTGGTAAATATTTTTCATTAGGAGGTCCATTTTGTTTTTAACAGCCATAAAGCATCTTATATTAATTAGCGTAAGAACCAATGAGCTGACGGTCACATCACATGGATATCGAAACCAATCAAAAATGGATTGAAGCACTTCCCCGGAGTGGACTGAACTGAATTTCCAACCGGAATCATTTCAGTAAATGTAAAGCACTCTCCTCTCCCTGCTGAGATTGAACGTGGATCCTGGATCTGTTAGCTTTGTGACTTTGTTAACCTTGATCCCAGCTAGATACAATAGCAGGAGGAAAGGTTCCCCCTCTTATCCATTGTAATTTAAAAGGCTAAACTGATGCTAGATCAGCACTCCTCTACTCTGAGATGCTTTGTGAATACAGGCCCAGCAGGGCAATGGCTGTTATCTGACTATTATCACCCTCTGAGTTGTTACTATCAAATCAAATTGTATTTGTCACATGCTCCGAATACAACCAGTGTAGACCTTACCGTGAAATGATTACATATAAGCCCTTAACCAACAATGCAAAGTTTAAGAAATATAAGAGTTAAGAAAATATTCACTAAATAAACAAACAGTTTTAAAAGTAACCCTGGCTATATACAGGGGGTACCGGTACCGAGTCTATGTGCGGGGGCACCGTATACTGCAGGCAGCCAGAGGGAGTGTACTGGGCTTATTCTTAGCCCTCTCTATCTGCTCCTCTGTGTGGTGCCAATTGCCAAATGGATACGTAGAGGAATGATCCACTAAGAACATCGGAATATTATCAATCCTCCTAACATGGGAGCCACTGGATGCATCCCATATGAGACCCTATTACCTATATATAGTGTACTTCTTTTGACCAGAGCCTTTTGGGACGCACCCTGTGACAGATGTGCTGCTACTGGGGCTAGACGATGAAGTTCTGGAGGAGAGCCAAGCAGGTCTGGGACCAATGCCAGGGTACTACCACAGCCCCCAACTCACACACACACACACACACACACACCCTCAGGCCTGCCCAAGCCAGGCAGGAATAATATGCTCTGCCTTGCTTTTCTCTGAATTGGACAGCACTTCACCAGGTCTGATAATGCCCTCTTAATAGCCCACTGAACACACAGACACTCTTTGTAACAACACATTCAAATGAGATGAAACATGGGTGTGTTGATATTGTTGACCATAGCAGTAGATACAAAGATAACTTCAAGAATTTCACATTCCATTTCACAAATCTCTCATCAGATGTTTTGGTTTAAATGTGTGAACCGGGAAAGTTAATTCTATAAAGCTGCTAATTTAAACTTTGACTAAGAAGAATTGACATACAGTACATTTGGACCCAACCCTGTCTCTTTATCACGTGCTGGAGCTCTGAAGTGGTTTGTTTCACAAGTCAACGGGAGGTTGGTGAAGCATCTGGCAACCAGCTGATAGTGGTTTATACCGATAGTAGTATCTTTAACCTTATTGTCTCTCATTTCCTCCCAGAAGAGGGGGAATCTGCCTTAGCCGTATCAGGCTTGTCATGGCTTGCAAGCGAACAATAAATATCTGTATTCAGTATGAGTTAGCTAACTACATAGAAGGTGAATATGTTATTACGGTAACAATTTGCCAAGTTAAATAAAGGTTAAATAAAACATTTACAAATAATTCTGGTAACAATTGAATGTACCTGTCTCAGGCTTGGAGTATTCTAGACACAGGATCTCTGAGTCGTGGGCCTGAACGTTCAGAATCTCCCCCATGCTCTCTAGATCGTGGATCCTGCAACAGCAAACAGAACAAAATAGTACTAGATTAGTCCTGTTATGCTCCCATAACAACACCATTTTGTTTTTACGAGGAGCACACTGTTACAGGTCAGTCTCGCCACACATAGAGACACCGCTGGGCTGCAGTAAAATGCAGAGTAGACCGCCATCATTCAGTTTTGCGTGACAAAGTTAATTAACAAAAAATAGCCTTGGTGTTAACTGGGTCAGCATCTATCCATCCAGTGATGTGGACAGAGAGTCAGCTAGGCTGCTGCCTGAATGGACACCAGCCTACTCCAACCCCAATTTAACAAACACACACGCACGCGCTCACACACCCTCCCAGGAGTCTAGTTAGGGAATTTCATTAGGACATAGAGGTGCTGAGTCCTGAGGGGTTGTGAAGGAAAACAAGGCTCTCTCTGGGATAGCATAGCAGGGGTACTGTACCTCAGGGTTTACCCTGATGAAGGTCTACTGACCCAAACATTAACTTGTTTAAAAGGGATCCAATCAATTGTTTGTGGAGTAATCAAGAACATCAGTGTGCTAGAGTTTCTCATTCTACAACAGTTTCTTCCATAGACCTTAAACTACAGGTGTGCGAACAAACCGCTCTTTTTCTCCAACAGTACCTCAAGGTGCCGGTCCGGTCGCCCGATGCCAGGTGCTGCCCGTCTGGGCTCACACACATGGTCCTGATGCCCGTCCTGGTCTCGGAGGTCTGGGGGTCGGCCTTCTCTCCGTTCCCCGAGTTGAGGCACTCTGTGTCCAGCAGGCCGGCCGTGTTGTTGTCCATGTAGATGATCTTTTGGAGGTCCTGGACAGACGGAGAGAAGGGGGGTTATTAGCTGAGAATTTGGGGGGGTGCGCAACAGCGTCAGTTTCCCCCTCTTAAAGCAAAACGGTTTGTCGTTTCCAAAGGGAACACATGAGTCATAGTGGGCAGAACAAGGAGGAGGTGGGCAGAGCAAAGCACACACTAGTGATATCCTATTGATGCATTTTAGTATACATCTGCATATTTCCATTAGGGAACACCTACTCTGTGAAATGCACATGTGCAATACCTCAATTCACCTTTGCACTCTTTCTAAACAACAGCATTTTTAAAAACTTTTGCGAGTCTACAAAACTTAGTCTGTTCTGTTCAGAACATATTCTAGTTTTGGGAATAGGAAAGTTTATTGAGATCAAATGTTTAAATGATGAGAAGATTTGCAGAATGTCGGCCAAAATCCATCTTGTTCCATCTTCTCCCACTGCCCGCCAGTGGGCTTCCTCTCACTACCGTATTTGGTAGTGAGTGGAAACACCAACAGGATGCTTCACATTTATACATCCAGTGAAATATCTCTCTCATTGTTCTATCTGTGGCATAACTCAGGATTCAAAGGTTCTTGAGTAGAACTACTTTGCATCAAAACTCAATCAGCAGTCATTCATATTGAGATCAGGTTTTAGATAAAGGGTGTGTGAGAGTGAGACAGACGCACGTTGCTGATGACGTTGCGGCTAAGAGTTGTGTTGTGTCCATCAGTGTTCCAGAGCCGGACAGTATTGTCTGAAGAACAGCTGAGGAAGGAGCCTGGAGGCAAACAGGGCTGCCTGCCATCACTTACCCTGTCTGGGTACACCTGTACAGGTACAGAGGAAATGAAACATCAGTAGACCTGTCTAGGAGAGATGATGTAAATATGAATCTACATACATTTTGGGTACACCTGACAGGTACAGAGGACACGGAAACATTTGTTCTAAACTAGCGTATGCACATCCAGATAGATTCCAGCTGCAGGGGGGACAAATGGCTTCATCGAAAATAAAAAGATAACCGCACGCGGTTTAACAATATACAGTACATTCAGAAAGTATTCAGACCCCTTGACATTTTCCACACTTTGTTACGTTACAGCCTTATTCTAAAATAGATTCAATAACATCCTCATCAATCTACACACACTACCCCATAATGACAAAGCAAAAACAGGTTTAGACATTTTGGCAAAAGTATAAAAATAGCTTATTCACAAAAGTACTTAGACCCTTTGCTATGAGACTTGAAATTGTGCTCAGGTACATGCTATTCCATTGATCATCCTGTTCCATTGATCATCCTTGAGATGGTTCTACAACTTGATTGGAGTCCAACTGTGGTAAATTCAATTGATTGGACATGATTTGTAAAGGCACACACCTGTCTATATGAAGGTCCCACTGTTAACAGCGCATGTCAGAGCAAAAACCAAGCCATGAGGTCGAAGGAAATGTCCGTAGAGCTCCAAGAAAGGATTGTGTCGAGGCACAGATCTGGGGAATGGTACCAAAACATTTCTGCAGCATTGAAGGTCCCCAAGAACACAGTGGCCTCCATCATTCTTAAAAGGAAGACGTTTGGAACCACCAAGACTCTTTCTAGAGCCGGCCACCCGACCAAACTGAACATTCGGGTGAGAAGGGCCTTGTTAAGGGAGGTGACCAAGAACCCGATGGTCACTCTGACAGAGCTCCAGCGTTCATATATGGAGATGGGAGAACCTTCCAGAAGGACAACCATCTCTGCAGCACTCCACCAATCAGGCCTTTATGGTAGAGTGGTCAGACGGAAGCCACTCCTCGGTAAAAGGCACATGACAGCCCGCTTGGAGTTTGCCAAAAGGCACCTAAAGGACTCTCAGACCATGAGAAACAAGACTCTCTGGTCTGATGAAACCAAGATTGAACTCTTTGGCCTGAATGCCAAGCATCACATCTGGAGGAAACCTGGCACCATCTCTACGGTGAAGCATAGTGGTGGTGGCAGCATCATGTTGTGGGGATGTTTTACAGCGGTAGGGATTGAGAGACTCGTCAGGATTGAGGGAAAGAGGAACGGAGCAAAGTACAGAGATATCCTTGATGAAAACCTGTTCCAGAGCACTCAGGACCTCAGACTGGGGGGAAGTTTAACCTTCCAACAGGACAACGACCCTAAGCACACAGCCAAGACAATGCAGGAGTGGCTTCGGGACAAGTCTCTGAATGTCCTTGAATGGCCCAGCCAGAGCCCGGACTTGAACCCGATCTAACATCTCTGGAGAGACCTGAAAATAGCTGTACAGTGACGCTCCCCATCTAACCTGACAGAGCTTGAGAGGATCTGCAGAGAAGAATGGGGGAAACTCCCCAAATACAGGTGTGCCAAGCTTGTAGCGTCATACCCAAGAAAATTTGAGGCTGTACTTTCTGCCACTTTCTACTTTCTGTCTGAATACTTAAGTAAATGTGATTTCAGTTGTTGTTTTTTTATAAATGTGCAAATAAGGCTGTAACGTAACAAAATGTGAAAAAAGTCAAGGGGTCTGAATACTTTCCGAATGCACTGTATATGAGACCACCATTCAACAGTGTGCAACAGGTATCTTGTTTATTTTCTCCATGTAAAACGATCTCTACACAGGGAGTAAAGAGCAACATGTTCCTCCAGGCCTCCCTCCCGGCATTACCTCGACGTTCCACACGCAGGCCGAGTGGTAAAGGGCGGAGTAGACCTTGCCCACTTTGCGGAGGTCCCGTACGTCCCACACGTACAGGCTGTGGTCGTTGTAGACACAGGACAGCCAGCGGCTCGCAGGGTCATAAGATACAGCCACCGTATCTGGGCACCGGGCGTCCATCTTGTGGCTGAAGAGGTGACTGGAAGGAGGGAGAGTTAGGATGTAATAACACTGTAATACTCTAATAAAATAAATATATATATTGAATTTATAAAGCACTTTTCCAGAACCCAGAGATACTTTATAGTTACAGTACAAGCTAACCCAATTCAGTGGTTATGAGAAAAGCCCAGCTATTGGCTGGGCTGGCATCCCTTTACCAACAATTTAATGGTTGTGTTTTTGGCCAGAGCATAATGTGCCTGCCTACTGGAGTGGTCTTGCCCGTCTATGGAGTTTCCCACAGAAACTTCTATAAACAGTAGTGAGCTGACCTTGATGGCTTCACTTAATAGCAGCTTCGACATGACCTACACAGCCATCTATGGGCCCTGGTCAAAAGTAATACACTGAATAGGGAAAAGGGTGTCATTTGGGATGCAAACATGCAGTAAGTTATTCCATTGGTGGGATTTTTCACAACCCACACAAACATGCTACATACATGATTATTCAGCTAATCTGTTATAACATCTGGGGTCTATTGTTAGGAAGTCAGTTGAACAGGGAAAGGAACCAGCAGCATTCCAGACTCTGCATTCACTCAGTCCATATTTATGAGAAGAACTAACTCTCAGAGGAATCTCTGTCCGTCTTACTGAAGGCATCAACAAAATGTTGATTTAAAAAGAGATTGAGTGGGATACAGGAATACAAAACAATGACATTTAACTCCAGCTGGGCCCACGTGCATCCTGGATGAACAGGAAATCATTAAAGGGTATTTTGTGTAGTTGGTTTGCTTGGTATTTGCATAAGTATGTAGAGTATGATGCTGTATGAGAACAAGATACCACACAACCCACACCGCTCTGGCTAATCAACAGGACAGACAGAGACTGTTCCCACTTCCCACAGTCAAAAAGACACCATTTAAATACTTCATTCACGACCAGGGCGACATTTAAAAGTCATAATGTTGACAAAAAACAGGTTCTCTCATATCCATTTTTTCCCCTATGTCACTATACAGGCAATTACAGCCCCAATTGATTATAAAATATGAATTATTGCACACATAAAAACCTCTGTACGTCGTCTGCATTGTGTGGAGGTTAAGGTCAGGGACACTCACCTAGCCTCCACCACGGTGGCGATGTCTGTGCCCAGGCAGTGTGGGCGTGGCAGGGTACAGATGAAGTGTAGGTTGACGGGGCTGAAGGCCCTAACCGTGCCGTCGGCACAGCCACAGAAGATCAGCTCGTCCGTCACAGACAGAGATGTGGCCTGACTGGTCTGCAGGGCAGAGGAGGATGGTTAGAGAGGACACACTTACTGTCCACTACGTAAAACACACACAGCAGGGTTTCCTCCACTACAGGATGTAGAGAAGACAGGACAGGGACCCGCCTGGCTCCATTCCCTTCTGCCTCACTAGAGCAACACATAGGGAATAGGGTGCTATTTGGGATGCAGCCCAGGACTTCAGGGAAATGAATTGCAGAGACAGCAGAAAATAGCTACAGTACTGTCTGTTAATGATATTGAACATATTGAATTGAAGACCATTGCCAGAGAGGCATCAAAGAACCCACTAGGAACTAGCAGTCACAGTGTTTCCCATAGGGTTTTTTTCAGCAGCGGCGGCAAGGTTAGCTTAGGGGAGTGGGGGGCGTGGCCAATGGCACGGTCTCCGACCCAACATTTTAAATGTCCAGCTCTTGGCCGTAGAAACAATATTTCCTGCAATTCTAGCTTTTTTGCATTGGGGCGGAGAAAAAATGTGTTATTTTTTTGTTCTTACGCTATCTGTGACTCAAATATTATAACAAAATCAATGGGGGCCACATTCCAATGACATTTGGGGAATTTTTGATTCTCCCTGAAGTCTAGTTTTTATCTTTGATAGTTCTCAAAAATGATCTTATTTAAAAATATGTTTCTCCATTATCTTCTCTTCATACTTTATAACTGGTTGAAGATGTTCAAGTTTACAGTGTAAACATTTTACCATCACGGAGAGAGTTCGGTATAACCAAACTCTTTTGTTTTTACGCAGAGGCTCGCCGCTGCTAAATTAACATAGGGGAAACATTGAGTAAGCATCACATACTTGTCTGTCTGTGGGAATACTGATTACCACACTTTACTGTAGCTAGGAACCTGAGTAAACAATATAAGAACATCTCTCAAGTAGTTTAATCTAGGCAGAAGAAGTGGCTTCACTAGAAAATAAATATTTTGAAAATTAAACAGTTCAACAACAAAACAGTATGACCGAAACAGAATAACATGCAGTATATTTCACTGTGGTGAAGGAGATGGGATATGGTATCCACTCCATGAACCACACATCATATATTTCACTGTGGTGAAGGAGATGGGATATGGTATCCACTCCATGAACCACACATCATATATTTCACTGTGGTGAAGGAGATGGGATATGGTATCCACTCCATGAACCACACATCATATATTTCACTGTGGTGAAGCAGGTGGGATATGGTATCCACTCCATGAACCACACATCATATATTTCACTGTGGTGAAGGAGATGGGATATGGTATCCACTCCATGAACCACACATCATATATTTCACTGTGGTGAAGGAGGTGGGATATGGTATCCACTCCATGAACCACACATCATATATTTCACTGTGGTGAAGGAGATGGGATATGGTATCCACTCCATGAACCACACATCATATATTTCACTGTGGGGAAGGAGGTGGGATATGGTATCCACTCCATGAACCACACATCATATATTTCACTGTGGTGAAGGAGGTGGGATATGGTATCCACTCCATGAACCACACATCATATATTTCACTGTGGTGAAGGAGGTGGGATATGGTATCCACTCCATGAACCACACATCATATATTTCACTGTGGTGAAGGAGATGGGATATGGTATCCACTCCATGAACCACACATCATATATTTCACTGTGGTGAAGGAGATGTGATATGGTATCCACTCCATGAACAACACATCATATATTTCACTGTGGTGAAGGAGATGTGATATGGTATCCACTCCATGAACCACACATCATATATTTCACTGTGGTGAAGGAGGTGGGATATGGTATCCACTCCATGAACCACACATCATATATTTCACTGTGGTGAAGGAGATGGGATATGGTATCCACTCCATGAACCACACATCATATATTTCACTGTGGTGAAGGAGGTGGGATATGGTATCCACTCCATGAACCACACATCATATATTTCACTGTGGTGAAGGAGGTGGGATATGGTATCCACTCCATGAACCACACATCATATATTTCACTGTGGTGAAGGAGATGGGATATGGTATCCACTCCATGAACCACACATCATATATTTCACTGTGGTGAAGGAGATGTGATATGGTATCCACTCCATGAACAACACATCATATATTTCACTGTGGTGAAGGAGATGTGATATGGTATCCACTCCATGAACCACACATCATATATTTCACTGTGGTGAAGGAGGTGGGATATGGTATCCACTCCATGAACCACACATCATATATTTCACTGTGGTGAAGGAGGTGGGATATGGTATCCACTCCATGAACCACACATCATATATTTCACTGTGGTGAAGGAGATGGGATATGGTATCCACTCCATGAACAACACATCATATATTTCACTGTGGTGAAGGAGATGTGATATGGTATCCACTCCATGAACAACACATCATATATTTCACTGTGGTGAAGGAGATGGGATATGGTATCCACTCCATGAACCACACATCATATATTTCACTGTGGTGAAGGAGGTGGGATATGGTATCCACTCCATGAACCACACATCATATATTTCACTGTGGTGAAGGAGGTGGGATATGGTATCCACTCCATGAACAACACATCATATATTTCACTGTGGTGAAGGAGATGTGATATGGTATCCACTCCATGAACCACACATCATATATTTCACTGTGGTGAAGGAGGTGGGATATGGTATCCACTCCATGAACCACACATCATATATTTCACTGTGGTGAAGGAGGTGGGATATGGTATCCACTCCATGAACCACACATCATATATTTCACTGTGGTGAAGGAGATGGGATATGGTATCCACTCCATGAACCACACATCATATATTTCACTGTGGTGAAGGAGATGGGATATGGTATCCACTCCATGAACCACACATCATATATTTCACTGTGGTGAAGGAGATGGGATATGGTATCCACTCCATGAACCACACATCATATATTTCACTGTGGTGAAGGAGATGGGATATGGTATCCACTCCATGAACCACACATCATATATTTCACTGTGGTGAAGGAGATGGGATATGGTATCCACTCCATGAACCACACATCATATATTTCACTGTGGTGAAGGAGGTGGGATATGGTATCCACTCCATGAACCACACATCATATATTTCACTGTGGTGAAGGAGGTGGGATATGGTATCCACTCCATGAACCACACATCATATATTTCACTGTGGTGAAGGAGATGGGATATGGTATCCACTCCATGAACCACACATCATATATTTCACTGTGGTGAAGGAGATGTGATATGGTATCCACTCCATGAACAACACATCATATATTTCACTGTGGTGAAGGAGATGTGATATGGTATCCACTCCATGAACCACACATCATATATTTCACTGTGGTGAAGGAGGTGGGATATGGTATCCACTCCATGAACCACACATCATATATTTCACTGTGGTGAAGGAGGTGGGATATGGTATCCACTCCATGAACCACACATCATATATTTCACTGTGGTGAAGGAGATGGGATATGGTATCCACTCCATGAACCACACATCATATATTTCACTGTGGTGAAGGAGATGTGATATGGTATCCACTCCATGAACAACACATCATATATTTCACTGTGGTGAAGGAGATGGGATATGGTATCCACTCCATGAACCACACATCATATATTTCACTGTGGTGAAGGAGGTGGGATATGGTATCCACTCCATGAACCACACATCATATATTTCACTGTGGTGAAGGAGGTGGGATATGGTATCCACTCCATGAACCACACATCATATATTTCACTGTGGTGAAGGAGATGGGATATGGTATCCACTCCATGAACCACACATCATATATTTCACTGTGGTGAAGGAGGTGGGATATGGTATCCACTCCATGAACCACACATCATATATTTCACTGTGGTGAAGGAGGTGGGATATGGTATCCACTCCATGAACCACAGAACAGATCCAGATCTAGGCATCCAGCTTGAAAATAACACACAATATCATTTTACCAGAATGATGCTTGAAATGATGAATAACAGTAATTCAGTCAGGCATGCAGCCCAGAATGGACACAGCTTTTTCTCCAAGTCCAATAACAGTCATTTACTAAATGTTTTTTTGATACATTCTCCACTTGGGTTGCATGCTGTGTTTTCCCAACAGTCAGTGCACTGCTAACTACGGCATGCCAGAGAAGCAACCATCTTAGAAGGGGAGAAACCAAAATATACGAAAGTGGCAGCTTCAAGTGGCCTCTGGGGAAGAGTGTAGTTGTGACAGAGGATGATCCCGCTCATGGCCTACAGCAGATAAGATATGCAGTTCATATGAGGGGATGAAAGACATGTCCTAGTTGGCTGTTGTGGTCACATGATACAGGCTAGATCACAGCCTGCTTTTAAATTAATCCACACTGGTAGCTTCACAGTGAGAATGTTAAGAGCGTAAATTTATGAAGTTTTGAGATGAGCAGCTTGAGTGGAGAGGTTGATATCAGCTGTCTGATATGCCAGGATGGAATGTGATGGAGTAGCTGCAGTTGAGACAGAACAAGCATTGTAGTTCTCTCTCCCTCCCTCTCTCTCTCTCTCCCTCCCTCCCCATCTCTCTCTCTCTCTCTCCCTCCCTCCCTCCCTCCCTCCCCATCCCTCTCCCTCCCCCTCCCCCTCCCTCCCTCCCCCCCATCTCTCTCTCCCTCCCCATCCCTCCCTCCCTCCCTCCCTCCCTCCAATGCTTTGGTCCTGTGTCTGCTACAAAAGCATGACTGTACACCCACTTCTGCCCTGTTAGCAGGAAGGTAGCAGAGTGGGGTTACAATCATGTGGTACAAGTTCAGGAAAAGGTTGTTGTGACCTCAGAGCTGGTTTGATCGTAATGCTGCATGAATTCTGTAGCCGGAGAGGCAGGTAGCCTAGTGGTTAAGAGTGTTGGGCCAGTAACCAAAAGGTCACTGGTTCTGTCGATGTGCCCTTGAGCAAGGCACTTAACAATAATCACTCCTGTTACTCGTTCTGGATAAGAGCTTCTGCTAAATGACTAAAATGTCAAATGTAATGTAAACTATAAAAGCTGACTGTTTGACTGATAATTCCCATGCAGTACATTACAGCTAAAACCCACAAACAGAGTATCCCACAAATCAACATCATTTTCTCAGGCCCTCAGAACTTGAGGTGAGTACTAGCAGTGAAGTGAGCAGTATCTATCTAAGGCCTGGGGTGGAAACACTGATGAGTTCATGTTTGTTCTCACACCAAAGTAAAGTGACCAGTGATGTGAGCAGTGATGCTGATAATGGCATCACATTGACCACAGCTTGTCATGTGAATTAATGTCAGCCTATAGCGAAAGGTGGTGCTCACATCAACACACACCAATGGGGTGGAATGTCAAAGGCATGATAGAATGCAGCATTCTGAGAAACCCTCCAATTGGATGCTCAGGGAAAACGGAGGGGGCGGGGAATAACTTTCAGCTGATGTGACATGGAACTGCAGGACAGGCAATGGACAGACTTACTGTGACACTGTCGTTCTTCTGGACAGTGTGAGAGGAGGAAAAAGCACAACAACACTGATATTAGACAGACAGCAGCATGGAAGGTCAAATTAATACTCCAACACGAGCCAGTTGTCTGTCTATAATTTACCTTTATACAGAAGTGAAAGCTGTGTTTTGTAGGACAAAGTCGGTGGCTAGATTACATGTAGAATGAGGAATATTTTGAAGTAGCTCAGTCAAGTGAAAGTTTGAAACTGTGCCACATATAGATTGAAAGGGGGTTATATTCGAATCTGATCATGCAGTAGAAAGCTGTGATAAATCACTAACTCTCTCTCTGCCAACATTTACACATAATCATTACAATAGTGATACATCTCCATTCATTCAGACAGTTTTAGACAAAACGATTCAGTGCTACTCTACGCCTGTGGATACAGCCAGGCAGCTACAGTCTCAGTGAAACAGGGAAGTAGCCTACTGCCTGAATTTGTCCAATAAACTGGAATATGTCATCAAATTCAGGGTTTCATTTTTAGTTTATATGCCTTTTCAACCCTGCAGAGGAATACTTATGATTATAATTATTGAGTCAAGGAAGCAGATTCTTGATTTTACGAATTTGTCTTATAACAAGTCTCATGTCTGTTTTCGGTTGCAAAAGGTTTTGCTACGTTGTGCCCTTAATGAACGTGACGCCAGAGTCTACTAACTCACCCGTAGCTCCACCCATTTGTCCAGCAGGCGTTTGTCACTGAACTCGCAGAGCAGGCCCGAGGAGGTGATGCAGAAGGTGCTGCCGGCTTTACGACCCTTCCCACATGCCACGTCACTGAAGAAGTTGTTCCTCAGCTCCCCCAGGAGCCCCGAGCGACCCAGCAGAGGAACCGTGGCGTTCACCTAGCAGACGGACAGAGGGAGGCAGGGAGGGAAGAAGGAATGGAGAGACGGTTAGAGAGACATTGCTATGGGGTCTGATAGATCGAGTCCATCAGTTTGTTATCCCAAACCCCGGGATGTAAGACCTTCTATACGGCCTCAACATGGCTATTGAAGTTGATATGTGACATTTGTCTTTATTCTAATAGCTTGAGCGATTAGAGAGAAGTTTCCCCAACTGTTCTTCTGACCTCCAACCCTCCATTGTACATATTTGTTACATTCCAACAAAAAACATTTCCTTTATGAAAGTCTTATAAATTGAAAAATTATTTCTACAGCTTATTAGCGTACACCTAATATGTCCCCCCCGTTGATGATGCTCATTATATATATTGTTGAACCAAAAGATTACATGTAACAGATATATATTATTGTTCGGAGAAATGAAGGCTATTCCATGCCAGAAACTGAAGATCTCGTACAACGCTGTGTACTACTCCCTTCAAAGAACAGAGCAAACTGGCCCTAACCAGAATAGAAAGACGAGTAGGAGGCCCCGGTGCACAACTGAGCAAGAGGACAAGTACATTAGTGTGTGTAGTTTGAGAAACAGACACCTCACAAGTCCTCAACGTCAACAGTGAAGAGGCGACTCCAGGATGCTGGCCTTCTAGGCAGAGTTGCAAAGAAAAAGCAATAGACTGGCCAATAAAAAGAAAAGATTAAGATGAGCAAAATAACACAGACACTGGACAGAGGAAGGTTGGAAAAAGTTATGGACAGACGAATATAAGTTTGAGGTGTTCAGAACACAAAGAACAACATTCGTGAGACAGAAAAAAATGAAGATGCTGGAGGAGTGCTTGACGCTATCTGTCTAGCATGGTGGAGGCAATGTGATGGTCTGGGGATGCTTTGGTTGTGGTAAAGTGGGAGCTTTGTACAGGGTAAAAGGGATCTTGAAGAAGGAAGGTTATCACTCCATTTTGCAACGCCATGCCATACCCTGTGGACGGTGCTTAATTGGAGCCAGTTTCCTCCTACAACAGGACAATGACCCAAAGCACAGCTCCAAACTATGCAAGAACTACTTAGGGAAGAAGCAGTCATCTGGTATTCTGTCTATAATGGAGTGGCCAGCACAGTCACCGGATCTCAACCCTATTGAGCTGTTGTGGGAGCAGCTTGACCGTATGGTACGTAAGAAGTGCCCATCAAGCCAATCCAACTTGTGAGAGGTGCTTCAGGAAGCATGGGGTGAAATCTCTTCAGATTACCTCAATAAATTGACAACTAGAATGCCAAAGGTCTGCAAGGCTATAATTGCTGCAAATGGAGGATTATATGACGAAAGCAAATTTTCAAATTAAAAATAATTATAACATCTTGACTATATTTCCTATTCATTTTGCAACTCATTTCATGTATGTTTTCATGGAAAACAAGGACATTTCCTAAGTGACCCCAAACTTTTGAACGGTAGTGTATATCCATATCAACATTTATACTGAACAAAAATATAAACACAATATGCAAGAATTCAAGATTTTACTCCCTTACAGTTCATAGAAGGAAATCAGTCAAGTGAAATAAATTCATTAGGCCCTAATCTATGGATTTCACATGACTGGGCAGGGGCGCAGAGGCCCACCCACTTGGGAGCCAAGTCTACCCACTGGGGAGCCAGGCCCAACCAATCAGAATATGTTTTTGCCTACAAAAGGGCTTTATTACAGACAGAAATACTTCTCAGCAACAGCTCTGTTGGACATTCCTGCAGTCAGCATGCCAATTGCACACTCCCTCAAAACTTGAGACATCGGTGGCATTGTGTTATGTGACAAAACTGCACATTTTAGAGTGGCCTTTTATTGTCCCCAGCACAAGGAGCACCTGTGTAATGACAATGCTGTTTAATCAGTTTCTTGATATGCCACACCTGTCAGGTGGATGGATTATCTTGGCAATGGAGAAATGCTCACTAAACAGGGATGAACACAAATTTGTGCACAACATTGTAGAGAAATAAGCTTTTGTGTGTATGGAACATTTCTGGGATCTTTTATTTAAACTCATGAAAAATGGGACCAACACTTTACATGTTGTGTTTATATTTTTGTTCAGTTTAGTTTTATCCATGTTGAGGCTATATAGTGTTTGTTTAAATTGTTTACAAATATTGGCTTATATTTTGGGTTCTGATGGTGTACGACAGGTGAACTAAGCTCAGGAGGCATTTATACATTATATTCTTCAGGAAACAATCAATGGGCACATATCATTCGTTTACATCAAAAATGGATGTAGCAACTGCACACTGCCCCTTTAAGAAATGTTGTTGTTGGTGTGACTGTGTGGATACCTTGGATGATTTGGTGTGACTGTGTGAATACCTTGGATGATTTGGTGTGACTGTGTGAATACCTTGGATGATTTGGTGTGACTGTGTGAATACCTTGGATGATTTGGTGTGACTGTGTGGATACCTTGGATGATTTGGTGTGACTGTGTGGATACCTTGGATGATTTGGTGTGACTGTGTGAATACCTTGGATGATTTGGTGTGACTGTGTGAATACCTTGGATGATTTGGTGTGACTGTGTGAATACCTTGGACGATTTGGTGTGATCCAGGTACCAGAACTTGACGTGCCTGTTCCCTGCCGTGACAAAGTAGTTGCTGTCATCTGAGAAGGACACAGCTGTGACTTTACTGGACACCTTGTTGGCTGCCACCACTATGTTTTTCTGAGCAGAGAAGAAGAGCACAGAACAGAACTTTAGATCAACGGTGGATTTATACTTTGTCCTCAGACAAGAATAAAGTAAAAATAGTATAAAACATTGAAGGGTAGCTCAAAAACAGCACTTTCCACTATAACGGTCTAGTGCATTTGGAAAGTATTCAGACATTTTCAACATTTTGTTATATTACAGCCTTAATCTAAACATTTTTATTTTTATTTTTTTTAATCTCTCCTCAATCTACACACAATACCCCATAATGACAAAGCGAATGTATTAAAAATAAAAAACAGAATTACCTGATAAGTATTCAGACCCTTTTCTATGAGACTCAAAAATGAGCTCAGGTGCTTCCTGTTTCCACTAATCATCCTTGAGATGTTTCTACAACATGATTTGAGTCCAGCTATGATATACTCAATTGATTGGACATGATTTGAAAGGCACACACCTGTCTATATAAGGTCCCACAGTTGACAGTGCATGTCAGAGCAAAAACCAAGCCATGAGGTTGAAGGAATTGTCCATAGAGCTCCGAGACAGGATTGTGTAACAGCACCAATCTGGGGAAAGGTACCAAAAAATGTATGCAGCATTGAAGGTCCCCAAGAACACAGTGGCCTCCATCAATATTAAATGAAAGATGTTTGGAACCACCAAGACTCTTTCTAGAGCTGACCGCCCAGCCAAACTGACCAATCGGGGGAGAAGGGCCTTGGTCAGCGAGGTGACCAAGAACCCGATGGTCACCCTGACAGAGCTCCAGAGTTCCTTTGTGGAGATGGGAGAACATTCCAGAAGGACAACCATCTCTGCAGCACTCCACCAATCAGGCCTTTATGGTAGAGTGGTCAGACGGAAGCCACTCCTCGGTAAAAGGCACATGACAGCCCGCTTGGAGTTTGCCAAAAGGCACCTAAAGGACTCTCAGACCATGAGAAACAAGACTCTCTGGTCTGATGAAACCAAGATTGAACTCTTTGGCCTGAATGCCAAGCGTCACGTCTGGAGGAAACCTGGCACCATCTCTACGGTAAAGCATAGTGGTGGTGGCAGCATCATGCTGTGGGGATGTTTGTCAGTGGCAGGGACGTGGAGACTAGTCAGGATCGAGGCAAAGATGAACAGCGCAAAGTACAGAGATATCATTGATGAAAACCTGCTCCAGAGCACTCAGGACATTAGAGTGGGGCGAAGGTACACATTCCAACAGAACAACGACCCTAAGGACACAGCCAAGACAACGCAGGAGTGGCTTCGGGACAAGTCTCTAAATGTCCTTGAGTCCAGCCAGAGCCTGGACTTGAACCCGATCGAACATCTCTGGAGAGGCCTGAAAATAGCTGTGCAGCGACGCTCCCCATCCAACCTGACAGAGCTTGAGAGGATCTGCAGAGAAGAATGGGGGAAACTCCCTAAATACACATGTGCCAAGCTTGTAGCGTCATACCCAACTCGATGCTGTAATCGCTGCTAAAGGTGCTTCAACAAAGTACTGAGTAAAGGGTCTGAATACTTATGGATATGCCATACTTATGGTTTTTTTAATGTTTTTTTTTGTACATATATATATTTAAAATGCTAACATTTCTAAGAACCTGTTTTTGCTTTGTCATTACTTTGTCATTAGTTTAGAGCGTTGCTAGCTACCTTCCAGGCCCAAACATTGATAATCATGTCGTGCTGGTATCCCACGCTGACGATGTACTTGCTGTTGGGGGAGAACGCCACACAGGAGATGCCGTACTTATGTTCCTGTAACTCAGCAACCTGGGTCCGTTCTGCAACGTCCCACACCCGCACAGCAGGCATGTGTCCACTCTGGAGAGAGAGAGAGAGAGATGAGAGAGAGACAGAAAGAGAGAGAGAGAGGGAGAGAGGGAGAGAGAGGGAGAGAGACACGAGAGAGACCCGAGAGAAACAGAGACACGAGAGAGAGAGACAGAGAGAGACACGAGAGAGAGAGAGACACGAGAGAGAGACAGACAGAGAGACACGAGAGAGAGAGAGAGAGAGAGAGAGACGAGAGAGAGACAGACAGAGAGACACGAGAGAGAGACAGAGAGACACGAGAGAGAGACAGAGAGACACGAGAGAGAGACAGACAGAGAGACACGAGAGAGAGACAGACAGAGAGACACGAGAGAGAGAGACAGACAGAGAGAGCGAGAGAGAGAGAGCGAGAGAGAGAGACAAGAGACAGAAACAGAGAGAGAGAAAGAGAGACAGAGAGAGACAGAGAGAGAGAGACAGACAGAGAGACACGAGAGAGAGACAGACAGAGAGACACGAGAGAGAGAGAGAGAGAGACACGAGAGAGAGACAGACAGAGAGACATGAGAGAGAGAGAGAGAGAGACACACGAGAGAGAGAGAGAGAGAGAGAGAGAGACACACGAGAGAGAGACAGACAGAGACACGAGAGAGAGAGAGACACACGAGAGAGAGAGAGAGAGACACACGAGAGAGAGACAGACAGAGAGAGACACGAGAGAGAGAGAGAGAGAGAGAGAGACAGAGAGAGACACGAGAGAGACACGAGAGAGAGACACGAGAGAGAGACAGAGATAAACAGAGAGAGAGAGAGAGAGAGATAGAGATAAACAGAGAGAGACAAAGAGAGAGAGAGACAGACAAATACAGACAGAGAGAGAAAGAGAGACAGAGAAAGAGAGACAGAGAAAGAGAGACAGAGAGTGAGTCACAGAGAGAGAGACAGCCAGCCATTGTGCTTGTTTTAACTCTACACACCATGTGTCACACATCCCCCCCATCCACACATTTTATATTAATTTATTTCACGTTTATTTATATCGGCAAGTCGATTCTTATAATAACCACCTGACAGGTTTGTGTTCACAAGGTGATGTCGCCACAGTCAGAATCCCTGGATCATGCAGATGGACAGGAGACGCTCTAGTCTCCACTAAGCTTTTCAATGTACCCTGTAACTGCTTACTAATCCGCTAATGATTTGTCTTATGCAACTCAACGACAGAACAGAAGATCAAGTGGAGGGAATTTAAAGAGGACAGGCGAGGGAAGCTTCAGCCAGGAAATATATTCTAATCCATCCCTAGTACCTTCTTCCCCTCTGCAGGCAGTGGCTTTGTACGCATCATTCTTATACTGGCTATGGGAAGAGGTCCCGTATGAGCGACATAAGGCATATTTCTACCAATGTCAGATACGTGTAGTGTTTTGATGGTAAATAAATATAACCAACTACAGTAGCAGCTAGGGACAGTAAACCCATGGTTGGGATTAGCTTTGCTGCACCTCCTTAGAACAAAACAATCAGGAGAGATGTTGTCTAGCTCTTTAAAAGAAAGAACAGAGGCAGACTGAACAGAGGGACCTCCCTTTGAGAGCATACATAGGGTAGGCAGCATGGTCACTGGCAGCATGGTCAGTTAGCTACACCACAGAGGACAGAGAGACAGGGTGAGCTGAGCACCAGCACGTGCTGTGTGCCTTCTGCCACTGGCACATCCATGGAAGTCTCCCTCTTTCTCTTCCCTCCCCTCCAGACAGCTGACAGAGTCAGTCTGGCACCCTGCCCCCTCCTTGCTGCCATGGCAACCCTGCAACAGCACACACACTTTTCTGGCTAGTATGGATTAAACTAACACACACGCGCGCACACTGACAGAGTCAATGGTGCAGCGCGAACACACACACACACACACACACACACACACACACACACACACACACACACACACACACACACACACACACACACACACACACACACAGTCCTTTGTAAATGTGGCACAGACAGTGTTCCGTTTATGAACTGTGGGGTTGGACACTGCAATGATAGCTCTGCCATGCCCTGGCAGTGGAGCAGGAAACAGTCAGCACTTTTTTAGGAAGCTACAGTTGAAGTATCATAATTTCATCACGGCATGCAAAGACATAATACAGGGCCCTAAAAAATCTGTGTTATATTTTGCCTGATTCTGTTTATTTTTTCCCCAAATTCTGTTTTCTCCATTTTGTTTCTCCAGGTGTCCGTTTTCCCCATTTTTTCAAGGTTTTCACTCTCAAAATCACACTTTTCTTTATAGAAAAAACACTAAATTGAGTGTTGAAGTCCACAACAATGTTTAAACCACATCAGGAGACCAATATTGAGGTCTGGGAATGTTTTGAGGAATTTAGATTTTGGGGTGTAGTTATCCTTTAATTCCAGCGCTAGCAAGAAGCTTTTCTTTCGCAGTGTTTTGTAGCGCACATGTGATGGTAGAGTTTGCAAAACAAATACCCACTGGATTGATGCAAATAATTATGATATCATTCTGCCAGGTCAGCATAGGCTACTTTGTAGTTAACATTTAACTAAGGTTTTTGTGAAAGCCTTTCCATCCACCAGAAGACTTTTCATTAGCATCATCGCTAACAGCTACACAAAGTGGTAGACACACGCACGGCACACACACTGACAGGGAATTCTGGTTGCTTCTTCAGCAAGTTGCAGGAAATACGAATCACTGATGGATTCTGTTCCTAATCTTATGATACAATTTGACAAATGAATTAACTTTAAATACATTTAGTTGATTCCCTAATTAAGTTGACACATTTTTTTATATCGTTGAATTCTGTTTTAATGTCTGGATTCTGTGATTCTGTCCATGTTTTTTTTCGCATCACGGATTTTATAGGTCCCCAACAATGGAATGACACTCACCTCTCCTGTGACCACAAATTTGCCATCAGGGGAAAATGACAGAGTGGTGATGGTTTTCCTGTGAAGAGAATAGGAGACAGAGAGAAGAGGAAACGTTTCATTACTGTCGAAAATAAGTGAATGCATCCTGGTCTCGAGGAGTTTTTCCGCTTGGGGTGTACTCTATAACAATGGCACACTCACCACAATCAATACATCAAATCTGATGATTATCGTCACACACTAAAGTAGAGATTAGAGACTCCTACACCACAGGAAAGGAGTCCTACACAATTGCTGCTGTACCAACAGTACAGTCTGAGAATAGTAAAATGATACACCCTGTGGTGGTAAAGACATGAGTTTAAAGAAACAGTGTCTGCGCTGATTGATCGCCTCAATGGCCTGTGACTGGGAGTCAAATGGTTGTTTAACAGGTTCAATTTCAAGGTGTTTCTTAAACTGTTGAAGCAGTTATTCCGGGCCAGTACTGGTACACAGAGACATTGTCTGGCAACCTGTTGTGCAATACTTCATCGGAAATAAAGTTATGCCCTAGGGCTTATGTGGGGAAGCGTCTGCCATTTGGAACGCACATTCCCCCCCTAGCTAAGTGTCAAATGTTTGATGCATAGCCAAGCAGCTTTTCTCTTATCAAATGTTGTACTAAGCATTACTGTACTGTGATCTAATCATGGCAGAGTAATAATTAGTCTGTAGAGTGATGAGCAGTAGGAGTAGAGTAGAGAGGGTATTAAGTTCCAGTTTTAGCTTCCAACAAGGAGAGATTACGAAAACAAACTCATCTCGCTATATGACAGAATGAAGACTGGATGGAGCCAGCTAGTCACATTGATTTAGAGGACGTCTTTTCAGCCCTAATGACGCGACCACGTCTGCCTACCTCTGCCTTTACCATACATGAAAGGGGTTGGCAGTGGCTTTGAAGCCGGGGTGCTGCTTTGGTCGTGGCTGACTGTCTGTCCAGTGCTCTTGTTCAGTCGTTCCATAAGCCATGTTGTGTTAGGCACTATAGACTAGCTCCCTCCCTCATCCAGATGGCCTGTGTTAACAGGTCCTACAGGGTTAGGCAATCCTACTCCATGGAACCACAAATCTTCCCTATTATTCTACAACGTAGAGAATATTAAAACTAAAGAAAAACCCTGGAATGAGTAAGCGTGTCCAAACTTTTGACTGGTACTGCATATGGGTGGCAGGTAGCCTCGAGGTTAGAGCGTTGGGCCAGTAATCGAAAGATCACTTGTTCGAATCCCGGAGCCGACAAGGTGAAAAGTCTGTCGCTGTGGCCTTGGGCAAGGCACTTAACCTGAAATGCTCCAGGGGTTCCCACTGAATTGATGCCAGGTCAGCATAGGCTACTTTGTAGTTAACATTTAACTAAGGTTTTTGTGAAAGCCTTTCCATCTACCAGAAGACTTTTCATTAGCATCATCGCTAACAGCTACACAAAGTGGTAGACACACGCACGGCACACACACTGACAGGGAATTCTGGTTGCCTCTTCAGAAAGTTGCAGGAAATACGAATCACTGATGGATTCTGTTATTGTCTTATGATAAACTTGGACATGTCTTGAGACACAGGTGATGGCTGGGTATGTAGCCTATGCACCAAATCAAGACTATTGTCATGGGATTGCTATTACAATCTTTACTGTTGTAGTTTTGTTTTTGTATGTCAGCGACGTATGAGGAGGAACCCTGAAGCCTAAGTGACTGACTAGCTGGCTGCAGCCATGCACTCTCTTGGCTTCGCCTGGCTTGACGGACTGAACAGGAGGCAGCAGTTATATCGTATGAAGCCTCACCTGGAGCTGTTGAGGATGTGATGCTGTTTGTTCTTCTTGGGGTTCAGCAGCACCACCACACATCTGTAGGAAAGAGAAGGAACGAGAATAGGGTTTAGAATACATAGATTTACTCAGGGGAATGACCCCAATAATCAAGGCTCAGTGGTCTCCCATGTAGCTCAGTTGGTAGAGCATGGTGCTTGCAACGCCAGTGTTGTGGGTTTGATTCCCATGGGGGACCAGTACAAAAGAAGCATGGAAATATATGCACTAATACTGTAAGTCGCTCTGGATAAGAGGGTCTGCTAAAATGACACATTTAAAATGGACTGCAAAGTGCTAGATAAAAAGTAAAGTAAACTAACATGCAAAGTTAGGTAAGTAGTAAACTTAAATATAGCTACTGCAGAGAGTGTGGACTGAGTCACAACACAGACTACACGGAATTCCCTGTTGTCAAGAATAACTCCTGAGCCGCACTAAAATAAAGTTACATAAATACTTAATATCCCGCTCTTGCTGTATTTTAGGTTGAATATCACAGTAGAGGACAGCATGGCTGCAAAGTCACTGTGTGTGAGTGAATGCAGGAGCACTGAGTAGCATGACCAAGCAAAAACCAGGAGCACTGAGTAGCATGTCCAAGCAAAAACCAGGAGCACTGAGTAGCATGACCAAGCAAAAACCAGGAGCACTGAGTAGCATGACCAAGCAAAAACCAGGAGCACTGAGTAGCATGACCAAGCAAAAACCAGATTGCCTTTTTAAGCTGCTTCCATTTCTTGTTTCATCTCCCAGTGGGGAAACACTCCTAGAAGCTAAACGACGTCCAGGGCCTTTTACCTTATCACACAGCAGGGAAGATGAGAGGGAATACTTGCTGTGTAGTCAGTCACTGACAATGTGTCAGAGAGAAGCTGGGCACTGTTGTGATCATCAGAGCTGCTGGAAAGCCTTTGAATAGAAGTGTTTCAGGTGTACTGGGGATACAATCAAAGGGACAGCCAGGCACTATGGCATCACTGAGATTGCACAGACAAGAGGGAGAAAGTTCTAGAAAGAAAATGGTGGTGCACCTTCGGAAACTCTACAGTAGCCCTACCGTACTACTGTCTACTGAGCTAGTAGCCTCACCACCACAGAGCAGCTGACAAAGACTTGCTTTGGGGGTCTGCAAGCAAGAACATTGTAAATGCTTCATGTTTTTCTTCCAGAGGACTTCCACTGGAACTGTAGGGGGGAAAATGAAATGCCATAAAATGAGGGAAAGATGTGGTCATACAACAAGACTACAGTGTCCAAACCTGCTGCACTGTGCTGATGCACTGTCCTACTGACATGATGCCAAAAGTTACCTAACACCAATTCACTCTTAAAGAGTCTCCAGAGAATCAAACTGGGCACTGAGAATGCAGCCCGATGCCACACTTGTACAGGAAGCCCAGCATGCGTCTGTGTGATGCTTAACAGAGTACAGCTCCTTAGTCCCTCTGAACTGGCTCCTACTGAGAGGGAGAGAAGGAGAGAGGGAGGTGACGGCCCATGCCAGACTTAGTCAACCCTGGCATTGCTCAGAGGGTGAATGGGCAAGACAAAATATTTAAGTGCCTTTGAACGGGGTACGGTAGGTGCCAGATACACACAGACCTTCCATCCCCTGGTTAATGGCTGTCTGGGGAGCTGGAGAGGCTTCTGCTTGCAGCCTGAAATGCCACATATGTAGGTTGCAGATACAAATGGGACTGTTACAGTAACTGGCCAACAGCCAGCCAGCTCTCCTGCCTGGCACGGTGTAAACACGACACTCAGACACACAGAACGAGAACGAGAGAAAGAGAACGAGAGAGAGAACGAGAGAGAACGAGAGAGAGAGAGAGACAGAGACAGCCTGCATCCCAAATGGCACCCCCTATTAGTCAGTGGTTGACTACCTAGGCCCATGGAGCAGGTTTTATGCTGCCTGCTTGCTGGTGTCACATGTCAGAGAGCAGCCAGAGGACTGTGGGAAGACAGGACAGGCAGGCCAGCTGGGCCCCAGAGTTGGAGACCACACCACAGAACAATTCCTGTCTGCTGTGCTGTCATCTCATTCAATAGGTAGGAAACAAGCTGCACGTTGTTGAGTGAGTGCACTTCATCACTGCCTTCCATGCCTTGGCTGTCATCGGTTTGTTATTTTTCAGCCTGTCAGCAGTAGAGGAATGGCTCATGGCTGTCTACTCTGTGGCATTACTTCAGCCAGAACTACAGGGGTGGGAGGGGAATGAGCTCATGGATCAATATACCATTACTCATTGCACCACAAACACACCATAAACTCCCTCCCTTCTACAGTTCCACTGGGTTTTACAGAGGAAGCGAGAGAGTGTGGAACATTGAGTGGTTAGAACATAATAGGATTGTTGGATTGGAGTTTACATAGAACCATGGGATTGATAGACAGGGCTCAGATCAAAGACCTGAGGAGGAGTGCTGAACGTGAGCTTCCTCTCTCAGGCAAAATAATCCTACAAGTTATCTTTCCCACAACACAGGCTGCAGTACTAGGCTAGCACAAACTGCTATCCTGTTTTTTCTATTCCTGACACTGCTGGTCATCCGGTGTCAGCAAGCACAGTCAAATGAACACAGTTGGCTATTTATTAGCAAAGACATGAATCAGGAAACTAACAGCGTGTCTTGAAGATCTACAGAGTAGCCTAGATAATCAGTAACATCACTACTACCTTAGGCTAAGCATTAGAAAAAGCTCTAACGCTTCCTCAAAACATGTTTTCCCAACCTATACCATAACACTAAAACAGACCAGCTCTAACCTGCAGACGTTAGCTCCATCCAAAATGACACCCTATTCCCTACATCAGGGGTATTCAACTCTGACCCTACGAGGTCTGGAGCCTGCAGTTTTCTGTTCAACCTGATAAATAATTACACCCACCTGGTGTCCCAGGTTTTCGTTCCTTATTAAACAGGTCAGGGCAACTGGGCTGGTTATACACTATACAGTACCAGTCAAACGTTTGGACACACCTACTCTTTCAAGGGTTTTTCTTTATTATTACTATTTTCTACATTGTAGAATAATAGTGAAGACATCAACACTATGAAATAACACATAACAACATCATATGGAATCATGTAGTAAGCAAGAAAAGTGTTAAACAAATCAAAATATATTTTAGATGAGATTCTTCAAAGTAGCCACCCTTTTCATTGATGACAGCTTTGCACACTCTTGGCATTCTCTCAACCAGTTTCACCTGGAATGCTTTTCCAACAGTCTCGAGGGAGTTCCCACGTATGCTGAGCACTTGTTGGCTGCTTTTCCTTCACTCTGCGGTCCAACTCATCCTAAACCATCTCAATTGGGTTGAGGTCGAGTGACTGTGGAGACCAGGTCAACTCCATCACTCTCCTTATTGGTCAAATAGCCCTTACACAGCCTGGAGGTGTGTTGGGCCATTGTCCTGTTGAAAAACAAATGATAGTGGGACTAAGCGCAAACAAGATGGGATGGCGTATCTCTGTAGAATGCTGTGGCAGCCACACTGGTTAAGTGTGCCTTGAATTCTAAATAAATCCCAGACAGTGTCAGCAGCAAAGCACCCCCACACCATAACACCACCTCCTCCATGCTTCACGGTGGGAACCACACATGCAGAGATCATCCATTCCACCAGTCTAATGTCCATTGCTCATGTTTCTTGGCCTAAGTAAGTCTCTTCTTCTTATAGGTGTCCTTTAGTAGTGGTTTCATTGCAGCAATTCGACCATGAAGGCCTGATTCATGCAGTCTCCTCTGAACAGTTGATGTTGAGATGTGTGTTACTTTATCTCTGGGAAGCATTCATTTGGGCTGCAATCTGAGGCTGGTAATGAACTCTAATGAACTTTTCCTCTGCAGCAGAGGTAACTCTGGGTCTTCCTTTTCTGTGGCGGTCCTTATGAGAGCCAGTTTCATCATAGCGCTTGATGGTTTTTGCGACTGCACTTGAAGAAATTTTCTGGATTGACAGACCTTCATGTCTTAAAGTAATGATGGACTGTTGTTTCTCTTTTCTTATTCGAGCGGTACTTGACCTACTATGGACTTGGTCTTTTACCAAATAGGGCTATGTTCTGTATACCACCCCCTACCTGTATACCACCCCCCTACCTTGTCACAAAACAACTTTTCTTTCTCAAGAAGGAAAGAAATTCCACAAATTAACTTTCAACAAGGCACGCCTGTTAATTGAAATGCATTCCAGGTGACTACCTCATGAAGCTGGTTGAGAGAATACCAAGAGTGTGCAAAGCTGTCATCACGGCAAAGGATGGCTACTTTGAAGAATCTCAAATCTAAAATATATTTTGATTTGTTTCACACTTTTCTGGTCACTACATCATTCCATATGATGTTGTTATGTGTTATTTCATAGTTTTGATGTCTTCACTATTATTCTACAGTGTTATTCTACAATGTAGAAAAAAGTAAAAATAAAGAAAAACCCTGGAATGAGAAGGCATGTCCAAACTTTTGACTGGTACTGTATACACAAAAGTATGTGGTCACCCCTTCAAATTAGTGGATTTGTCTATTTCAGCCACACCCTTTGCTGAGAGGTGTATAAAATCGAGCACACTGCCAAGCAATCTCCATAGACAAACATTGGCAGTAGACTGGCCTTAGTGAAGCGCTCAGGGACTTTAAATGTGGCACCTTCATGGGATGCCACCTTTCCAACAAGTCAGTCTGTCAAATTTCTGCACTGCTAGGGCTGCTCATACAACTGTAAGTGCTGTTATTGTGAAGGGGAAACATACAGGAGCAACAACGGCTCAGCTGCGTAGTGGTAGGCCATACAAGCTCACAGAACGGGTCCGCTGAGTGCTAAACTACGTAGCGCGTTAAAGTCATCTGTCCTCGGTTGCAACACTCACTACCGAGTTCCAAACTGCCTCTGGAAGCCACCTCGGCACAAGAACTGTTCGTCGGGAGTTTCATGAGATTGGTTTCCGTGGCTGGGCAGCTGCTCACAAGCCTAAGATCATCATGCGCAATGCCAAGCGTCGGCTGGAGTGATAAATCACGCAAAACCATCTGGCAGTCCGACGGACGAGTCTGGGTTTGGCTGATGCCAGGACAACGCTACCTGCCTGATTGCATAGTGCCAACTGTAAAGTTAGGTGGAGGAGGAATAATGGTTGGGGCTAGGCCCCTTAGTTCCAGTGAAGGGAAATCTTAACGCTACCGCATACAATGACATTGTGCTTCCAACTATGTGGCAACAGTTTGGGGAAGACACTTTCTTTCCTGTTTCAGCATGACAATGCCGCCGTGCACAAAGTGAGGTCCATACAGAAATGGTTTGTTGAGATCGGTGACGAAGAACTTGACTAGTCTGGATAGTGCCCTGACCTCAATGCCATCAAACACTGTTAGGATGAATTGGAACGCCGACTGTGAGCCAGGCCTGATCACCCAACATCAGTGCCCGACCTCACTAATGCTCGTGGCTGAATGGAAGCAAGTCCCCGCAGCAATGTTCCAACATGTAGTGGAAAGCCTTCCCAGAAGAGTGGAGGCCCATGGTTTTAGAATGAGATGTTTGACGATCAGTCCACATACTTTTGGTCATGAAGTGTATTTTAACAGATAAGAGAGGCTGGAGAGGAGATGGGGCTTCAACCGTTCAGCAGAATTTACATGGAAAATATTATGCAAACTTCAGCCAACCAAAGAATTGCTGCTGAATGGTAACCACTAGTTAGAATCACAATGCTAACACTGTCATGCAGTTATAAACATACTATAGAAAGCTTATATACTTCAAAACAATAAAAACATTGATGTTCAACATGGCAGCACGCACCTGATCTCAAGCAAATATTCTGATTTCAGAGCAATTATAAATCCAATATTTACTGATCAGACAGGATCAGTCATAGACTGAGGAGGGGGGGTGGACTAGTGAAAACAACAGCCTCCCTACCTAGACTAACCTATGGCTAAATTCATGGCCGAGTATATGCAGTAGCGGAGGGGGAAGACCAGTTAAAAGAAGAGCCTATACCTATGGCTAATTCATGACAGGCTGAGTAATAGTGTTACCACACAGTAAAAGGCAATCCTCATCAGCCACCCATCAGCCATCTGGTGGGTTCGTTCAGCAAACTGACAGGTGGTCAAGCCTCTGAAATGAAATGACAAAGCCTTACAGGGTCTGTAGTGTCTGCAGGGAGGGTATATCAATTTCCTTCCGACCCCAGAGAGAAGACAGAGAGACCACCCTCCGATCTGCCAGTCCACTCCACTTCAAAGAACCTACCCCGCTTGCCTCCTCTCTCCCTCCACCTATCCATGCTGATCCTGCCTTATTTCTTGTCCTCCGTTCATGCTGAGACAGACTGGACGACCTCATCATTAATCTGCCATGCTGCAAGTCTCCTGTCCCGGTACGGTCAGGGTAGCTGGCTAACAACAACGGGAGCAAAACTAGGGGTTCTCTGTCCTTAAAGATGGGTAATAAAGAGCTTGTATCATTTCCACCAGTAGTTTGGAAAGCAGCGCTCACGAGCCAAAACGGGTCCTCGGACATTGTGTATGACGTCATCCATTTCAAATGATATGTTACGTCCTGCAAAAAATAAATCACTGCACAATTCATATGACAGGATTCATATGACAGGGAACAAATGTGTAAATGCTTAAGATCCTGTTCAATCTCTTTAAATCTACTGTGGAACAATGCAACCCTGATGAAGGCAGCATATTGTAGCTGTACCAACGTTGGTACCTATAAAACGTATTGAATCCGAGCCATGAGAGCACAATGAGAGAGACTACATAAGAGACAGATACAGTCGTCTACTGTAGATTTACAAAGTGCTAAAGAATAGATATTTACTGCCTCAGGATTGAGACTATTCTCTGTAGTCAGTGTTTTCTTTGTAGCCGTTTGTCTTTTCAGTCCATCCAGCGCCTCTGGTCTTACCGCATCCTTTGAGAATACAGTTACAGATGCTGTTGTGGGACCCTCCAGCAAAGAGCTGCAATGCAGCACAGAGGCAGAGTACACTCCTCTACCTCTGAGCAGGGCTATCTAACAGCTAGGGGCTACAAGAGGACTATTCCCTCCCCCACGCACCTTTTTCCTAACCCTCGCTCCCTCTTCACACATACACACCCACAGTTAATACGGACTCAGTTTGCTGCAGTGCGGTCAGGACAAGTCGAGGGTGCCTGTCTGACACACAACTAGTCACGCATGTTAGACTCCTCCAACAGCCAGCAGGACGTTTAATGCTCACAGAGGACATTGATTCCACATCACTAGAGATGCCGCTGTCTCAGACAACCCAGACATTAATTCATCCAAAACCCATACAGTCCTACCCTGTTCAATAATCTCACATATTATTCTAGGTTGCACTGTATATATACACACACTATAGAACCATGGATATTGACCTATACAGTCAATGTGCTGCATTCAGGTTCTGCCATAAATGCACTAACAAAAGGTAGGCAAAGGTGAAATTTAAAAGGGGCAATCAAAAGTTGCTACATCCATTTTTGGACTTATATATGAATTATATGTACCCATTGATTTTTGAAGAATATAACCTATGAGCTTAGTTCAACGGTTGTACCCCATCAGAACCAGTAATAACCTTGTTTTATTCCAATGTTTGTATACAAAGTAAATGTAAACAAACAATACAAAGCCTGAAAACATGTTTAAGACTATCATTTTGATATCATGGAAGGTCAGCCCATTCATGCATAGCTCGGTTTATGAATCTGAGAGTGGTTCCATTTCTCTAGCCCCATCCCTCAGTTTTAATCGAACAGGGGCAGGGAGAAATGTTTTATCGTTTCTACTGCTGATTGCCACTTTAAGACGTTTGCAGCAAATGCTGATATCCTTCAGTCATCAAACAACAAAGCTATGGTAAATCAAAAAATATACAATCCCTTGTCACTGACCTAGCATTCAACAACTTATCTTTGGGATCCTGATATTCCCATTCCCCGATAATAATCATAACAACCACCAACATTTTTTTGTTTTTACTGAGTTACAGTTCATATAAGGAAATCAGTCAATTGAAATAAATTCATTAGGCCCTAATCTATGGATTTTACAGGACTGGGCAGAGGCGCAGCCCACCCACTTGGCAGCCAGGCCCACCCACTTGGCAGCCAGGCCCACCCACTTGGCAGCCAGGCCCACCCACTTGGCAGCCAGGCCCACCCACTTGGCAGCCAGGCCCACCCACTTGGCAGCCAGGCCCACCCACTTGGCAGCCAGGCCCACCCACTTGGATTCAGAATGAGTTTTTCCCCACAAAAGGACTTTATTACAGACAAACACTCAGTTTCATCTGCTGTCCGGGTGGCTGGTCGCAGATGATTCCGCAGTTGAAGAAGCTGGATGTGGAGGTGGTTACATGTGGTCTGCGGTTGTGAGGCCGGTTGGATGTTCTGCCAAATTCTCTAAAACAATGTTGGAGGCGGTTTATGGTAGAGCAGTTAACATTCAATTTTCTGCCAACAGCTCTGGTGAACATCCCTGCAGTCAGCATCCCAATCGCACGCTCCCTCAGAACTTGAGACACCTGTAGCATTGTGTTGTGTGACAAAATTGCACATTTTCGAGTGGACTTTTATTGTCCCCAATCCGAGGGACACCTGTGTAATGATCATGCTGTTTAATCAGCTTCTTGATATACCACACCTGTCAGGTGGATAGATTATCTTGGCAGTGGAGAAATGCTCACTAACAGGGATGTAAGAAAATTTGTGAGAAATATGCTTTTGTGCATATGGATTATCTCTTATTTCAGCTCATGATACATGGGATAAATGTTTTTTTTTGTGTTCAGTATACATTTAAGAGAAGTAGGCTAAATGGAACCAATTCACCTTTCCATGAAGGATCTGGGCCATTGTGGGGTGTGGTCTGGTCAAAAAGTAGTGCACTACCCTATATTAAAAGAGAATAGGGTGCAATTTCAGACGTACCCATAGCTAGACCTCATCAGGTACAGGACTCAGCCCATGGTCGTATTCAGCACCCATAGCTAGACCTCATCAGGTACAGGACTCAGCCCATGGTCGTATTCAGCACCCATAGCTAGACCTCATCAGGTGCAGGACTCAGCCCATGGTCGTATTCAGCACCCATAGCTAGACCTCATCAGGTGCCCAGGACTCAGCCCATGGGTGCGGACTATTCAGCACCCATAGCTAGACCTCATCAGGTGCAGGACTCAGCCCATGGTCGTATTTAGTAGTGCACGCCATAGAAAAGCATAGCAAAACATTTTGAAATGAGAATGAGTGTTTCTTAAGTTCAGGTTAGTAGTCCCACCCAGTTTCAGTCCATTTGGTTCTTAATGAATACGACCCGGGCCATGTGTGACAGCTTTGTGTAAGGGCTTGGACTGACCCTAAACCCTCCACAGACAGACACTCTCTGGTGTGAAGATGCTTCCTCTCCCACAAAAACATCTGCAGTGTCTTCCAAATGAAACTCTATATAGTACAACAGTACTTTTTACCAGGGCTCATAGGGTTCTGGTGAAAAGTAGTGCACTTTATAGGGAATAGGGTGCCAATTGGGAAGCAGCCTAAGACATCTGCCGGGTCTCATTGGATCTGGAGCTCAGCCTAACATGCACATTAACACAAGCAGCTGAGTAAGCAGAGAATGTATCTTTCTGATTCCTGTAATTCCTTGTTGGGATGCCTGTGACCACCTCCCCTCCCAATCCAAGGAATCTATATCAGGCTTACTCCTGCACTTTACACTTCCAGGAAGTAGGCTATGGCTACTGTATTTATTTAGAATCAATGATCTGTACTGACGGAACTGTATGCCACTGTGTAACCTAGTGTATATATATATATATATATATATATCATGTGATTCCCTTCATTGTTTTCATAGCTGCGCACACACAGCTGTAAAGCCTAACACCTTAATGAGATGATGAAGCATGTGATAGAGGTCAGAGACTCTCCCTCACATTCTAGCCCACGTTGTCCACAGTCCACCTTATGAGCAGACCCCTTGGAGAGATTGAAACCAATAGCCTGGTTCCTATGTGAATGTCGGAGGCCCTTACTGCATACAGCAAACAAATTAAGTTCCCCCAGGAAAAAAAATAGTTATTTTACTTAACTTTTAAGGCTTAAGGCACTATTAGGATTGTTGATGGTTGACTGAGCATAGGCCTACTCAGCAATTTAGTTGCCAATTACTAGATGTGTAGTATTGCAGAGACACCTCATGTGGAGACACTGAAAACTGACTTAAAGGTCTAGCTAATGCATCTTATGCTCTATCATCTCTAAAGACAGACATGCCGTGTTATTGAAGTGATACAACGGTATGACTGTCGTAGCACAAGGAAAGCGTCAAGCTGTCGACCTAAAACGTCAACCACGGCTAAAATCATAGTTAAAGCAGTGCTTTGTACAGCATACTGCCTCTCAAACCTTGTAGCAAGGGCTACTTCTGAAAGTGTCGACCTAGCGAGCTACATGACTAAAACGGCTCCTCATGACACAGCTCTTCTGTGTTCATAAACCACAAGATATCTTTCCCCTGATGAATACAATACACACACGTCCTGATCATTGCTGAGAAATGACTTTCCTACTCTCCCTCCAGCTTTCACGCTCCACTCATTCTCTGAAAAATCTTACCGTCCAGGGACTTCTGAAGTGTATTAAATTCAAAACCTAATGGTGCTCTGCCTCTGCCTACCTAGTCAGTTCTGTAAAGATAAATCACACATGGCCTCCACGCATAACATTTTCCAAAAATGAGTTAAAAAAAAAAAAGTTTTTATTTAACAAGGCAAGTCAGTTAACAAAAAATTCTTATTTACAATGACGGCCTACATCGGCCAAACCTGGACGACGCTGGGCCAATTCTGGCGGGGGCAGCAGGACGCCTAGTGGTTAGAGTGTTAGGCCAGTAACCGTAAGGTTGCTCGATCGAATCCCGAGCTGACAAGGTAAAAATCTGTCGCTCTGCCCCTGAACAAGGCAGTTAACCCACTGTTCCTAGGCCGTCACTGTAAATAAGAATTTGTTCTTAACTGACTTGCCTAGTTAAATAAATGTATATTTACACACATACAGTGGGGCAAAAAAGTATTGTCAGCCACCAATTGTGCAAGTTCTCCAACTTAAAAAGATGAGAGAGGCCTGTAATTTTCATCATAGGTACACTTCAACTATGACAGACAAAATAAGAAAAAAAATCCAGAAAATCACATTGTAGGATTTTTAATGAATTCATTTGCAAATTATGGTGGAAAATAAGTATTTGGTCACCTACAAACAAGTTTTGTAGGTGAAGATTTCTGGCTCTCACAGACCAGTAACTCCTTTAATAGGCTCCTCTGTCCTCCACTCGTTACCTGTATTAATGGCACCTGTTTGAACTTGTTATCAGTATAAAAGACACCTGTCCACAACCTCAAACAGTCACACTCCAAACTCCACTATGGCCAAGACCAGACCTGTCAAAGGACACCAGGCTGGGAAGACTGAATCTGCAATAGGTAAGCAGCTTGGTTTGAAGAAATCAACTGTGGGAGCACTTATTAGGAAATGGAAGACATACAAGACCTCTGATAATCTCCCTCGATCTGGGGCTCCACGCAAGATCTCACCCCGTGGGGTCAAAATGATCACAAGAACGGTGAGCAAAAATCCCAGAACCACACGGGGGGACCTAGTGAATGACCTGCAGAGAGCTGGGACCAAAGTAACAAAGCCTACCATCAGTAACACACTACGCCGCCAGGGACTCAAATCCTGTAGTGCCAGACGTGTCCCCCTGCTTAAGCCAGTACATGTCCAGGCCCGTCTGAAGTTTGCTAGAGAGCATTTGGATGATTCAGAAGAAGATTGCGAGAATGTCATATGGTCAGATGAAACCAAAACTCAACTCGTGTTTGGAGGACAAAGAATGCTGAGTTGCATCCAAAGAACACCATACCTACTGTGAAGCATAGGGGTGGAAACATCATGCTTTGGGGCTGTTTTTCTGCAAAGGGAACAGGACGACTGATCTGTGTAAAGGAAAGAATGAATGTGGCCATGTATCGTGAGATTTTGAGTGAAAACCTCCTTCCATCAGCAAGGGCATTGAAGATGAAACGTGGCTTGGTCTTTCAGCATGACAATGATCCCAAACACACCGCCCGGGCAACGAAGGAGTGGCTTCGTAAGAAGCATTTCAAGGTCCTGGAGTGGCCTAGCCAGTCTCCAGATCTCAACCCCATAGAAAATCTTTGGAGGGAGTTGAAAGTCCGTGTTGCCCAGCAACAGCCCCAAAGCATCACTGCTCTAGAGGAGATCTGCATGGAGGAATGGGCAAAAATACCAGCAACAGTGTGTGAAAATCTTTTGAAGACTTACGGAAAACATTTGACCTGTCATTGCCAACAAAGGGTATATAACAAAGTATTGAGATAAACTTTTGTTATTGACCAAATACTTGTTTTCCACCATAATTTTTCAAATAAATTCATTAAATCCTACAATGTGGTTTTCTGGATTTTTTTTCTCTAATTTTGTCTGTCATAGTTGAAGTGTACCTATGATGAAAATTACAGGCCTCTCATCTTTTTAAGTGGGATAACTTGCACAATTGGTGGCTGACTAAATACTTTTTTGCCCCACTGTGTGTGCATACATACATATAAATAAAAATAATAATGCGCTGCCCTATGGGACTCCAAATCACAGCCGGTTGTGATACAGCCTGGACACGAACCAGGATGTCTGTAGTGATGCCTCTAGCACTGAGATGCAGTGCCTTAGACTGCCGCGCCACTAAGGAGCCCAGTGGAGCAAAAGAGAAACCAACAAACATTGCATTGAAGTTGAATGAACAAGTATCAAAATGACAAGATGTGGGAAGGTGAACGAGGTGAAGTATTAGGCCTGGACATTAAAACCATTTACTGAACTACTGCTCTTCAATAACACACATTTCTGTGGATTTCCCCATATTTTAGGTTTAGTTGTTGGATGTGTAACAGGTGTTCTCTGGGTCACTCACCCAGCTGGGTAGGCCACGAGTCCAGAGCAAGGGTCACAAGCCAAAGCGCGGTTCCCAAATGCTGTGATCCCTAGCACCTTCTCCAGTGTCACCTGCAAAATAAACATCACTTCAACAATACAATAAATGGTCAACACATGACATTACTCACAAATAAACACCACCATAGAAGACGTTCCATAGCATATGTTAAATCAGGAATACACACAAGCTACAGGCCAAGGGTTTGTGTCAGTGTGTGTGTGCATGCGTGTGTGTGTGTATATAGTTTATACCCTTAATACAAAGGAGGAGGATCATGAATGGTATTCCACTGTATCTTCCCAGATGAGAAGTGACATACCAGACTCACGAGTTTCGTTATTCTTAATTGAAGGGACTACGAAGAAACTCTTACAAATATAGAAACAAGACAGACCAGTATCTGCTGTGTAGGCCAATGCATTGCACAAATACCTTTTCACAGAGTAAACGAATATGCATTGGTCAACAACTTGGGTTATAACGTCCCTATAAGCATAGTTGAAGAGAAAAGCAGCATGTCAGCAGCCCAACTTATGAGCTAATAACATTTGAAATGTTTTGCAAAAACGAAGCCATCACACTGCACTGACATGTTCTCTGGGTTTCAGCAGTTTGTTAACCAGCAACGACATTTCACAGCAGGAATCAGCCAGTCAGATAAGATTTAAGTCAAGTTCAAGCTCATTGATATTCCTCTCTCTTTCTACTTACCATCTTCACAGCCTCTCAGAGATAGCATATACGTCCCTTGTGATTGGATCCCTCCAGGCCTGCTCTTCCTCATCACCCCACAACAAGCCAGAACAGCCAAGGGCACTGATCACAACCCCCCCAGGAACACTGACTGAATAATAAAACACCTGGATACAAGCTAGAATATGCTAGCTACTTGAATCCCAACTGTAGTGTGGTAGATCCCCTCTCCTGGACTTCAACTGTAGTGTGGTAGATCACCCCCCCAGTAATCACATGACTGTATTCAGTTACTGTGCCTCCCAGTGTGTGTGTGGGGCACTTTCCACCTCCTGTACAGCTGCCTGTTTGTGCTTTCGTCGCAAACCGTTGATTCTCTACGCCTCGCTCTCTTTCTCTACGCCTACCTTGCCGGGTTGTTGGGTTCAAGTTGAAATGTGGCCATGGCAGCAAATCAACAGCAGCCAGCAGTGTTGCCAGCAAGGTGACAAATAGCTTGACTATAGGCTAATTCAGTTGATGTGATGAATTTATAAATGTATATAATAAAATGAATGACCACTAGCCTATAGCTCATAAGACATCGGCTAGATCTTTGGGACGTTGCATAAAAACAGAGGTTGAAGCTTCCAGACAGGAAAAGGAAAATAAGTGGAAGTTGGGCTATTGCTCCATAAATAGAGTTTAGAACAATGTGCTTTCTGTTGTTTGTTACCAGAGTTCCACGTCAAAGGAATAATTGACTACGTCAACATTTTTAAAAAGGGACTTTAATGAGCCCAGTATACCTCCTCCTTGTAAACAAAGCATAGGAGGAAGTTTTCAGCAGAAAGTTGAAAAAGAGCATTGAGTACTGAGTCCACTGCAGTGTACTTCTTTGCGATAAAGTGCAGTTGCATCCATGTTCCCAATAGGCTTCCTGATAATACATAGCCTAATCTTATGGGCTCTGGTCAAAAGAAGTGCACTATAAAATGTGTCATTTGGGACCCATCCACTAACGTTACTATAGGCTACGATCCATGAGGTCGACGGGCTCAAGGCAGCAGGTAGGAGTCCCGTACAGTAATATTCTAGAACGGTACTCACAGCCTAATACAACGTTAGAACCAGGATAATAAGAAAAAAAATTCTCAGCTTTCTCCCTGCTGTGTTACATAATGTCAGGCTAGTAGAGTAGTGGTAGGTTAGAATTTACATCTGGTTTGTCTCTGATGTAAGTGTGCCACGGACCGCTCCTACAAACACCTCCTAAAACCCACGAGGAGAAACAGCCGTGGACACTTAATAAAACAATGGGACTAACAGAATGTGGACCTTTTAAAATAGGACACTCATCTTGCCTGAGTAACCTTTCAATGTTTAAAGAAATATCTATATTTATCTGTAAATAATAGGTCACAAATCCTAACACGTCACTACTGTACTAAAAGAGAGAAGGGAGGGAATTGGAGAGGCGATGTTAGAAAGTGGGCCTATACTCTGCATGCACACACGAAGACATGGAGCCTATAATGACAGTCCAGCATGGCTCGGGGCCTGTTACAGCTTTATAGCCTACGCTTCACAGGGAGCAAGGAGGACTATTAAGTAGCCTAAGTATGACTGTTCTAGTCACTGCCATGTCTCTTGAGACTTTGTAGTACACGAACTACAGCCACTGACACTCCTGGGTGGAACAGGAAGGTAGTGTACTGTCGGTGTCCTGCTACAGCCGTAAACAGACAGACTGGAATGCACCAGCAGTGAACTTCATGGAAGAGGGGGGGAATTACTACACATGAAAGCTTGTCATATTGACAACATTCTTGGACATATCGTCATCAACGTACAGAATTATTGTCAACTGTAAGAACCAATGTTATTGTTATCCGAATTGATTGTACTGCAGGTTTATTCTTCATAGCTTTTTAGGGGGTTCAGTCAACACACATATGGAGGGGGGGGGGGAAGAGAGAAAATGCAGGTAGCTTGTAGCCTACATGGGAATGGAACGAACCCAGCTGTCTGTCTGTCAGGTCACATGCCACTTTCTCACGTCAACACCGAGGAAGTGAACAGACTTCTTTAAAATCGACTTATAGTAATAAGGTTGTGAATAGCATATAAATCACTGTAAAAAATTAGTACAATAATTGTTTTACTACAAGTATAAGAATTGACTTATACAGTGTGTGAGACATGTCATGAAGATATGGAGTTGACTGCAGGACTAGGCTAGGAGGGACACGTTTATGTAAACTATGATGAGCAACCTCCATGGTGTTGCTGTTGCAAGGGAAAATAAGCCCACATGCAATGTCCAAGAACATGTTTTTGTTTAATGGTCAGTGACACACTTCCCCAAAATGTGATGTACATGGAATCTATATGAGGATCCAGTAAATAAATATGAATGTCCCTCCAATGATTGTGTGCATTGTCAATATTTGACGTATTATTCCAGAACACGGGTGCAGTTGCAACACAATACATCATTCTTCCCATTAGAATGCACTGGACTGTGCATTTAATTTTACTGCTCGATCAATGCTGTTTCAATTATATACAAATTACTGTGATATTGCCTGGTAGGTCGCCCGCAGTGTTTGATAGCAAATCTATAAGATGGTTATAATGGTCTTCTGTCAATGTTCAAAAAATGAAAATGTACAGGGATGAGTGTCCATGCCAGATACATACCTTGTTAGTGAGATTTTCTTTGTTGTTCAGAGCTTTATTCCTTCTCAATTTTATAGATGGCGAGCGAAGCAGATTTTTGATCCGACTCTTTATTGTGGAACCCTCCACCGTCATCTTGAAAAATAAATTCTGACTGATCTCTTTAATTAATCGGTTAATAGAATTAGTACATGCAAATATGGAAACCGGTGGTGAAGTACAGACACAATCATTTCTACTTCACCAAAATAAATAAATAGATCAAATAGACAGGAATATGCTGTCATGCTTCCTACAGGTTCAATGAGCTGGTTCTGTCAGCATGTGTGCAGTTCTCGTTGATTTCATGCCCTGCTCTGCCTAGAAAGCTTTTTCGCATTATCTGTTCTTCTTGGATCGCATTCTGATCCACGGAGAGGGATCTCTCTCTGGATGCATTTGGAAAAACTGTAAACGTTCCCAGATTGTCAACAGGATTAGCTACTTCGATGGTCGGGTCACAGAAGACAGTCTGTCACGTCTCCGCTCCTCTTGTCATTGCCTCCTCCTCAACGAGAACTCACCAATGATTGGCAAACTGGATCTGTGGCACAACACCAGTTGGTTAGCCAGCTAGCCAAGCTTTCAGCCATAGAATTAGGAATTAGAATACGGTTCTCTATGATCCCAGCTGTCTCTTGCGTCCCCATATGGGCAAAAAAGATACTAACGTTTGCTTAAAACACTCAATAAGAATATGCCCAGTGCTATTGCCTACGAGCATGTCATTTGACAATGTTAACTAGCATTGTATCTAACAGTAGTTAGCTAGCTAGATATTTAGCCGTGCCTATAGGGGCTAAGGTTAGCACAGGCGCCTTGGGCACTAGCTACCTTGCCATTGCTATAATGTTTTTCCTGGTTCTGCAATGCATGGTTTAATGATCACACATTGCAACATATCTAGCTTTCTTTTTATATCGTTCCCTTTCGTTTAGACGATTTTCTAAATCACGACTGACAGGGCAGACCTTGTCTCGCTTAGTTGCAAGTATCAACATTTACAGTCGTTTGTTTTGATTACACTGGACAAGCAATCTGACCCAGATCTCACCCTAACTGGTCAAGTCATTGTCGCCATCTAGTGGTGGTTGAAAGCGGCTGGGACATCTCTTTTGGAGCTACCGACTGGGCCTGTCTGCCACTGTCAACTTGTTTTCTGTCTCCTAACTCGAATGCAACATTTGAATGAAAGCAGTCGGACAATGGCGACTTTTAGCTATTGAAAATGCAAACAGCGAATTATAGTTGGCCTGAAAAATATATAATTTTCGAACCTTATATTTTCAAGACTTTAAACCTTTTATTAATAATTTACATGCATTACACGTTAGTCCCAAATTCCTTGTGTGCTGCTTAACAGGGCAGTTGCTCCATATTATAGCTTGCATCATCTTCTTTACCCTATATGACTACAGTAATACGTGTACGGTGGCCAATGAGGTGAACCTTCCAGTGGAGTCCTCCAAGTCACTCTACTGCCATAATGCTATTCTGGATCCCTTTTATTTTATACATCCAAGAGGGGTTTGGGGAGCTGGTCAGTAAAAGCCTTAGATGGTCTGTTGGTTGTAGAGTCTGCTGGTGGCACAAGTATACATCCCCATGGGGGGGGGGGGGATGTAGGCAATTATGCATGTGTCCAACCTGGTCGCAAAACATATTGTATTATGTACAGACAATCCATTAGTATATGTTACGTTTCGTACCGTATGTATTAATTCTTGAATGTCCATCACCCATTTTGTATGATATGATATTCGAATTACAATTCGTACTATAATGTTACGAATTTGCTAAACTTATATATTACGAATTCTAGCTAAGTGGCTAGCTGGCTATTAGGAAGGGATGATGAGGAGCAAGGGAACGGACACCTTCAGAGTAGTAGGATAACAGATTATACAGTAGGTGGCTGCGCTGACCTGAACCACGAGGTTACCACAATTCCACAGTAGCCGATGCCACTCTTCTGCTGCCAGTAGATGTTAGGAAAGCGGAGGTAAATGAGCAGGACGGTAATGGCCCATACGAGCAGGGAGACCAGAGCAGCGTTGTGGGCTCGGACCAACCGAGGCTTGAGTGGGAAGATTATGGACAGGACGCGGTCGGTGATGACTGCACAGATAAACATGGTGCTTGAGGTCAGACCTACAAAGTGGAGTATGTTACTCAGGACGCACGGTTAAAGGCCCATGCTCCAGTCATAGTTCTCACGTACTGCCCAGGGCGATCTGTGTACTGTTTGGAGGCCAGGTAGGCTAGGTCACACAGAGCAAGGTTCAGTACTCCGATGGAGCAGAGAGTCCACTGTAGAGACGATTTGAGGCAGGTTACCAGGCTACAGAGTTTTCCAAAGATACAGAGCAGTAAGAGGCTATGGTAGAATGGGGGGAATGACTGTTGCAGCGCAGTTGCGTGTTGAGCTGCAGTCCTCAAAAGGGGACTAATGGCAGGGAAAGGTCTACGAACCGATGTGCTGTTTCTTTGCAGTCATCAAAAGGGGACTAATGGCAGGGAAAGGTCTACGAACCGATGTGCTGTTCCTTTGCAGTCATCAAAAGGGGACTAATGGCAGGGAAAGGAAAGGTCTTTGCAGTCATCAAAAGGGGACTAATGGCCTACGATGTGCTGTTCCTTTGCAGTCATCAAAAAAAGGGGACTAATGGCAGGGAAAGGTCTACGAACCGATGTGCTGTTTCTTTGCAGTCATCAAACTAATGGGGACTAATGGCAGGGAAATGGCAGGGAAAGGTCTACGAACCGATGTGCTGTTTCTTTGCAGTCATCAAAAGGGGACTAATGGCAGGGAAAGGTCTACGAACCGATGTGCTGTTTCTTTGCAGTCATCAAAAGGGGACTAATGGCAGGGAAAGGTCTTCGATGGCTGATGTGCTGTTCCTTTGCAGTCATCAAAAGGGGACTAATGGCAGGGAAAGGTCTACGAACCGATGTGCTGTTTCTTTGCAGTCATCAAAAGGGGACTAATGGCAGGGAAAGGTCTTCGATGGCTGATGTGCTGTTCCTTTGCCATGACCAGCTGTAGGAGTCTTTTCAGTTACTTAATCAACTGATAAATTGAATCAAATGTGTCAAATCAAACAAATACAAATTCAAGTAATCTGTCAAATCTCTTAGTGCCTTCAGGAAGTATTCAGACCCCTTTACTTTCTTTTTCCACATTGTTACGTTACAACCTTATTCAATCTACACACAATACCCCATAATGACAATGCAAACATAGGCTTTTAGAAATGTTGGCTAATTTATATTTTAAAAAAAATATCACATTTACTTAAGTATTCATACCCTTTACTCAGTACTTTGTTGAAGCACCTTTGGCAGCAATTACAGCAGCGAGTCTTCTTGGGTATGAGGCTGCAAGCTTGGCACACCTGTATTCAGGGAGTTTCTGCATTCTCTCAAGCTCTGTCAGGTTGGATGGGGAGCTTTGTGCACAGCTATTTTCAGGTCTTTCCAGAGATGTTCGATCGGGTTCAAGTCCGGGGTCTGGCTGGGCCACTCAAGGACATTTAGAGACTTGACCCAAAACCACTCCTGCATTGGCTGTGTGCTTAGGGTCCTGAATGCTCTGGAGCAGGTTTTCATCAAGGATCTCTCTGTACTTTGCTTCTGTCCTGTCTTGGAGCTCTACGGACAATTCCTTCGACCTCATGGCTTGGTTTTTGCTCAGACATGCACTGTCAACTGTGGGACCTTTTATAGACAGGTGTGTCTTTCCAAATCATGTCCAATCAATTGAATTTACCACAGGTGGACTCCAATCAAGTTGTAGAAACATAAAGGATGATCAATGTAAACAGGATGCACCCGAGCTCAATTTCAAGTCTCATAGTAAAGGGGCTGAATACTTATGTAAATTAGGTATCAGTTTTTTATTTTCAATAAATTCACAAACATTTCTAAAAACCTGTTTTCGCTTTGTCATTATGGGGAATTGTGTGTAGATTGCTGAGGATTTTATTAACTTAATTCATTTTAGAACAAGGCTGTAACGTAACAAAATGTAGAAAAATTAACGAGGTCTGAATACTTTCAAAAGGCACTGTATGTACAGTGGGGTCTGAAATGATTAGATCTCTTGCTAAAGATGAGCAAAATAATATATTTTATACTAATACAGTTGCTCAGAGAAATAGATTGTTTAAAGTCAAAACATTTTTAAACAAAATCTATTTTGTCTGAACAAATTAGTATAAAATATACATTTTCCTTTTTTGAGCATACAATATATACTGAACAAAAATGAAAGCAACATGCAATGATTTAAAAGATTCTGCTGAGTTACAGCTCATACAAGGAAAAAAGTAAATTCCTAATCTATGGATTTCAAATGACTGAGAATACAGGTATGATTCTGTTGTTCACAGATACACTTTTTAAAAATATATATTTTTTAAGGTATCAGAAAACCGTTCAGTATCTGGTGTGACCACCATTGCCCCTCATGGAGCGTGACACATCTCCTTCACATAGAGTTGATCCGGCTTTTGATTGTGGCCTGTGGAATGTTGTCCCACTCCTCTTCAGTGGCTGTGTGAAGTTGCTGGATATTGGCGGGAACTGGAACACACTGTCGTGCATGTCGATACATAGCATCCCAAACATGCTCAACATGTGACATGTCTGGTGTGTTTGTAGGCAAAGGAAGAAGTGGGACATTTTCAGCTTCCAGGAATTGTGTACAGATCCTTGAGACATGGGGCCGTGCATTATAATGTTGAAAGATGAAGTGACGTTGGAAGATGAATTGCACTAGAATGGGCCTCAGGATCTCGTCACGGTAGCTCTGTGCATTCAAATTGTCATCAATAAAATGTAATTGTGTTCGTTGTCCGTAGCTTATGCCTGACCATACCATAACCCCACCACCACGGGGCACTCTGTTCACAACGTTGACATCAGCAAACTGCTCGCCCACATGACACCATACACATGGTCTTCGGATGTGAGGCTGGTTGGACGTACTGCCAAATTCTCTAAAACAACATTTGAGGCATGAACATTTCATTCTCTGGCAACAGCTCTGGTGTACATTCCCGCAGTCAGTATGCCAAATACACTCTCCCTCAAAACTGCACATTTTAGTGGCCTTTTCCCCCAGCACAAGGTGCACTTGTGTAATGATCATGCTGTTTAATCAGCTTCTTGATATACCACACCTGTCAGGTGGATGGACTATCTTGGCAAAGGAGAAATGCTCACTAACGGGGACGTAAACTAATTTCTGCGGATTTGAGAGAAATACCGTAAGCTTTTTGTGCGTAGGGACATTTCTGGGATATTTTATTTCAGCTCATGAAACACGGGACCAACACTTTCCTTTATCAAGGAATCCAATAATTCCAGACCCAATTGTATAATAAAATGTCAATACACAGGAAAATACACTCCAGTATAGTCTAATATTCTAATTTATGATATGAAATCACATTTCCGATACGAATAAAACATTTTAAAAAATGCTTTTCTGTAACAAGCTAAATATTTTATAAACGACTTTGAGCAAACTTCTAAACAAAAATAGAACTGAAGTGAGGAGGAGATAGTTCTGATCGACACTTACCCTTGGAGAAGGCTGTATTTCAAAAAAACTGTTTATCACACTACGGCATCATGTCACAACTGAAGAAATGATCATGCCTACATCCCAAATGGCAGGGCCTTGGTCAAGAGTTGCCATTTGGGACACACCTATTGCTATAAATTATAATTCACAGGGGAAATTAGACATTTTCCGGTAACTGATAAGGTCATTAGTTTGCCATTAGATCCCAGGGGACGATTGGGAAATGTCAGATCTCTCTCTGTCCTTTAAAAAGGGCAAATGAAACAAGGAAGGAGTACTTAGCATTTTAACAATTACCCATGCATGTTCTTTCACAATATTCCTGTAAAAAAAAAAAATCAAGAATGTCGGATGTACAGTTACAGTAAGTCACTTAATCTTTACAGTAATATTATATTTAAAGTCAGAAAGTAACTGCATCAGAAATGTAAATCTGGCAAGCTAGGTTCATTATTAGATTTTATTTCAAGGCATCTTCCTTTCTCTTACGTCAACATCCTAAAGTAACGGTTATTGACCCCATATAAAAACATGAGAAATATCTTTACAAAAAACAACCATCGTTCTCAAAGTGGAAAAACGTCATTATTTACATGGCCTATTATTTTTTTTAAATGGGAGTTTATATATATTTTTATACAGAAATTCAATCTACACTATATGGTTCTAACCAACAGGTCTTGATGCAGTTTAACAAGATGGCTGGCTTTTAATTCTGCAAGCTTTACCTCTTAGCAACATAAAAATGATTACAGCAACGACAGCTTTCATTTCCCCCAATTCAACCACAAATACACAAATTCTTTCAAATGGCACCCTATTCCCTATATAGTACACTACTTTAGATCAGGGGCCTGGTCAAAAGTAGTGCACTATATAGGAAATAGGGTGCCATTTGCAACGCATCCATAGTCATTTCTACTAATATTATAGTGAATGTCAGGGTCTAATTATTACATAAATCACTGAAGTGAAGCTGCTCTTAGAAAAAAGTCACAAGCGCTGCAGATTCAATTACCTGTCCATTGTGACAATATTTATCAAGGGTTTTCTATGTTGAGATGTGTTGTCTGCACTGCAAACTGAGCGGTTAGTAGTTAGTGTAGAAAACTGTGCCATACAAAAAAATATATAATTACAGATTAAATGTTCCTTAAAGGTGAAGTAACTACAAACATGAAGAAACAGATCTCCCACTCCAATATGGAGACAGGATTTTTTCAGAGGCCCTATACACACACACACAACATTACAGTACTATGAACAGAACTGGCATCCGTACCATCAGATGTCTGTCTACAAATCCTCTTGCTCTGATAGAACAAATAATATACTCTAAGGGCTCGAACACACCAATAGTGTGTGTCTGCTGAGAGTACTTGTGAACCGAGTGCAAACCGGTTTTACATATAGAAACATGCGAAGACGTCAACAGTACGCTGAACAACAAGCTGTAAACGACAGATCTACATTCGGTGCGATGTGTGTAACCCTTAAAGGCAGAACATACTGGACACCCTTAAATGTACCAAGGTTCTGGCAGCTTACTATTACAGAATATTCATTGCATCTCCTCTTTAAAATGAGGGAAAGAAAAGCAACAGTTCAGGGCCTGTATTTAGTGTCTTACACATGCGTTGATCTAGGATCAGCTCCATGTGCGCTTATTCATTATGATCTTAAAGGTTAAACTGATTCTAGATCTGTACTCTTATTCTGAGACACTTCTAGATAGGAGATTTGAACAGAAAAACAAACAAAACTCCTGACTGTCAGAACAGTGTCATGTCAGTCTTTCCGATACGCCCCGTTAGGTAGTGTTGCTCCTAAAACAAAACAAAATCACTTTTTTCACAAGGATATCCTAAATGTATGTTCGTAAATGTAGTTATCCCCGATTGGTTTAGCCAGAAGGGTCATATTCATTAAGTCACACTGTAGAGAAATGTTTTGCAACAGAAAATGAACGTTTCTCATTGGACAAGTTCAAGTAGTCTCACCCCATTTCAGTCTGTTTTTGTCAGTTTGGTGCCGAATGAATACGACCTATGTGAATGGGGGTATTGAGGAGAGATGGCTACAATGTCGACCTGGGCCTAAGTGAGTTGGTTCTCATTTCTATGTCTGAGGGTTGCTCTTTAGTCATCGTGGGTCTAGTCTTGGCATGGGCCTCATCTGCAGCAGTGGGGGCGGGGTCAGGGCATCCCCCGGCTTCTCATTGGACTCCAGCACCTCTGCCACGCCTCCAACTTTCATCTGCAGCAGCAGTGGCGGGGTCAGTGCTTTTTGCAGTACATCTTGACCTTTTGTAGTGCATGCTTTTGCTTGTTGGCTGTGCCCGTTGACAGCAGGAGCAGAAACAGTCTCTGATGGTTTCAGGTTGGATCCAAAACCAACTTTAAGGTCCTCTGCCTGTGGTATTGGCAGACCTGGGCCTTTGGAAGTCTTTTCCTGGCCCTTGTCATCATTCAGTCTCAGGAACAAGGGGCTGAGGGAGCGCTCGTCATCTCCATCTCCGATGATCGCCTTCTCTGTCTTTGGTGGTAGTAGCACCCTGTCTGTCTGAGGTGTGGGTACCCTCACAGTCCCCATCTGCCCAGGCTCGGTATGTGGTATGCGGGAGACCACTGGAGGACCTCTGGGGCTGCTGTTGTTGTCTGTGGTAATCTGCTGGTGAAGGATGAAGATCTCGTTGAGGACAGACGCCAGGCTCTCGTCTTCACCATCACCATCTTTGTTGTCTTCGTCCTCCTCAGAGTTTCCATCTGCGTCGTTGATCCCTACACTGTCTACAGCGTGGTCCAGCTGCTTCCCCAGAACCTCTCCGTACTCCAACCCACTGCCCCTACCCTTCACTGGGGCTGGCCTCCTCTGAGCTCCCCCTGACACACCTGGAGCTGACTGGTTCTGTCGGGCTTTAACCAATGAAACGACATCGGCGAAATTAGGAACTGAAAAATAGGAAACATATGCAATTTTGTTTGTGTCAATGGCATCACATTCAGCCAACTCAAATCAGATTTAAAGATTTCTACATTGAAGCGGTAAAAACATCTGTGGGAAGTTACCTCCCCTGTTGCAGTTATTAAAAGTTGGAGTGAGAGAAATGGGTTCGGACATTGAGGGGATAATGATGGTGACCGAAGCGACACCTATAAAGAAAAGTGAGAAATTGAAGAAAAATCCAAATCAAATCAGGAAACATTTCAATGCAACTATGTGTCAGTGCAGTGTGCCTTGAGTCACTACAAGCCTACCTGGTGTTTGAGACTGTCGCATTTCGATTCCAGCGGCGCGTCCTCCCGGCAGCAGAGAACGGGCAGACTGCATGGCGATCACCTGCTCAGATGTGATCACTCCACCCACTATAGACAGCATTTGAGGAGGGAGAAACCCAGCATGAACTGGTGGGGAATCTGTTGGGGAGGCAGAAAAAAAGGATCTAAATGATTAATTTCTTCAAATGAAAGTTCAGTCTCTAGACCAGCAGTCTGTCTTATTGAAGTCAACCTGGCCCATTGGGTGCTGATACAGTAACAGGGTCAGAGGGACGGGAGGCTCACCTGGGGCAGGCTGTATTTTTCTGCCAGACAGGATGTTAGGTCTGGTCCTTTCACGCGGCGAACGCCACGTTGAGGGGTGGTTACTGGAAGGTGGTGTGATGGGACTTGTCTTGGGTCGTTGGGATGCAGGCTTTTGGGGGATAGAGTGGGGGACTGAGGTGGCTACGACCTTTAACTTGAGGCTGGGGGCCAGGGACTTTGGCTTAGGCTGTCGAGTGCTCCTGAGTGAAATTGTTTTATTGGGTGAGACCGATGAGGACGGCCCTCTCCACTTCCTTTTGAACACCATGTCCTTCTGTTTGGTCGAGATGTCCTGCAGTTTCCTGATGATGAGCTCCTCTGTCTTTCCTGTTGAGAGAACACAGGCCAGTGTTATAGGAAGGAGAGACCGAATAGGAGACGAGAGAAGGGGGGTGAAATGTAAGGCCCATTACCAGATTTCTTTGAGATTTTCTTAATATCACCAGCTCTCTCCCTGGTCAGCCCACTCTTCAGTTTTTCAAGGCGCTCGCATTTGTCTCTCAGGTCAAGGACTTGTTTTCGGTCCTGTTAAATAACAGAGACAATACTTTATATTTCCTGAAGAGATTCTTTACTAAATACAAATATGGCTGTGCTGTGATTTCACTGTCCATGGTTATAATTTTCAGTGTTCTTGGTTCAATGTTACCATTAGCACTCGGACTTGCACAACCCATACGAGAGACAACGCTGTGCTGCGCTTCAGTACATGGCGACCCAGCACCAACTAATGTTTTCATCCTCGGGAAGGTAAGACTAAGAGTGCATCCCAAATGGCAATCTATTCACTAGTGCAAAAGTTGAGACCAGGCCCCATAAGGCCAATAACAAGTCAGTAATATTTAGCTGACTATTTCATTGACCTTGTTTGTGACATACCGTACCTCCCAGAACTGCATAATTGAAGGAAGGCATTAAAAGGTTGTTTATGTCTTTGTAATAACATCGAGGGGGGGGACATACTCTTAATTTGGGTCCCTTTTCTCCTTCCACTTCTTTAGCGTATTTTGCCTTCAGTTGTGAAGTGGTGCTCTTCTGTGCATTGTCTTCCACATTCTCAATGTCTACAGCCTCCTCCTCCTCTACGCTTTCTTCAACATCCTGAAAGACAGATGAGTCATAGTTAAAAACCAAAGAAAGACATGATTCTCAAGAGAAAACGAATAGATTTTAATAGACAGAAACCAAACTGTGTTGTATAATTAAGCAATAAGGGACGAGGGGATGTGGCATTTGGCCAATATACTACGGCTAAGGGCTGTACTTATGCACAACGCAAGGAGTGCCTGGAAATAGCCCGTAGCCGGGGCACATTGGCCATATACCACAAACCCCTGAGGTGCCTTATTGCTATTATAAACTGGTTACCAATGTAATTAGAGCAGTACAAATACATGTTTTGTCATACCCGTGGTATACGATCTGTTATAAGCTGGGTGGTTCGAGCCCTGAATGCTGATTGGCTGACAGACGCGGTATATCAGACGGTAAACCACAGGTAAGACAAAACATCACATTTGTAATCAGTTTATAATAGCAGTAAGGCACCTCGGGGGCTTGTGATATATGGCCAATATACAACGGCTAAGAGCTGTGTCCAGGTACTCCGTGTTGCATCGTGCATAAGAACAGCCCTTAGCCGTGGTATATTGGCCATATACACCACACCCCCTTGGGCCTTATTGCTTAAATATACCACAGACAATCAGCATTCAGGACTCGAACCACCCAGTTTATAATGAGGTTTAACAGTTCTTACACGGATGTTAATGACGTCCCCTTTAACGTTGTTGTTTTTGTTGTTGTCGTCATCGGCAGAATCCTCTGTCTCGTCCGAGGAGTTGTCCGTTTTCTCCTCCTCTGTGTCCTCCAGAAGGTCCACCACCTCCATCACCGCTTCCCTGTCCTCCTCCGTGTCCTCCAGAAGGTCTACCACCTCCATCACCGCTTCCCTGTCCTCCTCCGTGTCCTCCAGAAGGTCTACCACCTCCATCACCTCCTCCCTGTCCTCCTCCTCTGCTGTCACTCCTCCCATGTGCCTTGGTCTTGGTCTCGACCTGGCCTCACTGCAGGTCAAGACAGCTGAAGAGGACGAGACAGCAGAGGAGTCTTTGGGAACTCCTTCCATATTCCTGTTGACGAGTAGCTCCTCACTCTTCTGCTGGGAACAAACATACTGGATGTTCCTCAGGATCTGCTTCTCAGACTCTCCTGTGGAGGGAAAGATGTTGGTTGAATGTTTTTTGAATGCTGAAATGTTACAGCAGTGTCCATTATTACCAGTTAACTGGGACATCTTCTTGACATAAGCTGCTCTCTCCAGGGTCAGTGAACTCCTTAGCTTCTCCATGTCGTTACTTTTCGTAGTCAGGATTTGGATCTCCTCTGTCGCCTGATAACATACATTTATTTTAGTTAACTTTTTAATTGATTGACAGATGCTTCAACAAAACAAAGAACAGCTCTGATCGACCACATTATTAAAATATACAAATACCTTGCCTGAGTCCTAAATGGCACCCTATTCCCTATATAGGGCTCTGATCAAAAGTAGTACACTATATAGGGAATAGGGTGCCATTTTGGACACACTTTAATTAAAGGAGAAATTAAATTGAACAAAATGAACAATGGTTTGGATAAAGTTAAAGTAAACAAAAACGTTAAGAAAAAGTTACCCATCCCTTTATAGGTGCTTACTTCTTTAAAGATATACACTTTCGCAGCTTTTTGGTCAAGTTTCAGTGTCTCTCTCAGCCGCTGGAAGCACCCATGGAGCTCAAAACGGCGATGCCTCTCGTCCACGTTGTGCTTCAGCTGTTCCTACAGAATGCAACAGGATGAAGCTCTATCATGGAGTCTTGGAGACTTTAATATGAAAACTAAGGCACAATGGCGCTATCGTTGAGGTACAGAACAGACTGTTTACACATAAATTACTCAGACCACACAAATAGACAAACAAACAAAGAAACAGACTACTACTGTTTAGTCTAAACACTAGAGAATATGAGATTTAGGTAACTAGTCTCAAAACAGACATGTTGTATGAAGTTAAAAGGGTTCTTACACTGATGACGTCGATGAGCTCCTCTTTATTAACACTTGAATCATCAGAATCAGTCTCGTCAGATGAGTTGTCTGTCTTCTCATCCGTCTCCTCATCCGTATCATCCAAATCGTACTCATCCTCCACCATCTTCCTCTTCGGTCTTCCTGTCCATGTCTGGTAGGGGTCATCAACATGAACCATCTTAGTAAGGAGATTGGAGTCTGCTGTGGAGGTGTTATCTTTGATCCCTGTCATTGTGACCTGGGTTATAGGGGGTTTCGGGGGAGGCTGCAGCACTATAACTACCTCAGGCTGGATATTAGGGTCTAAATTGCAGTGAGCTGGGGAGATAGCATCAGCTTTTATAAATTTAAACTGGGGTCCTTTAGGGGGTTTTGTGGATTTAGGAGGCGTTTTGGTTTTCTGGAAAGGCCGCATCCAACTACACACCTCAGAGACTACATTAGAGTCTACATTGGAGGTCACTGTGGAGATATTGTCAGCTTTGACACCTGTGTTCTTAACCGTTTTTGTGGGGGATTTGACAGTAATTACTGTGGTTTCCGGGTGAGGCTGCAGCACAGTAACACCCCCTACTACAGGCATCACCTTGGAGGAGCCCTGGGCTGGCACCGCCGGACACTTGATGATGATGGGCTCCTTGTTGCCTGTCTGAGGAACCATCTCCAAGGTGTACGTCCCACCATTTGTCACGGTGGGAAAGAGACTAACGTAACCAGCAGTGGTTTTAGGGGCGGTGATAGTGGTGCTGGATGCAGTCTGGGTCTTTGGGAAAGTGACAAGGGGGACAGTACTGATGGTGGAAGCACAGCTACGAGGGCCCTTGCTCTCCAATGTGGTGAGAGAGGAGGTGGAGCTGTTCATGGTGGTCAAGCATTCAGGCATGGTTAAAATGATCATCCCACCTGAAAAGAAAAAATAATAAAGTTCAGCTGTAGCTACGTTTCCATCCAATTTGCGACAGATTTTAATCTGAATATTCTAAAATGCGCATTTTCCCATCAGAGATGTTTCCATCAAATTGACTTGTTGTGGATAAACGTCTGTGCATAATGACATAGTGCACATAAAAATAACTTGAGGTTGGCTTCCCGACTGCATCGCAGTGCTTGAGGCATCACTACAGACCAGGGTTCGATCCCAGGCTGTATTATTGGGCTCTAGCGGCCGGGCACCTGCAGGATGACTTTGGTCATCAGTTGAACAATGTTTCCTCTGACACATTGGTGCAGCTGGCTTCCGGGTTAAGCGGGCAGGTGTTAAGGAGCGCGGTTTGGTGGGTCATGTTCTGGAGGACGCATGACTCGACTTGTGCCTCTCCCGGGCACAATGGGGAATTGCTGCGATGAGACAAGATCATAATTGGATCGCAATTGGATATCACGAAAATTGGGGAGAAAAAGGGGTTAAATCGCATTTTCAAATCTACTGATGGTTTTGTCACGAAATGTTTTGTGTACAGTCGTGGCCAAAAGTTGAGAATGACAAATATTAATTTTCACAAAAGTCTGCTGCTTCAGTGTCTTTAGATATTTTTGTTACTATGGAATATGGGAGTATAAGTTCAAGGATTTCATAAGTGTAAAAGGCTTTTTTATTGACAATTACATGAAGTTGATGCAAAGAGTCAATATTTGCAGTGTTGACCCTTCTTTTTCAAGACCTCTGCAATCCGCCCTGGCATGCTGTCAATTAACTTCTGGGCCACATCCTGACTGATGGCAGCCCATTCTTGCCTAATCAATGCTTGGAGTTTGTCAGAATTTGTGGGTTTTTGTTTGTCCACCCGCATCTTGAGGATTTTCCTGGCCATGGACCCAAAATATTGATGTTTAGTTCCCTGAGTCACTTAGTTATCACTTCTGCCTTATGGCAAGGTGCCCCATCACGCTGTAAAAGGCATTGTTTGTCACCAAACTGTTCCCTGGATGGTTGGGAGAAGTTGCTCTCGGAGGATGTGTTGGTATCATTTAAAAAATGTGTTAGTTTTTTTAACCTCCTTTTCTCCCCAATTTCGTGGTATCCAATTGTTAGTAGCTACTATCTTGTCTCATCGCTACAACTCCAGAAAGTCACGCGTCCTCCGATACATAACCCAACCAAGCCGCACTGCTTCTTAACACAGCGCGCATCAATGTGTCGGAGGAAACACCGTGCACCTGGCAACCTTGACTAGCGTGCACTGCGCCCGGCCCGCCACAGGAGTTGCTGGTGCGCGATGAGACAATATCCCTACCGGCCAAACCCTCCCTAACCCGGACAACGCTAGGCCAATTGTGCATCGTCCCACGGACCTCCCGGTTGCGGACGGTTAAAACAGAGCCTGGGCGCGAACCCAGAGTCTCTGGTGGTGCAGTACAGCGCCCTTAACCACTGCGTCACCCGGGAGGCCCTTGGTACCATTCTTTATTCATGGCTGTGTTCTTAGAAGAAATTGTGAGTGAGCCCACTCCCTTGGCTGAGAAGCAACCCCACACATGAATGGTCTCAGGATGCTTTACTGTTGGCATGACACAGGACTAATGGTAGCGATCACGTTTGACAATGTTTTTTTCCGGATGCCCCAAACAATCAGAAAGGGGATTCATCAGAGAAAATTACTTTACCCCAGTCCTCAGCAGTCCAATCCCTGTACCTTTTGCAGAATATCAGTCTGTCCCTGATGTTTTTCCTGGAGAGAAGTGGCTTCTTTGCTGCCCTTCTTGACACCAGGCCATCCTCCAAAAGTCTTCGCCTCACTGTGCGTGCAGATGCACCCACACCTGCCTGCTGTCATTCCTGAGCAAGCTCTGTATTGGTGGTGCCCCGATCCCGCAGCTGAATCAACTTAAGGAGATGGTCCTGGCGCTCGCTGGACTTTCTTGGGCGCCCTGAAGTCTTCTTCACAATTGAACCGCTCTCTTGATGATCCAATAACTGGTTGATTTAGGTGCAATCTTACTGGCAGCAATATCCTTGCCTGTGAAGCCCTTTTGTGCAAAGCAATGATGACAGCACGTGTTTCCTTGCAGGTAACCATGGTTGACAGAGGAAGAGCAATGATTCCAAGCACCACCCTCCTTTTGAAGCTTCCAGTCTGTTATTCGAAATCAATCAGCATGACAGAGTGATCTCCAGCCTTCTCCTCGTCAACACTCATACCTGTGTTAACGAGAGAATCACTGACATGATGTCAGCTGGACCTTTTGTGGCAGGGCTGAAATGCAGTGGAAATGTTTTTTTGGGGATTCAGTTCATTTGCATGGCAAAGAGGGACTTTGCAATTAATTGCAATTCATCTGATCACTCTTCATAACATTCTGGAGTATATGCAAATCGCCATCATACAAACTGAGGCAGCAGATTTGTGAAAATTAATATTTGTGTCATTCTTAAAACTTTTGGCCATGACTATATAGTGAATGTGCCCACTCTGGTATTGGCACGTACTCTAGCCAACAGCTTGCAGATACAGTGCGGGTATGGCCTACATGAGATTATTATGGAAAAAATGTATTTCTCAAACAGCAGCCAAGCATCATTCATCATTTCACCAGAATAAGACCCTCAATATTTATTGGAAAGGAGCATCAAGCTCATCACTGTTCACTTTCACCACCCTCTGAAGTCCATTTCTTATTTCATCTGTATCCTCATACACTGCATGCTAAACAAAAACAGTATGTATTTAAGCAACATTCATTCATTGGAGATGACTTATTATACTTGGGAATCCTTGATCGGTCTTCCTAAAATGTCCAAGTCATTGTTTCATAACATAGTCATCAACATAGTCAGTCATGCATGTGAAAGAGCAGCAATGCCTTGGCATGAATATAATCAACTGTCAGACACTCACCCTTGTTGTGCATGACGAGTTTGGGGTTAAGGGCCTTCAGCTGGCTGAGGGCAACCAGCTGGATCAGCTGTCCCTTGGGGTTCTTGTATAGGGTGTTCGCTGAGGTGTTCCTTACCGGCTGCAGCACAATTCTCTGACCCGACGTGAGAGGGGTCAGGGACATGATAGGGGTCAGGGATGTGAGAGGAGACGGCATTCTGACAGAGGTACTGGTCACTGGGACAGAGAGCATCGGGGGACTGGTAACCACTTCACTGATGCGGGACGCATTTTGGGGTGATACGTTTGCACCTGTAAACAAAGTGGGGGATTTTTCATTAATGATGGAAACCATGGGCATAACCATGAAACTACGTTCAACCCCCTCAATCCTCATATCACATCACACACTGATGATGCCAGTGTGATAGTGAAGCACGAGACGCAGCATCAACCCAGGATGAGATGGACAGGGAAGGGTATAGGCAGGCAGGGGTTATAGGATGAAGGTCACCACCAATGTTCCCTCTCATTTTTTCTACTGGTCAACTGAGCTCAAACTTCAACGTTGTGAAAATTCTATGCAACTTCCGGCGCGTTTACTGTGAACACTGGGGCTGTAACCGCTTTTCGTTACAGTTTTAACAGTGGTCAAGTAGGCTTCTATGGCTATTTGATCATAATTATGGCCTACCTGAGTGACCTACCATCAAAAAACAATGGAGAAAATGCATCCCACAACATTTTAACATGGAAATAGCTGTTCTATCAGCCTACAGTAGCAGCCAATGTGTGGTATTCAATGTAGGCCTACATTCCATGAGACTTTTGAGAAGAAAAAAAAACAAGCTGGGCTTGACATTAACCTGTTTATTCACTTGTCCTAAAGTCAAGGATGTGACTGAAAATGTTGTTGTGTTATTTGATGTAAGAACCATCTCCTCAAACCAATATTACAGAGAATCACACAAATTATGCTACCCTCTGCCTATTGGCTACATAGCTTATTTAAGCCTGTCTCAAAATACAACACTGTCCCTTCAAGACAAAAAAAAAGCTCTTTACATTACTCTCTTTTCAAAGATGGCTAGAAATACACACATTTTATACACTCGTTTTTCAAAGATGTCTATAAATGCGCAAATTTTGTGCTCTTGTAGGAAGCAATAACTCCCCCATGTTGCTACACGTACCTCTCTATTTGATCTCAAAACAAGCACATCTACTGACATGCTCATGCTGTAAACACAGTCCGGTTCAAAGTAAATGGCACAGATCCATATATGACAATGGTCTATTTGCATATAGGCCTACTGCAGCACTGATTGGTTATGGCGCACAAGTCTGTGTTGAGTATGAGTCGTACCTGTCAATGCAATATAGAATCCTACTCCAATGTGTTCTGCCTACAACAAAACCTCTTGCATAGTTAATTTTTCATAATGTCTTGTATAGTTTTTATTTTATTTTTATTGAATATTTAAAATTATGCAGTGAAGCCTCTAAACATCTTCAGCACACTCTAATGTACTTGTCCTCTTGCTCAACTATGCACCGGGGCCTCCCACTCCTCTTTCTATTCTGGTTAGAGTCAGTTTGCACTGTTCTGTGAAGGGAGTAGTACACAGCATTGTACGAGATCTTCAGTTTCTTTGCAACCAAAATAAATGGTCTATTGATTCTGTATCCTCACAACAAAATCTGCAGAGCTGCGATGCTTGTATGCCCCAAATATTCAACATTTGGTTGGTGGCAAGAATTCTGTACAATCATTTTAGCTGAAAAGCACGAAGTCTTGCATAGTTCGTTTTGTTTCTGTATATTGCCTTTAACGTGGCTAATATTTCGTTGATTCGATCACAATTCCCACAGTAAAGGGAAACGTTGATGTGTTAACTAACGCGGGGAAAACTCTAGAAAGTTGAGTAAAGTTCAATCTCGTGCTTCTCTGCGCCATGCTGATATTTCTTCTGCGTTGCAGTCCCGGGAGAGCTCATTGATCACCACCACAAACAGAGCATGAGAGTGGCAGGCCACAGGACCAGGGCTTAGCCTGTGGGAGGCTGAGGAGTAATGGGATGACCTGGTTGGCCTAGTTACAGCTACAGTGGTGCAGAACTGACTGGGTGTGTACCTGTAGAATATCTTGGTGCTGAGGGGGCCTTGGAGCTAACAGACACTGCAGATACCAGGGCTGCGGCGCCACCCCTCACATTAGGAGTTTTGGTTGGGTAGACCATGGTGACAACCTGAATCCGCACAGCAGCAGTCACTGTGTTCTGCTCCATCTGAGCCCCCTGAGAGAGACAGGCACCTGGGTTCACTACAACCAGAGAGGAAGAGGGCAGAGTTAGTGTCTGAACACTGCCCAGAAACTGAGGTGGAACAGTAGTTACAGGCAGCCTCTGCTGTGAGGAGCTGATCTGGTTGACTACAAAGAGTGTGAAGACCTTTCCCACTGGGGGGCATGTTAGTCACTGTGGAGTAGAGATGGAGGTAGCAGTTCAGTCTCCCACACTTGTCTTTCACAATGGACTGACTATTATTCAGTTATATGAATCAGAATTCAATGTCTCTGAGGGGTGGAGGGAGATTTCAGCGCAACAAACTTACATTAAAATACAGTAGTATGATAAACTAAGCTAAAAAAAAAACACTACAAAGAGTGGTTCTCACCAATGAACTTGGGGCCAGCAGCAACTGGAATGGTAGAGGGAACACTTGTGGTAACCATGGTGGTAGGAGTGGCTGCCAGTTGGGCTGGTTGTCTCGTAGAGGACTTTGTATCTGTGGCACCTTTAGGAGTTTCTGAGGGGTGTTTTTGTGATGGGACGGAGGAGGAGGCCGCCATAGACCGCTTTAGACAGGCAGGCCTTCGTAACTTGCCCGTGAGGTAAGCAGCAAGACGGTTGGCTGGGTGCATGGCTCCCATCATGCCCAGTTGTATCTTGGCATGGGGGTAGGACATGCCATTCACCTAAAGACACACAGGGGGAAATACTGGGTAGCAATAGACTGTGCGTCTGTCCTCAGAGCTAGATAGAGATAGTCCCAAATGGCACCCTATTCCCTATGTAATGCACTACTTCTGACCAGAGCCCTGTGCACTACAGTGGTCGCTGGTTCAAATACCCGAGCCAACAAGGTGAGAAATCTGTCAATGTGCCCTTGAGCAAAGCACTTAACCCTAGTTGTTCCAGGGGCGCTGTACTACTATGGCTGACCCTGTAAAACAACACATTTTACTGCACTTATCCGGTGCATGTGACCATAAAACATGTATTTTTTATTTGCACTTCATAGGGAATAGGATGCCATTCAACATCAATAAGAGAAGGAAAATTAACTGATTATTGGATTTGTTTTGGGGGAAACTAAGTAATTACAATGCTTACCGTGATACATTTCTGGTCTGAGATTTCTGGCAGCTTAAGGTTGCCAGTAAGGAGGCCAGCAGGAGAAATTCCTGTTAAGAAAGGCAGGCCCTGCCATTTCAGATCCTTTCTACGCCCCACAGCCTTGTTGTCCACTTCCTCCACGACAGGTACTTCCTCCACGACAGGTAATTCCTCCACGACAGGTAATTCCTCCACGACAGGTAATTCCTCCACGACAGGTAATTCCTCCACGACAGGTACTTCCTCCACGACAGGTACTTCCTCCACGACAGGTACTTCCTCCACGACAGGTACTTCCTCCACGACAGGTACTTCCTCCACGACAGGTACTTCCTCCACGACAGGTACTTCCTCCACGACAGGTACTTCCTCCACTTTATCCTCCTCTCTCTGCTCTTCCATTAGTTCTTCTTCATCTTCCTCTCCCATCCATGCCTGCTCCTCCTCACCGTTCTCCTCCTCCACTTCGTCCGGTCTCGGGACCTGAGAGATGAGTACCTTGTAGTGGATGGAGCAGCTTTCGCCATCATTTCTCAGGGTCTGAGACACGGGTTTTATAAGGTAACCTTTGACCCAGAAGGGGTTCCTGAGGTGGTCCTTGGCCATGTGCTCACACACAATTTTCAGCACCAGGTTCCTATCCGCCAGGCTCCTCCACTTACACTTAGACATAATCTCCAGGCGCTTGGAGGGCTTCGTGTACTTGGGACGATGGCAGGACAACGACTTCTCTGACATACTGGAAGAGTTCACTACATCAAGAGAAAGTCAACAGCCATTAGAAATGCATTTCAGGGTAGGCTATGATTTTTGGAAGCAACCAATTACTGATGTGTTTCACTGACTGATAAATATACTCTCAGACAGACACTGGTGTTTGGGGTTATAAAAAATCATGTGGTCAAATTTGACTCATTTAACTTACCTGGTGCAGAGTCTATTGGTTTGCAGTGATTGTCAATGACCTCAGGTCGGTTTGTGCTCTTGCTTTGAAACGCACGCACTCTGGCACATGTCATGGTCCCGCCTTCCTCTCTCACCGGAGAACAATACACCTTTAGAAAAGGCAGGGGGTGAGAATATACATCACATTTTTTTACAGGGGTATATCTAACACGTATGGATAGATAAACACCCTTTTACGACTCACCACTGAAGGTTCTTCCTGTAGTGGAAGATGTGGTAGGTAGACCGGTGTTGGGGCGAGGACGGGCTCCGGGTCCGTCTCTCCATCCGTCTTTCTCCACAACATTCTCACACGCGGAGCAGGTTCTGATACCGTCTCAGCCTCCCTGAGAGCTGAATTTGGAAATTAATGCAAAATGTAATTTTCGACAACATTGAGATGGAAACACTTTGTGACGTATTTAACCTAATCTAATGTAGTGTAGCAAAATTGTTTTATATGGAAACTTTTTTTACTGTTCATAGAACAATGTTTTATTCTGCGGTTTTCTAAACTAGAGGACACTCACTATATGCCATCCTCATCCTCTTCCACTTTCTCCTCCGCTTCTTGGACAGGCCCTCCTCTGACGCATTAGAATCTGGTCCTTCTAAGTTCTTGAGGACGACCACCTTCTGCCTGAGGCAGCTGCAGCCAAAGATGCACTCAATCTTTCCACAGTGGATAATACGACGATCCTGTGCCAGGCTGGCACACACACAGCCCAATCGGCAGAATGCTTTGAGGCAGGGAGGAGCCCTGCGATTTATGATCCTAATAGGAGCTGTAGGGTTCTCACAAACAAAGCCCTGAAGAGAAAAGTGGGAAGTAAAATATGACTGTTCTGTGCCAGGCTGGCACACACACAGCCCAGCCGGCAGAACGCATTGAGGCAGGGAGGAGCCCTGCGCTGTTAGTGCTAGCGTGGCACATTTCTCAGGGATACCATCGTATAACACACTCACAAAATCAGCTTATTAAAAACAAGATCGAAACTACAAACGTACTACAACACGTCTTTGCTTCTTCATGTGAGACCACACAAATGAGTTAATAAGCAGATGTAATGGTGTAGAGGTGTAACTGATCTTACCGTTGAGGTGAAGTGGGAGGTGAGGGCGACCGTCGCCCTCTCGTTTGAGATGCAGGTCCGGCGCTTGCCCTCCCAGACAACCCCGTCCTCCAAATCCCTTTGTCGGAGCAGGGCCTTGGTCAGCCCAGGAAACACGACCTTGGTCTTGGCAGCAGGCTGTGGCTCTGGGTCCGAGTCATCCTCTTCCACAGGAGCCAGTTCAGCGGGAGGTGGCTCTTCTACCTCTGGCCTGGACACAGGAGGGTCATGGGCTGGTGGAGGTCTCCTTTTTATAGTTTCAATTGTGTCATCGTGGGTGATGGGGGTGCCATGATCCATCAATAGCGGTTTTGGCTCAGTGGGCAATGGTGTTGGGGTTGTTGCAGAAGTTAGTTTAGTTCTGTTCTGCTTTGAACATTGCTGTTTTTGTTGCCTTTTCTCAGATTTTTTAAGTCCTTTGGATGTGGGGGGCAGTCTGGGTTTTTTGGATGGTGGGACAAAGGTGGAAGAAAGTGCCGGTGCCTGTTTCTTCAGCACACTGTCTAGGGTTCGGACGTAGCTGGTGCTCTTGGTGGGTAGCTGGTAGACCACAGGGGTGACGACGGTGGTCTGGGTGAAACTGGCAGCGCGCTCGTCAATGAGTTTACCTTCGTTAGCCAGGTACTCATCCAACATGTCACTGCAGAAGGCCGACAAGTTCTTTGGGACCACTTCTGAACTTGGGCAACCTTTAAAGCAAAAACATTTAGAATCCGCACGACACAGTAAATTGTATAGGGCTACATAGTATAGAAAACACAAGAGGGGATATAGCTGAGGCTCTTTACCGTTAAGCCTTTGTAAAAACATCAGCGGTAAAACGTGTCCCCTCTGATTTTGCAACCGTTAAAGCACCATGCAACATTTCAGCCAAAATCAAGGTCAAAGGTTACAACTGCTGATGTGAATGGAGTCTTGAGGATTTGCTTATCAAATCAGAGAAGACATGTAGGATTTTAATGTAAATATTACCTTCAGGCTTGGAGGATGATGGCGAGTTCGAGGGGACAAACTTATCTCTCCAGCCTTTGATTTGGGTGAAGTCTGTGGTCTTGCCTGTCCTGGAAACAAAGGGGACTGAACCACCTGGGGGAAAAAAGGTATGCCAATTAACAATTGCTATTTTCAAAATTTATTAAATTATCCTAATAAAACCCTTAACAAGGTTACTTAAAAATATACTCGACAATTTGAACAAAACAGAAACTCCAACATAAAATAACTACTAACTTGGAGAAGATGCCAACCCTGGAGAGTTTGGTTCTGGACATAAAAAGGGTGGGGGTAGAGGTAGACGAACACCTAGGTACTGCAGGTCAATGACCAGAGTGGGATCCAGTAAACTCATCTTCAGTCCAACTTCAAACACAGATGACAGATAGGAAATCTTCAAGCATAGACTATGCATCATACTAAAGCATTCTACCATCATGTTTAAGATTAAACATCACATGATCACTGTCATGAAAATCACAGTGGGACATGAGTCACATGCTAGTGTGCAAGGAAGTTATTGACAATAAAAAGTATATACGCTGTCATTTAAAGACATTTATTTGTGTTACCTTCTTGCAACACAGGATGAATAACCTGTCGATGCCTCATAACCTTTAGGTCACCCAAAATAACCTTCTCGAAAGCTACTATTCTTTCCTCTGTGGTTTTTAGTCCTCCAACTGAAAGAGACAAATAGTTTAACTGCTTTAACAGGAGTCAGGTAACAGCAGCTTGGGAGCATGATGAATCAAATTGGTTGTTTTCTGTACCATTCTCTGTCGCCTCTGGGGGCTTCTGAGGTTGCGCAGTCGTCGTCTCACAAAGTGCAGGCTCTCCCAGGTGGACATCAAGTGCTTCCTGTAATTTACAAGACTTTATTTAAATATGACACTTTCCTTAAATCCAATGGATATAGCTAATGCTTTGTTACTTGTTGTGAACATGTATGAGCCCTTATGATGTGTTATTGCACAGCTTATAATATGCTGTACTTTTTTCATAATGCAATTTTTAGCCTAGGATAAACCGTGGACTGTAAGAAACATAACCAAAATAAGGATTTCCTTGTTAAAGATCTCCCTCCCCCTAAAATAAGAACCAATGAAAAACAGGTGGTGTGGCATTCCATGAAGTAACGGTAATAGTTAACTTGAAGGGGGTATACGTAAGGCATTCAGAACACCTTTCACATAACAGTCTGGGAGTAGCAAAGGGTTAACAGTTAGTGACTGTGTGCTTTGAGTCTTGTGTGTCTTCTCTCGTGATCTCTCAATTTGGCAGGATGCCACTGGGTAAACAGCCCTTGGAATTATGTCATTGAATAATGAACATTTCTTTGACAATATCCGTGAGAAGGTGGATTTGAAGTAAACAGAGTGCCTGGCCTAGAGCCAGTTCTGGCCAGGAGCACCAATTGTAAATGACATGTTAGGCCTACACTGTGTTCTCTCCCAAGATAAGCCAAAAACATGTGCTCTTAGGGTAACGTGTTACAAAGGTTCTTATGAATGATCTGTAACACTCATAAAGGTGTTATGAATGTAAGTAAAGTGTTACCAAAATAACTGACACAAAAAATACATTTGACTATTTACGCCGTACCTTGGAGGTGAAAGACACGAACAGCTGCTCCTCAACTTCCTCCAGGTTGGGCTGCATGGCGACATCTGTAGATCCATCAATCACTGGGAGTGAATCACCCTTGGCAGATTTCACTCCTTTCCTTGATCTCTTCTTAGATCTCCGGGGTTTATTTCTCTGGGTTGGCTGACTAGAACCAACAGGTAAAGTAGAACTAACTGGTATGCTAGGGGTACTTCGGACAGGAGGGCATGGGACAGGAGGTGCCTCACTGCTGGGAAAGTCTTCAGTTATCTCAAGCTCTTCGGCGATGGAGAAAAGGTTAGTGAGGTCAGCCAGTGACGGGGTTGGTGACAATGGGTCAGGACCTAACAATGAAAAGGAAGATAACTGGAATGGGAGTGGAGACGGTGTAGATGGGTGTGTTAATGGTTCATAATTGACTTGGAATGATGAGGTAGTGTCTGAGGGAGATGGGGATAAGGCAGTGTCCAGAGCAAGTGAGTCAGGGTGAGAGGTAGAGGAAAATGAGGTTGCCTCAAAGGGTAATGGGTTAATGTGAGCGGAAGGCAACAATGGGATAAAGGGTATTGTTAAAAAAGGATCAGGGGCAGGTAGGCCTAAAAGTGATCCATGTGATGAAAATTCAGAGGATAGAACAAAAGCGTCAGGGGGCAGTAATCGTTCAAGGGCTGGGAATGAGGAGGCATGTACAGGTAAGGAGGGGGCGGTGGCTTCCGGTTTCAATGTAACAGGGGAACTTAAAGGGGGTTCAAGATCTGGTAATGGCGCAGGTGAGGATGGCTCAAAGCCACCTCGCGAAGGACCAGGGGATGGTAACGAGGGGGTAAATTCAGGTTCCAAGTTGGCAAGACTAGGTGTTGATGACAGTGCTGGAGCAGTTGAGGGAGGGTCAGAGGTAAGTGATGATAAATCAGTCGCTAGGTTTAATGTGACAGGTACAGGGGGTGGCAATTCTTGGGCTGGTAACAATGGGTCAGGGAATGGTGATAATAAGACAGTTGCTGGCAAACAAGGGGTGGGGGATGATTGTGCAATGGATAAGGTAGGCTCAGGGACAAGAAACAAATGGTCAGCGGTTGGTAAAACTGAGTCAGGTTCTGGTAACAATGAGTCTGTGGCAGGAACCAAAAAATCTGTGTTTGGGACTGAAATATCTATGGGTAGACCAGCATAGTCTGTGGTTGGCCCAGTGGGGGCAATGACTGGAACAATGTGATTGATAGCTGGATCAGCAGGACCACTGGCTGGAACTACAGCACATCCAGTAGAATCCCTGGATGGACCAGTAGATTCCAAGGCTGGGCCAGTAGATTCCAAGGCTGGGCCAGTAGATTCCAAGGCTGGGCCACTTGAGTCCATGGCTGGAAAGGTTTGATCAGTGGCTGGAATAACAGGATCGGTGGTTGGAACAGCAGAAGATGGGGATGAAGACGAAGGCAATCCCGGGGGAGATTTCGGTTTGGTCCTAACAGATCTGGATTTTAACTTCAACTGTTGAAGGTAGAGTGCAAGAAGGGGCAAAGGCACAGGTTCCGGTCGTTTGTGTGGTTTAGCCTTCCCCTGCAGCTGTTCATCAAAACCTGTCATTTTTGCTTCAGAGCTCACTGAGGAGCTCTGGGAAGCCTTTTGACTGTTTTCAACTTCATTTGCTGAATGGTCATTGATTGACACACGGGGCTTGACCGGTTCCTGGGACTGAGATGAATTGAAGAGGTCCTTGACACTGTCAATCACATTCCCATTGTGCAGTGTTCCCACCCTTTCAATAGTCTTCCCGGACAAGGCTTCAGGTTCAGAAATCTGGGAAAAATTGTCATTCACAGCTACTTCCACAACTTTGCCATTGGCAATCATGCCCTTAGTGTTTGTTTGCTCAACACTACAAGTTGTATTGGTTATCTCAACATTGCACCTTCGTATTTTCAGACGACACTCCCGAATCAGCTCAGGGAAGTTACTTTGGGGAGGACCTGTTGTACTGCTCAGAAGAGAAAGGTAAAAGATTAGAAGTGCATTTTAAAGTAAGAAGCAAGAATGCTAACATGTAGCTTACTGAACTTGAAAACTTACCAAGAATGGTATTCAGTGGACTCTGTGTTTCTGACTGACTTTTGTCCATGATCTGCTGCTGAAGTCTTTTGGGAGTTGTGTTTTCTATGCAAAGACTTTCGGGAATTTTTCACATAATTGCACACCTTGGGAGATATTGTTTCAACTTTCATCGTCTCATTGGAAGGACTTGATTTCTTGCAGGAGCTGGGTTTATCCATTTTGACTCCTGACTTTTCACTGTCTGCAAGTATAACATTTTGAGCATCTGAGAACAGGAGTCCTTGACCTACTGCTGAAGTGTCTTTAGGATTGCATTTTGACAAAGACAGATTACTTCTAAGAGAGTTGAATTCCTTGGCAGATGTGGTTCCTGCTTTTTTCAACTCATTGCAGGATCTTGATTTCAGCTTTGGAGTGCTTAAACTGGGTCCATTAGCGTTGACTCCAGATTTGTCTCTGTCTACAGGTGTAACACGTTGAGCATCTTCACTGAGAACTCTCTGATCTACTGCGGATGTGCCTTTAGAGCTGTGTTTTGCCATCAAAGACTTCAGGTTATTCAGGCTTTTCCCAGGCTTGAGGTCATTGGTAGAACTGTTTGTGTCTTTTTTTGACTTATTGGAGGGACTTGTTTGGACTCCGGACTTATCACTATCTGCAAGCATAACATTTTGGGCATTCGGAGCGAGAAGTCCTTGGCCTCCTACTGAAGTATCTTTGGAAGTGCGTTTCCCCATCAAAGACTTAAGATTATTCAGGCTTTTCACAGACTTGAGCTCATTGGGCGATTGGGCTGAGTCTTTGTTCATCTCATTGGAGGGCCTTGATTTCAGCCTGGAGCTGGGTCCATCAGTTTTGACCTCAGTTTTGTCACCATCTGCAAGGGAAACATTTTGAGCATCAGGGCTCAGGAGTCCTTTATCTACTGTTGAAGTGTCTTTAGATCTGCGTTTTGCCGCCATCAAAGATTTCAGGCCATTCAAGCCTTTCACAGGCTTGAGTTCATTGGGAGATCTGGTTTCATCCTTCGACTCATTGGAGGGACTCATTTTCAACTTTAGAGCCTGGGAGTTGGGTCCACTTGCAAAGGGGTTGAATTCTGCTTTAAACCGAGACATGCGTACATTCTGGTAGGCTGTTACAGCAAAGAATTCAGTCTGGGGAAAGGTGAAGGTTATCACGTCAGGCCCATTGAGCTGAATATCCTCTGTAGCCGTTTCAGCTGAGACCAAATGCAGATGTGGTAAGTAGCGGTGCATTGGGTGCAAAATTACATTGCCCTCCTGGTCCATCGTGTTGTCAGTGAGCTTAAGCTTGTAGAATGACACTGGGTTCTGCATCCATTGGTGACCAGAAGATGGAGAGTCTGGATGGATGAAAACCCGTCTCAGCAAATGAGCCTCTGCCTTCCCACTCATTTGCCAGTCTTGCCCAGTCCACTTGTAACGTTTGTTGTCCACAGGGTTGATATCCATGAGCAGAGTGTACTTCTGGAAGGGCTCCAAACCAGAGACGCGAAAGCGGCAATAAGGGAACATCCTCCGGCCTTGTTTGGTTATTATCATTTCGGTTTTGCATTTGAAAAACTCATTCCACATGTTGTTATTGTCCAACATCACCTTGATACCGCTGTAGGTGCTCTCTGGTGGTAAATTCTCTGGTTGGTTATTAGACCTGGCAGCAGAGTTCAATGTAGAAACCATTTGACCAGTACCCATTGCAGAACCTGGAGTAGATGTTGCTGGACTGTTTGCTTCTTCATTGGCTACAACTGCACTTGCTTGCCCTGTGTTTAGGACACCAAAGAGGTCAGGGGGAGAGGCAGGTGAGGGCAGTGCTATGGGGGCAGTAGCCCCCTCCTCATGAAGAAGCATTATTCTCTCCTTTTTGGCAGCCATGAACTTGTCAGTCCTTTTCGAGGGAAGAATGCCCTCCTACATCTGTCCTTCCATGTTTTCATTCAGCATCCTAAAAACAACAAAAAGAAAGCTATATTTCTTTCAACCAATTTTGCTCACTGGGAATGCACTCTTTTGTATGGAATTCTCAGTACATTTGTTTACTTTGGAAATATCAAATTCATTACAAATTATTAATACTTGGCTAAATTACTATACAATATAGTACGAAAATAAATGCATGCGTCATAGCAAAGATATTCGGTCATTATGCAACTAAGAAAAACAAATCAAAATGTATCAATAGATAATGAGCAATTGGCAATAAAGTTGAACAAAAAAAATGAAGGAATCAAAGAACTGTAAATCAGATTTGCAATTTAATAATCGATAACACATGAACATGCCTTTGATTAAACCCCCAGTTTACTACGAATAGCTATGGAAATTGATTGGGGATAGCCTAGCCAGCAGATTCCAACCCTACCATTACACTTGTTTACGCTGAGCTGCACTGGTGTCGGAACGCAATCATGGTTACATTAACACACTGTGGAGCCGGCACGAGATAAGGGTTGGAAAATGTACCTCAATGCAGGGATGGCATATGCCATGCCACCGCACTCCAAAATGTAGCTTTATCCACAGTGATACATTGAAAATATATAAATACTGCAAGTTTTCCGGTAAACTGCCTACAGTGCCATATCCCGTCTCTGCATTGAGATTAGAGGTCGGCCGATTAATCGGCATGGGCGATAAATTAGGGCCGATTTCAAGTTTTCATAACAATCGGTAATCTGCATTTTTGGACGCCGATTATGGCCGATTACATTGCACTCCACGAGGAGACTGCATGGCAGGCTGGCCACCTTTTACGCAAGTGCAGTAAGGAGCCACGGTAAGTTGCTAGCTAGCATTAAACTTATCTTGTAAAAAAATAATCAATCTTAACATAATCACTGGTTAACTACACATGGTTGATGATATTGCTAGTTTAACTAGCTTGTCCTGCGTTGCAAATAATCAATGTGGTACCTGTAATTTACCAAATCACAGCCTACTTCGCCAAACGGGTGATGATTTAACAAGCGCATTCACAAAAAAGCACTGCCGTTGCACCAATGTACCTAACCATAAACATCAATGCCTTTCCTAAAATCAATACACAAGTATATTATTTAAACCTGCATATTTAGTTAAAAGAAATTAATGTTAGCAGGCAATATTAACTAGGATAATTGTGTCACTTCTCTTGCATTCTGTGCAATCAGAGTCCGGGTATATATATGCAGCAGTTTGGACCGCCTGGCTCGTTGCGAACTGTGTGAAGACCATTTCCTTCCTAACAAAGACCATAATTAATTTGCCAGAATGCTACATAATTATGACGTAACATTGAAGATTACACAATGTAACAGCAATATTTAGACTTATGGATGCCACCCATTCGATAAAATACGGAACGGTTCCGTATTTCACTGAAAGAATAAATGTTTTGTTTTCAAAATGATAGTTTCCGGATATGACCATATTAATGACCTAAGGCTCGTATTTCTGTGTGTTTATTATATTCTAATTAAGTCTATGATTTAATAGAGCAGTCTGATTCAGCGGTGATAGTCGGGCAGCAGGCTCGTAAGCATTCATTCAAACAGCACTTTCCTGCATTTGCCAGCAGCTCTTAGCAATGATTGAAGCACAGCGCTGTTTATGACTTCAAGCCTAACAACTCCGGAGATTAGGCTGGCAATACTATAGTGCCTATAAGAACATCCAATAGTCAAAAGGTATATGAAATACAAATGGTAGAGAGAGAAATAATCCTATAATAACTACAACATAAAACTTCTTAACTGGGAATATTGAAGACTCATGTTAAAAGGAACCACCAGCTTTCATATGTTCTCATGTTCTGAGCAACGAACATAAACATTAGCTTTTTTACATGGCACATATTGCACTTTTACTTTCTCCAACAGTGTTTTTGCATTATTTAAACCAAATTGAACATGTTTCATTATTTATTTGAGACCAAAGAGATTTTTATTTATGCATTATATTAAAATAAGTGTTCATTCAGTATTGTTGTAATTGGCATTATTACAAATATATATGAAAATAAAATTGCCCGATTAATCGATAGGCTTTTTTTGGTCCTCCAATTATTGGTATCGGCATTGAAGAATCATAATCGGTCTACCTCTAATTGAGATACGTTTTCCGACCCACATCTCACGCCGGCTCCAGTGTCTTAATTTAACCATGGCCGTGTCCGAATACCCATACTAGCGTCCTAAATAGTAGGCCGTTTCAGTACAATTTTTTTTGGTTACATTTTGAAAATGTAGCATGCTTTTAGTATGAAGGAAATTTCAACATTTGTGAATTTCACACCCACAATGTATTCAAACTGGATAAAAGGAGGGCTTCGAGATTTGAGAGTTCTTTGAAAGTAAACAAAAAAACAAATTGAAGATGGCAAAGAAGATGAGCAATGAGTCTCCTGCAGTGTTCAAATGTAAGTCGTTTTGTCCTTAAAACTTCTTATGGCTTGGGGGGGGCAGTATTTCAACGTTTGGATGAGAAGCGTGCCCAAAGTAAACTACCTGTTACTTAGGCCCAGAAGCTAGGATATGCATATAATTGGTAGATTTGGATAGGAAACACTCTAAAGTTTCCAAAACTGTTCAAATAATGCCTGTGAGTATAACAGAACTGATATGGCAGATGAAAACCAGAGGAAAATGAATCCAGGAAGTGGGATTTATTTTATGTGGGTATTTTCAATTGATGCCAATAGAGTATCTAATGGGTTAGGACACAGATGGCAGTTCCTATGGCTTCCACTAGATGTCAACAGTCTTTAGACATCATTTCAGGCTTGTTTATTGAAAAATGAAGAAGAATGAGACCCGTCAGTGGACTGAGGAAGAATGCAGAGCTGCTTTGCGCGCATGACCGAGTGCGCGCCCGTCATTTTTTTCCCTTTCTATTGAATACTCTATTGTCCGGTTTAAATATTATTGATTATTTAGACAATTGACAACCTGAGGATTCATTTTAAACTTCGTTTGACATGTTTTGACGAACTTTACCGGTACTATTAGTTTGTATTCGTCTGCATGTTTGGACCGCCTTTGAGCCAGTGGATTACTGAACAAAACGCGCCAACAAAACTGAGTTTTTGGGATATAAAAGAGGGTCTTTGACTTTTGTAATTCCTTTACTTGGTTGTAAAATGTTTGTATGCTTTGGTAAGCGGGGCACTGTCCTCAGATAATCGCATGGTATGCTTTCGCTGTAAAGCCTTTTTGAAATCTGACAAAGCAGCTAGATTAACAAGAAGTTACTCTTTAAACCGATGTATAACACTTGTATTTTGTATGAATGTTTATTTTGACCATTTCTGTATTTTGAATTTGGCGCTCTGCAATTTCACCGGATGTTGTCGAGGTGGGTCGCTAGCGGAATGCCCGCACCAGAAGGGTTCAAATGATCACGACTATTTAATCATACATCTCTGAAAAACAGTTATTTGCAGCCTGCCATGCCTTTACTTTAGCTCAACAACGTAGCTAACATTACCCGAGTGCTTTAGTAGGACTTGATACGCTTGCGGTTGTTGAGCAACAGTATGCAACAATGAGTACATACTATGCAGTTTAAGGGTGTGTTCGTAATATCACTCTGGAGTGCCAGAGTGTGCTCTGGGTGTTGGTAAATTCAGAGTTTCGCGCTCTCGGAGCGTTCAAAGTGCACACTGGACTCTCTGGGCGATGTGTAGGGTTGAGCCGAGCATTCTGAGTTCACAACGGCAGTCAAGCACCCAAGCTAACCAGCTAAAGTTGGCTAGCTACTTCCAGACACAAAGGAGAGAATACCTCACTGACCATTTTACTCACCCTAGCAGAGCTAGTTAGGCTGTTTTCATGTTGTCTAGAGCGTTGGTGACTAACTGCGCTGCTTGCAACAATTTACCTTTTTTCCAACATTTACTGACACCAGTCATATTCAATGGGTTCAATTAATCAGTTATTCTGTGCTCTGGCACACTCAGACGAGAGCGCTCTGAAATTGAAGTAGACATCCAGAGTGAATTTACAAATGCACCCTAAGTATGTAGTACACGAGTACAGGTGTTCGGACACAGAACATGATTGCATTCCGACCCCAGTGCAACTCAGGGTAAACAATTATAACTACAGGGTCGGAATCTGCTGGCTAGGGCTAGGACTTTATGTAGGCCTATTGAAGATAATGAATGCATCCTCTCACATGGCCTGAAAAATCTCTAAGCGAAAATCATATTACTCACAAAATTTGATGTTGATATCACACAATCTTTTGATCGAAAATGGAAACACTCTTTGGCAAACATGTCGCAGACACTAATTACTTTAATAATAGTTTATCTGGGTCAAGTTTAGATATTAAAATATCTGCCTACTGTTGTCTACTTCAACCTTTAAAATAAGCATTCAATAGTAATTTAAGAGATGTTACTATGTTACTACTGGCAAAAACCTTTTCCATTTCAAAAACAACAATATATCGTTAAATCAAATACTTCTATAAGAGCGGCGGCCATTTTGCATTTCCACACGAGACAACACAAGTAAACAAACCAAACTGGCGGACCTACTGTATTGTGGCGGACCGTGGTAGCATACATTGTGGTTTGGTGACAACACCAAGTGGTGGCAGGAATGTAATGTCAATTATCTTTCCCAACCTAAGTGGATTAAGGCGACGAATCTATATCTTTCTCTGCCAATAGCCTCGATGCCGTGCACTGCGACGACTAAAAACGTGGCTCGGGCCTGCAAGGCCTAAGCACGCAAGACTTGTAACAACACACCAGCGCGTGCACAACACGATAAAAATCAATTGCGTGTGATTCCCAAGTCAATATGGTGGACTTCTCCTCAGGCTAGAAAGAGAGGACTTGGCGCCTGCAAATTCATCTCGGTCTTTCTCGGCAGGATCGTGTGTTTTACTAAACACATGGTTTACCGTATGCACTTTTGAACAGATCAAAATATGCGATGGTAATTGTCGATTCTTTCTATAATCCTCTAGTTATTTTCCTTAGTTAAACTCGCATCTCCCAGCTGGAGGAAACATGCGTGCTGTAGAACAACGTCACTGCCCCCACTGAGGCACGTTCACGTCCTACTGCGCAGACTTTGCGCCATTGTGTCACATGATTCAAAACGGAGGGAGAAAATGCATGTTGTGGTGGTACCGAACCGAACGCCGCCATGGGGTGGTCTGCAACTCCCCGCTTTTTGGTATTGGACCTTCAACAAAGACGAAGGTTGGGGTAGAAAATATGATCTAAGGTATGAGTTAAACATGTCGATATGGTGTGCGCATGAGCGACTGTACAGTTGCAGCTATGTAATGACGGACCATGTTCGTGGGCATGTTGGTTCAGGGGAAGCCACACGTGCTAGCCTACCACCTTGAAATGTTCAATACACGAATTCACCAGCAACCATGTATTTTTGCTCTGTGGTTTGTTAACGTTGCCTACTGTCTATGGATCTGTAGTTAGTCATAAACGCCGACGACGCAAGACTTTGTTTACAGCTGTAGCTACCTAGCATTGTTGAGAGGAGAACCGTGGGACTGGCGGATCCATCTTGGCACGCGGTGAAGACCACAGTAGTTACCTAGTGAGCTGAATGGCATTTATAGCCACTCCTGAGTCTAACGCTGATGGATGGATTGGCCTGGGGATGTCCATTCATTTTGATGCAAACACTGACGGGTCTAGTCTGATTAATCAGGCTGTAATACCAAATTAATTGGTATATACAGCCTGAAACTAATGCCTGCAAAATCATGTCAATGTTCCTGACAAGCTAGAATAAAATCATTTTAAAAATGACTACTGGTTGTCTGTGTGGTTTGTCCTTTAGCTGTTTGAAATTTGAGACAAAATATCCACAGTAAAGTATTGTTTACCAGGTAGTTAGTTATATGGTTTGTATTGGCACAGGGGTCAAATTAGTTTTATATTGGATATATTGGTTCTATTCAATAGCTATAGATGGGTTAGCTGACATCATAAAAACAATGTAGCAGAAGTCTGAGTTGACAAGATTCTGGATAACAGGTGGCTAGTTTAATTTTGTTTTTGATACCATGTGTTTTGACAATATGGCAAAAAATTCAAGAAACAACTGTAAAGATGTATTTGAGGGAAATATTGTATATATGTCAATATTCTAAGCTGTACCAGGCATGCCATGAAAATGGTATATTCTAAATCATGGGAGGATGATGAACAATCCACACCTTTTTTGTGTGGGGGGTGGGGGATTAAAAAAATACTTTTTAAAAGGGTGGCTTGTTCTCCATCCTCCCCTGGATTATAATATACAATTTTCATTGCCATATCATGTGTAACAACTTTTGTCCGTTCCCTCGCCCGGGCTCAAACCAGGGGCCCTCTGCACACAGACAACTGACACCCACGAAGCATCATTACCCATCGCTCCACAAAAGCCGTGGAGAACCACTACTTCAAGGTCTCAGAGCAAGTGACGTCACTGATTGAGATGCTATTAGCGCGCACCACCGCTAACTAGCTAGCCATTTCACATCGGTTACACATGCTTGGTTTAATAGCTATTGACAAGAGAACAGAATATCCCATATGAAACTCAATCGGGAACCATATTTATTTTTAAATTTAATTTAACCTTTTATTTTACTTGGCAAGTCAGTTAAGAACAAATTGTTATTTTCAATGACGGCCTAGGAACAGTGGGTTAACTGCCTGTTCATATACGTACTACCAGCTCTTAAAAAGTCGTTAAACAATACTTTCCTGTAGATATTCTCTCAGAGAAGTGGAAGGACAAACTGCTCAGACAACTGGTACAGTACGTTTAAATGTAATATTACTACATTCTGGCTTATAGGGAACATTTAAACAATTTTGCAAACATTAGTTTCGGGCTGTATATACTAATTGTGTATTGCTGCCTGATTAATCAGACTGACAGCGCATGAGATCAACAACACTGTAGTGGTTTTGGATGAAGGCTAAAGTTAAGTGACAGTTGCACTCAATTTGAGGCAGTTGAAATGAGCTTTTGAAGTTGTGATAAGACAAATCTCAGTATCTGACAGAACTTTCTTGACCTTAAGTTATTCAGATGGGGCACATGGGTTTTATTCCATGCTCGCCCAAAAGGTGCAAAGAAAAATATCATACGATCACAAACAACCAATACTTTATTTACTTACACTTCAGGTGAGAATTACATTGTAGCTTGATGCACAAATCTAAAACAACTATAAACCTGCTGGTAGAGATGGACTGGACAGAGAGAATCACAACACAAAGCACCAGCTTCATAAGTCTCTGTTTAATGCTCTAGGTCGTATCTCTGGAAATAATTTTAACACAACATACAAAAAATTACATTTAAAATATTAAAACATGTCCCTTGATATCCCAAACATGGAATGCTCCAAAAGCAAAATCAAGGGTGTGTGTAAGCACTTTGAACATCAGTGAACGACAAGCTCACATTTCATCCGGCTAATGTCTTAACACATATCCATGCTCACTCTGGTATTCTTCTTGAATACATAAACAATGTTCTGCATATATTCCTGTTTCCATAAATTCTCAATGGTATACTTAAACAATAAAGCATGAGGAGGTGTGGTATATTGGCCATATACCAAACATCTGAGGTCTGCCTTATTGCTATTATAAACTGGTTACCAACATAATTAGAGCAGTAAAAATAAAAGTTGTCATACCCATGGTATACGGTCTGATACACCATGGGTGTCAGCCAATCAGCATTCAGTGCTCAAAACACCCAGTTTATAATTCTAAATAACTCAGTCACAATGTTAGGGGATTATTACAGTGGTGGTCCCGTGTAATGTTATTCTAAGGTTAAATGAGAATACAGATTAAGAACGTGTAGCACACTTTTGGACAGAAGATGCTTATCATAGAGATAAGGGAGTTCGTTAGCAAAGCAGCAAATACCAATGTTCAATACCTACCACCTACAGTACAGTGTACACTAAGGACATAGGGACTGCTTTTGTAATCAAATGCTGCCTAAACTTCAAAAGATGCATAATACTATAGAATTTTCCATTATAAAGTTATGTTTATCAGTCAAATGTACCATTTTAAATATCAGTAGTGTTATTGTTCTTTGTTGAATGTAATCATAAGGCTGATTGTGTGTGTCAATGTGAAGTCCTTAGTTTAAAGTACAACATGACACTGCATATGACTGGCAATAAAATGGGGAGAAAGGTTCATTGAGATATGCACTTCAATCCAAGAAATGCTGGTAAGCAGCTGTTTTCAGAAACTTCACTGGAGGGCAGTAGTGAGTGACCAACCATCCACAACCAACTGGTCAGTTTGAAATCTGGAGGGCAGAGGAGCAGGCATGTTGTTCAAAATATAAATCACACATTAATGATCGTGTCTTCATATTCCTCATCCCTGACTTCTTGCTGCAAGGTATCCATTGAGTCCCCCTGCCTCCCACTCTCCTCTTCAGTACAGTTGCAGTTAGGGCCAATGATGTAGCGGTAGTCTCCACCAATAGCCAGAGCTGCCCCAGAAGACACCATGAGCCAGTCTTTCTCATCCTCCTCCATTCCCACACACTGCCAGGGCATTGCTGACCACGAGGGGCCCTCCCCTGGGCCCAGTGCCCCTGGCTCCCCCTCGTCACTCTCCAGGTTAACGTAGAGAAGGGCCTCCTTCATAAAACTAGGCCCTGAGGACAGGCTGGCCCATAGCCCCTCCAGCTGGTCAATCAGTTGCTGGAAACTGGGGCGGCACTTGGGAACAGGGCTCCAGCAGCTATGCATGATCTCGTACCTGGAAAAAGATTCAAACTGTCAGGTTATTATTGGAAAAGTCTTCTCAATGAGGTACAAGGTTAAATACAGTAAAATATTACATTTTCTGGCACCAATGATAATTTAATTGTTTAAGTCATTTGAAAAGTATAATATAACCCATCACGATTTGTCAATGCCTGAGTTTTTTCTACCACATCCAGTGGATCACTCACATGTCATCTTGGCAGTCAGGTGGTTGTTTGAGCCTCTCTCCCTTGATGAGGTACTCGTAGATTTCAGAGTTTTCCACCCCAGGGTAGGGGGTCTGTCCACGTGCCATGATCTCCCACATGGTGACTCCAAACGCCCACTGGTGGGAAACAGTCAGTTAACTTCTGGGGGCGCTAAAGGCAAAGATAACGAATTGACAGTTCCCGAAAACATCTTATCGATGAAACAGACTTAGTGAACATCTGGGGCCACTACATGGTTTAAAAAAGGCTCAAATTCAATTAACACATCTGAAAACAAAATCTGCATTTTATCTATGATGTATTGACTTACATTAAAAAACAAATGTAATCCTTTCCACAAAGCTGATTTGAAGAGGGATCCCCAACTAAAATATTGCTGTCTTACAGTGTCAATATAATTTTGAAAGTGATGCTATGACCACTGAGGGTGCGTCTGGTTGTACGTAACATACCACATCACTCTGAGTAGTGTAGACATTGTCAGCAAGGCTCTCAAGTGCTATCCACTTGACAGGCAGCTTTGAGACGGATCCTTGTCTGTAGTAGTCACCACTGTAGATTTTCTTTGAAAGGCCAAAGTCTGCCACACAGACTGTCAAGTTTTCACTCAGCCTATGAATAAAGGAGTGGAGATGGTCACAATCTAACCCTGAGGCAGAACCAAGCTCTAGTAAATTCAGTGTGTAAACCATATTAGAGGGAGTTCCAGTTAAGAGTAAAGTGACAGGCTGCGTCTTAATATTATGCCCTATTTCAGGGTTTGTACGCTCATGAGAATCATGGAAAAGTCATGATATTTTAAAATTGTGTTTTCCAGGCCTGGAAAGGTTTTGGAAAATCTTAAAAGTTTTAGAAAATGTATTTAATAATTTTTGTTAATTTTATTTATTTATTAGGAATAGTTTGTACATATTTTATCAACATATCAGTCAGGATCAGAACGACACTTTAGCCAATTATTTTTACTAGGATTAAATGTCAGGAATTATGAAATTAAGTTTAAATGTATTTGGCTACGGTGTATGTAAACTTCCGACTTCAACTGTACATACACATAATGTACATAAATATGAAGTCGGAAGTTTAAATACACCTTAGCCAAATACATTTAAACTCAATTGTTCACAGTTCCTGACATTTAAGAAAATTCAGTTTTAGGTCAGTTAGGATCACCACTTTACTTTAAGAATGTGAAATGTCAGAATAATAGAAGAGAGATTTATTTATTTCAGCTTTTATTTCTTTCATCACATTCCAGGTGGGTCAGAAGTTTACATATACTCAATTAGTATTTGGTAGCATTGCCTTTAAATGGTGTAACTTGGGTCAAACGTTTTAGGTAGCCTTCCACAAGCTTCCGACAATAAGTTGGGTGAATTTTGGCCCATTCCTCCTAACAGAGCTGGTGTAATTGAGTCAGGTTTGTAGGCACACGCCTTTTCAGTTCTTCCCACAACTATAGGGTTGAGGTCAGGCCTTTGTAATGGCTACTCCAATACCTTGATTTTGTTGTCCTTAAGCCAATTTGCCACAACTTTGGAAGTATGCTTCAGGTCATTGTTCATTTGGAAGACCCATTTGCGACCAAGCTTTAACTTCCTGACTGATGTTTTGAGATGTTGCTTCAATATATCCACATCATTTTCCTACCTCATGATGCCATCTATTTTGTGAAGTGCACCAGTCCCTCCTGCAGCAAAGCACTCCCACAACATGATGCTGCCATCCCCGTGCTTCACGTTTGGGATGGTGTTCTTCGGCTTGCAAGCATCCCCCTTTTTCCTCCAAACATAACGATGGTCATTATGGCCAAACAGTTCTATTTTTGTTTCATCAGACGAGAGGACATTTCTCCAAAAAGTATGATCTTTGTCCCCATGTGCAGTTGCAAACTGTAGTCTGGCTTTTTTTATGGTGGTTTTGGAGCAGTGGTTTCTTCCTTGCAGAGCGGCCTTTCAGATTATGTCGATATAGGACTCGTTTTACTGTGGATATAGATACTTTTGTACCCGTTTCCTCCAGCATCTTCACAAGGTCCTTTGCTGTTGTTCTGGGATTGATTTGCACTTTTCGCATCAACGTGCGTTCATCACTAGGAGACAGAACGCATCTTCTTCCTGAGCGGAATGACGGCTGCGTGGTCCCATGGTGTTTATACTTGCGTACCATTGTTTGTACAGATGAACGTGGTACCTTCAGGAGTGTGGAAATTGCTCCCAAGGATGAACCAGACTTGTGGAGTACCACCGTTTTTTTTTCTGAGGTCTTCGTTGATTTCTTTTGATTTTCCCCCAATGTCAAGCAAAGAGGGAACGAGTTTGAAGGTAGGCCTTGAAATACACCCACACGTACACCTCCAATTGACTCAAATGATGTCAATTAGCCTATCAGAAGCTTCTAAAGCCATGACATTATTTTCAGGAATTTTCCAAGCTGTTTAGAGGCACAGTCAACTTAGTATATGTAAACTTCTGACCCACTGGAATTGTGATACAGTGAATTAAAAGTGAAATAATCTGTCTGTAAACAATGGTTGGAAAAATTACTTATGTCATGCACAAAGTAGATGTGCTAACAGACTTGCCAAAACTATAGTTTGTTAACAAGAAATTTGTGGAGTGGTTGAAAAACAAGTTTTAATGACTCCAGCTTGTGTATGTAAACTTCCGACTTAAACTGTACATACAGTACCAGTCAAAAGTCTGGACATCTACTCGTTCCAGGGTTTTTCTTTATTTAAACAATTTTCTACATTGTAGAATAATAGTGAAAACTTCCAAACTATGAAATAACACATATGGAATCATGTAGTAACCAAAAAAAAGTGTTAAACAAATCAAAGTAGCCACACCTTGATGACAGCTTTGCACACTCATGGCAAGAGTGTGCAAATATATAAAATAGTAAAACATCAAGACAAACCCTTGAATAAGTAGGCGTGTCCAAATTTTTGACTGGTGCTATATATATATATATATATCTTGGCAGCGATTACAGACTTGAGTCTTCTTGGGTATGATGCTACAAGCTTGGCCCACCTGTATGTGGGGAGTTTCTCCCATTCTTCTCTGCAGATTCTCTCAAGTTCGGTCAGGTTGGATGGGGAGTATCGCTGCACAGCTATTTTCAGGTCTCTCCAGAGATGTTTGATCGGGTTCATGTCCGGGGTCTGACTGGGCCACTCAAGGACATTCAGAGACTTGTCCCGAAGCTACTCCTGCATTGTCTTGGTTGTGTGTGTAGGGTTGTTGTCCTTTTGGAAGGTAAACCTTCGCCCCAGTCTGAGGCCCTGAGTGCTCTGGAGTAGGTTTTCGTCAAGGTTCTCTCTGTACTTTCCTCCATTAATCTTTCCCTCGATCCTGATTTGTCTCCCAGTCCCTACCACTGAAAAACATCCCCACAACATGATGCTGCCACCACCATGCTTCACTGTAGGGATGGTGCCAGGTTTCCTCCAGGCGTGAAGCTTCGCATTCAGGCCAAAGAGTTCAATCTTGGTGTCATTGGACCAAAGAGTCTTGCTTGTCATAGCCTGAGAGTCCTGTAGGTGCCTTTTGGCAAACTCCAAGCGGGCTGTCATGTGCCTTTTACTGAGGAGTGGCTTCTGTCTAGCCACTCTGCCATAAAGGCCTGATTGGTGGAGTGCTGCAGAGATGGTTGTTCTTCTGGAAGGTTCTCCCATCTCCAAAGAGGAACTCTAGAGTGACCATCGGGTTCTTGGTCCCCTCCCTGACCATGGTCCTTCACCCCCGATAGCTCAGTTTGGCCGGGCAGCCAGCTCTAGGAAGTCTCTTGGTGGTTCCAAACATCTTCCATTTACGAATGATGGAGGCCACTGTGTTCTTGGGAATCTTCAAAGTTGCAGAAATGTTTTGGTACCCTTCCCCAGATCTGTGCCTCGACACAATCCTGTCTCTGAGCTCTACAGACAGTTCCTTCGACCTCATGGCTTGGTTTTTGCTCTGACATGCACTGTCAACTGTGGGACCTTATATAGACAGGTGTGTGCCTTTCCAAATCATGTCCAATCAATTGAATTTACCAAAGGTGGACTTTAACCATCTTAAGGATGATCAATGGAAACAGGATGCACTTGAGCTCAATTTCGATTCTCATAGCAAAGAGTCTGAATACTTATGTAAAAAGTATTTTGTAAATTAGCAAAAATGTCTAAAAACGTGTTTTTGCTTTGTCATTATGGGGTAGTGTGTGTAGATTGCTGAATATTTGTATTTATTTAATTCATTTTTGAATAAGGCTGTAACGTAACAAAATGTGGAAAAAGTCAAGGGGCTGAATATTTTCCGAAGGCACTGTAGATATATAAAAAAAATGTTTTTAAGGAACTCTCATTCCAGCTTTAAACTTACTCTTGAAAGTTGTAATTGTAGAATGCACAAGGTGCAATTTCGAAATTGGGTAGTGCATCATCAGTTCCTCTTGTCAGTCATTGCATACCTTAGAGAGCTATTTATAACTTGTAAGAACTGTCCAGATCAACTAGCCCATGTCAGCTAACGTTTATTTTTAGATTTGTTTTTGTTTATAGATATTGTACTTTTTTTGTCACTCATATCACATGAATACACATGGCAAAATGTATAGAATTGAAAGAAGGGGTGTGCACAGTTTGTGTCATGAACAGTGCCTGTGCCCATAGAAATAGTAATGGGGAGGCACAGGATGTTCCCCAATGCTGGAAGGAGCCCCCCCGAGTGAAAAACCCCTGCACTAGTTAACTGTTGAACTATTATTAGCATGTATTCATGTTTTTGTCATGTCCCCAAAAACTTTCTACAGACTAACAATTTTTTGGGATGAAAGAAATTATTCACTTCAACATTGTATTAGTTGGGTTTTGGTTCAGTTGCAGTGAATCAAAATAATAATTTGTGAATCGCAAACAGTAATTTTTTTGTAGATACTTCCAGTTGATTTGGGCATCCACTGTATGGGACATTCAACTCAACATGCTAGTCAGCCTGCAGAGTAAACACCAAGTTAGCTTATAAACTTAACTAGAAAAGGTACATTTCCTGAAGAGAATTTGTGGGTTTGCTTCAGCTGAATAAACAGATTTGTAGCCAACAACAGCCACTTGATCTTTGATATATTGAATGAGCGATTTATTTCAAAAGGCATAACATTTATTTGGTTGTAATATTTTTCATCAAGGGTGATCAGCTGTCCTCCAGGAGAGCTAATGTATGTACAGGCCTTTATTCCAGCCCCCCTCTAACAAACCATATTGTAGAGATTAGCTGCCCAACTGGACCTTGATAAACTGTCTCTGTGTTTGAGCAGGGCTGGATCAAAAGCCTGTACATCAAGTATCTCTCCAGACTGAGGGTTGACTACATGTTTTATACAGTTGCCTAACCGGTATTCTACTTTGTGGGACTTAAGTGCCTTGCACAACAACAGGAGATTGTACATGGGATCAGAGAGCAAGCCTCCCAGTGTTGATACCACATTAAGCACATTTTTCATACGTACATAGAGATGCCGCCAATTGTTGGCCATGGAAATTTGGTTAAACGTCATGGAGAAGTCTTGGAAAAGTTATAATATTCCTTCTGTCAAAATGTGTATGAACCCTGCTATTTAGTGCACTAGTTTTGACCAGGGCCCATAGGGCTCTGATAGAAAGTAGTGCCCTTTATAGGGAATAGGGTGCCATTTGAGATGGAGCCACTGTCTACTCTGCTGGTAATTCACTCACATGCAGTTGCGTGCAGCCAGATCCCTGTGTATGATGCTTTTGTTGCTCAGGTACTCCATTCCACGAGCGATGTCCAACATAAACTGAATGAGCATCTGCAGTGACACTGTCTGTGTGAGGGAGAGACCGCAACATTACTTTGTTAAAACATTATTTGAAGATATGCATCAATTAGAAAGTGTCCTGGGAAAAAAATATTTGACCCCACACTAAGACTTGTCTTTCCAGTATAGTCTATAACAGGAAATGATGGAATGATTTAAACATGCATCTAAACTGACAACTAACAGTGGAAGACCTTGAATGTAAGATAATGTCTAGATGCATATATTTTTATTGTGGAGATCAAGTTTATAAATTGCCTGGATGGGCTGATGAGACAGTGGATGGAACAGAGTAAATAGGCATTTTAATGTCATAGATTTAGCTGGTGGTAACGGTGGAATAGACACCTGCTGGAATGCGGTATTAATCCATCAGCATTCAGGATTAGATCCACCCGTTGTATAAAGTAACTGTTTGTGTTACTGTTTGTATCAATATACACTCAGTGGCCAGTTTTAGGTTCACCAACCCTGTTCATGAAAATGGTGCTCTCCTACAGACAGTGGGTCACATGGGCGTGATTTGCTAAAAAAGCAAGCAGACAGGCATTCGGTTACTGTTCGATTGAACATTAGAATGGGCAAAACAAGTGACCTACGTATGTTCGTCAGTGACACGCGTGTCGTCCTGGGCTTTTCATGCACGACAGTGTCTAGAGTTTACCGAGAATGGTGCGAGATAGAAAAAACATCCAGTCAGCGGAAGTCCTGTGGGTGAAAACAGCTCGTTGATGAGAGAGGTTGAAGAAGAATGGCAAGAATTGTGCAATCTAACAGGTGGGCCACAAACAGGCAAATAACGGGGCAGTACAACAGTGGTGTGCAGAACAGCAATTTGAAACACAACTCGTCGGTCCTTGTTACGGATGGGCTATTGCAGTAGACTACCAAACTGGGTTCCACTCCTATCAGCTAAAAACAACAAGAAGCGGCTAAAATGGGAAGGCAATCACCAACACTGGACAACTGAGGAGTGGAAAAAGATGGCCTTGTCTGATGAATCCTCGTTCCTGATGGCAGTCAGGATTTGGCTTTTGCGGCATAAGTCCATGGCCTCATCTTGCCTGGTGTCAATGGTACAGGCTGGTGGGATGGTGTGGTGAATGCTTTCCTGGCACACGTTAGGTCCCTTGATACCAATTGAGCAACGTTTCTATGCCCTGAAGAATTCAGGCGGTTCTGGAGGAAAAGGGGTCCGACCCCGTACTAGATGGGTATACCTAATAAACTGGCCACTGAGTGTTTATGTCCCTGAATTGGCTATCTATTTTAGTATGCATACAAGAGTGTATAAAACATATAGGTGACTACTCACAAAGGGCTCGTCTCCAAGGCGGGACATGAGCAGAAAGGTGTGAAGATCCCCATGCTTCATGAAGGGCAGGATAACCATGGGGATGGGCAACCGTTGCTGAGGCCGCCTGTGCAAACTCACTCCTAGAGAATAAAAATATATTCAATCAACAACTCAGCAGAACAAGTCAGTCGAAGCCAGGGCCAGCTCCAGGCATAAGTGACATAAGTGGTCGCTTAGGGCCGCAGGCTGCTAGGGGACCCCCAACCCCCCCCTTTAGTGTTTAGGAACTCACTAATGAGAGTAAGATTAGTAGAAAACACCAGGTGCAATTTAAACTGTGGTTGTGCATCAGCAGTCTCTCTTGTTATGTCAGTTACTGACAGTCACTCAATTAGCCATGTCAACTAACACTTTTTAGATGAGTAGTTTGTCTAGCCAGCTATCATGGCTGAATACAGACAGGGCACTCGCCCAGGGGCGATGACCTCCAGGTTGCCCCCATTGATTTTGTTTGTCATTTTCACTCATATCATATTAGATATCCACCCCATGGCAAAATGAGTAGAATTGCATGAAATTCTTTATAAAATCAAATCAAATTTTATTTGTCACATACACATGGTTAGCAGATGTTAATGCGAATGTAGCGAAATGCTTGTGCTTCTAGTTCCGACAATGCAGTAATAACGAACAAGTAATCTAACTAACAATTCCAAAAAAACTACGGTCTTATACACAGTGTAAGGGGATAAAGAATATGTACATAAGGATATATGAATGAGTGATGGTACAGAGCAGCATAGGCAAGATACAGTAGATGATATCGAGTACAGTATATACATATGAGATGAGTATGTAAACCAAGTGGCATAGTTAAAGTGGCTAGTGATACATGTATTACATAAGGATGCAGTCGATGATATAGAGTACAGTATCTACGTATGCATATGAGATGAATAATGTAGGGTAAGTAACATTATATAAGGTAGCATTGTTTAAAGTGGCTAGTGATATATTTACATCATTTCCCATCAATTCCCATGATTAAAGTGGCTGGAGTAGAGTCAGTGTCATTGACAGTGTGTTGGCAGTAGCCACTCAATGTTAGTGGTGGCTGTTTAACAGTCTGATGGCCTTGAGATAGAAGCTGTTTTTCAGTCTCTCGGTCCCAGCTTTGATGCACCTGTACTGACCTCGCCTTCTGGATGACAGCGGGGTGAACAGGCAGTGGCTCGGGTGGTTGATGTCCTTGATGATCTTTATGGCCTTCCTGTAGCATTGGGTGGTGTAGGTGTCCTGGAGGGCAGGTAGTTTGCCCCCGGTGATGCGTTGTGCAGACCTCACTACCCTCTGGAGAGCCTTACGGTTGAGGGCGGTGCAGTTGCCATACCAGGCGGTGATACAGCCCGCCAGGATGCTCTCGATTGTGCATCTGTAGAAGTTTATGAGTGCTTTTGGTGACAAGCCGAATTTCTTCAGCCTCCTGAGGTTGAAGAGGCGCTGCTGCGCCTTCCTCACGATGCTGTCTGTGTGAGTGGACCAATTCAGTTTTTCTGTGATGTGTATGCCGAGGAACTTAAAACTTGCTACCCTCTCCACTACTGTTCCATCGATGTGGATGGGGGTGTTCCCTCTGCTGTTTCCTGAAGTCCACAATCATCTCCTTAGTTTTGTTGACGTTGAGTGTGAGGTTATTTTCCTGACACCACACTCCGAGGGCCCTCACCTCCTCCCTGTAGGCCGTCTCGTCGTTGTTGGTAATCAAGCCTACCACTGTTGTGTCGTCCACAAACTTGATGATTGAGTTGGAGGCGTGCGTGGCCACGCAGTCGTGGGTGAACAGGGAGTACAGGAGAGGGCTCAGAACGCACCCTTGTGGGGCCCCAGTGTTGAGGATCAGCGGGGAGGAGATGTTGTTGCCTACCCTCACCACCTGGGGGCGGCCCGTCAGGAAGTCCAGTACCCAGTTGCACAGGGCGGGGTCGAGACCCAGGGTCTCGAGCTTGATGACGAGCTTGGAGGGTACTATGGTGTTGAATGCCGAGCTGTAGTTGATGAACAGCATTCTCACATAGGTATTCCTCTTGTCCAGATGGGTTAGGGCAGTGTGCAGTGTGGTTGAGATTGCATCGTCTGTGGACCTATTTGGGCGGTAAGAAAATTGGAGTGGGTCAAGGGTGTCAGGTAGGGTGGAGGTGATATGGTCCTTGACTAGTCTCTCAAAGCACTTCATGATGACGGATGTGAGTGCTACGGGGCGGTAGTCGTTTAGCTCAGTTACCTTAGCTTTCTTGGGAACAGGAACAATGGTGGCCCTCTTGAAGCATGTGGGAACAGCAGACTGGTATAGGGATTGGTTGAATATGTCCGTAAACACACCGGCCAGCTGGTCTGCGCATGCTCTGAGGGCGCGGCTGGGGATGCCGTCTGGGCCTGCAGCCTTGCGAGGGTTAACACGTTTAAATGTCTTACTCACTTCGGCTGCAGTGAAGGAGAGACCGCATGTTTTCGTTGCAGGCCGTGTCAGTGGCACTGTATTGTCCTCAAAGCGGGCAAAAAGTTATTTAGTCTGCCTGGGAGCAAGACATCCTGGTCTGTGACTGGGCTGGGTTTCTTCCTGTAGTCCGTGATTGACTGTAGACCCTGCCACATGCCTCTTGTGTCTGAGCCGTTGAATTGAGATTCTACTTTGTCTCTGTACTGGCGCTTAGCTTGTTTGATAGCCTTGCGGAGGGAATAGCTGCACTGTTTGTATTCAGTCATGTTACCAGACACCTTGCCCTGATTAAAAGCAGTGGTTTGCGCCTTCAGTTCCACACGAATGCTGCCATCAATCCACGGTTTCTGGTTAGGGAATGTTTTAATCGTTGCTATGGGAACGACATCTTCAACGCACGTTCTAATGAACTCGCACACCGAATCAGCGTATTCGTCAATGTTGTTGTCTGACGCAATACGAAACATCTCCCAGTCCACGTGATGGAAGCAGTGTAAATAAATAAAAAAATGTCAGGCCATCGTAAAATCTGTAGAATTGCAGTTAACTTAATTTAAAACTGCAACATTTTCTCTATACACCTTGGTAAAATGTGCAAAATTGCAGGAAATTAACTTAAAGCGTAATATGTTTTTCTCTCCGTGTCAAGAGGGGGGACACAAATGTTTTGCCATGAGGTGGGGGCTCCTCCAACCAAATCTAGCTTAGGGCCCCCATAAGACTAGGGCCGGCCCTGGTCAAAGCACATTGATTGATGGGCAACTCTTAAAACACTCAGTTTCTGATTCTAAGTAGCCTTACTTGTTGTGGTTGTATTATATGTGCAAGCTGTTATTATTTGGAATCTGGCAATGCCTATGGATATAAATAAAGTTAGATTTAATTGAAGTGAGTCGGCGGAAGTCAAATGTGTCTTCACTGCCACTAACCAATGAGCTGGATGACATTTGGGTGGTGGAAGTCCTTCATGTAAGCAGCCTCTTTCAGGCACTGCTCAATATCACATGATGAGTTGATATCCGCTGATGTAAAAAGGACAGAGAACATAAATTATCATAACTTCCAAGGACTTATTAGTTCACATTATACAGGTACATTTATCATGTGTATCAATGTATTATCCACTGACACACTCATAAGAACAGGGCTGTTAACCCTGGGATCATGGCTAAATTCCAAACTTGGCCCCATTACATGGCCATCAAATCATCCCCCTCATTCCTAATTGGTATATATCACTCCTCACCTCTGCACATGATAGCTGATGTGTGGTGAGCGTTCGGGCACCAAAATGGTCGCCATGCTTCACCCAGGTGGGTGCTACACATTGGTGGTGGATGAGGGGAGTTTCCCCCTACTATGTAAAGCGCTTTGAGTTCCTACGTTGGTAGAAAAGCACTATATAAATCTGCTAAATTATGATTATATAAAAGGCAGTTAAAATGTAAAAGTCTAAAGTCTCACTTTTTAGCACCTTCACTGCAACCTTCTGTTGTACAGTGCTGTCCTCCATCTTTAGGAAGGCCTCACGCACGGAGCCAAACTCACCTAAACAGACATCACTGGCACGTTACTCCTCAAACAACTCAACATATTCCAAAATATAATACAGACATTGTCTTGTTATTTAGCAATACACAGTTATGGTTATAGGCCATGCCAGACTTTTTTAAATGCTCTATTTCAAATTTTAAAAAATGTCACATGCTTCATAAACAGGTGTAGACCAACAGTGAAATGCTTGCCCTTCCCAACAATGCAAAGAGAATAAATAGAAATAATAATAATGAGGAATACATAGAAAAATAATGAGGAATAAATATACAGTAACTTGGTTATTTACACGGGTTACCAGTACCAAGTCCATGTGCACGGGTAGGAGGTAGCTGAGGTAGTACTATATGTGCCTTCGGAAAGTATTCAGACCTATTGACCTTTTCCACTTTGTTACGTTACAGCCTTATTCTAAAGCGGATTACTTTTTTTTCTTCTCAATCTACACAAAATACCCTACAATGACAAAGCAAAAACAGGTTTTTAGAAATTGTTGCAAATGTGTTGAAAATAAACAGATACCTTATTTACGTAAGTATTCAGACCCTTTGCTATGAGACTGAGCTCAGGTGCATCCTGTTTCCATTGATCATCCTTGAGATGGTTCTACTACTTGATTGGAGTCCACCTGTGGTAAATGTAATTGATTGGGCATGATTTGAAAAAAGGCACACACCTGTCTATATAAGGCCCCACAGTTGACAGTGCATGTCAGAGTAAAAACCAAGCCAGGATGTCGAAGGAATTATCCGTAGAGCTCCGAGACAGGATTGTGTCGAGGCACAGATCTGAGGAAGGGTATCAAAAACATTTTGATTGCAGCATTGAAGGTCCACAAGAACACAGTAGCCTCCGTCATTCTTAAATGGAAGAAGTTTGGAACCACCAAGACTCTTCCTAGAGCTGACCGCCCGGCCAAACTGAGCAATCGGAGGAGAAAGGCCTTGGTCAGGGAGGGGACCAAGAACCCGATGGTCACTCTGACAGAGCTCTAGAGTTCCTCTGTGGAGATGGGAAAACCTTCCAGAAGGACAACCATCTCTGCAGCACTACACCAATCAGGCCTGTATGGTAGAGTAGCCAGACGGAAGCCACTCCTCGGTAAAAGGCACATGACAGCCTGCTTGGAGTTTTCCAAAAGGCACCTAAAGACTCTCAGACCATGACAAACAAGATTCGCTGGCCTGATGAACTCTTTGGCCTGAATGTCAAGCATCACGTCTGGAGGAATCCTGGCACCGTCCCTACGGTGAAGCATGGTGGTGGAAGCATCATGCTGTGGGGATGTTTTTTAGCGGCAAGCACTTGGAGATTAGTCAGGATCCAGGGAAAGATAAATGGAGCAAAGTACAGAGAGATCCCTGATGAAAACCTTCTCCAGAGTGCTAAGGACCTCAGACTGGGGTGAAGGTTCAGCTTCCAACAAGACAATGATCAGTGGGCAGTGTGGGGTGCAATAGAGATTGCGTCATCTGTGGATATGTTGGGGTGGTATGCGAATTGGAGTGGGTCCAGGGTGTCTGGGATAATGGTGTTGATGTGGGCCATGACCAGCCTTTCAAAGCATTTCATGGCTACAGACGTGAGTGCTACGGGTTAGTAGTCATTTAGGCAGGTTACCTTGGTGTTCTTGGGCACAGGGACTATGGTGGTCTGCTTAAAACACATTGGTATTACAGACTCGGACATGGAGAGGTTGAAAATGTTGGTGAAGACACTTGCCAGTTGGTCTGCGCATGCTCTGAGTACTCGTCCTGGTAATCCGGATGGCCCTGTGGCCTTGTGAATGTTAACCTGTTTAAAGGTCATCCATCAGCTAAGGAGAGGGTGATCAAAGTCGTCTGGAATAGCTGATGCTCTCATGCATAGTTCAGTGTTCCTAGCCTCGAAGCGCACATAGAACGTATTTAGCTGGACTGGTAGGGTCGCGTCACTAGACAGCTCACATCTGGGTTTCCCTTTGTAATCTGTGATAGTTTGCAAGCCCTGCTACATATGACGAACGTCAGAGCAAGTGTAGTAGGATTCAATCTTGATCCTGTATTGACACTTTGTCTGTTTGATGGTTCGTCAAAGGGCATAGCTGGATTTCTTATAAGTGTCCGGATTTGATTTGATTTGATTAGTGTCCCACTCATTGAAAGCGACAGCTCTAGCCTTTAGCTCAGTGCAGATGTTGCCTGTCATCTATTGCTTCTGGTTGGGATATGTATGTACATACGCAGGCATGGTCACTGTGGGGGTGAGGGTATTATATTACTGCTAGATATTACTACACTGTTGGAGCTAGAAAACAAGCATTTCACTGCGCCTGCAATAACATCTGTAAATCTATGTACGCGACCAATAAACTGATTTGATTTTGCACATTGCAGCATCAAACCTTGTAAAGGTTTTCTATCTAAATGTACTTTATCTGTTGAGCACAGCTAAGTGAAATAAACATAGGATGTCCCACCAACCTTTTCCCAAGATGTGTCCGAGGGTCAATAGCCTTTCTGGGATCAGAACGTCTTGAAGCTTGGCCTTCAGATCGTCGTTGATACCCAAGCTGTCCACTGATGGAAGACAGAGATACAATTCATTATTCACAACCCAGGTCCACTACAATACGGGTCAATAGAGGCACCTTTTTGCCTATGTAGTGGGCCCAAAAGGTTCTGGTCAAAAGTAGTGCACTATATAGGGAATAGTGTGTCATTTAAGATGCAACTGTACTGTAGTGCTTGTGCCATATGTGTCAATAGAGAAACATTTATTTGTGAAGGCTACAAGCCAAACATGACTGACTTTACTTACAGGTGGATTCTGGGAGCTCAGAGCAGGTCCTGTTGAATGACCTGGCTGCAGTGAAGGAGACCGTGCTCTCAGTCCCCGGTGGCTTGAACACAGACCTGCAAGGACAAGCAGAGCCCTATTATCCCATCTTTACGTTGGTGTTGTAACCTTGTAGATACATTGCCCCTGTGTTCAAATACTTCTAAAATGCATCCTTCCTCCCTTCCTAGAGATATTCCACTGATCAGACCAAAACATTGTTGAAGGGAATTTCGTGGAAACCTTGCTTTTCCTTATCCAATCATGTCAGCTCAGAAGAAAGAAGTGAAGAAGGATGCTGTCAAAGTATTCAAACAATGCCTCGGATTCTGGTATATACTGCAGAAAAATCTGCCTCTATGTGAAGGGGTGGTGCGCTGCTTTCTGCCCATATAAATCCTTCTCACCCAAAAAATGATGTCTAGAGATATGTACAGTATGAATGGCTGTATTCTAGTAGAGAGAGAGAGACAATCATAGCCTACCCAAACTGTGTTTCCTTCCCTCTGCGGTGCACTAGGACCGTCAGGAGAAGCCCTACCATGGTGGCCACCAGCAGGCCCAGCAACAGACCCACCCACATATGGCCTCTCTGAGTCTGGGCTGCCACTGCTTTGTGGAACATAAACACACACACACACACAGTATAACAAACTAGCTTTACATACAACACAAAGCCATGTCACCTTCAAATTTGGAGCATAGGTTTCAAAACAACTAGACTACTAGTGGATAGTGACAGAGGACATAATAGTGACAGAGGGACTAATGTTGGATAGTGACAGAGGGACTAATGTTGGATAGTGACAGAGGCACTAATAGTGGATAGTGACAGAGGGACTAATAGTGGATAGTGACAGAGGGACTAATAGTGGATAGTGACAGAGGGACTAATAGTGGATAGTGACAGTGGACATAATAGTGACAGAGGGACTAATGTTGGATAGTGACAGAGGGACTAATGTTGGATAGTGACAGAGGGACTAATAGTGGATAGTGACAGAGGGACTAATAGTGGATAGTGACAGAGGACATAATAGTGACAGAGGGACTAATGTTGGATAGTGACAGGACATAATAGTGACAGAGGGACTAATAGTGGATAGTGACAGAGGGACTAATAGTGACAGAGGGACTAATAGTGGATAGTGACAGAGGGACTAATAGTGACAGAGGGACTAATAGTGGATAGTGACAGAGGGACTAATAGTGGATAGTGACAGAGGGACTAATAGTGGATAGTGACAGAGGGCCTAATAGTGGATAGTGACAGAGGCACTAATAGTGGATAGTGACAGAGGCCGTTTTTAGACAGTTCATACAGATTTTGTATTCTGATCACAGAGTTATGATAATGGAATTCCCGAACACATCGTACGTCTACATTTAAATGTGTCCACATTGTGTCTGGATTCCCTTATATTGAAATACCAGTATGCAAATGGTGGAAAAGGCTAAATTCGATAACACAACTTGATGGCAGTAGCCATCTACTATAGCTAACTAACCAACTAACCTCTGTAGCCAGCCAGCCAACAAAGCTAAAGGGATTGCAAACAGGTTAGCATAACTCTAGCCAAACAAAAAACTGTTTTCCTAATTAGCTAGCATTTATGAAGCCAGGAAACACGTTCCTCACATGCTAGGAATGTATTTCCTCCAACATTTAATGAGTCTTTCGCTTCCAAAACACAAGTTTTCAGGAGACTTGTGTTGGCGAAGTGCTGATGACGTTTCCCACTGTATGCACTTTCTGAAGCCTGATTGAGTCCAGACTGCGGGTGGATCTCTCCTCAATGCGTCCCTGACCACCTGAAGTGGTCAGTCAGATCTGAACACAATCTGACCACAATGCGACTTGTTTGTCTTTTCAATACGATCTTTGTATTCTGATAGTAGCAGTCGCATGTAAGTGTACACAACCAGCATGACAGAGGGACTGATTGCGGTGGAGTGACAGAAGGGCTCACTGACCTGAGGCGGGCATGACCAGTACAGGCTGGCTCCAGGGCCCACAGCCGGCCACTGTACACGCCGACACCTGGAAGGTGGCGTTGAAGAAACGACCTCCACCAGACAGGTGGGCCATGTTCTCTTTAAAGAGCAACGCCTCCTGGAACACAACAACCAAAACGTATGTTAATGTGTGTTCTATTAAGACCTATTGCTTTGAGTTGAAGAAACTTAAAAACAAAGCTTCCATTGCAAATTAGATCCAAGTAAGTGCTGGCATTTTATCACAGAGACACACATGCTTTGACACCACAGGAACAAAATATGACGCTTGAAAATATGGAGAGTGGTACTCAGTAATGTGTTGTATTTGCCCCAAATATAACACTTTGTATTCAAGAGAAAAAGTTAATTGCTTTGTCACATTTTTTGCAGTATTACTTTAATGCCTTGTTGCAAACAAGATGCTTTAAAAAAATATATATTTGTATTGTGTACAGACTTCCTTGTTTTTTCACTCTGTCAATTAGGTTAGTATTGTGGAGTAACTTTAATGTTGTTGATCCATCCTCAGTTCTCCTATCACAGCCATTAATAATGGATATAAATGTTTTGGCATCATGGTGAAATCCCTGAGTGGTTCCTTTCCTCTCCGGCAATTGAGTTAGGAAGGACGCTTGTATCTTTGTAGTGACTGGGTGTATCAATGATACACCATCCAAAGTGTAGTTAATAACTTCACCATGCTCAAAGCGATATTCAGTGTCTTTTTTTTTACCCATGTACCAATAGGTGCCCTTATCCCTGGTCTTTGTGGTAATTGTATGTGTGGGGTACAGAGATGAGGTAGTCATTCAAATATCATGACATGGAGTGAGTCCATGCAACTTATGCGACTTGTTGAGCACATGTTTACTCCTGAATGTATTTAATGTTGCCATAATAAAAGGGTTGAATACTTAATGATCCAAGACATTTCAGATTTATTTTTAATGAATGTAACATTTTCAAAAACCGTATTTCCACTTTGACATTATGGGGTTCTGTGTGTCTAGGCCAGTGACAACACATCTGCGTGAATACTTTCTGGAGGCACTGTATGGTCATTATACAATTCTAGTGGCCAAGAAAGAAAAAACAGAACACATGTAGCGAGCTCAAAGGGTTTAGATATCTGAACACCTGACAGATTGGGAGTCATAGAAAGGAGAGTAAAAATACTGTTGACCCATTTTCTATAGCAATGTCCCTATTAAAAACAACTAAACCCCTAGTATGGCCATAGAAACTTCTGGTATGGCCATAGAAACTTCTGGTATGGCCATAGAAACTTCTGGTATGGCCATAGAAACTTCTGGTATGGCCATAGAAACTTCTGGTATGGCCATAGGATTGTGAACGTAGTCATACTGTAATGTACCACATTCCATAATAACAGAAACATAGGGATTGTAATTAATAAGAAGTAGATTGTTGACAGCAGCTGAAGACTGGTGTCGGCTGGCTGTGGTTATTGTATGCTCCACTGACCAATGTCTACTGTGACTGAGAATTTGGCATATTAAATTACTGAAATGTGCATTGATCTGCACAGCCAGAGACTATTTTCTTCAGTTTATTTTCTTCCTGCAGCTTTTGCTATCATCTGAGTTATATACGAGATTCCTTCAGTGTGTATAGGTGTATGGGTCTGAACCTGTCCCTCTCCTCCCAGGTTCCACTGGACTTTGTAGGCCATCAGTTTCCCCTGCAGCTCCTTGTCGTCCAAGCTCGCCCAGTTCAGGGACAGATGCTGTTCAGTTAGTTCAAAGGTCAGGTTCCGGGGGGCAGCAGAGGGCACTAGGAAGAAAGAAGACAGGGACAGTTTCATGACAATACTTTACATTTCATCAAAGAACAATACGGGGTTGCCATTGTATATGTCCATGCTGTCATCACACCCTTGGTCCTAATCCTTAAAAAAACGTTAACAGATCTAAAGGGTCTGGATAGGTATAAGCAGTATTGCTTCCACTTCTGCAAACATATGGACATTTATTTATTAATCGCTGCTACAGATTATTATTTTTTAAATAATTTTCATTATTTTATTTAACTTAGTCCTGCATGTTGGAGCTCAGAGCCTAAGATTTTCATTGTACCCTCCAATCACACCTGCAACCCTGCACATGTGACTATTAAACACCGAATGGGATATAAGGGAAAGGGCCAAGATTAAGGTATACTTCGGGATTTTGGCAGAGGCCCTTTATCTACTCCAGCAGTCAGATGAACTCATGGATAAAAAAATGTATGTCTCTGTGTCCAGTATGAAGGAAGTTCGAGGTAGTTTTGCGAGCCAATGCTAACTAGCTTTAGCGCAAATACTAAGTTTATGGGTATTTACTGGACGTCTATGGGTATTCACTGGACGTCTATGGGTATTCACTGGACGTCTATGGGTATTCACTGGACGTCTATGGGTATTCACTGGACGTCTATGGGTATTCACTGGACGTCTATGGGTATTCACTGGACGTCTATGGGTATTCACTGGGCGTCTATGGGTATTCACTGGGCGTCTATGGGTATTCACTGGGCGTCTATGGCTATTCACTGGGCGTCTATGGCTATTCACTGGGCGTCTATGGCTATTCACTGGACGTCTATGGCTATTCACTGGGCGTCTATGGCTATTCACTGGGCGTCTATGGCTATTCACTGGGCGTCTATGGCTATTCACTGGGCGTCTATGGCTATTCACTGGGCGTCTATGGGTATTCACTGGGCGTCTATGGGTATTCACTGGGCGTCTATGGGTATTCACTGGGCGTCTATGGGTATTCACTGGACGTCTATGGGTATTCACTGGGCGTCTATGGTATTCACTGGGCGTCTATGGGTATTCACTGGGCGTCTATGGGTATTCACTGGGCGTCTATGGGTATTTACTGGGCGTCTATGGGTATTTACTGGACGTCTATGGGTATTCACTGGGCGTCTATGGGTATTCACTGGACGTCTATGGGTATTCACTGGGCGTCTATGGGTATTCACTGGGCGTCTATGGGTATTCACTGGGCGTCTATGGGTATTCACTGGGCGTCTATGGGTATTCACTGGGCGTCTATGGTATTTACTGGACGTCTATGGGTATTTACTGGACGTCTATGGGTATTCACTGGACGTCTATGGGTATTCACTGGACGTCTATGGGTATTCACTGGACGTCTATGGGTATTTACTGGACGTCTATGGGTATTTACTGGACGTCTATGGGTATTTACTGGACGTCTATGGGTATTCACTGGACGTCTATGGGTATCTGCTATCATGCTAGTAGATATCCATAGACTTCCAGTCATTGCTAGTTAGCAATAGCTTGCGAAACTACTTCTAACTTCCTTCATACTGCACACAGACATAAAAATGGTATCCACAAGTTCATCTGACTCTGGGAAAGTAGATACTACCAAAGCAAATTGAGAACGGCTTCAGGTCACCCTAAAATGAGACCCCAATCATTCCTGCAGTGGCCTCCTTGACCAGCGTGTGTCGACAATGAGACAACAGGGTTTAGTTCAGCACTGCAGCACATTGATATGGATTGAGGGCATGCACAATGGTTCATTGTACAAGTGGGACTGGAATCCACTGGCCTGTGTCCAGCACTGGCAGTTTACAAACATACAAACAAGGTCGCCACCAGAAACCCCCACTCCACTGCTCCCCTCAGACGAGCTCCCATGATCACCTCTAAACTCAAACGCCTGTCCCACTTATCTTAACAACCCTCATTTAAAACTGCAACTTAGACCGTATCCTATATGAACATGAAGGGGTGGATTCCCAGACAAAGATTAAGCTAATGCTAGTCCTAGACTAAAAAGACAACTCAATGGAGAATCTCCTTCAAATTATTTTTGGTCCAAGAATAGGGTTAATCTGTGTCTGCTTAACCATCTCTAAATGTTTCATGTTACTTTGACAGAGTAACAACTTTGAAAGGTCATCTGTGGGGCTGTGAGACACAGAGGGCCACAAACAGAGAGAATCATTATGTTCTCATTGTGATAAGGTTGCTACTCGCCATACTGTTGCATGGATCGTCACATGCTATTGATGTCCAGCTGGTGATGTGAGTGCAGTTGGTAGAAAATGACAACAAAAACAACAGTTGATGAACAAAAGGGCTAAGTTCCAAATGGCATCCTATTCCCTTTATAGTGCACTACTTTTGACCAGGGCCCATAGGAATAGGGTGCCATTTGGAACTCAGCCCTGTTCAGCCCCAGATATGTCATCATCTATTCTAGTGACTGGATGCACACCTGCTTCTGGTGTCTGAAAGTCCAGCCAGCCAGAGAACGGGGATGTCCCCACCTCATTGTCACAGCACACTCTAACGCTGTAGTTGGAGTAGCAGCTCAGCCCATTGAGGATCTGTTGGAACGGTGGAACCTTCACACGCTGGTCTCGAACTTCCACCTTCCTCCCAGAGTTCTTAGACATCTGTAAAAAGGTATGGAAGGAAGTTAGCGGTAGTTTAGCATTAGCTGACAAAACTACCTCTAACTTCCTTCATACTGGACACAGAGACATTAACATGGTATCCATGAGTTCATCTGACTCTGGGGAAGTAGATAAAGGGCCTCGTTGCCAAAATCTCGAAGTATCTCTTTAAAAATCGTCATGTTTCCATTGCCAAATTCTTTCAAGGTTGTGAGTTCAAACCCCCGAGCTGACAAGGTACAAATCTGTCGTTCTGCCCCTGAACAGGCAGTTAACCCACTGTTCCCAGGCCATCATTGAAAATAAGAATGTGTTCTTAACTGACTTGCCTAGTTAAATAAAGGTATAAAAAAATAGCACTGACAACTACCACCACATTTCGTTATAATAACTCATTTATCAACTGCATATTATGGTTGCTTTATTGAAAATCTTAATGTAAGAATTAGGTTATATGAACTTAGTACTGACACAGGACATCTCAGTCCTGTGTCAGTCTTAGTTACTGTACCTGGATGGTGCAGGCTGACAGGTCAGAGTGTCCAGTGAAGCCTGGGCTCCAGGCCAGCGTGACATTGTTCTCCACCATGTGGACCACCTGCACACCTTTAGGGGCTGCTGGGAGGACTGCAGTCAATTAAAGAACAGGGTTTTAGATTTACAAACATCCAACTCTGAACAGAAACTGGACTCGGGGCCGATAAGCCTAGCTAAATTACAGCAGCATACTGTAACGTGCATTGACTAACCAGTCTTTATCAAGCAGCGTATTCTAATCTGAAAAATGACTTAGTCACACTCATGACAGCATTGATTATTCATGAATTTCTCACCTTTAATGTGCACAGTGCCTGTTCGAGATACTGAGATACCTCTGGCATTCTTGGCTTCACAGTAGAACTTGATGCTGTTATTAACACCTACAGGGAACAGAGGAGGGAGACATGGTGTACTCATGATGTGATGTACTCAACAGCATGCCAGAGCCCTTTTATAAGGTAAGCTGCCAGTTTATGCCAAAAGAGAGTGTTAAACCAGTCCCCTGCAATTATGCCTGACCAACAGTCTTTCTCCAATGTAAATGAGCAATTTTCACACACTGGACAGTAGGCAATGCAAACCAGAGGTGAGTACTGTATATGAAGTGCTGTGAGTGTTTGTAGTACACTTGGCTCTTAAGGATCAAAGAGATTTTGGCACTACCAATTTGAACAAACCAGCTACTGAAACTACACAAGGAAACAAGGTCAGCACAATGAATAACTCCTAAACTAGACTGTCTTGACAGGCCTGTTGTATCCCTCCATTAAATACATGTCCTTGGGCTAATCCTTCATGGCAAATATGTTTACAGAAAGGCGGGTGTTTGTGTGTGTACTGTACAGTGATTACTACCAGGCACTGTGGGACACTGCCTGGTTATTCATCAACTAACTGACAATCACAAAAAAAAACATGTCAGAGTCATAACAGAGAACCATCAGCTGGGCTAAAACGTTTCTGGTTACTCTCACAGATAGGAAAACATCAACGCCTGTTAAGTTGACTATATGGCTGCCGCATTCCTGACTCAGAGTTGGCACATAGCAGCAAACTATTTGTATGCACCCAAATGGAACCCTTTTCCCTATATAGTGCACTACATTTGACCAGAGTTCTATTTGGGACACAACCTTATAATGAGAGGTTCTGGTCAGCAGTGTTGATTGAGATGAAAGGGCCAGGCAGGTCCAGTTACATGGCAGAGTGTAGGAGGCTCCTTATTACTGAAACAGAACCAGCTCAACATAAAATGAGAAATGAAAGAGGAGAGACACTAACATGAAAAGCTTGCATATCACGAAAACAGAATAAAACACAACTAATGAAAAATCCAGTCAATTGACTTCTGTGGATGGGATGTGACAGAGGACTGGCTAGTGTCAAACAAAACTTGTATACTTTTATGTGTTTTCAACAAATTACAACACATTTCCAATCTCAGGTCAAGACATTTGTCCTTTAACATGAGGGGAAACATTATATGGCAGGTGAAGTCATTGGTTCCACCACTGTATATATATATAAACATTCAGTGCTGTATTCAGTGCTATTCAGTCCTTGCTCGCACACGCTTTTTCAGTTCTACCCACAAATTTTCTATAGGATTGAGGTTAGGGTTTTGTGATGTCCACTCCAATACCTTGATTTTGTTGTCCTTAAGCCATTTTGCCACAACTTTGGAAGTATGCTTGGGGTCATTGTCCATTTGGAAGACCCTTTTTGCAACCAAGCTTTAACTTCCTGACTGATGTTTTGAGATGTTGTTTCAATATATCCACATCATTTTCCTACCTCATGATACCATCTATTTTGTGAATTGCACCAGTCTCTCCTGCAGCAAAGCAACCCCACAACATGATGCTGCCACCCCCGTGCTTCACGGTTGGGATGGTGTTCTTCTTGCAAGCATCCCCCTTTTTCCTACAAACATAACAATGGTCATTATGGTCAAACAGTTCTATTTTTGTTTCATCAGATCAGAGGACATTTCTCCAAAAAGTACGATCTTTGTTCCCATGTGCAGTTGCAAACCGTAGTCTGGCTTTTTTATGGCGGTTTTGGAGGAGTGGCTTCTTCCTTGCTGAGCGGCCTTTCAGGTTATGTGGATATAGGACTCATTTTACTGTGGATATAGATACTTTTGTACCTGTTTCCTACAGCATCTTCACAAGGTCCTTTGCTGTTGTTCTGGGATTGATTTGCACTTTTTGCACCAAAGTGTGTTCATCTCTAGGAGACAGAACGCATCTTCTTCCTGAGCGGTATGACGGCTGCTGGTCCCCTGGTGTTTATACTTGCGTACTATTGTTTGTACAGATGAACGTGGTACCTTCAGGCGTGTGGAAATTGCTCTCAGGGATGAACCAGACTTGTGGAGGTCTACAATTTTTTTTCAGAGGTCTTGGCTGATTTCTTTTGATTTTCCCATGAAGTCAGGCAAAGAGGCACTGAGTTTGAAGGTAGGCCTTGAAATACATCCACATGTACACCTCCAATTGAACTCAAATTATGTCAATTAGCCTATCAGAAGCTTCTAAAGCCATGACATAGTTTTCTGGAATTTTCCAAGCTGTTTAAAGGCACAGTCAACTTAGTGTATGTAAACTTCTGACCCACTGGAATTGTGATACAGTGAATTATAAGTGAAATAATCTGTCTGTAAACAATTGTTGGAAAATTCACTTGTGTCATGCACAAAGTAGCTGTCCTAACCGACTTGCCAAAACTATAGTTTGTTAACAAGAAATTTGTGGAGTGGTTGAAAAATGAGTTTTAATGACTCCAACCTAAGTGAATGTAAACTTCAACTGTATCTCAGATAGCTGGGAGTGAGGCCTAAGAGGGTTTTATAAATAAGCATCAACCTGTGGGTCTTGTGACGGGTATAGAGATGACCAGTTTACAGAGGGGTATAGAGTGCAGTGATGTGTCCGATAAGGAGCATTGGTGGCAAATCTGATGGCCGGATGGTAAAGAACATCTAGCCGCTCGAGGGCACCCTAACCTAAATTATGTCTCTCCAATCTAGCATGGGTAGGATGGTCATCTGAATCAGGGTTAGTTTGGTAGCTGGGGTGAAAGAGGAGCAATTATGATAGAGGAAACCAATTCTAGATTTAACTTTAGCTTGCAGCTTTGATATGTGCTGAGGGAAGGACAGTGTACCGTCTAGCCATACTCCCAAGTACTTGTATGAGGTGACTACCTCAAACTCTAAACCCTCAGGAGGTAGTAATAACACCTGTGGGGAGAGGGGCATTCTTCTTACCAAACCACCTTTGTTTTGGAGGTGTTCAGGACAAGATTCAGTACAGAGAAAGCTTGTTTGACACTAAGAAAGCTTTGTTGTGGGGTGTTTAACACAAAATCCAGGGAGTGGCCAGCTGAGTATAAGTCTGTATCATCTGCATATAAATGGATGAGAGAGCTTCCTACTGCCTGAGCTATATTGTTGATGTAAATTGAGAAGAGCGTGGGGCCTAGGATTGAGCCTTGGGCTACACCCTTGGTGACAGAGCAAGAAAGAGCAAGACAGCCCTTCAGTAGCCTTACACCCATTGAGAATAACCTTTGGCTTAGTTCTACCATTCAAACAGTTATATTTCCAACTCATGGGCAGAGCTCAAGGACCAGTAAGAATGCTATAAAACTATAATCCGTTCCTTGTAATGACTAATGGCACTCTTACAACAGGCAGTCCACCTTATTGAACTTACAGTATGTGAAAATGACACACTCTGATCTGACTCATTCTTATGATTCATCATATCACTGTTGATTTAACCAGCCAGAGGGAGGGGAGAAGCAGCAGAAATAGGATATTGCACAGTAGTCTATAGTCGGTTCTTCAAATCACCTCTCTTCACCACCTCCTAAAAACCTTCTCATTGGAGGAGAGGGCCCGAGGGGAGGAACCTCAGATCTTCTCCCACAATGCATTTTGAGAAGGTAAGAGGAGATGATGCAAGGAATCAAGGAAAGTAAAGATATTTCAGGAAAGGAATCAAGGAAAGATTGAATAACAATCCTGGTAGAGACTTACCGTTAACATGGAGTACAGATGGAGAGGAAGTGAAGTCTCCCTCCTGTACTCCTCCCAGCCACCACAGCACCTCCACCGGGCCCGGGGGACCCACAGCAGTACACGTCAGGTTAAAGGGCATGCCAGGGATCGTGGCTACGTCTTGGGGCTCAAGTGTAAAGTGGGGGACACCTTGAGAAAGAACCAGAAAGTATGACCACGATAACAGGATAATATATTTTATCATGTTATTGAAAAAAAGGCCATTGTGTTGAGAGAAAGAAAGAGACAGACAGGACAACATTTATTGATTTAAACGCATTGATTGATTTACCCTCTACTGTTATCCAGGCGGGCTCCGAAGAGATGGTCGAGCCTCGGAACTCTACCTCACACCAGTACTTCCCTGTATCCTGCTGCTGGACAGACTTCACACTGAAACCACCCGGACAGAAGGACACGCTCAGTGATTCCCCTAGTACTTAACATGATAATGCAAAAAAAAAAAAAAAAGTCACATTTCAAAATGATGTAGTAATTCTATAAACCAAATTATTCCCTGAGCACGTCCAAAAACACCTCTCCTAAAAAGATGTGGATTAGTACTGATAGATGAGGGGAGACCCACTAGGCAGAATAGAGGTAAAAGCCCATCACATATAACTGGGTAGCAGAAGAAAAATGTACAATACAGATAAAGAACCCCTGGAAGATATGTTGAGAGATGAAGTAGGCGGTTGTGGAAAAAGTACCCAATTGTCATACTTGAGTAAAAGATAATAGAAAATGACTAATGTAAAAGTTAAGGTAAGTCACCCAGTAAAATACTACTTGAGTAAAAGTCAAAAAGTATTTGGTTTTAAATATATTTAAGTATAAAAAGTAAATATACTTAAGTAACAAAAGTATAAATCATCTCAAATTCCTTATAAAGAAAACCAGACATACTTTTTTATTTTTATTTAAGGATAGTCAGGGGCACACCATCACTCAGACATAATTTACAAACTAAGCATTTATGTTTAATGAGTCCTCCAGATCAGAGGCAGTAGGGATGACCAGGGATGTTCTCTTGATAAAAGTGTGTGAATTGGACCATTTTCCTGTCCTGCTTAGCATTCAAAATGTAACGACTACTTTTGGGTGTCAGGGAAAATGTAAAAAGTACATCACTTTTTTTAGGAATGTAGTGAAGTAAAAGTAGTCAAAAATATAAATAGTAAAGTACAGATACTTTAAAGTACTACTTAAGTCGTTTTTTGGGTATGTTTTACTTAAGTACTTTAAACCACTGGAAGTAGGACAATAACTAATTGGAGCAATAAACTAGCTTGGGTAAATTTTCACTCAGCAGGAGTACACTGTGTATTTGTTTTAGGAGTCACTCAGGAAACCATTACCTGCATTGACAGGTCCTACTCACTCATAGATCAGTCAGTTGTTTAGCAACAAAACCGATGCATGCGCAACTGTGGAGCAAAACAGGCGGAGTTTGCTTAGAATCAAAGGATTGTTGACAACTTGTAAACCAGTATATTTTCTCTCCAAATTTTATTGAAAACATAAATATGTTTGCGCAATGAGCACTTGTCTCTCAAATACATTGTTACAATTGTTGGTTAGCTAGCTACACAACAGTCAAAACACCTCAAAACATGGTATCAACAACAAGGTACAATGAGCTGAAACAAGCCACCTAACATAAGGCAGCTTGTTGTCATCATTGTTGCTAGCTACAGTGGTAAGAAAAAGTATGTGAACCCTTTGGAAATACCTGGATTTCTGCATAAATTGGTCATAAAATTTGATTCGATCTTCATCTAGGTCACAACAATAGACAATCACAGTCTGCTAATAACACACAAACAATTATACGTTTTCATGTATTTTATTGAAAACACCGTGTAAACATTCACAGTGCAGGTTGGGAAAGGTATGTGAACCCTTGGATTTAATAACTGGTTGACTCTCCTTTGGCAGCTTTGGGTTGTCGTCCTGTTGCATCACCCAACTTCTGTGTAGCTTCAATTGGCGGACAGATAGCCTTATATTCTCCTGAAAAATGTCTTGATAAACTTGAGACTTAATTTTTCCGTCGATGACAGCAAGCTGTCCAGGCCCTGAGGCAGCCCCAGACCATTATGCTCCCTCCACCATGCTTTACAGTTGGGATGAGGTTTTGATGTTGGTGTGCTGTGCCTTTTTTCTCCACACATAGTGTTGTGTGTTCCTTCCAAACAACTCAACTTCAGTTTCATCTGTCCACAGAATATTTTGCCAGTAGCGCTGTGGAACATCCAGGTGCTCTTTCGCAAACTTCCGACGTGCAGCAATGTTTTTTTTTTGGACAACAGTGGCTTCTTCCGTGGTGTCCTCCCATGAACACCATTCTTGTTTAGTGTTTTACTTATTGTAGACTCGTCGATAGAGATGTTAGCATGTTCCAGAGACTGCTGTAGGTCTTTCGCTGACACGGTAGGATCCTTCTTAACCTCATTGAGCATTCTGCTCTGTGCTCTTGCAGTCATCTTTGCAGGAGGCCACTCCTAGGGAGAGTAGCAACAGCGCTGAACTTTTTCCATTTATTGACAATTTGTCTTACCGTGGACTGATGGACATCAAGGCTTTTAGAGATACTTTTGTAACCCTTTCCAACTTCATGCAAGTCAACAATTATTGATCTTAGTTCTTCTGAAATCTATTTTGTTCGAGGCATGGTTCACATCAAGCAATGCTTCTTGTGAATAGCTAACTCAAATTTTGTGAGTGTTTTTTTATAGGGCAGGGCAGCTCTAACCAGCAGATCTCCAATCTGGTGTCATTGATTGGACGACAGGTTAGCTGACTCTTGACTCCAATTAGCTTTTGGAGAAGTCATTAGCCTACTGGTTCACATACTTTTTCCAACCTACACTGTGAATGTTTAAATGATGTATTCAATATATGTATTCAATACAAGACAAATACAATAATTTATGTGGTATTAGTTTAAACACACTATGTCTGTCAATTGTTGTGACTTAGATGAAGATCATATCAAATTTGATGACCAATTTATGCAGAAATCAAGGTAATTCCAAAGGGTTCACATACTTTTTCTTGCCACTGTATCGCACTGTCCAGAATCATAACAACACACAGATTTCTGCCTCGTCGACACGCACGCATCATTTGTGACATTGTCACCTAACCCGTGTATGGTATCCCACTTCTGACAACAATCGCATCCAAACTCACCATTCCAATCAACAACCAATGAAGGACTAGTCACTAGAACATACATATGAATCATTCTATCAATCTTGTCATTCTAGTTCCCTAGACTAGACACAGCATATGGTGGATGTTCGTGGTATCTGGGACATTGTTGTGTGATGAGCATGAGCACACGGAAGGATACAGGAAAAAGGTTTCAGACTGGTCAAACTGAAGACCTTTGAGCTTCAGTGCCTAGCGCATGTGCATGAGATTAACAGAAATGGCTGCCACTGGCAATGCACGTTCACTTAACCATTAGGTTTGCAGTCTGCACCAAGCTTTAGGTAATTCAGTCACATGCAGCTGAATGCATTCCAATCCAGCCTGCCCCTGCCCCTCTTTGGGGCCTGGTTTACCTGCTGTGTGGGTTATAGTAGGGGTAGACCCCTGTCTCTCCACTTCAGCCATGTTATTTACAGGTTTTTTTCTCTTTCTGCCAGGGACAACACCTCCCCAAGCCAATTATTAAGCCTCACCCACATCCTCCTCGCCACTACCAGTACCCTAAACTACAAACTAATTTCCGCCGTGTTGAGCAGACTTGAGTTCAAATACTATGTGAATCATTTCAAATACCCAGGTCTGATGTTGAGTCAAAGCCAGGAACAGCATCACTGCCTCTATTTACAGTATTACACTGCATGTTTCGTCATAACATGGAACGAACTCATACCATAACATACCGTGCCTGCCTACATGCTGTTGGCTATTCCCTGTAGTTGTACCTCCAAACATCCACAGCATATTTAAGGCAGACTGACCTAAGATTGAATTTACACAAGGGCAAAGAATGTTGAAGGGTAATTTGCGAGACAGCTTCCCAATCCTTTCTGGAGAAATGCAACACAATAAATGTGATGCTATGATGAATATGATGGAAGGTCTGAAGACATCTTCCAATCAGCCTATAAAGTGGTAAGGGTAACACTACTAGTAGGACAGGACTACTGAAGCACTGACCTGTGGAAGGTCTCCCAGTGGTGTTGCTCCAGGGGGATGTACATCTGGTCTGTACTGTACAGCTTCTCCCCATCCTTCACCCACACGATCTCCGGCTCACTCAGGCCCTCAATGGAACAACCTAGGCGAACCTTGTTGCCCTGGGTCACCGTGAGGTTGGCGGGGTTCTTGGTAAACCTGAGTCCTAAAGGTCAAGGGGTAGGAGTAACCAGAGACTTGAATGAGTCATTCATTAATAGCCTAAGTCCTGGTCATTTCTTCTTCACTACTCTAAATGCCAATCAGAAAATATAATGGATGGGATCTGAGGCTCCATCAGATTGCAACACATATGCAGCAGTGATCATTACAGGAGAGATAGCTAGATACCCCTTTAAAGGTAGCCTACAAAATGGTGTTTGTTCAGTTATTGTAATGTGCAGGCATAAAACATTTTGAAGTAAAATTGTGACATGGAATTGGTTTTCCAAAGATATTTGAAAAATAGTTGTTTTTGTAAGAGTCTTGTCTGTAGAACTGTTTGTCTCCATTGTGTTGCTTGGGCCATTGCATGCAACTTGGCTGAGTATCTGCATGCTCCGACCTGAGCAGACAGAGCAGACGTCATACAAGGCTGTAGAGGGCTGAAAGCTCTCCACTGTGGCAGCTCACTACAGCTGCTGGGTTTAGCTGCCTGCAACAGACCAACGGCCAGAGAAGTAATATCAATGACCATATTATACTGCACTGCTCAGAGGCAGAGGAATGTGTCCATGTCATCAAGCTAAATGTAGCCTGTAGGCCTTACCTATCCTCCCACACCTTCACTCTGTTTAATGAATGTCTCATTAGTACATGTCCAGTCCAATGACCTGTTACCCAAATGCTATATAAGAGGGGGGTGGGGGAAGCCTTCATATACATGGGCCTATGTAAAATACTTATACCTATTGGATCCAATGGAATAGTCCCAAAAAGTGCAAATCAATCAAGCACACCTCAAATACTGGAGTATGTACTTGACCCAGGTCTGGTCTGGACAGGGAAGAGGAAATGACCTCAACAGTTACATTTTAGTCATTTAGCAGACACTCTTATCCTGAGCAAAAGACAGTGGTGAGTGCATACATTTTCATACAGGTCCCCCATGGGAATCGAACCCACAACCTTGGCGTTGCAAACACCATGCTCTACCAACAGAGCCACATTGGACCAAATCTCAGTGAGATATGTGCTCAGTTTGTAATGGTTATTTTGCTCTTATGATAAACATTGTTACAAGAAACAGATTCACTTCAGTATTATAATTTTTAGAGAACAATGTTGAGAATATGCCTCCTGAATTTTGTGCAAAACTTCTCTGGACTGTGGTCCCTTATACTTGTGTGTTGAACAACAATAGTGGAACTGGCGGTTTACCATCAAAATAAAAGTCCCCAATTGAAAACATGCCACAATTGGATTATAGAATGCTAAACAATGTTGGAATTCAACAAAAGATCATTCATTAATTTGACCGATTTTTAAATTTTTTATAGTATCAAATTTTGAAGGTATTAGGCTTCAGAATTGCATTGTGGGCATACTTACATGCACTGTACTGCCTAACCTATCGAATGTGCCATGAAATATGGTACCAACCTACTCAGTGACATCTACAGAACCTAATTATGTCGAGTCTACACAAATATTAGCATCTCAGCTCTTATTACAGGACTCGACTGTAGGAAATCACCGTCCCAGTCAGTCTATTGTGTGTATTGGACATTCATATTGCACTGTACAGGCTAACCTATGGATTGTGCACTCATAAAATGGGGTATCAGCCTAATCAGTGAAAGCATACAATTAATTAGATGAGTTCATTAATAAGGATTCATTCAAAAATAATTTCACAACAAGCATATCATAAAATGATATCACTCAGCTAGAGCTATCTAAACAAGTACTTTATTTTCCGTCAACATTTTAAATGTCAGTCATTTAGCAGACGCTCTTATTCAGAGGGACTTACAGGAGCAGTTAGAGTTAAGTACCTTGCTCAAGGGCACAGACAGAATTTTCATCTTGTCAACTCATACAACCGACAGTCTATCATTCCTTTGTCGCAGAATTGATTAATGATTTGCCCTGAAACGACTGCTTTGGAAAACAAACATACATACAGTAGATACCACAACTGAATTATTTATGACAGAATTCATAATCAAGAACAATATCCATCACAACGCTATTCAATGCCAAGTATTGCACAGCCAGGTATTTATGCAATCGGTACAGAATGCCATTAATCTCCATTTGGTATTACTGTGAGGCAGGGCTGTCAAACTCATTCCATGGAGGGCCTAGTGTCTGCTGGTTTTCGTTTTTTCCTTTCAATTAAGACCTACAGTAGACAACCAGGTGAGGGGAGTTCCTTACTAATCAGTGACCTTAATTCATCCATCAAGGACAAGGGAGGAGCAAAAACCCGCAGACAGTCATTTGGCTCCTGAGTGGCGCAGCGGTCTAAGGCACTGCATCTCAGTGCTAGAGGCATCACTACAGACACCCTGGTTCAAATCCAGGTTGTATCACAACCGGCTGTGATTGGGAATCCCATAGGGCGGTGCAAAATTGGCCCAGTGTCTTGCTGACTTGCCTAGTTAAATAAATCTATATACACATTACATTTAAAACATGTGCTGTAAGGAGTCCATTATTCCACAACTTAATGTTACGGTTGTCACATGACTCATTCTATGCTCCATGTCAACCCATTGGGATGACTTGACATTATCACTACAACTCAGAATGCCACCAATTGAACTCTGCTATGGTGTTCTGTGGTTGTCACGTTGTAGACCGATACATTTCATGGGGGTGTTTGAATGTCCAATACACAAAAGACTGACTGGAAAGGTGACTTCTCACAGTCAATGTCCTGTAATAAGAAGCTAATATTTGTGTAAACTACATAGTTGTGTTCTGTTGATGTCACTGAGTAAGTAGATAGCAGATTTCATGGGTGCACAATCCATAGGTAAGGCTGTACAGTGAAACATAAGTATGCCCCCAATGCAGTTATGAAGTCTAATACATCCATAATGCAATAAATATATACATAGTTAAATATATGTCACCTGCACTGCTACAGTAGTGGTCTTTCCCAACAACGCAGTAGTAATATAAATAAAACAGATTCATATTCGTCAAAATAACTAAATAGTCTTTTATTGAATTTATGTAATAACATTCTAACCTTGTTTGGCACTATCTAGTCCAATTGTGGCTTGTTTTCACTATTTTTATCCGTTTGCATGTTTCAAAGAGGGGACTTATTTTGAAGGCGAACCGCAGATTCCACGTTTGTTGCTTACACTAATGTTGTTCAACATACTGGTGTCTCTTGAGACTATCATCCACCCTTGAAATAGGCTAAAATCGACGTGTTGACAAACGCTTACCGCGCAAAAGTACTATAATACAATATTATATTACACATTCATGAAACGTAGCCGTGTCATGCAGTATAGGGATAACTTTTCAAACTTACCAGGGATTGCTCTACTACTTTGTGCCAAGAAGAGTATGATCCAAAGATAAATGGTCATATTTTCATCATCTGGTTCACAATTTGAGGCTCTTCCACAAATATACTAATCCCAAGTGCTGAACAATCGAATGAGTCGATGCCCTGAATTAAACGTATTTTCGGGTCTCCAAAGATTTCCGCACTAGAAAGTGACCGCTTGAGATTTTCCGGCAGTGATTTATCCAACGGCGTTGATACACATTTCACCAACACCAGATTGTCTATCATCCTGGACAGGAATTTACTAACAAACTGTTGTTTTATTTCCCCTCGTGAATAACCGGCTACACTTGTTGAAATAAGTTGGTGGACTTTTGTCTTCTATGCTGATATAAACGTTGTTGTTCTAGCCTCATACTACAAGATGACGAAGTGCTGCTCTCTTGAGGAATGTCAATGTCCATTACTGCCGCCTAGTGAGAGCGCAGGAAATAAGATTCCCAGTATGAAGTGACATGAAACAAAGTATCAATACAACACCTATTGAACGTAACTAAGGCACTGCGACACATGACCAATTGTATGTATTATATCTTTATTAGGAGAAATTGCGATGAGATGCGGGGTATATTAAATTACTGCATGTACATTCCTTTCGCAAAATTAAGGTTGTGACAACCTGATATGAAATTGGTCTGAATGCAAAACATGGAATCATATCTAAGTAAAATTAAATAAAAGCATTCAAATGAAACAAAGTTAAGTAATTCTACATAAATCACTGTTAGTATATTAACACAATTCATGGAGAGTATTCTGTTACAATTAAATACATCTGATAAGTTAAATGTATTGTTAATGGCAGCCTTAATGCAACTCCTCCTTTCACAGAAAGTGCACCCTTGATCAGCAACACTGATTAGAAAACAGATATGAATGATCCTCTTTGTGAGGTTGTCTTCAATCTAGTAACAAAGGTTACTAGACCCTTGCCCGATAAAATAATATGAAGAGGATCCATCAACACTTCTTTGAAGGTCAAATTTAGAATAGTGGAGGTGATCCTGTTTTGTGGTTTTTATCTGATACAATCACACACACTTCTTAAAATGTCTACAAATTATTTACAGAGTTAAATTACTAAAATAGTAAGGATGTGTCAAAACAGACCAACTGAAGATAAATAACATATTAATACAAATCCAAATAAGAATATAAGTCCAAATAATATAACCACTGAGCATTCAAAAGCAATAAGAGTATGCTTGCGAAGAGCCAAATGTTCTGAACAAAAATATAAACGCAACATGTAAAGTGTTGGTCCCATGTTTAATGAGCTGAAATAAAAGTTCCCAGAAATGTTCCATACCCACAAAAAGCTTATTTCTCTCAAATTTTGTGAACAAATGTGTTTACATCCTGTTAGTGAAAATGTTTCCTTTGCCAAGACAATCCATCCACCTGACAGGTGTGCCATATCAAGAAGCTAATTAAACAGCATTATCATTACAGATTCACCTTGTGCTGGGGACAATAAAAGGCCACTCTAAAATGTGCAGTTGACACACAACACAATGCCATAGATGTCAAGTTGAGGGAGCATGCAATTAGCATGCTGACTGCAGGAATGTCCACCAAAGCTGTTGCCAGTGAATTTAATGTTAATTTCTCTACCATAAGCTACCCCCAACATCCTTTTAGAGAATTTGGCAGTACGTCCAACCGGCCTCACAACTGCAGACCACATGTGACCACGCCAGCCCAGAGCCGCCACATCCGGCTTCTTCACCTCTGGGATCGTCTGAGACCAGTTACCCAGACAGCTGATGAATCTGAGGAGTATTTCTGTCTTTAATAAAGCCCCTTTGAGGGGAAAAAACTCATTTTGATTGGCTGGGCCTGGCTCCCAAGTGAATGGGCCTATGCCCCTGCCCAATCATGAGAAATCTATAGATCCATTAGGGCCTAATTTATTTACTTAAATTGACTGATTTCCTTATAATGAACTAACTCAGTAAAATCATTGATATGTGTTTATATTTTTGTTCAGATTTAGGCTGTGCTTTTCTTCATTCTTTCACAGCACCAGAAAAACTAGCTCTGGTCCAGGGTTTTGTGTGTGGCATGCTGATGAATCAGCTTTCCTCAGCTGAAAATAAACACTCTGGACCAGAGCTACAGAAAAAATGTGACGATCCATTCCAGATCCATAGGGTAAGCCTTAATGGGGCGGCAGGGTAGCCTAGTGGTTAGAGCGTTGGACTAGTAACCAGAAGGTTGCAAGTTCAAACCCCTGAGCTGACAAGGTACAAATCTGTACAAGGGTGGATTAGGCAGTTAAACCCACTGTTCCTAGGCCGTCATTGAAAATAAGAATTTGTTCTTAAATGACTTGCCTAGTTAAAAAAATAAAAATGCAAAATGGAGCTTTAAAAATCATTATCTCATTCTGGTTCTATGTAGTGCAATTGTCACTGCTTTGACATTCTGTACTACAGTTTTCATTCGCTTGCTGGTCACGGCACAAATACTATCTGACAGGCAAAACACTGCTTGATACTGAACCGAGGTGTTTGACTTCTGCAACAATTGTATTGCTAATTTATATGCAGTTAAAAGCCAATGTAGAGGGACATTTTAGCCCACTATAGTATTTAAGTATAACCTGCTAAGGGTTTTGTTCGTAAATTAGTATTCAAGATGCAATTTCTATGAATATCGTAAGTGAATGCACTGTCTATCGTCCACTGTTCACATAGTTCTCTATATCCATTCATGGTATCCTGTTGCTGTCATACACAGATCATAGCATGCTCTCAATCAGTACTCATTCTACTGTGGTTCTTGCTGTTGTAACCTGTTGCTGTAGTGCAGAAGCCATATATACTGTAGTAAGACAACCACTAGGGAGGGTGCTTGGGTGTAGTGCACAAGCTGGACTCAGGGGGATGCTCCCTCTCTATTCTTCAGGCAAACTTCTTCTTGGTTGCAGTGAAGCGCTCCATGTACTGTGGGGTAAACAAATGAGATCGCCATCAGTCACATCTGGGACACTACGGACAGCACAACAACTGAAGAGATTAGCTATTTGTGTAAGCACTGAATGGTTGGTCCAAATTCTAACTATTATAATAGGTAAGTGGTCATATCAGATTAGACCTTGATTATCCCAAGCTTGGGAAATTCAATTGTCATTTTAAGCTTCACAACATAATTTCAACACTGTAATATCATCATGAAACGTCATAGATGTATTTAGTGTCAGGGGCTATATTTGACCGCTGATTATGTCAAGTGCAGGGATTATGGCTGGGAAAGAATACTAGAGCTGTCTGAGCCACAACTTTCTTCACTTGATCCTCCTTATATTGAACAGGAAATCCCATTATTGTTGAGAAGTCCACCACTCTGGGGAAAGAGTCTTGTTTCCACACTGATCACAAACAAATTACGTCAACCATGGGGGACGGACATATTTCAAACCAATGCCTTTGAAACTCATAAGTGGTTTAGTTTACAATAGATATAAAGACAGCTTGGTGATTTAGTGCAGCAGCATGACTGTTCCTTGCTTTAACCTTGACCATTCATTTGGCAGTAGGCAGCAAGTTAAAGAAACAAGAATTAGTTTCACACCTCACCTTCTCATACCCTTCCAGGTCCCGCATATTTTTCACCTCGAACAGGTTGCCCTCCACAGAGAGCAGAGACACCTGGGAGCTGGTGAGGATGGACACAGGGATGGAGGCAAGCTCTAGACAGTTCTCCTCCAGTCTCAGCACCTTTAGCCTCTGGCAGGTGGACACCTCCGCAGACACCACTGAAATCTGGGATCATAATTTATATAGATTCGATTCTAGATCAGGTCCCTGGTTAAAAATAGTGCACTTATATAGGGAATAGGGTGCCATTTGAGATGCACCCATAAACACCTGATTACCTGGTTCTGGTTGAGATTGATCTCGATGGCCTGCAGGGCCGCTACCTCAGCAGGCACAGCCTGGATGTGGTTCTTGGACAGGTCCAGGACGTCCAGGTGTCGTAGGGAGCCAAGGCCGCCAGGAAACTCCCGGAACTTGTTCCCAGACAGGCTGAGTGTGCGCAACGCTTTCAACTGTCCTACACCGCTAGGGAGCTGCGTCAGTTGGTTCCCGTTCAGCAAGAGGGTCTCTAGTTTCTTAAGCTTCCCAATTTCATCTGGGAGACTTGCTATGTAGCACAAAACAAACACACTAACTTAATATATAGCCTAGGTATAGAGACAGATTGAAGCAGAGGAATTCACATCAATCAATGCACCTAATGGGCATTCATTATTCAGTGAAAGCAAAGGGTTAATAATTTGTCATCAAAAGATGCTGTAGTATAAGACAGAATCTGAGGAGATGGAGCAACCACTTACTGAGTTTATTAAAATTTAAAGTCAGACTCTTCATCTGTAGGAAGTTTCCTATGGCGGGAGGCAGCACTTCAATCTTGTTGGAAGACAGATCTACAGTCCGTAGGTTTCCAGTTAACCTCTGGAGTTCCTCAGGGAACTGAAATATGTTAGTGGGGGGAAAAAAATACGCTGAACAAGATAAACACAACATGCAACAATTTCTAAGATTTTACTAAGTTAAAGTTCATATAAGGAAATCAGTCAGTTGAAATTAATTCATTAAGCCCTGATCTATGGATTTCACATGACTGAGAATACAGAACTGAATAGGTTGGTCACAGGCACTGTAGCTTAAAAAAAAGGTAGGGGAGTGGATCAGAAAATCAGTCAGTATATGGTGTGAACACCATTTGCCTCATGCAGTGCGACACATCTCCTTCACATAGTTGATCAGGATGTTGATTGTGGCCTGTGGAATGTTGTCCCACTCCTCTTCAATGGCTGTGAAAAGTTGCTGGATATTGGCAGGAACTGGAACCCGCTGTTGTACACGTTGATCTAGAGTATCCCAAACATGCTCAATGGTTGACATTTCTGGTGAGTATGCAAGCCATGAAATAACTGGGACTTTTTCAGTTTCCAGGAATTGTGTACAGATCCTTGCGACATGGGGCCGTGCATTATCATGCTGAAACATGAGGTGATGGTGGCTAATGAATAGCACGACATTGGGCCCCAGGATCTCGTCACGGTATCTCAGTTCATTCAAATTGCCATCGATAAAATGCAATTGTGTTCTTTGTCCGGAGCTTATGCCTGCCCATACAATAACCCCAACGTCATTATGGGGCTCTCTGTTCACAACATTGACATCAGCAAACCGCCTGCCCACATGACACCATAAAGCGGTCTCCCATCTGCCCGGTACAGTTGAAGCTGGGATTCATCCACGAAAAGCATACTTTTCCAGCGTGCCAGTGAAGGTGAGCATTTGCCCACTGAAGTCATGAGGTCGACGAGCACACAGAAGAGTTTCCCTGAGACGGTTTCTGAGTTTGGTCAGAAATTATTCGGTTTTGCAAACCCACAGTTTCTGTCCGAGTGGCTGGCCTCAGACCATCCGCCAGATGTGGAGGTCCTGGGCTGGCGTGGTTACACATGGTCTGCGGTTGTGAGGCCGGTTGGATGTTCTGCCAAATTCTCTAAAACGACGTTGGAGGAAGCTTATGGTAGAGAAATTAACAATAAATTCTCTGACAACAGCTCTGGTGGACATTCCTGCAGTCAGCATGTCAATTGCACGCTCCCTCAAAACTTGAGACATTTGTGGCAGTCTGTTGGGTGACAACTGCACATTTTAGAGTGGCCTTTTTATTGTCCCCAGCATAAGGTGTACCTGTGTAATGATTATGCTGTTTAATCAGCTTCTTGATATGGCACACCTTTCAGGTGGGTGGATTATATTGGCAAAAAAATGCTCACTAACAGGATGTAAACAAATTTGTGCACAATTTGAGATAAATAATATTTTGTGCATATGGAACATATCTGGGCTCTTATTTCAGCTCATGAAACATAGGACCAACTCATTACATCTTGCATTTATATTTTTGTTCAATATACATACATTCAAACCGTTGACTACAACAACAACTGAATGGAATTCAGCTAAATAAACGAAGCACCAGTTAGCAGACTGCTGTGGAGTGCTGATTTTAACAAGCAGACAATAATGGGCTGTGTGTGTGCATGCAATTCTTACCTCAGGGAGACCTTTCCCTGTCAGCTGAAAGATCCCCGTCTTCTGTGAATTTTCCAGATGGGCTTTGATTGCACTGTTCCCCATCTTTGTTGTAGTTTCGGTTCTGATGAGGCTCTCCTAAGTGATGATCTTCAACTTTACAGTTGATCACACGCTTATGTAATCAGCTAGTCTATTATTGTGATGGTGGTGCCAGATACTGGGGCTGTGCCTTTAAGATAGATACTTCCTTGGTTGTCAGTGTGGCCCCTATAAGAGATCATTTATACAAAACAATCATGAATTGCTGCTGCCGGTGTTTAACAGTAGCTGACAAACAAGAAAAGGAGGAACATGATGTAAGAAGCTAGCACTATCTAGCTAACGTTAGCTACCCTACCACTAGTACTGTCTGAGGCAAGCTTTGAGACATATTCATGCATATTATTGAAATTGTGAGTAATTTGTCTAGTACTATAACAGCAAAAGGTCATACATATGTTCTTTTAAATAACATTTTCCCAAGGATGGTAAATACTGTTGAGGCTGTTAGCATAGCTAGCCAACAGGTTAACGTTAGACCATCTGGGATTTTAGTTTACTTACCTCACGAGCTGATTTGTCCTTCTCGTGCAATACTTGTCTGCAAATTGTAACCTATATATTAGGAACAGATAACTATGAGGGTTATTAGACTAGTCAAACTTAAACACAAGCCTAGGACATTATAGTGCTGCTCGAACAATAAACATGTCGTTGGGAAGCTAACAGCTTGACGTCAATGCGCATGTCTGTATGTGGCTCGCTCAGCCAATCCGCTAGTCGGCAGTAGAGCAAGAACCAATCCGTTAGTCGGCAGTAGAGCAAAAACCAATCCGTTAGTCGACAGTAGAGCAAGAACCAATCCGCTAGTCGGCAGTAGAGCAAAAACCAATCCGCTAGTTGGCAGTAGAGCAAGAACCAATCCAGAAGCCATTCATTCATCAATTGGAAAAGGAACAACTACATCGGCGGGCTAAATTTGAAAGAAGAATTGCTAAAACAAAAAGTTATTCCTGTGAATACAGTATGGCTACTCCCATATCTCGTAGTTGATATAGAAGTGTTGGAGAGACTACAGAAAGATAGGGAGGGTGTTGATCCATCTGATTTGATTAATAGACGTCAGGATACTGTGTATCAGGATTTTGTATCCATTTACATATGTAACAGTATAACTTTAGACCGTCCCCTCGCCCAAAGGCTTTTTAGCGCGCACCACCGCTGACTAGCTAGCCATTTCACATCGTTACTCTCACCCCCCTTTTGACCTCCTTTTCCGTAGCAACCAGTGATCCGGGTCCTGGCACCAATGTAACAGTATAACTTTAGACCGTCCCCTCGCCCATATCCAGGCGCGAACCAGGGACCCTCTGCACACATCAACAACAGTCACCCACAAAGCACAAACCATTACTTCAAGGTCTCAGAGCAAGTGACGTCACCGATTGAAACGCTATTTAGAGCGCACCACCGCTGACTAGCTAGCCGTTTCACATCCGTTACACATAGATGGTTCAAAATATCCAAGGACAGGACGTACTGGGTCAGCATTTGTAGTGCATGAATGTGGGGTGGCAGTCAGGAAATGTATTACATATCATCTGGCTGTATATACGGCCTAACTGATGTCCATACTGTTGGCCTTGCAGTAGGTGCAGGAAGTCAAGCCAGACATAGTAGTTATTTGCTCTGCATTCATGTAGTGTTGATGAGTTTCAACTGTTCTGCCTGCGGCTATGGAACCCTGAGCTGTTCACCGGACGTGCTACCTGTCCCAGACCTGCTGTTTTCAACGCTCTAGGGACAGCAGGAGCGTTAGAGATACTCCTAATGATCGGCTATGAAAAGCCAACTGACATTTACTCCTGAGGTGCTGACTTGCTGTGTAACGGATGTGAAACGGCTAGCTAGTTAGCGGTGGTGCGCGCTAAATAGCGTTTCAATCAGTGACGTCACTTGTTCTGAGACCTTGAAGTAGTGGTTCTCCTTGCTCTGCAAGGGCCGTGTCTTTTGTGGAGCGATGGGTAACGATGCTTCGAGGGTTGATGTGTGCAGAGGGTCCCTGGTTCGTGCCCGGGTATGGGCGAGGGGACGGTCTAAAGTTATACTGTTACATTGGTGCTGTGACCAGGATCACTGGTTGCTGCGGAAAAGGAGGAGGTCAAAAGGGGGTGAGTGTAACGGATGTGAAACGGCTAGCTAGTTAGCGGTGGTGCGCGCTAAACAGCGTTTCAATCGGTGACGTCACTTGCTCTGAGACCTTGAGGTAGTGGTTCCCCTTGCTCTGCAAGGGCCATGGCTTTTGTGGAGCGATGGGTAACTGTTGTTGATGTATGCAGAGGGTCCCTGGTTCGCTCCCGGGTATGGGAGAGGGGAGGGTCTAAAGTTATACTGTTACAGCTGCACCCTCGACAACTATTGTGATTATTATTATTTGACCATGCTGATCATTTATGAACATTTGAACATCTTGTCCATGTTCTGTTATAATCTCCACCCGGCACAGTCAGAAGAGGACTGGCCACCCCTCATAGCCTGGTTCCTCTTTAGGTTTCTTCCTAGGTTTTGGCCTTTCTAGGGAGTTTTTCCTAGCCACCATGCTTCTACACCTGCATTGCTTGCTGTTTGGGGGTTTAGAAACCCAGCCTAAAACCCCAAACAGCACTTTGAGATATCAGCTGATGTAAGAAGGGCTATATAAATACATTTGCTTTGATTTGAGGGTGCTTGTGTGTGGTAGTGTTTGAGGGTGATTGTGTGTGGAATTTTTTGAGGGTGGTTGTGTGTGAGGTAGTGTTTGAGAGTGGTTGTGTTTGTTAGTTTTTGGGGGGGGTTGTGTCTGGTTATTTTTGGAGGTGGTTGTGTGTAGTAGTGTTTGAGGTTTGTTGTTTGTGTTTGAGTGTGATTGGTAGTGTTTGGTTGTGTACATTATTGTTTGAGGTTGGTTTTGTGTGGTAATGTTTGAGGGTGGTTGTGTGTGGTAGTGTTTGGGATTGTTGCGTGTGGTAGTGTTTGGGATGGTTGTGTGTGGTAGTGTTTGGTGGTGGTTATCTGTGGTAGTTTTTGAGGGTGGTTGTGTATTGTAGTGTTTGAGGGTGATAGTGAGTGGTAATGTTTGGTGTGATTGTTTGTGGTAGTGTTTGAGGGTGGTTGTGTGTGGTAATGTTTGGGGGTGGTTGTGTACAGTGGTGTTTGAGGGTGGTTGTGTGGTAGTGTTTGAGGTTGGTTGTGTGTGGTGGTGCTTTTGGGTGGTTGTGTGGTAGTGTTTGGGGTGGTTGTGTGTGGTAGATTTTTGGGGTGGTTGTGTGTGGTGGTTTTTGTGGGTGGGAGTATTTGGGGGTGGTTTGTGTCATAGTTTTTGGGGGTGGGTGTTTATGGTAGTTTTTGTTGGTGGTTGTGTGTGGTAGTGTTTTGGGTGTGTTTGTGCACGGTGGTGTTTGGGATGGTTGTGTGTGGCCGTGTTTGGAGTGGTTGTGTGTGGAAGTGTTTGTTGGTGGTTATCTGTTGTAGGTTTTGAGGGTGGTTGTGTGTTGTGCTGTTGTTTCTGGTCATATTTAGGGTGGTTGTGTACGGTAGTGTTTGGGTGTGGTAGTGTTTGGGGTGGTTGTGTCTGGTAGTGTTTGAGTGTGCTTGTCTGTGGTAGTTTTTGAGGGTGGTTGTGTGTTGTAGTGTTTGGGGTGGTTGTTTGGTAATATTTTAGGGTGGTTGTGTACGGTGGTGTTTGGGTGTGGTTGTGTGTGATAGTGTTTGAGGGCGGTTGTGTGTGGTAGTGTTTGAGGGTGGTTGTGTTTGGTAGTGGTTAGGGTGGTTCTTTGTTGTAGTATTTGAGGGTGGTTGTTTACAGTAGTGTTTGGCGGTGGTTGTTTGTGGTAGTGGTTGAGTACGGTAGTGTTGGGTTGTGTTTGAGGGTGGTTTTGTGTGGTATTGTTTGAGGGTGGTTGTTTGGTAGTGTTAAGGGTGCTTGTGTGTGGTTGTGTTTAACGGTGGTTGTGTGTGGTATTGTTTTGGGGTGGTTTTATTCAGTAGTATTTGATGGTTGTTGTGCTGCCCTATGTACATAGACAAGGTATCACTGGTCACTTTAATAATGGAACACTAGTCACTTTAATAATGTTTACATACTGTTTTACTCATTTCATACAGTACCAGTCAAACGTTTGGACACACCTACTCATTCAAGGGTTTTTCTTTATTTTTACGATTATTCTACAGTGTAGAAATAGTACAAATAAAGAAAATCCCTTTTTTTTACTATTATTCTACAATGCAGAAATAGTAAAAATAAAGAAAATCCCTGGAATGAGTAGGTGTGTCCAAACATTTGACTGATACTGTATGTACTGTCCAAAGGTTTGGGGTCACTTAGAAATGTCCTAGTTCTTTAAAAGAAAGGAAAACATTTTTGTCCATTAAAATAACATCAAATTGATCAGAAATACATTGTAGACATTGTTAATGTTGGGCTACTCCATGCGAGAAATGACCAAGAAACTGAAGATCTCGTACAACGCTGTGTTCACAGAACAGTGCAAAATGGCTCAAAAAAGAAAGAGTGGGAGTCCTGAGCAAGAGGACAAGTACATTAGAGTGTCTAGTTTGAGAAACAGACGCCTCACAAGCCCTCAACTGGCAGCTTCATTAAACAGTACCCGCAAAACACCAGTCTCAACGTCAACAGTGAAGAGGCGACTCTGGGATGCTGGCCTTCTAGGCAGAGTTGCAAAAAAAATATCTATCTCTGACTGGCCAATAAAAATGAAAGATTAAGATGGGCGAAAGAACACAGACACTAGACAGAGGAACTGCCTAGAAGGCCAGCATCCCGGAATCGCTTCTTTACAGTAGTGTAGGTATTAAGACCTTTGCTATGCGACTCGAAATTGAGCTCGGGTGCATCCTGTTTCCATTGATCATCCTTGAGCTGTTTCTACAACTTGATTGGAGTCCACCTGTGGTAAATGCAATTGATTGGACATGATTTGGAAAGGCACACACCTGTCTATATACGGTCCCACAGTTGACAGTGCATGTCAGAGCAAAAACCAAGCCATGAGGTCAAAGGAATTGTCCGTAGAGCGCTGAGACAGGATTGTGTCGAGGCACAGATCTGGGGAAGGGTACTAAAACATTCTGCAGTGGCCTCCATCATTCTTAAATGCAAGAAGTTTGGAACCATCAAGACTTTGTTGCTTTGTTATTATGGATATTTTGCATAGATTGTTGAATAATTTTTTCTTTCATCCATTTTAGGATAAGGTTGTAACCAAATGTGGAAAAAGTCGAGGGGTGTGAATACTTTACAGATGCACTGTATATACATGACAAGAAGATTGTGTGGACTGAAAATGTTTTGTGTTAGTTTACAACATCCCCCCTCAATTTGCAATGTCTGCCCTAACTAATGGTATCTTTGTAAATGAATCTCCAGATACCACTGTCACCTAGTGGTATCTGGAACTTGTCATTTGAGTGTACCATCAAACGTGTTTTCACTTTAAACTAAATATACCCTGGGTTGTATTGATTAATGCGCACAAGTTTCTTATTGGACAAATCCACGTAGTCCCTGTCTGCTTCCTTCCAATTGATTCTGTTTGGTTCCTAGTCATTTCTTGTGGACAGACGCACATAACATAAATAGTATTGTAGCAAAATAGTTGAGTACCAGATTTTTGTTCTGGGCTGCCGAGGTTAGGGTTTCTAGTGAATATGACCCTAATGTTTTTGTTTGGTGTCCCCTGTCTGACCACAGGTCTCTCTTTCAAATTGTCAAACACACATTCCATTGTTGATGAGGGCCAATGAAACCTGAGAGCGAAAAAACACTGGAGAATAAACACTTTATTAGCAAGTTTTTGTGGACCCAGAGCTCAAAAGCATAATTAGTGTAAAGCAGAATATAAATAAATCCACAAATTCATAGATACACACTTGACTACAGACTGAGTGCCATAGGGTCAGAGCCAACAGCAATAAAGTCGAGTGAATTTAAAAAATCTACAGGTTGCCTTTCTTTCCACTACACACACTCTGTCTCTTGTTGGCAGGGAAAGCCTGGCACTAGCTGTGTTACTTAATGCTTGGCATATCAATGACCCTGGTCAAAGCAGAAGAGGGGTCACTCTCACAACGACAACAGGCTGATTCATATGAGCAGGGTGTCATTGACTTTGGAGTTTGAAAAGTGGTACATTTGGGCTATTTTAGACTGCTGAATTTGATACTATAACCACAACTTTTGCTCTGTATATAGCATTGATAATTACGATAATATATTTTATTTGTCGGACACCTTTCAGGGCACTCAAGGACATCTTACATTAAAAGTAGGCCTAGATAAAATCAGGTGCCAATCAAATTGTATTTGTCAAACATGCTCCGAATAAAACAGGTTTAGACCTTACTATGAAATGCTTACTTACGAGCCCTTAACAAACAATGCAAAGGTTTTTTAAAAATAAGTAAGAAGCATTTGCTAAATAAATGAATGAAAAAAATAGTAGCACAATAAAATAGCAATAACGAGGCTATATATACGGGGTACCGGTAACGAGTCAATGTGCAGGGGTACGGGTTAGTCGAGGTGATTGAGGTAATATGTACATGTAGGTAGGGGTAAAGTGACTATGCATAGATAATTAACAGAGAGTAGCAACAGTGTATGTGAAGAGTGTGAATGTATGTGTGTGCGTAAATATTAATGTGTGTGTTGGAATGTCAGTGTAGTATGTGTGAGTGTGTAATTAATGTCTAGTGAGTGTACATCGAGACTGTGCAAGAGAGTCATTGCAAAACATAATAACAATAAAATAAGTGGGTCAATGCAAATAGTCTGGGTAGCCATTTGATTAACTGTTCATCAGTCTTATGGCTTGGAGGTTGAAGCTGTTAAAACTTCTTAGGGCTATGGTCTATTTTCCTGAATTTCCACCTGACTGATGTGCCAAAAGTAAACTGCCTGTTACTCAGGCCCAGAAGCCAGGATATGCATATAATTGGTAGCCCTAGATAGAAAGCACTTTGAAGTTTGTAGAAATTGTAAAATAATATGAGACTATAACACAATTGATATGGTAGGTGGAAATCCAAAGAAAAAACGGAAATGTACATTTTTTGAGGGCTCAGGCTCTTATAATGGAAAGCTATGGGTCCTATGCAATTCTAGCTCCCAGATTGCAATTCCTATGGCTTCCACTAGATGTCAACAGTCTTTTTGTTTAAGTTTTCAGGCTTGTTTCTTCCAAAACGAGGAAGAATTTGGAGTTTTGGTATAGAGTCCCAGTGGAAAATCAGTCTGTCGGCGCATGACGAAGAGGAGGCACACCTGCTAATTTGACTTTTCTATAGAACATACTTATAGCCTATTGGGAGGAGGTCAGAGACCTGGCAACCTCTCCCTCAACGTGAGCAAGATAAAGGAGCTGATCGTGGACTACAGGAAAAGGAGGGCCGAGCACTCCCCCATTCACAAAAACGGGGCTGTTATGGAGCAGGTCGAGAGCTTCAAGTTCCTTGGTATCCATATCACTAAGAACCTATCGTGGTCCAAACAAACCAACATAATCTTGAAGAGGGCACAACAACGCATTTTCCCCCTCAGGAGGCTGAGAAGATTTGGAAAGGTAGCTCAGATCCTCAAAAAGTTCTACAGCTGCACCATCAAGAGCATCCTGACTGGTTGTATCACTGCTTGGCACGGCAACTGCTCAGCATCCGACAGCAAGGTACTACAGAGGGCACTGCGAACGGCCCAGTACATCACTGGGGTCAAGCTTCCTGCCATCCAGGACCAATATAATAGGCGGTGTCAGAGGAAAGCCCATAAAATTGTCAGAGACTCCAGTCACCCAAGTTATAGACTGTTTTCTCTGCTAGCGCACGGCAAGTGTTACCAGAGCGCCAAGTCTAGGACCAAAAGGCTCCTCAACAGCTTCTATCTCCAAGCCATTAGACTGCTTGTACACTGCTGCTACTCACTGTTTGTTTGTTACCTATCCAGTCACTTCGCCCCCACCTACATGTACAGATTATCTCAACTAGCCTGTACCCCTGCTCACTGACTCAGTACCGGTGCCCCCTGTATATAGCCTCGTTATTCTTATTGTGTTACTTTTTATTATTACTTTTTATTTTTGCCTACTTGGTAAATATTTTCTTCTTCTTGAACTGCACTGTTGGTTAAGGGCTTGTAAGTAAGCATTTCACGGTAAAGTCTACACTTTCAGCGCATGTGGCAAATAAAGTTTGATTTGATTTTGACTTGGACAAATAGGCTAGCATTTTGTCAGTCCACACTGAATAGAGAAACAGAGTGATATTCCGTTTGGATTCCAGGCTTTGAATTGGCAGTTTTAACTTTGCCCACTCTTAATCCTCTCTTGTCACTCCACACTATTTCCTCTTCCCCTTTATCCCATCTCTCTCTCTCTCTCCCTCCCTCCCTCTAACTTAATTCCAAAGTCGCTTTATTGGCATGGGAAACGTGTTTACATTGCCTAAGCAAGTGAAATAACAAAAAAAACAGCAACGAAAAAACCAATAAGACTTTAACACAAACTCTCTCTATATACAGTACCAGTCAAAAGTTTGGGGACACCTACACATTCCAGGTTTTTCTTTACTTTTTATATTTTCTACATTGTAGAATAATAGTGAAGACATCAAACTAAGGAAATAACACATATGGAATCCAGTAGTAACCATTTTTTTAAACAAATCTAAATATATTTTATATTTGTCACAACTCCTACCGAAGGTGGCTCCCCTTCCCGTTCGGGTGGCGCTCGGCGGTCATCGTCACCGGCCTACTAGCTGCCACTGATCTTTTCCTCCCCCTCCTTGTCTGTTTATTAGTTACACCTGTTGTTAATTAGGTTTATTAGTTGGGCTTTATTAGCCAGCCGGCCCACCTGCTGGGTGTGCGGGATTGTTTTATGTGCACTCATTGTACACGCCTGTATGTCACGGTTGTTCGTGTACGTGAGTTGTTTTTGGAACTGTTTAGTTCCCCTGTGTTTTAGGGCATTTGTTTTGAGTGGCGTCTGTTTTCACCTGGTCGGTGTATAAAGAAGTAGCGCTACTCTGAATTCTCTGTCTCCTGCGTCTGACCCCTTCCTCCACTACACCCCGAGCATTACAATATTTGAGATTCTTCAAAGTAGCCACCCTTTGCCTTGTTAACCGCTTTGCACACAATTGGCATTCTCTCAACCAGATTCATGAGGTAGTCACCTGGAATTCATTTCAATTAACAAATGTGCCTTGTTAAAGTTCATTTGTGGAATTTATTTCCTTCTTAATGCGTTTGAGCCAATCAGTTGTGTTGTGACAAGGTAGGGTTGGTATACAGTTGAGAGCCCTTATTTGGTATAAGACCAAGAACATCTCAAATAAGCAAAGAGAAATGAGTCCATCATTATTTTAAGACATGAAGGTCAGTCAATCCGGAAAATGTCAAGAACTATGAAAGTTTCTTCAAGTGCAGTCGCAAAAACCATCAAGCGATATGATGAAACTGGCTCTCATGAGGACCCCCACAGGAAAGAAAGAGCCAGAGTTACCTCTGCTGCAGAGGATAAGTTCATTAGAATTACCAGCCTCAGAAATTGGCAATTAACTGCACCTCAGATTGCAGCCGAAATAAATGCTTCACAGAGTTCAAGTAACTGACACATCTCAAAGGCATCTGTTCAAAAGAGACAGCGTGAATCAGGCCTTCATGGTCAAATTGCTGCAAAGAAACCCCTACTAAAGCCACCAATAAAAAGAAGAGACTTGCTTGTGGCAAGAACACGAGCAATGGACATTAGACCGGTGGAAATCTGTCCTTTGGTCTGAAGAGTCCAAATGTGAGATTTTTGGTTCCAAACTCTGTGTCTTTGTGAGACGCAGAGTAGGTGAACAGATGATCTCTGCATGTGTGGTTCCCACCTTGAAGCATGGAGGATGTGTTATGGTGTGGGGGTGCTTTGCTGGTGACACTGTCAGTGATTTATTTAGAATTCTGCAGCAATACGCCATCCTACCTGGTTTGCGTTACCATTTGTTTTTCAACAAGACAATGACCCAACATACCTCCAGGCTGTGTAAGGGCTGTTTGTCCAAGAAGGAGAGTGATGGAGTGCTGCATCAGATGACCTGGCCTCCACAATCACCCAAACTCAACCCAATTGAGATGGTTTGGGATGAATTATACCGCAGAGTGAAGGAAAGGCAGCCAAGTGCTCAGCATATGTGGGAACTCCTTCAAGACTGTTGGAAAAGCATTCCATGAAGCTGGTTGAGAGAATGCCAAGAGTGTGCAAAGCTGCAATCAAGGCAAAGGTTGGCTACTTTGAAGAAGTTTAACACTTTTTTGGTTACTACATGATTCCATATGTGTTATTTCATAGTTTTGATGTCTTCACTATTATTCTACTATGTAGAAAATAATAAAAATAAAGAAAAACCCTTGAATGAGTAGGTGTGTCACAACTTTTGACTGGTACTGTATATATATATATATATACACACTGTATGTTTTTTCCATGTCAACTGAACACATCTTGTGAGTCTGGTTGGATAATTGATTTCAGTATGTGATCATGAGTGAGTATTAAATAACCTGGTATTCCTTATACATTCATTGAAATACTGTTTAGATGAATTTGCTTTAGAGAAGACAATGTCTTACATTAGCAAAACCTTACATTCAAATAGAAACCTTTTAAGACTTTAACACAACAATTAAATCAGCATTATATTACCTTAATGAAAGAGGTAGACCTATAAGTGCCACCATTGATAACAATTAGACAAAAGTTAGACAGCAATATTCCTTTGTTTTAGTTACAATCACTTAGGACACAGTCAGGAATAAATTCAATGGACTCTCATTTCTAGGCATCTACGTAGTCTGAGTTCCCACATATCACCCCCGCGTCCTCGTAATGGGCACAGTTATGCATACCTACGCCTGTGTGTTGACAGCCCAGCAGGCTCTCCTCTGTCCCCTCACACTGTACATCATCCAGAAGAATCCGGAGACTCTTCCCTTCTCCGAACTCCGAGTGCTTGGACGCCTTCAGGGCGAACCGGAACCCTAGCTGTCGACAAACCACTGCTGCGTTTTTTGTATTCCACAGGTCGTCGCACACCGTTCCCCACTCCCCGTTGGCGAAGATCTCCACCCTCCCCCGGTCATCCCGCCCCTGCTCGTCCCCTGCCAGTCTCACCACCCCATTCTGTGGCACAGCTGCTGATGCTGACCCACTCTCTAACCGATGCTTGCCCTTCTTCCTGCGATTTTTCCGTCGTGTGTGCCTGGGTGGTTTGGTTGTGGTTGTGGTTGGAGGAAGTGTGGTGGTGACAGCGGCAGCCTCTTGCTCCTTCAGAATATCCATGAGCTCCTGAAGCCAGTCCTTGTCGGACTCGCTTACTGCAGACTCAGTGGGATGGGATCTGACGGGCTCTTCTTGCGGGGAGAGATTTGGTCGCTTGGTCGGTAGTTCAACTCCTGTTAATGCTATAGAATATAAGGATTGGATAACTACATGGACAAGCCTAATGTATAGTTGAGGGAGATTAGGTTTTAATTAGCATGTATGCCTATCTAACAGTGTAATAAAAGTTTAATAGCAATCTGGCATTCTCAAAGGTCTAAAAACATCTCTCATTACTTCATGATCTGTGAATTGATGATGAAGTGAATAATCTAATTGAAGCAGTGAGGTCTAGTGTTTCACTGACATAAGTGCTTGATTGAGCAAAGGAGGCAAAATAAAACAAAATAAAAGCAGACAGACAGAAGAGGGTGAGGCAGGGTGAGGCAGGGGGAGACAGACAGACAGAGACAGACAGACAGACGAGGGGGAGACAGAGGACAGGGGGTGAGACAGACAGACAGAGACAGAGACGGGTGAGGCAGGGGGAGACAGACAGAAGAGGGTGAGGCAGGGGGAGAGACAGACAGGGGGACGAGGGAGGGTGAGGCAGGGGGAGACAGACAGACGAGGGTGAGGCAGGGGGAGACAGACAGACAGAGATGAATGTTGACAGCCAGCATACTCACTTTCCTTTGGTTTGAATTTGATGAGCTTGCTCTTCACTCTGACAGGCAGCGGGTCATAGTGGCATTGTCTTGGCGGTGCCCGTCTAAAACAGACAAAAGACAAAAAGAAAAGTCTTCAGCAGGGAAGACAACTAAATCAGAGGGTGAGTAGTCAGAGGTTTGCACCAGTTTCATCAGACTCTGTTGAGACCTTGGCTCTTTAGATGTATTTGATTAGGTTTCAGCTGGTCTCTTTGCCAAAATAAGGCTGAAGGCCTATTCTACTCTTCCCTTTCCAAACATTGCTGTGGTAGAGACTAATTAAAATCAGCTTCGTGAGTGAGAGAAAAACAAATAACTTGACACAATCGTATATAGTGCAGCAGCCAACAGAGAGAGAGCGAGAGAGAGAGAGAGAGAGAGAGCAAGAGAGAGGGAGTGAGAGAGAGTTTCACACCGCTTCTTTCACCTAGAACTCTGGTGAAAGGGAGGGTGAGCCAACCTCGACAATCACCAAATCAGAGAAAGAATACTGTTCATCAGCAGTGTTGCTATAAGAACACAGAACACACAGAGACTGAATTGACCATAGAAATCACATTAAGAACTACAGGCACATTCTTCTGATTTAAAATAACCAGATCAGTAATCATGAATTGATGCTCAACATGTTTCACAGATTTGTTTAGTCTTTGTCTCTTTTAAAAATAGTGTCTATGACAGTGTTGCTAGGCTTCTGCCATCTTCAAGAAAAGAGCAGTTGGCCACTAAACTTAGTTAAAACCTCACCTAACCAAACAGTGGCAGGGTCAGGCTGTTTGAAATGGCAGATTATGGCTTTAAATCCTTACCTTGAGGGATCCACCAGTTTGTAAACCACACCGGTGGGAGATGTGGCACTGGGCACTCCAGTTGACATGAAGTACAGTTCTCCTGTTGAGAAAGAGAAAATAAATGTCACCTTCAGTAATTTAAAATCTAGCTAGTTTCCTGGACTTGATTTGATTCTCTAATAAACATGATTTTTAGTCCAGGACTAGGCTTAATCTTGGTTTGGGAAAATGACATAATGTCTGCAGTCTAGAGATCTGATGCTTAAAAAAAAACTTTTCCATTGCCTGTGACCAAGTGGGAGAGGCGGACCAAAGCGCAGCGTGGTTATTTTGATTCATGGTCAATAAAGCACTTCACATAAACAAACTAACAAACAAAAACATGAAACGTGAAAACCCAAAACCGTCCTATCTGGTGCAAACACAGAGACAGGAACAATCACCCACAAACACACAGTGAAACCCAGGCTACCTAAGTATGATTCTCAATCAGAGACAACTAATGACACCTGCCTCTGATTGAGAACCATACTAGGCCGAAACATAGAAATACCCAAATCATAGAAAAACAAACAGACTGCCCACCCCAACTCACGCCCTGACCATACTAAATAATGACAAAACAAAGGAAATAAAGGTCAGAACGTGACAGTACCCCCAAAAGGTGCGGACTTCGGCCGCAAAACCTTAACCTATAGGAGAGGGTCTGGGTGGGCGTCTGTCCGCGGTGGCGGCTCTGGCGCGGGACGCGGACCCCACTTCACCATCGTCTTAGTCCGCCTTATTGTCGGCCTCCGTGGCTTTCTAACCATGGCAACCCTTCTCAATGACCCCACAGGACAAAGGGGCGGAAGCTCTGGACAGAGGGGCGGAGGCTCTGGACAGAGGGGCGGAGGCTCTGGACAGAGGGGCGGAGGCTCTGGACAGAGGGGCAGGGCCTCTGGGCTGAGGGGCTCTGGCGCCTCTGGGCTGAGGGGCTCTGGCGGCCCCTGGCTGACTGGCGGCACCTGGCTGACTGGCGGCCCCTGGCAGACTGGCGGCCCCTGGCAGACTGGCGGCACTGGCGGCGCTGGGCAGACTGGCGGCGCTGGGCAGACTGGCGGCGCTGGGCAGACTGGCGGCGCTGGCGGCGCTGGGCAGACTGGCGGCACTGGCGGCGCTGGGCAGACTGGCGGCACTGTCGGCGCTGGGCAGACGGGCGGCTCAGGCGGAAGGAGGAAGGCTCTAGCAGCGCCGGAGAGGGGGGAGACTCCGGTAGCGCTAGAGGGGAGGAAGGCTCTGGCAGCGCTGGACAGGCGGGAGCACCTGTAAGGATGAGACAGAGAGACAGCCTGGTGTGGGGGGCTGCCCCCGGAGGGCTGGTGCGTGGAGGTGGTACCGGATAGACCGGACCATGCAGGCGCACTGGAGCTCTTGAGCACCGAGCCTGCCTAACCTTATCCGGTTGAATGGTCCCGGTCGCCCTGCCAGTGCGGCAAGGTGGAATAGCCCACACTGGGCTATGCAGGCGAACCGGGGACACCGTGCGCAAGGCTGGTGCCATGTAAGCCGGCCCAAGGAGACGCACTGGAGACCAGATGCGTAGAGCCGGCTTCATGGCACTTGGCTCGATGCCCACTCTAGCCCAGCCGATACGCGGAGCTGGAATGTACCGCACCGGGCTATGCACCCGCACTGGGGACACCGTGCGCTTCACAGCATAACACGGTGCCTGCCCGGTCTCTCTCGGCCCCCGGTAAGCACAGGAAGTTGGCTCAGGTCTCCTACCTGGCTTCGCCATAGTTCCTGTTTGCCCCCTCCCAATACATTTTTGGGGCTGCCTCTCGGGCTTCCTTGCCAGCCGTGTTCCCTCATATCGCCGGCTCCTCTTTCCGGCTGCCTCTGCTCTCCTAGGTGCCTCCACCTGTTCCCATGGAAGGCGATCCTTTCCCGCCAGGATCTCCTCCCATGTGTAGCAACCCTTGCCGTCCAATACATCGTCCCATGTCCATTCCTCTTTGCGCCGCTGTTGCCCGTTACCACGCCGCTTGGTCCTGTTGTGGTGGGTGATTCTGGGGCGGCAGGGTAGCCTAGTAGTTAGAGCGTTGGACTAGTAACCGGAGGGTTGCAAGTTCAAACCCCCGAGCTGACAAGGTACAAATCTGTCGTTCTGCCCCTGAACAGGCACTGAACCCACTGTTCCTAGGCAGTCATTGAAAATAAGAATTTGTTCTTAACTGACTTGCCTAGTTAAATAAAGGTTAAAAAAATTCTGTAACGGTTTTCTTGACTTGAAGGAGAGGCAGACCAAAGCGCAGCGTGGTTATTCGGATTCATGGTCAATAAAGCACTTCACATGAACAAACTAACAAAAACAAGAAACGTGAAAACCCAAAACCGTCCTATCTGGTGCAAAACACAGAGACAGGAACAATCACCCACAAACACACAGTGAAACCCAGGCTACCTAAGTATGATTCTCAATCAGAGACAACTAATGACACCTGCCTCTGATTGAGAACCGAAACATAAATACCCAAATCATAGAAAAACAAACATAGACTGCCCACCCCAACTCACGCCCTGACCATACTAAATAATGACAAAATAAAGGTCAGAACGTGACAAAGGGCAAACAAAAATATCTTTAATGTGACTCCTCCTACCTGCCTCGTCCTCCGCAAATGAGATGATGTACTGGTAGTAGTTGTTGATTAAGCCAGGGAAGGCACAGGTCAGACCCATGCCCATACAGATCTCATGGTAGTCCCACTGACCTGTGTTCTTATTCTCCTGGAGGCTCATCATACGCCTATAGTGAAGAGACTCTATATGTTAGAATTTATTACATTTTTCTGTTTGCTTTCCTTATAGGCTATATACGAAAATATAAAACACAACCTTCTGAATATATATATAAAAAACACCTGCTATACAGTATAAACATCCATAAACCCTTTTAGGATTTGGATTGAACTTAAAATGATGAACACGTACAGTAAGGAGCCTTACCCGCTCATAAAGTCTCCAAATATGTACATGCCGTTCAGATTGGGGTATTCACAGCCTCTGTACACATAGCCACCAGTCACAGACTTGCCCATCTTGTGAGGGTAGGCATAGATGGGGAGTACATCATCTGGAAGAGAACAGAAGTAGGAGATAAGAGACTTCGTGCAGAGCCTGTGATTTTCCAGAAATCCTGATCTGGATGATTCCCGGATTTCCGGCTTATTCCCTCCTGAGCACTTCCCTTCTAAGCACATAATGACCCTGGAGACCGGGGTTCAATCCCCACGTCACGTCCACCCTTCCCATCTCTTCCCACTCTGGTTCCATTACTGTCTAAGGATAAATAAAGAACAGTTCAAAATAAAAACAGCTGAAGGAAATCACAGAACAAAACACACCGTGACCCAGCCACAGGATTCCAGCATGACGATGAGCATTGGAGTTGGCTATACAGCACAAACTCATCTTGGATTAGGCTAAACTACGGGATGCCCACCTAGAGAGCTGTTGGTGCACAGCTTCTTGTCATAACAGGAGAACCCTTCTTTGGCCCTCCAGCCGTAGTTCCTTCCCTTCTCTATGATGTCGATCTCCTCAAACTTGTTCTGTCCCACGTCCCCGCAGAAGATGCGTCCCTTGCCCTCCTTAGTCAGGGGGTCCCCCCGGTCCACAGAACACCTCCATGGGAGAAACAAGAACAAGTCGACCAATAAAACAACTTAAGTGTGGCCTAGGTCTAGCGGTCTACCGTGTCGGCATAGGTTTGAATCTGACCTACTTCCCTTTGACACAACCTCTATCTTTCCCCACTGTCATCCTCTCTCTATGTGTTCAATAAAGTCAGAAAATACCTTTAAAAAATTAATTAATTACACAAAAAAAGATATATATAGTATAGTATATATATACTTAAATAATTACAACTAGATTACACTTTATAACTCAGTTATTACTTATTTATTCCATGCACTAATGTAAACTCTTACCACACTTTTTTAGTTGTCAGTGTAATGTTTCATGAATGAAAGCATATTACGTTGTAAAGTTGTGGGAAAAAGGAGCACCTCCACATGTTGCGCACCCCATAAGCATAGACCTCAGGGCGCGCCCCGCGCTCATGCACGAACGGGTTGTCAGAAGGGATCCTGTACAGGGGACCTCTGTCATTGTCATCAACATCGATCCGGAGAACTTTGCCTAACAGGGCTGACCTGCAGAAGACAGCAGAATTAATGTGGAACATAACACTGTGTCTTTCTGTAAGTATGATTACTGATTGTCTTTGTAGTTTTAATGTTTTTTTATGTAAATAGAAGTAATGTATTACTAGCAACAGTGTTAATGTTAACAGCTGTAACTAATTGTTCAAGTTATATGATTCAATGTGAGTTCCACAAGTTTTCAATCCCTTCTCTCACTTGTTCTGAGAGTTTCCATATTTCCCAAAGGGGTCACCAGCCATGCCCCCGTCTCCAGTGAAAATGTACAGGTAACCGTCATCAGCAAACATCACCATTCCTCCGTTGTGATTGGACGCAGGCTCGTCAACCTCCAGAATGATCCTGAGAAAGTGTTGGACACAGAGAAATCAGTGTTAGAAAATCATACATTAAATGTATTGGCATAGATTTTGTTTGAGCAAAAACCTCCCATTTGTTTGAGCAGAAACCTCCCATTGAATTTCTGTGCAATGACACAGACACCTTTTGGTAACATGATACCTCGTCGGTCCATGCATTTCTAGACTCTCTAAATAGCAACGTTCACAAGAGGGCGATAGCAGAGATTTTTCTGTTGTCTTTCCATTTGAGTTGGGCAAAGAAGAATCATGTTGAAAACATCACCACAGTAATGTTTTCAATTTGAAAGAAAACCAACTGCATATATTTAAGGAATAGCTAGGCCTATGTAATGAAAGTTTAAGTTTGATTTACATGACCTTGTTTTGTGCCTCCCTGTAGGCTGTAGATATATCTGCTAGCAGCTTGCTAGCCAGCTGGCTATAAACAGCAAGAAAGCTAGCCTTTTAGCTTCCCACATCTCCTCCATATGAAATAACAAGATTTATAAATAATTAGCACTGGCAAATATTCTTATTGTCTACTCGCCAGTGTAACCTACAACATTATCCCAATTTGATATAAAGTTTCAATGTATTTTCTCCCATATCAACTAAAAAATAGAATGTCATCATGTCATGGCGAAATGGCTACCAGCTGTTTTTACCATGTAGCATTAGTTATTACTTCTCAACAAATTACATTTTGGGGGGGACTCTACACTGAACAAAAATGTAAACGCAACATGTACAGTGTTGGTCCCATGTTTCATGAGCTCAAATAAAAGATCCCAGAAATGTTCCATATGCACAAAAAGTGTATTTCTCTCAAATGTTGTGCATACATTTGTTTACATCCCTGTTAGTGAGAACTTCTCTTTTGCCAAGATAATCCATCCACCTGACAGGTGTGCCATATCAAGAAGTTGATTAAACAGCGTGATCATTACATATGTGCACCTTGTGCTGGGGACAATAAAAGGCCATTCTAAAATGTGCATTTTTGTCACACAACACAATGCCTTAGATGTCTCAAGTTGAGAGAGCATGCAACTGGCATGCTGACTGCAGGAAAGTCCACCAGAGCTGTTGCCAGAAATGTAATGTTCTTTTTTCTACCATAAGTCGCCTCCATTGTAATTTTAGAAAATTTGGCAGTATGTCCAACTGGCCTCACAACCCCAGACCACGTGTAACCATGGCAGCCCTGGACCTCCACATCCGGCTTCTTCACCTGCATGATCATCTGAGACCAGCCCTCCGGACAGCTGATAAAACTGTGGGTTTGCGCAACCAAATAAAACCTCCTCAGGGAAGCTTCTCCGCGTCCTCGACCTGACTGCAGTTTGGCGTCATAACCGACTTCTGTGGGTAAGTACTCACCTTCGATGTCCACTGGCATGCTGGAGAAGTGTGCTCTTCACGGATGAATCCCAGTTTCAACTTTACTGGGCAGATGGTGTCGTGTGGGCGAGCGATTTGTTGATGTCAATGTTGTGTTCAGAGTGCCCCATGGTGGGGGTGGGGTTATGGTATTGGCAGGAATAAGCTATGGACAATGTACACTAGCATTTTATTGATGGCAATTTGAATGCACAGAGATACTGTGAAAAGATTCTGAGGCCCATTAGCATGCTATTCATCCATTGCCATCACCTCATGTTTCAGCATGATAATGCCTTTCGGTTACTGGCCAAATGCTCTAACCACTAGGCAAAAAGCAGCATTAAAATAACAGCAGCAAGGCTACAGTATATGCAGGGGGTACTGGTATAGAGTCAATGTGACTTTAGAGTCAATGTAACTTTTTGAGGATCTGAGGACCCATGCCAAATCTTTTCAGTCTACTGAAGGGGAATAGGCTTTGTCGTGCCCTCTTCACAATTGTCTTGGTGTGTTTGGACGATGACAGTTTGTTGGTGATGTGGACACCAAGGAACTTGAAGCTCACAACCTGCTCCACTACAGCCCCGTCGATGAGAATGGGGACGTGCTCCATCCTTCTTTTCCTGTAGTCCACAATCAGCTCCTTTGTCTTAATCACTCCCTATAAACTGTCTCATCATTGTTGGTGATCAGGCATACCACTGTTGTGTCATCAGCAAACTTAATGATGGTGTTGGAGTCGTGCCTGGCCATGCAGTCATGAGTGAACAGGGAGTACAGGAGCGGACTGAGCACGCACCCCTGAGGGGCCCCCGTGTTGAGGATTAGCGTGGCAGATGTGTTGTTACCTAGCCTTACCATCTGGGCCCATCAGTAAGTCCAGGATCCAGTTCCCGAGGGAGGTGTTTAGTCCCAGGGTCCTTAGTTTAGTGATGAGCTTTGAGGGCACTATGGTGTTGAACGCTGAGCTGTAGTCATTGAATAGCATTCTCACCTAGGTGTTCCTTTTGTTCAGGTGGGAAAGGGCAGTGTGGAGTGCAATAGAGATTGCTTCATCTGTGGATCTGTTGGGGCGGTATGCAAACTGGAGTGGGTCTAGGGTTTCTGGGATAATGGTGTTGATGTGAGCCATTGCCTTTCAAAGCAATTCATGGCAACAGCCGTGAGTGCTAAGGGTCGGTAGTCATTTAGGCAGGTTACCTTAGTGTTCTTGGGCACAGGGACTATGGTGGTCTGCTTGAAACATGTTGGTATTACAGACTCAGTCAGGGACAGGTTGAAAATGTCAGTGAAGCCACTTGCCAGTTGGTCCGCGCATGCTTGGAGTACATGTCCTGGTAATCCGTCTGGCACTGTGGCCTTGTGAATGTTGACCCGTTTAAAGGTCTTATTCACATCAGCTACGGAGAGCATGATCACACAGTCGCCTGGAACAGCTGATGCTCTCATGCATGCTTCAGTGTTGCTTGCTTCGAAGCGAGCATAGAAGTAACTTAGCTCGTCTGGTAGGCTCATGTCACTGGGCAGCTCGCGGCTGTGCTTCCCTTTGTAGTATGTAATAGTTTGCAAGCCCTGCCACATCTGATGAGTGTCGGAGCCAGTGTAGTATGATTCCAGGCTCATAGCAAAGGGTCTGAATACTTATGTAAATAAGGTATTACTGTTTTTTTAGATGAAATACATTTGCTAAAAATTCTAAAAACCTGTTTTCGCTTTGCATTATGGGTATTGTGTGTAGTTTGATGAGGATAATTTTTAAAAATCCATTTTAGAATAAGGCCGTAACGTAACAAAATGTGGAAAAAGTCAAGGGGTCTGAATACTTTCCGAATGCACTGTGTACATATATGTATGTGTATATATAAATATACAACAATAGACAAATATAATGCTAATATTACATCATGCTCATAAATGTAGCCCAAACATTCATTCTTTGTAACAATTAGATATTTCATGCTTTAATCTAGTAGCTAGCACATCTTGATCATGTGTTGTTCCTTCTCTCTTTCTAGAAGCAATCAGTTACAACTAAAAAAGTCAGATTGAGGCCTTCAATCAAACTGATGACAGAGAAATATGTGTGCACCAGGTCAAGGCTTCTTGCACGGATGGTTTTGAGATGTCAGTTAACAATAATTCATTTTGCAAAAATTACATGAATTGCCATATTAGGCATAACTCAATTTTATGTTGCTTTTCTTCCACCCAAGCCTTATACACCTGAGTAAGAAGGAAGAGATAACTAGTAGACAACTGTCTCTAAAAAAGGAAGTTACAGTCTAGATTGAATATCATAATTAGTTGATTAGTTTGAATCAATTGTTTTGAGACTTGAAATCTTGTGTACTGTGGTTCTCTAGGAACAGTTGGCCACACATTTAAAGGTAGATTTTGTAGGCTTAAGTCCCAGTTTATGCTAGCTACATTGTCTGTTTATATAGCATTTATGAAAGGCAGAAACATTGTTTCCTTGCTGAAAAATATATAGAATGCCAGTTTTAGTTAGAAGCATAGCAACATCAAGGCAACTTTGTAACAGCTGACCTCGTTTTTACAAAGCCAAACCCGCCCACCCATTAGCTGCTGTGTCTACCTTTTAAGATGCCAAAATAGAAAATGTTTTCAGTATCCTAATTTTGTTTTAGTTTTGTGTTTACTGATTGTTTCAGTGCATACATTCAACAAGCTTTGGACAAAGGACTTCCACAAGGCTGCCATCTCCAAAGTTCACTCAAAAAGGCAATAGCTCTAAACTGGGTTTGATTTAGTTTTTAAGTTGTTTTAATTATTAAAATGTTGTTTATTATCTTTTAAACTTCCATTGGTTGAAAGCTATTTCTCAGTTAACACTTGACTCATGTAAATTCTGTAGTTGCCCCTTTAAATATCGTAAGGTCAACATACCCATAGTGTTCACATTTCTCTCATGTAAATGTTGTAGCTACATAAAAATATTAAATCAACAATTTATTTGGGAAATATCCAGTCTTTGCTCTTTTCTTCATAGCATGCAGACGATTTCAAGTTGTATTTGATTTATTTTTATCTGTTAAGACATTGAATACGTGTTTAGTATATTTAGTACATTTCATATGTTTAGTTCTCTGTGAGAAGCAAGTTCATTTAAAGCGATATGTGATTGGTATATGTAGATACAACATTTCAATGTTGTTAACACACAGTAACCAAAAACCGGATCTAATTTGCATATTCATATTGAGTTTGCAGCAAATTTGCCCCGAGTTTCTCAGAATTGTTTGCCAGAAGTTCACAAGTTGACGCAAATTTGCCGCAACAGTTTACCACACAATTAACTGCATGTGAAAATATGAGCTTGCTCAAAGGTTTGCAGCAACAGTTTGCCAGAAGCCTGTTTTTTCTGTAAGGACTGCCTCCATAGTGTGCAGACCCCTTTACAGAACATGGAGAAAAAGAATGATCATGATGTGTGCTAATGGGGAAATGCGCATTCAGCAGCCAGTTTCGGGGGCAGAACACAACACACTGCACATACAGTGGGGCAAAAAAGTATTTAGTCAGCCACCAATTGTGTAAGTTAGACTGGCTAGGCCACTCCATGACTTTGAAATGCTTCTTACGAAGCCACTCCTTCGTTGCCCGGGCAGTGTGTTTGGGATCATTGTCATGCTGAAAGACCCAGCCATGTTTCATCTTCAATGCCCTTGCTGATGGAAGGAGGTTTTCACTCAAAATCTCACAATACATGGCCCCATTCATTCTTTCCTTTACACGGATCAGTCGTCCTGGTCCCTTTGCAGAAAAACAGCCCCAAAGCATGATGTTTCCACCCCCATGCTTCACAGTAGGTATGGTGTTCTTTGGATGCAACTCAGCATTCTTTGTCCTCCAAACACGACGAGTTGAGTTTTTACCAAAAAGTTATATTTGGTTTCATCTGACCATATGACATTCTCGCAATCTTCTTCTGAATCATCCAAATGCTCTCTAGCAAACTTCAGACGGGCCTGGACATGTACTGGCTTAAGCAGGGGGACACGTCTGGCACTACAGGATTTGAGTCCCTGGCGGCGTAGTGTGTTACTGATGGTAGGCTTTGTTACTTTGGTCCCAGCTCTCTGCAGGTCATTCACTAGGTCCCCCCGTGTGGTTCTGAGATTTTTGCTCACAGTTCTTGTGATCATTTTGACCCCACGGGGTGAGATCTTGCGTGGAGCCCCAGATCGAGGGAGATTATCAGTGGTCTTGTATGTCTTCCATTTCCTAATAATTGCTCCCACAGTTGATTTCTTCAAATCAAGCTGCTTACCTATTGCAGATTCAGTCTTCCCAGCCTGGTGCAGGTCTACAATTTTGTTTCTGGTGTCCTTTGACAGCTATTTGGTCTTGGCCATAGTGGAGTTTGGAGTGTTTGGAGTGTGACTGTTGTGGTTGTGGACAGGTGTCTTTTATACTGATAACAAGTTCAAACAGGTGCCATTAATACAGGTAATGAGTGGAGGACAGAGGAGCCTCTTAAAGAAGAAGTTACAGGTCTGTGAGAGCCAGAAATCTTGCTTGTTTGTAGGTGACCAAATACTTATTTTCCACCATAATTTGAAAAAAAATTCATTAAAAATCCCACAACGTGATTTTCTGGATTTTTTTTCTCATTTTGTCTGTCATAGTTGAAGTGTACCTATGATGAAAATTATAGGCCTCTCATCTTTTTAAGTGGGTGAACTTGCACAATTGGTGGCTGACTAAATACTTTTTTGCCCCACTGTAACTGTACCTCTCAGACCCGTGGTCCACCACGTTCATGTCGCTGGGAGAGACGCGGAACTCACTGATCCTGATCCTCTCATCGAAGCCAATCTCCACAGAGTAGTATACATACAGCTTCCTGTTGTACTTATAGTTGGGGTGAAAGGTCATGCCCAGGAAGCCCCTCTCGTCCCCCTCCCAGGGCGACGTCAGAACGGCCTTGGTGATGTTCAGGAACGGCTTCTCCAGCTTGGAGCGGTCGGGTAGGTACGTCCACACCAGACCCACCTACGATACGATAATAACTTTATTACGGAAATTCATTTTTGTGAGTCCAACATATACATACAACAATACACAAAATCAATACACTATAGGGCGGTTTCCAGGATGCAGATTAAACTTTTCTCCATTGAGCTTATTTTTGAGGACAGGTCAGGACAAGGTCTAATTTGTGTCTGCACGAGAAACCGCCCCTATTATACCACAATGCAATACAAAAACTGTTGAAGGAAAGTGAGCACACACACCTGCTCTGCTATAAAGAAGCGGTGTGTTCCGTCGTTGGCGTAAACCATGGCCAGGGGGTTCCGCAGGCCATTGGCTATTTCCTCCAGGCAGAGCTGCAGGCAACCCTCGGGGTCGGCCCGGACCCGGCCCAAGTTCTGTGTCAGCTGTTCGTTGCTGAGGAGGTGTGTACAAAAGTTTTTTAATTGAATCAATTAAACTGTACAGTCAATAAGAATCCCATAAAAATGTTGAACATTTGCCCTACCCCACCCCCAATTCCAAGCAAACCCTTGGAAGCCCCACCTGAGAAGGTGTGGGTAACAGTAGTCTGGGTCCTCCAGCTCCAGGTGCTGGCAGAAGCGGCCCTGGTCCGGCTCGGCTTCGGCTAGCTGCGGGTCGTCGGAGAGCAAGGTGATGGTGGAACGGCATTTGAGCCAGAACTGTGAACAGTAGTCAGGGCACAGGCCAGGGAGGGTTCTGATAGGGGTGTTGGGGTCCTCAGCATCAAAGAGGTGAGCTGCATATGGAGAGCATTCCTGAAGGGGGAAAAGAAAGGGAATGGGGAAGGTGGAGAAAATGGAGAAGTGAGAAGGGAGTTAGGGACCAACCAAACTCTTTCATTTGGGCAGCCCCCCTGTCATCTTATACATTTTGCCTGGTTCTGTGAAGCACATACACTTTCGATTTGAGGAGATACGCTTGTTATGACAACATGCATTTTAGCAGTTTAAGTTAATTTCTCTCAAATTTTGTGCACAAATTTGTTTACATCCCTGTTAGTGAGCATTTCTCCTTTGCCAAGATTTTCCATCCACCTGACAGGTGTGGCATATCAAGAAGCTGATTAAACAGCATGATTATTACACAGGTGCACCTTGTGCTGGGGACAATAAAAGGCCACTCTAAAATTGTCACGACTCCCACCAAGGGTGGCTCCCCTGCCTGTTCGGGCGGCACTCGGCGGTCGTCGTCGCCTGTCTACTAGCTGCCAACGATCCATTTATCCTTTTTTGTTTGTTTGGTCTTATTGGTTGCACCTGTCGCTCATTTTGTTTCTTGATTCATGTCTATTTAAGCCTTTTAGGACTGCCTATTTTTGTGTGGGATTGTTTTCTGTTAGTCAGGGTGTGCGTGTTTGTGCTCCTGTCTGTTTGTGCCCTGTGTTGGGTCAGACTATTTTTCTGTCTATCTATCGCCTATTGTTTTGGGCGTTTGTTTGGGAATCCAAATAAAGACGGTTTCCCCAGTTCCTCAGCTCTCTGCAATTGACTCTGCACTCACCACTCCCGGCGATTGTGACAAAAATGTGCAGTTTTGCCACACAACTGTCACGTTCTGACCTTTATTTCTGTTGTTTTTGTCATTATTTAGTATGGTCAGGGCGTGAGTTGGGGTGGGCAGTCTATGTTTGTTTTTCTATGATTTTGGGATTTCTATGTTTCGGCCTAGTATGGTTCTCAATCAGAGGCAGGTGTCATTAGTTGTCTCTGATTGAGAATCATACTTAGGTAGCCTGGGTTGCACTGTTTGTTTGTGGGTGATTGTCTATGTTAGTTGCTTGTGTCGGCACAGGTCTCATTTATAGCTTCACGGTCGTTATTTGTTTATTGTTTTTGTATTCAGTGTTCAGCACTTTCTTTAATTAAATATTCATCATGAACACATACCACGCCGCATTTTGGTCCTCCGATCCTTCTCGCCTCTCCTCTTCAGATGAAGAGGAGGACGACCGTGACAACAACACAATGCCACAGATGTCTCATGTTTTGAGGGAGCATGCAATTGGCATGCTTACTGCAGGAATGTCCACCAGAGCTGTTGCCAGAGAATTGATTGTTAATTTCTCTACCATAAGCCACCTCCAACATTGTTTTATAGAATTTGGCAGTACGTCCAGCCGACCTCAAAACCGCACTCCACCTGTAACCATGCCAGCCCAGGACCTCCACACCTGGCTTCTTCAACGAACACAATTGCATTTTATCAATAGCAATTTTAATGCACAGAGATGCTGTGAAAAGATCCTGAGGCCTATTGTCGTGCCATTCATCCGCCACCATCATCTCATGTTTCAACATGATAATGCACAGCCCCATTTTGCACGGACTTGTACATAATTCCTGGAAACTGAAAATGTCCCAGTTCTTCCATGGCCTGCATACTTACCAGACATGTCACCCATAGAGCATGTTTGGGATGCTCTGGATTGACGTGAATGACAGCGTGGTCCAGTTCCCATCAATATCCAGCAACTTTGTACAGCTATGCCCCTACCTTTTTTTAAAGGTATCTGTAACCAAAAGATGCATATCTGTATTCCCAGTCATGTGAAATCCATAGATTAGAGCCTAATTCATGTATTTTAATGAACTGGTTTCCTTATATGGGCTCCCGAGTAGTGCAGCGGTCTAAGGCACTGCATCTCAGTGCAACAGGCGTCACTGTAGTACCTGCTGGCTCGAATCCAGGCTGCATCACATCTGGCTGCGATTGGCAGTCCCATAGGGAAGCGCACAATTGGCCCAGCGTCGTCCAGGTTTGGCTGGGTAGGCCGTCATTGTAAATAAGAGTTTGATCTTAACTGACCTACCTAGTTAAATAAAGGTTATAAACTGTAACTCAGTAAAATGTTGCAATTATATTTTTGTTCAGTGTTGCTAGATAGTGTGGCAAGGGTGACAGCACTCCAAAAAATGTACAACTATAGCCTTAACGTCTACTGTTATGTTTTTGTACGAAAACAAAAAGCAAATACTCCGGTAAAAACGGAATGATTTTCAACACTCCCAAGTCCCAACTTTGGCAAACAAGTTTAAAATTCTTGCTTAAGTTTCTATCCACAAGCATAAACTAGCTAGCTGGGAAGGGCTCATCGGGATGATTGACTGAACTGAATGAACCGAATTTGTTTGTCTCCACCTGACTCTCGCTGCTCCACAAACCTCTCATTTTGTACCAAAATCATAACTTTGGGCACCAGGCATGTCCGTAAAGCCTCTCCCCAGTTGTATATCTCATGCTATTCTACACATTTTGCCATGAGGCAGAGCATACATTTTGAAGTTTAATGCTAATTTCCTGTAATAAACAAAATGGCTTATGAAGTGTTCATATGCTATCTGGGAGGCCTCGGAGACCCCAACAAAGCTTTGGGTTGGGGGTCCCAAAGCCCGTCTTGTGGGTGTGTGTGCCAGGTGCTATGCCAGTGCCTAAAAACAAAAGTCAGATCAGAAAATGTTATTTCTAATAAGTGCCACTGTATAACAAGAATATGCCTCTACAAACATGCCGGGACTTGCAAAGAACAGATGGATGATGTAATTCTGAAAACAACCGAGTAACGACCTTTACCCGTTCTTTGCTTACCTGGCAGAGAAGGTCCTGCACATACCCAGCACAGCTGGCATATCCATAATAGTCGAAATTGTCCATGATCTTATAGAATTTAGCCATCAATTCCTTGTCCTTGGCAGAGTCGCAGCAGCCGAAGTTCCTGTACATTGCGCAGAACTGGAGATCATCTTGAGGCTTGAAGGGGGGCTTGAAATCCAAACATTGTGGGTGTAAGAACACAGGTGCTATAAAAAATGCCAACAAATATAACGGAATGATCGGTGAGTGCCAAACACTGCCGAGTAAATCACAACAATACAACATTCTGACGTTACTTCAGGTCATTTAAAGTGCCCCACTTGAACCTCATGGATCAGAAATGTGTGCAAACCAGCAAAAAAACGAGGCTCCCTCCGGTTCTACAGTCCCGTAGACGCCTTGTGTGTTTGAGAGAGAGCGCGATCGGTTCACTGCACTTTGCTCTATTTCTTTAATAATCAACTTTCGACGGAATACAGACCATTTCATTTGTTATTCCACCGCGCAAGACATTACGTCGTCTCCGTATCTTTGTAGCCTATCTATAGGCTAGTTTCGAGTTCTCGTGCTATCGGTCCCGGCCCCGTCTTAAGAAACGCAGCAGAGTATTTTGCTGTCTGCTTCCTCCGTTTTGTAAGTGTGCTTGATCGCAGACGTAACTCATCTTTGCTCCACTATTACTATTCATATCCCCTATCTGCCTTAATACCCGCACAAAACACAATAATAGGAGAGGAAGTCATGGTAACAGTCCTGTCTGAGACAGTTGTGTTTTCAGACAGGCATCAAAACATTGAGAAAAGGCCTAATGCAATAAACAGAAGACAAATCCACCGGAGTTATTCCACTTCTGTGGATGACATCAATTGGTGTCTGTTCTTAGGAGATGCTAAATATGACTTCTGTGACTGTCAGTCAGTTAACTCACTCTTGTATTATTCTAAAAATACATTTACTAATTTAGATATGTTAATACAGTATTAAAATAGCTAAATTAGATAATGTATTATTACGTTCCACATGAATGCAAATAATATATATTTCTAATTCCACACCAATAATTGTATTTCTTTGATAGAACCATTTCGTTCTAGCGTTTATTTATTTTTGGTCCGGATATTTTCAGGATTTTTTTTCTAAATGATGCGTCGTATGCATGAAGAGGTTTTGCAACAATGTAGCCTATAGTGTTTCATGGTGGAATAAGACATTTATGCAACTGCCTTGTTGCAACATCGTTGCAGTTTTTGGTGCACTGTTGTCTTTGCCACTAGATGGCAACCGGTTCACACAATATTCTTGTGGCCCCAACCCTCACAACCTCACAACTTGTTAAACTTTAGTAAACGATCAAACTTTCACATTATTGTATCATTCTTTTATTATTGATCATAATATTTATGATCAGCTATTAACCTCTTAAATGTAGGAACTAAATCTAATCTAAAATGCAATCTACATAATCCTCTAAAGTAATTATTTATAACGAGGACCATAAAAAATAACTAGTAATGCTGCATACTCCAATAAAGGTTCAAATCTCACCTTTCTGGTCAAATGTTTTATAAATTGCTGAGCTGTAGACACTTTTGAGGACACAAGCTCAAGTACACAGTACAAATATGATACAAATATATATATTTTTTAAAGCTTTAAAGCTTTAAAATCAATGTCATAGGCCTATAGTTCTTAGTGGCCTCTCCCCCCTGAAAATCCTGACAGTCAACCCTTGTGGTAATTGAAGTTGGGGTGAATGAGGAAGAATATATGCATATATGCATAATAACTATGCATCAAACTCACAGGCACATAATGAGAAAACACTACATCTGTATCTACAGCCATAGCTAATAATTGTTCTACAATATACTATGTGTATTTGTCACATTCCATAACATATCATAGTATCATACCAAGTTAGTCATAGGCTACTCTGTTGTACCTCTATTATTAGCCAGTAGCCTATGGCCTCGTATTTATTTGCATTCCAAATAGGCCCACTCATTTTTTGTTTACAAACAAATGCATTTCAGTTTACTTTCTGAAACTCAAATGGGAGATGTTCCCCTCGTGAAATCTGCCAGCTGGCCCTTTAAGAAGAGTGAATAGTGGAGTCAAACTACAAGGCTCTACTTTTATCTACCTGCTCCAACTACTAGGTTACTGGTTTCTACTAGTCCCTGATTGGTCGCCCGAACAAATCTTTTTGAGTTGGTTGCGTCAAGCTTGAAGCTGACAGGATGCTGAGATCAGAGGGCGAATTCCAACCTTGCTGCCTTGATTGAGGACATCATTTGATCAGAATACTGTCACTTTAGTGCATGTCGGCCTTGCTGGTAAAGGAGGAATTGCTTTATGAGCTCGTATGCGCTTGTTAGCGTGAACATTTCTGTCTTTTGAATGAATATTGCCTGGCTAAAAGCAAACCTGCGCTGTGGACACAAAAGCTCTTATATTGCGAGTTGATGCAGTGCTTGATCAGCGAGGCTGTGGGAGATCCTTTCAAGTAATTCGGCGAATCGGTCTGTCCGGTGCGTAAAAGCGGGCACGGTGTCTCTCCAAACTCCACTCTGAGAGCATTTATCGGAATGAAAACGAAAATATGCTTTTTGCGATTTTGCTGAATTTGACAAGGGAATTATATCTACGGTACGGCTGCTACCTGCTTACTTGCCTGCCTATTTGGGTCACTTGCTTAGCTCCAACGCGTTTTTATTAGGCTACAGATTCCTGGCCTGTTGAATTCATCGTTATCCTTCCTTCATGTCGCATTGGAATAACTTAATCTATCATGGATTTGATTTTCTTTACAAAGTCACCGTTTAGGCTCGGTTTAGACATCCTATAGACACTTTAGAGTTCAATCGAACCTACGTAGAAGCGCAACACCAAGAGGGGAACATGGACAGAAATGCCCCAGACGGACCGTTGCTGGATGACTTGAGCAAACTCACGGACGAGGAGCTCTCAAGACTCGGAAAAGATGAGCTCATCAGGAAGCTACGGAGAACGGATAACGAGAAAATGAACTTAATGGTGGAGCACGGGAACATGATGAAAGACGTGAACCGGAGACTACAGGTCCACCTTCACGAGATCCGCAGCCTCAAGGAGATCAACCAGAAGCTGCAGGACGACAACCACGAGCTCCGGGAGCTCTGCTGTTTCCTGGACGACGACAGGCAGAAGGGCAAGACGCTGTCTCGGGAGTGGCAACACTTCGGCCGCCACACCGCCGGATCGATGTGGAAGGATGTCGGGGTGTACCATCAGAAGCTGAAGGATCTGGAAGCCAACCAGGGCTCTGTGATGCGGGAGAACCTGGAACTGAAGGAGATCATTCTGATGTTGGAGGAGGAGAGGAACGGAGCCGGGTCACGGAGCTCTATAGACTCCCAGTCCAGCCTGACCAACCTGAACGGGGGCACCAGAACCATTAGGGACGTCGGGGACGGGAGTAGTACCTCCAGCACCGGCAGTGCCGGTAGTCCTGACCACAACCACATACACACGCCCGCCGAGGGGAAGATAGCGTCCCTGCGGAGGTCTATGGACGACCTGTCGCCGCTGTCATACATCCACAGGAGCATCCCTAATGAACTGCATGGTGAGTCCATAGAAAGACATAACATCCTGTGAATTATAGAATATGTGTGGGTGAGTTTCCCTACAGAGTGCACCTTATTATTGAAGATGATGGGAATGTTCATTTTATAGACTACATCTTTAGTTTGATATATAGGACTCCAATGTGTGAATGGTTGGTAGGGGGCCTAGTGCTGTCCTTTAATGCAGATGTGTTAAATATATAGCCTACAGATATTAGCTATTCTGAAATCTGCCATAGCTGGCTGTGTAAGTAGAGAAAGTGAATGAGAGTTTAATATGCATATAGCCAAGCACACAAGTTACTTGTAAGTGTGTGATAGAATTGGTTTGAATTGAAGCCCTGCCCCAAAAAATACATTAGTTTTGAGTCTTGTAGGGCACTATATAGGGAGCCATCTGGGACACAACCTAGAATTATAGAACCCCACTTGTCACACTGATGCCCTTAACTCACACCTCTGACATCAGAGTGTTCCAGTGACATCATGATAAAAGCAGTCTTATCAGGAAGGAGTAAGGCCAGTTTGGAACATGCCCAGGTCATCATGACCTCCTGACCTGTTAATGGTCCACAAGGAGACATGGAGGGTCTGATAAGGACCTATCACCCCAAAACCAGACAGTCTTAAAACAATGTCCCTCCCACCCTTGAATGCGGTCTGCATTTCAATCTAATCTGTGCACCCATAACCACACCGTGCACTGTGTCTTATGTCATATCACAAGAGACTCATGTGCAACCTAATGTAAAATGTGACAAATGCTTATTTATCGGTTCATAGTCAGCTAGTATGCTATACATAAACACCTCCTTGGAAGGTGAACTAGGCCTTTCTGTCATGCCCTGTTACATAGTAATAACATGGTGTCTGACTGGGTTCAGAGGAAGTTTACATTACTGCTGCTGTTAGTGTTGAATGGTAGATAAGAGATGTAGAGATATGTGGATGTGGGTATTTCCAGTGGGTTCCCCACCCTCACCCCTCTCCACACACCCTGACCACCAAGGTGCAGTACTAGTCAAAAGTTCAGACACACCTACTCATTCCAGGGTTTTTCTTTATTTTTATTATGTTCTACATTGTAGAATAATAGTGAAGACTTCAAAACTATGAAATAACACATATGGAATCATGTAGTAACCAAAAACAAATCCAAATATATTTTATATTTGAGATTCTTCAAATTAGCCACCTTTTGCTTTGATGACAGCTTTGCACACTCTTGGCATTCTCTCAACCAGCTTCACCTGGAATGCTTTTCCAACAGTCTTGAAGGAGTTCCCACATATGCTAAGCACTTGTTGGCTGCTTATCCTTCACTCTGCGGTCCAACTCATCTCAAACCATCTCAATTAGATGTGTTTTGGGTCATTGTCCTGTTTAAAAACAAATTATAGTCCCACTAAGCGCAAACCAGATGAGATGGCATATCGCTGCAGAATGCTGTGGGAGCCATGCTGGTTAAGTGTGCATTGAATTCTAAATAAATCAGACTGTCACCTAAAAAGCACTCCCACACCATCACACCTCCTCCTCCATGCTTCAAGGTGGGAACCACACTGGGGTTTTTATTTGAAAAAACATGAATTTGACAGTAGCTTACAGGCAGCTCAGTGGCGAGTCTAATTCTGTATTTCATATTACAGTACACCGACTGTAATATACATACAGTATCAAAGCAAGTACTGTGTAATGACACCCAGTACCACACCGTAAAATGTATTATATTGTACTGTAAAAAAACAAACAAATTGCTACCATAATCTGAATAAATGAATAATTGAATGAATGGGTTCATTGAGGGCAGGGGTTTGTATTTTACAGTATTTTACTGTAATTACAAGGGACTGGTGAGAGCAGGTTGGCTGCTAGGTAAAGTGTTTACACATTACAGTACATTAATAAATATTTGGTGTTCTGTATCACTTCTAGAGGCCTTAACAAAGGTTTACTAACTGGCAGTGACTACAATGCAAAACAGACCCAAAAATGCTCAACTATTTAAGAGATTTGTATTACAAATGTATTACATTTTAAGTTTTCATCCCAATATTATACTTTATATACATCACAGAAGACTGAAATTTAACAAAACTGTTCAGAATAGAACATAAAAAATACATATAGCTAATTTAGAATTTTCTTATATTTTACGCATGAGGGCAAAGAGAGAACCTTTGGTCAATGATTGCAGGAAAGGGTTAGGACCTGCTGCTATGCCAATCTGTCCCCGACACAAGTTATGGGACATTATAACCACTTATAAGTTAAGTTGGTACTGCGTTCTCACTCATGGGTGCAACAAATATATCCTCTTACAAGGCACGCCTCAAAATATGTTAATGAGCAAGAAACAACAATACCATTCACCCCCACTAGTGGTCAAAAGGCTTTTGGCTCTCCAAAAATTCCAGTACCATTGGAACTACAGCAATTCTTTCCACACCCACAACATTTCCCACAATGCACCATACTTTTCAGTATGCAGCAGTAAAACGTTTCAGAGTATTTTACTGTTGATAATACCCCAAATTAGCGTATAATTGACAGTTTTCTGTTACAGTGCGCTGCCTGAGGTCTGCAAACTGTCCATATGTTGACATGTTAAGTAGGACCCACGCCAGGCCTCATAGTAGTCGACATGTATTCAACTTTTAGACAAACTGTGTTTAACTTCATAGTAATCTAGCTGTGTTGAAAAGTTGAAAGGACCCAGTCTGCTAATGGAGCCTCCCTATAAACCAAGTCTTTATCTTATCTTAGATATGCACTTATTGCCATCCACTGCTCTCCACTCACTTCTAAATTACCTCTATCCTATCTTTCCACTACTCCTACTCCCTATTCCCTCAACCCCTCTTTTTACTAGATGCTAAACTCTGTGGCCCATATGCTACTCTTACAGTAAGGACAGTTGGCTGGACATACATCACATCTCATCAATACAGCTACAGTACAGACCATCTCCTTAATACAGCTACAGTACAGACCATCTCATCAATACAGCTACAGTACAGACCATCTCATCAATACAGCTACAGTACAGACCATCTCCTCCATACGGCTACAGTACAGACCATCTCATCAATACAGCTACAGTACAGACCATCTCATCAATACAGCTACAGTACAGACCATCTCCTCCATACGGCTACAGTACAGACCATCTCCTTAATACAGCTACAGTACAGACCATCTCATCAATACAGCTACAGTACAGACCATCTCATCAATACAGCTACAGTACAGACCATCTCCTCAATACAGCTACAGTACAGACCATCTCATCAATACAGCTACAGTACAGACCATCTCCTCAATACAGCTACAGTACAGACCATCTCCTTAATACAGCTAGAGTACAGACCATCTCATCAATACAGCTACAGTACAGACCATCTCATCAATACAGCTACAGTACAGACCATCTCATCAATACAGCTACAGTACAGACCATCTCCTCCATACGGCTACAGTACAGACCATCTCATCAATACAGCTACAGTACAGACCATCTCCTCTATACAGCTACAGTACAGACCGTCTCCTCAATACAGCTACAGTACAGACCATCTCCTCAATACAGCTACAGTACAGACCATCTCCTCCATACAGCTACAGTACAGACCATCTCATCAATACAGCTACAGTACAGACCATCTCATCAATACAGCTACAGTACAGACCATCTCCTTAATACAGCTACAGTACAGACCGTCTCATCAATACAGCTACAGTACAGACCATCTCCTCAATACAGCTACAGTACAGACCATCTCATCAATACAGCTACAGTACAGACCATCTCATCAATACAGCTACAGTACAGACCATCTCCTTAATACAGCTACAGTACAGACTGAGACAGATGCGTGTCTCTTTTTGTCCATGTGGCTAAGGCTAATCAATGTGTTTCTGTCCCAAATGGCACCCTGTTCCCTATTTAGTCCACTACTTTTGACCAGAGCCCTATGGGTATGCCCTATGGGTCCTGGTCAAAAGTAGTGTACTACTAGGGAATAGGATGCCATTTGGAATGCATTCGATGTGTGAAATTTGCAGTGTCAGGTCTGTGACTAGCTGGTGGTCGCTGTGACAAAGCCATTGTTACAGTCGGCATACAGCCCTGCATGTGGCCTTTGTTAATAATACTCTGATGGACAAACTGTATTGATCATAGTGCCATGTTGTGTGAATGTGGTCTGGTTTTGGCACAAGCTGCTCGGTCAGAGCCTGGCTGGCTGTTGTATTCTGGTTGGTTCATTGTCACAGTGTCACAACGGGTGTAGACTAACAGTGAAATTCTATCCCCACCAAGACTAATGTTTCTCCTCCAGCATTCTCTCATCTGTGTGTGATGCAGTGGTCATGGTGAGATCAATCTAAGAGTTTTTGCCAGTTTATTGGTTCTCTCTGTGCTCTGGCCTATTAAATCAGCCGCTGTAGCTGAGGGGAACGAGGTGCCACAGTGTCGCTGTCAGTTTTACCCACTGCTTTTATTTACTAGCCGAGCCATGTGGGAGGGTTATCAGTCACAGTTTTAGACTCTCTCTCTCTCTCTCTCTGTGTGTGTGTGTGTGTGTGTGTGTGTGTGTGTGTGTGTGTGTGTGTGTGTGTGTGTGTAGAGGGATATGTATGGTGAGAGAGCCCACTTGTTGAGATTAGTCCGACTGTAAATTCAGAGGATTCATTCCAGCGCTGCCTCGGAGGAAAAGGCTTGGCGGCATGCACTCTCTCTCACAGCAGTGTGTGTGTTTTACACTCCTCTCATCTTAAACGTGGCAGTCATCCCTCCTACAGTTACAGTGTGTGTCTGCTTGTGTGTGTGTGTGTGTTATACACTCACCAGACAGTTTATTAGGTACACTTTTCCCCTTTACCCTACAGACAGTGAGTCTTGTGGCCATGGCTTGCTATATAAAGCAGGCAGACAGGCATCAAGGCATTCAGTTACTGTTTGATTGAACGTTAGAATTGGCAAATCAAGTGACCCAAGCGACTTTGAGCGTGGTATGATGGTCGGTGCCAGGCAAGCCGTATCCAGTATCTCAGAAACGCCCGCCCTCCTGGGCTTTTCACGCATGACAGTGATTAGGTTTTACAGAGAGTGGTGCGACAAACAAAAAATATCCAGTCAAGGGCCGTCATGTGGAATAAAAGAGCTCGCTGCTTGCTGTTTGGGGTTTTAGGCTGGGTTTCCATACAGCACTTTGAGATATCAGCTGATGTACGAAGGACTATATAAATACATTGGATTTGATTTGATGAGAGAAGTCAAAGGAGAACGGCAAGAATCGTGTAATCTAACAGGTGGGCCACAAGCAGAGAAATAACGGCGCAGTACAACAGTGGTGTGCAGAACGTTGTCTCGGAAGACACAACTCATTGATCACTGTCACGGATGGGCTATTGCAGCAGACGACCACACCAGGTTCCACTCCTATCAGCTAAAAACAAGACGAGAAACATTGCCTGGAACATGACAGTGAGTTCAGTTGACCGGCCTGGTCAGTCCCCAGACCTCAACCATATAGAGCATGTTTGAGACGAGATGGAACGGGCTGTTCACATGAATGTACCGCCATCCAATCTGCAACAACTGCGTGATGCCATCGCGTCGGCATGAACCAACATCCCTGTGGAACGTCTCCGACACCCTGAAGAATTCAGGCCTGTTCTATCGCAAAGGTGGCACGCCGTGTGTGTGCTTGTGTGTGAGACCATCTTATATACAACCTACTGTACACCACTAAGGTGCTTGTCAATCAGCAAGTACACAGCTTTATGTTTATTTATGACTAAAACACATCACTGGACTGAAAGCTTTACAGTCGTTCTCATGAGACTAAACAGGATTCTCTCTGAAAAGACTTCTCTCTCATCCATCTGGCTTTTTTTGTTGTCTCTTCTACAGTCTGGGAATTGCAATGACTTCACTCTTTTGTTCTATTGTTCTTAAGCTTTCCCACTCACTTATGTACTTTAGAAGTTGTTTTAATAATTTCATAATGATAGTCAGGTATAATAAACTTGTCCATAACAAGAATGCCTTTCAGGAAAGGGTTTGGTCGTAGTGTTTAACTGACTAAATATTTTCCCCTACTCTGTTCACTTCACACCGTTTTGAGGTGATTAGACAGTCTACATAGTTGGCAGAGCAGTGATAACTCTTATCTTGTTTGGAGAGAGGGGAGGTGAGGGGGAGGTTGACTTTGGCTGAAACACCCAGCAGTACAGTGGGGAGGTGTGGTGGGGCCCTGAAAGCACTGAGCTTTGTTGGGTTGTGTCTGATTACTGTACCTCCATTAGGGCAGAATCATCAGTATTCACTAATACTGTATTTTTAATGCACCTTGAGATATTTTTGGTGCATGGGTTCCGGTTGCTCTTAGGACTATGGTGTGTTTGGTTGGCTTTGCCTCTTGGTTTGGTCCTCCTGTCTAATGATGGTCCTGCTGGAACACTTGTGCTGTTAAAAGCAGTGTGCTCTGTGTTATGGCTCTGTGTGCTCTGTGTTATGGCTCTGTGTTATGGCTCTGATGGCTCTGTGTGCTCTGTGTTATGGCTCTGTGTGCTCTGTGTTATGGCTCTGATGGCTCTGTGTGCTCTGTGTTATGGCTCTGTGTGCTCTGTGTTATGGCTCTGTGTGCTCTGTGTTATGGCTCTGTGTGCTCTGTGTTATGGCTCTGTGTTATGGCTCTGTGTTATGGCTCTGTGTGCTCTGTGTTATGGCTCTGTGTTCTGTGTTATGGCTCTGTGTGCTCTGTGTTATGGCTCTGTGTGTGTTTGGTTTTGCCCTGTCTCGGGTCCTGGCTCACTTCCTGGATGATGTGTTTGATCAGGCACTATAGAGTCAGGCTTGGGGGCTGTGTGTGAGGCTGTATGGGCCTGTGGCCTTTGTTCAGCCATCTCTGTTGTGTTCAGTTCTGTGCCCTGCTTCCCAGCTGCCCTTCTCCTCCTCCACCCACTACCCCCCAAACTTTTATCAATGGGTCTCTTTCTTTCACTCGCTTACTCACTCACTCATTTACTCTCATTTATTCTCTGTCTCTCTCTCTCTTTCTCTGTCGCACTTGTTTGCCCACCCTATCAAGCCCTCATTCCCCCCTGTCAATTCAATTGAAGGGCTTTATTGGCATGGGAAACATATGTTAACATCGCCAAAGCAAGTGAAATAGATAATAAAGAGAAGTGAAATAAACATTAAAAATGAACAGTAAACATTACACCCCCAAAAGTTCCAAAAATAATAAAGACATTACAAATGTCATATAAAGTGCAAAAGGGAAAATAAATAAACATAAATATGGGTTGTATTTACGATGGTGTTTGTTCTTCACTGATTGCCCTTTTCTTGTGGCAACAGGTCACAAATCTTGCCACTGTGATGGCACACTGTGGTATTTCACCCAGTAGATATGGGAGTTTAACACAAATTGGTTTGTTTTCTAATTCTTTGTGGATCTGTGTAATCTGAGGGAAATATGTGTCTCTAATATGGTCATACATTGGGCAGGAGGATAGGAAGTGCAGCTCAGTTTCCACCTCATTTTGTGGGCAGTGTGCACATAGCCTGTCTTCTCTTGAGAGCCAGGTCTGCCTTCTACGGCCTTTCTCAATAGCAAGACTGTGCTCACTGAATCTGTACATAGTCAAAGCTTTCCTTAAGTTTGGGTCAGTCACAGTGGTCATGTGCCGATGTGTACTCTCTGTTTAGGGCCAAATAGCATTCTAGTTTGCTCTGTTTTTTTGTTAATTATTTTTGTCAAGTAATTCTATTTTAGTTTTCTCATGATTTGGTTGGATCTAATTATGTTGCCCCCTCTCTTTCTCTTTCCCTCACTTCCCCTGTTGCACTTGTTGTCCTCCTCTGTCCAAACTCTGAAACCCCCCCTTTCTCTGTCTGTTGCACTCAGTGTCTCTCCCATTCTCCCCCCACTCTTTCTTTGGTTCCCACTAGTGTTGTCATGATACCAACATTGTACTAATGATACTATACCAAGCCAAGTATCACGATACCGAGTATGGGTGGGGGGGGGTGTTTTTCAATGCAACACATTGATTTTAACTTCACACTCTTCAGTGTATAATAGAATGCTGCATAGAATGGCTGATTTGCTCATATTTTCAAAGGCCTACATGTAATTTGGCTGGAGGAATGGGATATATACAGTACATGCATAATAATATGCAAGCCATTGTGGCAGTAAGGGAAAATCCTGTCTTGGAGCTCTACGGATAATTCCTTCGACCTCATGGCTTGCTTTTTGCTCTGACATGCACTGTCAACTGTGGGACCTTATATAGACAGGTGTGTGCCTTTCCAAATCATGTCCAATCAAATGAATTTACCACAGGTGGACTCCAATCAAGTTGTAGAAACATCTCAAGGATGATCAATGGAAACAGGATGCACCTGAGCTCAATTTCGAGTCTCATCTCAAAGGGTCTGAATACTTATGTAGATAAGGTATTTCTGTTTTTATTTGTAATACATTTGCAAATATTTCTAAAAACCTGTTTTTGCTTTGTCATTATGGGGTATTGTGATGTCATTATGGGGTATTGTGTGTAGATCGCTGAGGATATGTTTTTATTTAATCCACTTCAGAATAAGGCTGTAACCTAAACACACGTGGAAAAAAATCAAGTGATCTGGATACTTTCCGAAGGCACTGTAGTTCAGGCTTACATTAGGCCTATATGAATGCTACAGTTTGAAGCATATCTCATGAGTTGCAGACCCTTTTCCTTTTTTCCTGTGCCAATCAAATGTGCCTGGACTTAATGTCAAGATAATAGCTTGTTAGCTAGCTAGGTAACATGGCTGAACAAGTTTATTAACATTGCTTGCTCTGTACGCTGCTCCAATGGAACAAATGGAACAACAGAAGACTCATCGGGGTCTGCATCCCCCCTCGACATCACGGCTTAATTATATTTTAAAAACTGATGAGGAATAGATGAGGTGAGTGAGGGCTGGTATGATACGTCTGGTTGATTACGTGGTGATGAACAGGTGAGTGAGGGCTGGTATGATACGTCTGGTTGATTACGTGGTGGTGAACAGGTGAGTGAAGTGGATATTATTGTACCTGTACATACAATAGTCTAGTGGCTGTTGATGAAATATGCTGAATTTATAAACAGAACTGACTGTATAAACATTTTAGAACAGGCGCCAGCAAGTTCTTTACATCGGTACATTCTTAGAATTTGTTTTGCTATCTAGAACCTGAAAGGGTTCTTCGGCTGCCCCCATAGGATAACCCTTTGAAGATCCCCTTTTGGTTCCATGTAAAACCCTTTCGACAGAGGGTTCTACATGGAACCCAAACCCAGAACTGGGTTATCCTATGTGGACAGTCGAAGAACCCTTTTGGAACCCCTTTTCCAAGAGTGTAGGGCTGAAAAAGTCAGTAGTATTATATGAAACAGTACTACAGTATTACAAAAAGTTAGTTTCATAAGTATCATGATGTTTTGGTACCGTAATATTACCGTGGTACAGGTGCAACACTAGTACCCAGAGAGAGAGAGAGAGAGAGAGAGATTTGGCTGTGTCAAATACATAATGTATTTGACCAAGGTCTAAAGGCAATCTGCACAATGCCACACTCAGGCCCCACCCTTGTGAACAACCAAGGATAACTCTCTCTAAGACTTTTTACAGTGGCTGTTATCAGTTGGTGAAGAGTTTGAATTTGAATCTAGGTAGTTTCAACTAACACATACCTGACATTGGTGACATTCTCTATAAAACGTCCTTCAGTAACACAGGAGACAGTTAGTCCTAGTATGCGTCTGTTTGTTTGAATAAACACACCGGTGGTTTTAATTGAAATGTTACACCATATAGGTCACTTCCTCATTAACTATACAGTAGCGTTATATATTCACCAACTCACGTTATAATGATGGCTCAATGTGAGAAACCCGTCTCTCACCTGCACACTGAGTTTAGTTAGGATGTTGAGCTGAAACATTTGTGCGTTATGACCCCCTGTGGCAGATCAAAATAAATAAAATATCTGGGGGAAAAATGAATAATCTTGATTATTTCTTGATTGCAGAAATCTTATTCAGTATTTTTGAAAGAATGTCTTGAACTAAATGGGAACATTAACCTTGAAAGCTTGAACATTGAGTCTATTCAAACATCCCATGACCTACAGTATGTACAGTAATAGGAGAATGTGGCCTGGCTTGAACCCAACAGTAAATGCTGTAGTCTTATGTTCTCCTATGAACCATGTCACCATATGGCACTGTTAAGTCTCAGAACAGTCTTTGGATTTATATAAAACATGTGGATGTCCATTTATGGACCTCATCTACGCTGACGCTGTTTATCCTAAATCTGATGTTGTTTTCCAGCCAAGTGATAATCATCATGATGTTGACAGTAGGGATGGTGCCAGGTTTCCTCCAGATGTGACACTTGGCATTCAGGCCAAAGAGTTCAATCTTGGTTTCATCAGACCAGAGAATCTTGTTTTGGGGGCTTCCGAGTGGCACTGTGGTCTAAGGCACTGTATCACAGTGCTAGAGGCGTCACTACAGACCCTGGTTTGATTCCAGGCTGTATCACAACCGGCCATGATTGGGAGTGCCATAGAGCGGCGCACAATTGGCCCAGCGTCGTCTGGGTTAGGGTTTGGCCGGGGTAGGCCGTCATTGTAAATAATAATTTGTTCTTCACTGGCTTGCCTAGTTAAATATGTAAAAATGTTTTACTTAGAGAGTCTTTTGGTACCTTTTCCAAACTCCAAGTGGGCTGTCATGTGCCTTTTACTGAGGAGTGGCTTCCGCTGGTCACTCTACCATAAAGGCCTGATTGGTCACCTCCCTGACCATGACCCTTCTCCACTGATTGCGCTGTTTGGCCGGGCGGCCAGCTCTCGTCTTGGTGGTTCCAAACTTCTTCCATTTAAGAATGACGGAGGCCACGGTGTTCTTGGGGACCTTCAATTCTGCAGACATTTTTTGGTAACCTTCCCCATATCTGTGCCTTGACATAATCCTGTCTCAGAGCTCTACGGACAATTCCTTCGACCTCATAGCTTGGTCATGCACTGTCAACTGTGGGACCTTATACAGTATATACAGGTGTGTGGCTTTCCAAATCATTTCCAATTAATTGGATACTTACATACAATTGGATACTTACATGGATACTTACATGGATACTTACATAAATAAGGTATTTCTTATTTTTTAGTTTTTTTAAATTTGCAAAAATATTGAAAACCTGTTTTCACTTTGTCATAATGGAATATTGTGTGTAGATTGCTGAGGATAATCTTTTTGAAATCCATTTTAGAATAAGGCTGTAACGTAACAACATGTGGGAAAAGTCAATGAGTGAATACTTTCTGAAGGCACTGTATGTGTGGATAGATTTTTAATAAAGTGTCTGTTTCTGTACATACAGTATTTTTATTATTGCTTTCATTCTCCCGACTCACGTAGCCCACCTTGGCACTTAGCGGCATAAATCATTCTGAAACCCACAACGATTAGGCTTAATGGGAAAGTCAATACACATCCAGACACAGCAATGAAATTAAAAGCTTTTCAAATATGTCACACTATCCAGCCAGTCAGTCTCGTGCCAAATCTGCTATATACAGCTGCGGCCCTCTTTTTGTGTGTGTTTGTATGCAGAAACACTATAGTGTGTGTCTGTTATTGTTTTACGACAGTCAAATTGTCCGTAAGTCATTGTTGAATGAATCGGCAGTTACAGCCTCTATATTTCTCTCTGACTGTGATTCTGTGGCTCTGTTCATCTGGAAAGGCATGAACATCTCAATCAGGAGAGCGTTGCAGAAAAAAGGCGTCTAGAAATGTGACCATCCAGACCCCCCAGCTAGCCAACCTAGGGACAGAGGGTGCTCAATCTGCCACTCCATTTGGGGTCGGATTGGGTTTTGGGTCCTGTTTCAACTTTCAGATAACATTTCAGCCCCCTATTCCCACAGAGAGAGAGTCTCCTGGGTTTCTAGTAGGGGTAGAGGGTGAGAGAGAGAGAAGAGAGAGGAGAGAGAGAGAGAGTCTCCTGTGTTTCTAGTAGGGGTAGAGGGTGAGAGAGAGAAGAGAGAGAGAGAGAGAGAAGAGAGAGAGAGTCTCCTGGGGTTTCTAGAAGGGGTAGGGGTGAGAGAGGAGAAGAGAGAGAGAGAGAGAGAGAGAGAGAGAGAGAGAGAGAGAGGAGAGAGAGAGAGAGTCTCCTGGGGTTTCCAGTAGGAGTAGAGGGTGAGAGAGAGAGAGAGAGAGAGAGAGTCTCCTGGGGTTTCCAGTAGGAGTAGAGGGTGAGAGAGAGAGAGAGAGAGAGAGAGAGTAGGGGTAGAGGGTGAGAGAGAGAGAAGAGAGAGAGAGTCTCCTGGGGTTTCCAGTAGGAGTAGAGGGTGAGAGAGAGAGAGAAGAGAGAGAGAGTCTCCTGGGGTTTCCAGTAGGAGTAGAGGGTGAGAGAGAGAGAAGAGAGAGAGAGAGAGTCTCCTGGGGTTTCTAGTAGGGGTAGAGGGTGAGAGAGAGAGAGAGAAGAGAGAGAGAGAGAGAGGCGAGAGAGAGTCTCCTTGGGTTTCCAGTAGGAGTAGAGGTCACACATTTACAAAGGGTTAGGGCACGCAACGTGGGGTTAGGCAATTCAGTATGGGTGCAAGGCACAGAGAGAGCATCTCCAGAGCCCAGAAAAGCTCTATTCTAAAAGGACATTCAACGAGATGAATATTATAGAGGATGAGGATCTGGAGACTGTCAGCTTGGCTTAGATCATCAGCCTTTTGACTGGTACAAAAGTTAGGGTCTTCAGGCTGAATCATTATGTTAGAACCATACATATAACTGACTATTTCTTTCAAATCTCCCGTTGACATCAATGTCTTACTTGCACTAAAGCACAGATCTCAAATTAGTATTAGGCTCTTTGGGTGTTTGGTGGTCATGTTGCTCATTTCTGGATGTGATATAATCCCATTGTTTTGATCCTTTAAGATCCCATGAGGAGTCATTGTCTGCGTCACAAATGGCATCCTATTGCCTACATAGTGTTCTAGCAGTGGTCAAAAGTAGTGCACTATATAGGGGATATGACATGAATCCCACATCCATCTTTCAGGAAGCCATATACTGTATCTTGTGTGACCATGTAATCTCCATGCCTTGTGTATGGCCCAGTACTCACCAGGTCATCCATACCTAGGCCTCTGCTGTGTTGTATAACCCATCATGCCACTGGTGGGTTATACATGTTTAGTCATGCGTTTTTGGGTCAGTAACATGAAACTGCGACAGAGATCAAAGCTTATCCGTCTGCCAAACGTCTACGGAACGTTCTGGAACCAACGGCACAAACCAGAAGCAGATGTGATTTTCCCAGAATCAGAACTGCTGAGGATGTGAGCTGGTTGTCTTGAATGTAGCAATATGAGTACCCAGTTATGTATCTACTGGTATATGTATCCTACCTACTCTGAGTTTACATAACATCAAGGACACCTTCCTAATGTTGAGTTGCACCCTCCCTCTCCTTTTGCTCTCAGAACAGCCTTTGTCGGGGCATGGACTCTACAAGGTGTTGAAAGCGTTCCACAGGGATGCTGGCCCATGTTGACTCCAATGCTTCCCACAGTTGTGTGAAGTAGGCTGGATGTCCTTTGGGTGGTGGACCATTCTTGATACACGCAGGAAACGGTTGAGCGTGAAAAACCCAGCAGCGTTGCAGTTCTTGACACAAACCTTGCCCATTCTCTCCTCTGAATGGCACACATACACAATCCATGTCTCAATTGTCTCAACGGGCCAGATCCCGCTTATTAATTTATACTAGCCCTTTGAAAAATTCTGACCATTAATAGATGATCATTTAAAAAAAATCCCAGTCAAAACCCGATGTTCAGTGCCAAAATGACAAGCACTATGGTGGTTGTCTATAGCAGGGGTTCCCAAACTGGCTGGATGTCCTTTGGGTGGTGGATCATTCTTGATACACACAGGAAACGGTTGAGCGTCTATAGCAGGGGTTCCCAAACTGTCTGGATGTCCTTTGGGTAGTGGATCATTCTTGATACACACAGGAAACGGTTGAGCGTCTATAGCAGTGGTTCCCAAACTGTAGCAGTGGTCCCCTCCCTCCCCCCCAAAATAATAATACAAAATATATACAGTACCAGTCAAAAGTTTGGACACGTCTACTTCAAGGGTTTCTTTATTTTTACTATTTTCTACATTGTTGAATATTACTGAAGACATCAAAACTATGAAATAACACATATGGAATCATGTAGTAACCAAAACATTTTAGATTCTTCAAAGTAGACCCCCTTTGCCTTGATGACAGCTCTGCACACTCTTGGCATTCTCTCAACCAGCTTCATGTGGAATGCTTTTCCAACTGTCATGAAGGAGTTCCCACATATGCTGAGCACTTGTTGGCCGATTTTTCTTCACTCTGCGGTCCAAGTCATCCCAAGCCATCTCAGTTGGGTTGAGGTTGGGTGATTGTGGAGGCCAGGTCATATGATGCAACACTTCATCAGTCTCCTTCTTGGTAAAATAGCCCTTACTCAGCCTGGAGGTGTGTTTTGGGTCATCGCCCTGATAAAAAAAACAAATGATAGTCCCTCTAAGTGCAAACCAGTTGAGATGGCCTATCGCTGTAGAATTCTGTGGTAGCCATTCTGGTTAAGTGTGCCTTGAATTCTAAATAAATCATTGACAGTGTCACCAGCAAAGCACCCCCACACCATCACACCTCCTCCTCCATGCTTCACGGTGGGAACCACACATGATGAGATCATCTGTTCATCTACTCTGCGTCTCACAAAGCCTCTTATTGGTGTCCTTTAGTAGTGTTTTTTCTTTGCAGCATTTCGACTATGAAGGCCTGATTCAAGCAGTCTCCTCTGAAGAGTTGATGTTGAGATGTGTCTGTTACTTGAACTCTGGGTCTTCCTTTCCTGTGCCGGTCCTCATGAGAGCCAGTTTCATCATAGCTCTTGATGGTTTTTGCGACTGCGTGATATATGTTCCCCAATGCTGGAACGGGGCCCTGAGTGAAACACTTTGGGAGCCCCTGGTCTATGTGGCATGTTGATTCCTTTTTCTTCATATGAATATTTTGACCCCATTCCTGAAAGCTACGACTCTCAGGAACACATACATGTCTCTGTTCCCCTCTCTGATGCTCACAACGACTCATTAGAAAATGAATGTGACACCTAATGACCGAGGGAAATTAATTCGAAGCATACTTATTTCAGACTGGAATTTGGAATGACCTGATTTGCCATATCTTTGTAATTTATTGAGATGCATAGTTTCAGATAATTCTTAAATCACCTAATTACTTTTATTTAAACTTTTAAAAGCTTCATAAAACAAAATGATGATGAGCGAGAGTTACACCTCGACTCCACCTCCACTTCTTTCCTGATTACGTTGAGCAACATTTCATTTGAAGAAAAGCTCTTTATTGGTGGTTGTGTGTTGCTTTTTATACAGTTGTTTCAAATAATAATCACATGTAGAAAATGTCCGGCCCCCTGCAAATAACCTTTTTTTTTTTAAATATATATATATATATATTTTTTAATATATATATACTTTTTTACATCTGGCCCCCCATAAGAATAAAGCTGAATAGCCCTATGGGCCCTGTTCAAAAGGATTGCACTATAAAAGCAATAGGGTGCCATTTGGGATGCAAACACACATCGGCTGGTCCGGTGTTGACTGCTACATCAGCCTGTCATTCGCCTGTCCATACCCAGGCCTCACAGAGAGCCACTAACAACACACTAGGGACAGCAGCCTGGTGAACCCATGTAGAGGGAGAAAAACTGTTCTTAGATGATTCTAGAGTTTTCTTGGAGAGTTTCGTAGACGATTAGGAGACACAATGTCCAGCGTTTTTATTGGGAGACTCATGCTACAACTATCTATTAAAACCTATGGGGGCAGAGGACCTGGATGGGGAGTTTTTTCTACATTTCCTAGTTTGTCGTCAGTTTGTTTATTGCCTGTTATTCGGAAGTCTGGTCCAATCATAGATTGTTATTCATTCTTCAAACCATGAGGGGTTTGATAAGCATTCCACAGACAAAGTGGGGTGATGTGTTTACATTGAAGAAGGCTGTGTATTTGTTGATGGGGAGACTTGGGTTGTCTGAGCCACTGAATGAAAGGATGGAGGAATGGATGAACATATGGATGGATGGATGGATGGATAGATAGATGAATGGATCAATGAATGGATGAATATATGGATGGATGGATGGATGAATGGATGAATATATGGATGAATGGATGGATGAATGGATGGATGGATCAATGAAGGGATGAATATATGGATGAATGGATGGATGGATCAATGAATGGATGAATATATGGATGAATATATGGATGAATACATGGATGGATGGATGGATCAATGAATGGATGAATATGTGGATGAATGGATGGATGGATCAATGAATGGATGAATACATGGATGGATGGATGGATCAATGAATATCCTTTCAGTCCTCTTCCCCTGAGATGAAGCTTCTTGTTTATGTGAACGGAATTCCTCTTGGCCCTGTGTGTGTGTGTGTGTGTGTGTGTGTGTGTGTGTTTTATTGTTCCAGCTAGCATGTTAGTGCTCAGCTGGCCTGGAGCTGTTCACGGCCCAGAGAGAGAAGAGACAGAGAAGAGAAAGCTGTGTTGTTATTGGGTGTGGGTGTGAGCCAATGAAAGACTGCCTTTGTGGGTGTGAGCCAATGAAAGACTGGGTAAGAATAGTTGTACTGTCTGAAGGGAGAGTAACCTCTTTTATTTAACAGATGGAGAACACAAGGTTTTGTCTCTAAGGATTCCCTTAAACCTTGGCCAGTAATTGGACGCACGCACACACACACACACACACACACAGAGAGAGAGGCCTCATCCCACAGTGTCTGCATGTGGAGGGTTGGACAGATGGACATGGAGCCAGAGTCAACAGGGAGGCTGAGGTTTCAGATTACTGGGATGTTTTTGCCTGAGCGTCTTCTAGACCCAGACACCGAGACACCGAGACAGGGGAGGCAGGCTGGGTGAGACAGCGATAGATCAGGACCTGTTGTCATAAAAAGTCTCAGAGTAGGGTTGCTGATCTAGGATCAGAGAATGCAAGACAGAGACATGCAAATTACAAAAAGGAAAAGGAAAACTCCGTCTCTATTTCCTCAAACTCCCCTGTCTGTCTCTCACCATGACTAGTTGCAGTAACGCTCGGCTACAGGACCTGATCAGCTGGTAAACTAGGCTAGTTGGTCTGACTTCACTCTCTGTCTGCCCATGTGTGTGTTTGGTTGTGGTTGCGAGTCTGTATGTGTATGTGTGTGCATCGCTGGAGACCATCCCAGAGGAACTCCTTTACTTAAGCCAAACAACATTTGGTTTTCAATTATTTTATAATAGATCCATATGAGAGCCTTAATAATCATACTATTCTATTACTTCAATATTGTTTTAATGTTGCTTCATGCATTTTCCCAGAGCTGTCAAACTCGGGAAACTGCATCTCTTATCATCTGTATCACAGTGGGAGTGGAGGGAGCAATATAAATATATTGAAATTGATTTGTATCATTGTGAAACCCATTAAATCCAAACACGACTCTCCAGATGGAAACTATATGAATATCACAATTTGTTTGAATATCGCAGATTTCTCATTCTCTATCTCAGGAGGGCTCTATAATATCAGGAGGGGTCTATAATAACAGGAGGGGTCTATAATAACAGGAGGGGTCTATAATATCAGGAGGGGTCTATAATATCAGGAGGGGTCTATAATAACAGGAGGGGTCTATAATATCAGGAGGGGTCTATAATAACAGGAGGGGTCTATAATATCAGGAGGGGTCTATAATATCAGAAGGGGTCTATAATATCAGGAGGGGTCTATAATATCAGGAGGGGTCTATAATATCAGGAGGGGTCTATAATATCGGGAGGGCTCTATAATAATGGCTCATTTAGCAATGTTTGCCAATGGTAGGTTGGACTATTTCGACTTTGTTGTAAGACTGTTCTAGTTCATGGAAGGAAATATTGCTTTGTTGATCTTGAGAGCCACATTAAAACTCAGATTTCACAGCAAAGTCCAAATACAAAAAAACAGACGCTGGTTTAGTGCTAGCCTGGTTCCAGATCTGTATATGTTTTTAGCTCAACTCGTTTTATTGTGATGTCCTAAGAGTTGGCGGAAGCACACTGAGATCTGGGACCAGGCTAGCCATACACAGGTAGGTACCCAGTGGTTCTGGTTTATTGACAGAGAGGTAGGAGAAATTCTCACGGTCAGGGTTTCCATCACGTCAACTGTGTGTGTGTGTGTTAGGATCCACCACATTCCTCTGCAGACAATTGAGGAAGTTGGATATTACTGGGTATCACTGTGTGAAAGGGACACACCCAGGAAACAAAACCGCAACATTGTGACAACGTGGGCTCTTCCCAATAGGACTTCTTAGTCTGGCTGTCACATTACAACAGGAATTAGTTTGTATTCCCAAATCCCCAAGCATTCCGTTGCATGAACACACCTGTAGGGTTTGAGACAACAAGGAAATAGTTAACTTTACTAGAGCAGTCTCAGCAGAGGCCCTATCGGAAATATGAATCAGCGTTAGGTAAATAAATAGACACGTGTGTGTCTGTATGTGTGTGTGCGTGTGTGTGCACCCTACAGAACTTTCTGTGTCTGCTCTGTGCTCTCCAGCAGTAGAATGTGGGCTGTTCTGATTGAATTAATGAGCTAGCTTGTCATGTGGAGGCATAGAGTTTCATGGGGTACGTTTTGTTATGAAATTTTCACATTTCTCTTTCTCTCCCCCCCTATCTCTCCTCTATCTCTCCTTTCTCCCCCCCTATCTCTCCTCTATCTCTCCTTTCTCCCCCTCTATCTCTCCTCTATCTCTCCTTTCTCCCCCTATCTCTCCTCTATCTCTCCTTTCTCCCCCACCTATCTCTCCTCTATCTCTCCTTTCTCCCCCTATCTCTCCTCTATCTCTCCTTTCTCCCCCTCTATCTCTCCTCTATCTCTCCTTTCTCCCCCCTATCTCTCTCCTCTATCTCTCCTTTCTCCCCCTCTATCTCTCCTCTATCTCTCCTTTCTCCCCCTATCTCTCCTCTATCTCTCCTTTCTCCCCCTCTATCTCTCCTCTATCTCTCCTTTCTCCCCCTATCTCTCCTCTATCTCTCCTTTCTCCCCCCTCTATCTCTTCTCTCTCTCCCCATCCCCTGACCATGTGGAGAGAGTGACCTCATTGGATGGAAAAGGAGGTCAAAGGGGAGCGGGAGGCCGGGATTGGCTGGTCTCTCATGGCTACGAGGTGATAGTTGTGGAAATGCCATAGCAACAGACACATTTCCTCCGGTCGATTGATCCCAGGAGACTGGTGTAGAGAGCGAGAGAGCGAGAGAGCGAGAGAGAGAGAGAGAGAGAGATGGCTTCGAGGGAATGTTGGTAGAGAGAGGGGGAGGGAGGTAGGGAGGGAGAAAAAGACAGAGTGGGAGAGATGAGAGAGGGAGTGGAGCTGAGAGAGAAGGGAACAAAAAGGGTTAGGATGAGTGAGAGGTCCATGTGTGTATGTGTGAGTTTGTATGCATGGTTTCTGCTTTATATTATAGAAGGTGTGGCTGGCTTATCTTCTAACCCCAGAGGGTGTGGCATATTCAGACGTGTGGTTTCACAGAGCGTGTCGTTCTCCTTAAAACACTACAACACTGCAGCCAGACAGAGCGAGAGTGGAGACAAAGGTCAGGGCAGTGCAGGAGAAACCTGTTATGTAAGCATGTGGATAGATGAGTAACCTCCTCGGGCCAACGAGTTGAATAACCTCACCATGCAGTCACCAGTCACCAGTCACCAGAGCCAAATCCTCCATTTAGATGTGACAGACTGTCTGTTAAGAGGTTTATTTATAGATGTGTTTTATGTCATTTTGATGCACATCAGATGCCAAGCTTTCCACTAGTGGCTAACGGATGACAGTGATGTGTTTTCAGTAAGCACTAACACTTTATGACTAGACTTTGTCTGTCTGTCATTGTCTGTCTGATAATAGAAGGGGAAAGAGAGAGAGAGAGGGGGGGGGGTCTTCACATACCAGGTATAGCAGATAGAGAATTCTTCACAGACCAGGTATAGCAGATGGAGAATTCTTCACAGACCAGGTATAGCAGAGCCTAATCTACAGCAGTGCTATAAGCAGCCTTTTAGGGTCAATCCCTCTACAAATTTTTCAGCACCATGGTTTTAAACCCCCCTGGATGGAGCAGACATGTGTTTAGTGTGAACTATGAAGGAAGCCAATAACAACAATAAACCTGAGTGGTTTCTTCTCCTGAGTGTGTAGTTGTCCTCTTGGTTTAATCTGACCAATCTCTTAATCCCACCAGCTCTGCCGCTCTGTCAAATCTTCGACTCTGTCAGTCTCATGGACGGAAAGGCTGTGTGTGGCATTAGAATAGAAATGTAGAAATGCTTGTATTCAAATGTTTTGTGAGCCCCTTACTTGTGTCTGCGTGGACCACCTGTCCGACTCTATTGCTTTGCAGACAGAAGGGTTTGGGTCTCTTCAAAGCCCCAGCATGGTGAATGGGTGAGTAGGAGCATCATTTCACATCACCCTACTACAGCACTACAGGACCCTGTCATGACTGTCCTGACCAGGTCAGGTTACAGGAGACCACAGCCCTACAGATTATCTCTCAACCCCAACAGAGGAGGAGAGATCTAGGGGTCTGAAGATGTGGGGGTTTTATGACCCCTCACGCCCCTGGTAAATATCAGGCCACAGACGAATGCCTTTGTCCTGTTACTATGGAGAACCAGCCTCAGAACATTAAACATGAAATAAAGGGACTTTGGAACAATGGTTTCCGTCAGCCACAATGGTGGTCATGACGATAGATGGAATATGAAAACAATGTAACGAAAACAATGTAACGTGAAGAGTTTTCCTAGTATATGTTGGATGTTTATACATTGTACGTTGTGTGGATAATGTCCAAATCAAAGGGAATGTTTTGGTAAAGATGAAATGTTAAGTTAGTTGTCTAAAATTGGATTTGAGTAAAATCTAGACCTTGCCCTCATAACTTGGTACGCCCAGAGAATTGCCCTAAAGGCGGTTACGCCCACTTCTGACCCAAGGGTATAAAATCTGTGAGTAAAGAATTCACAGAGAAGACTACGTGACCCAAGCTGCAGCCAAGGTCTAAAAAGTCAACGAACCCAGAACGCAACACAAGTTTGAAGACAAAGAAATCCTTTTCTACCCAAGCTACGGATGAGTAGCTGTGTCTAAGCGGATGAATTCAAGCCGGACCCCCTTAGCATCCAATCCCACCGAATCGTGGTATCTAAAAGGTTTTGTTCCTATACTGTGAGCTCTGAGCTACAGAACTGTCTGTCCTCAGAAGACCCCTTCCATAGCAAGGGTGAGGGAACAGACTCCTAAGCCAAAAGGACACTGACATCAAAAGGACGATCAGAGAGGGGCGCAGGAGAAGTGCGTCATCGAGCAGCTGAACGGTCCACGCAGAGAATCCTCGGTGGTCTACCCCACGTAATTACATCATTATATTCTGACCCATAAGAGCGGCAGTTTGGGGCAAGGCTAGGGTTAGAATAGCATAGCTGACAAATTCACCCAAATGTATATTTCTATTGTGTACTTTATTTTTCCTCTCTCTCTTTGAAATCCCCATTGTGGGTAACACGCGCCATAGTGTGTTGGCCCGTTATACTAATTTCTAATCAATAGCCTATAATGTGTATCTTTTATCATCATTTTAGCTTTTTAGTAAATAAATATTCAACTAAGATTGGTGTGGTACGAACTCATTGGTGAGACCCGGGTCCGTGCAGATTCACGGGCTATACGACGTTCAGAACGAGATTGGTAGAGGTAACTGTTTTTTTTGTGAAATCGATATTCTGATATTGAGTTAATTTGAGAAATAGAAACTCAATAAAAATGATTTTCTCTGCATTTCTCAAGTTTCAAGTTTTATAGAGGCTTTACCTCTCTGCATTTATCAAGTTTCATAGATGCTTTACCTCTCTGCGTTTCTCAAGTTTCAAGTTGTATTGTCACATGCACAGGATACAGCAGGTGTTAAACAGTACAGTGAAATGCTTAACTTGCACAATAAAGGTAGTAATATAGATAAGAAATACAACTTTAAAAAAAAATAAACATCATATACAAGTCTGATATACAGGTGTGATATACAGGTGTGATATACAGGTGTGATATACAGGTCTGATATACAGGTCTGATATACAGGTCTGATTTACAGGTCTGATTTACAGGTCTGATTTACAGGTCTGATTTACAGGTCTGATTTACAGTTCTGATATACAGGTCTGATTTACAGGTCTGATATACAGGTCTGATTTACAGTTCTGATATACAGGTCTGATTTACAGGTCTGATTTACAGGTCTGATATACAGGTCTGATTTACAGGTGTGATATACAGGTGTGATATACAGGTCTGATATACAGGTCTGATTTACAGGTCTGATATACAGGTCTGATATACAGGTCTGATATACAGGTCTGATTTACAGTTCTGATATACAGGTCTGATATACAGGTCTGATATACAGGTGTGATATACAGGTGTGATATACAGGTCTGATATACAGGTCTGATACACAGGTCTGATATACAGGTCTGATATACAGGTCTGATACACAGGTCTGATACACAGGTTTGATATACAGATCATCTGATATACAGGTCTGATACACAGGTCTGATATACAGGTCTGATATACAGATCATCTGATATACAGGTCTGATATACAGGTCTGATATACAGGTCTGATATACAGATCTGATACACAGGTCTGATATACAGGTCTGATATACAGGTCTGATTTACAGGTCTGATATACAGGTCTGATACACAGGTTTGATTTACAGGTCTGATACACAGGTCTGATACACAGGTTTGATTTACAGGTCTGATTTACAGGTCTGATATACAGGTCTGATACACAGGTCTGATATACAGGTCTGATATACAGGTCTGATTTACAGGTCTGATATACAGGTCTGATACACAGGTCTGATATACAGGTCTGATATACAGGTCTGATACACAGGTCTGATACACAGGTTTGATTTACAGGTCTGATTTACAGGTCTGATATACAGGTCTGATAAACAGGTCTGATATACAGGTCTGATATACAGGTCTGATACACAGGTCTGATATACAGGTCTGATATACAGGTCTGATATACAGGTCTGATATACAGGTCTGATTTACAGGTCTGATATACAGGTCTGATATACAGGTCTGATTTACAGGTCTGATATACAGGTCTGATACACAGGTCTGATATACAGGTCTGATATACAGGTCTGATACACAGGTCTGATATACAGGTGTGATATACAGGTGTGATATACAGGTCTGATATACAGGTCTGATTTACAGGTGATATACAGGTGTGATATACAGGTCTGATATACAGGTCTGATTTACAGGTCTGATATACAGGTCTGATATACAGGTCTGATATACAGGTCTGATTTACAGGTCTGATATACAGGTCTGATATACAGGTCTGATATACAGGTCTGATATACAGGTGTGATATACAGGTGTGATATACAGGTGTGATATACAGGTCTGATTTACAGGTCTGATTTACAGGTCTGATATACAGGTCTGATACACAGGTCTGATATACAGGTCTGATATACAGATCATCTGATATACAGGTCTGATATACAGGTTTGATTTACAGGTTTGATTTACAGGTCTGATACACAGGTCTGATACACAGGTTTGATTTACAGGTCTGATATACAGGTCTGATACACAGGTCTGATATACAGGTCTGATATACAGGTCTGATTTACAGGTCTGATATACAGGTCTGATATACAGGTCTGATATACAGGTCTGATTTACAGTTCTGATATACAGGTCTGATATACAGGTCTGATATACAGGTGTGATATACAGGTGTGATATACAGGTCTGATATACAGGTCTGATACACAGGTCTGATATACAGGTCTGATATACAGGTCTGATACACAGGTCTGATACACAGGTTTGATATACAGATCATCTGATATACAGGTCTGATACACAGGTCTGATATACAGGTCTGATATACAGATCATCTGATATACAGGTCTGATATACAGGTCTGATATACAGGTCTGATTTACAGGTCTGATATACAGGTCTGATATACAGGTCTGATTTACAGGTCTGATATACAGGTCTGATACACAGGTCTGATATACAGGTCTGATATACAGGTCTGATACACAGGTCTGATATACAGGTGTGATATACAGGTGTGATATACAGGTCTGATTTACAGGTCTGATTTACAGGTCTGATATACAGGTCTGATACACAGGTCTGATATACAGGTCTGATATACAGATCATCTGATATACAGGTCTGATACACAGGTCTGATATACAGGTCTGATATACAGATCATCTGATATACAGGTCTGATATACAGGTCTGATATACAGGTCTGATATACAGGTCTGATACACAGGTCTGATATACAGGTCTGATATACAGGTCTGATATACAGGTCTGATATACAGGTTTGATTTACAGGTTTGATTTACAGGTCTGATACACAGGTCTGATACACAGGTTTGATTTACAGGTCTGATATACTGGTCTGATACACAGGTCTGATATACAGGTCTGATATACAGGTCTGATATACAGGTCTGATACACAGGTTTGATTTACAGGTCTGATTTACAGGTCTGATATACAGGTCTGATACACAGGTCTGATATACAGGTCTGATATACAGGTCTGATATACAGGTCTGATACACAGGTCTGATACACAGGTTTGATTTACAGGTCTGATTTACAGGTCTGATATACAGGTCTGATAAACAGGTCTGATATACAGGTCTGATATACAGGTCTGATATACAGGTCTGATATACAGGTCTGATATACAGGTCTGATATACAGGTCTGATATACTGATATACAGGGTCTGATTTACAGGTCTGATATACAGGTCTGATACACAGGTCTGATATACAGGTCTGATATACAGGTCTGATATACAGGTCTGATTTACAGGTCTGATATACAGGTCTGATACACAGGTTTGATTTACAGGTCTGATACACAGGTCAATGCAGTGCCAGTACCATTATGCCAGTGTCCACGAGTGCTGGAGTGATTGAGGAAGTAATGTACATGTAAACGGGTAAAAGTGGCTAGTGGCTGATCAATACTAATAATCCTAATAAACAATATAGCAGCAACGAATGGTAATATTAATCACTATAATCAATCATTCACGGCAGCAGCGTATGTGGTGCGTGCATGATAATGAGTGAGTGTATTTGTGAGGTGTCAGCGGTGAGTGTGGCTGAATGGTAGAGACCTGAGGATGGACAGAGAGTCCATGCAGGTAGTAGTAGATGCCATTTAGCAGACACTTTTATCCAAAGCTACATACAGTCATGCGTGCAGACATTTTACATATGGGTGGGCCAGGGAATCAAACCCACTACCCTGGAATTATAAGCACCATGCTCTACCAACTGAGCTTCAAAGGACCATGTAGTCAGTGCAGCTAGTCTCTGGGAGAGAGGGAGAGCAGAAGTAGTTAGCTATTCAGTAGTCTTATGCTATTCAACAGCCTTATGCTATACAACAGCCTTATGCTATTCAACAGCCTTATGCTATACAACAGCCTAATGCTATTCAACAGCCTTGTGCTATACAACAGCCTTATGCTATACAACAGCCTAATGCTATTCAACAGCCTTATGCTATACAACAGCCTTATGCTATTCAACAGCCTTATGCTATACAACAGCCTAATGCTATACAACAGCCTTATGCTATTCAACAGCCTTATGCTATACAACAGCCTAATGCTATTCAACAGCCTTATGCTATACAACAGCCTAATGCTATTCAACAGCCTTATGCTATACAACAGCCTTATGCTATTCAACAGCCTTATGCTATTCACCAGCCTTATGCTATACAACAGCCTAATGCTATTCAACAGCCTTATGCTATTCAACAGCCTTATGCTATACAACAGCCTTATGCTATTCAACAGCCTTATGCTATTCAACAGCCTTATGCTATACAACAGCCTTATGCTATTCAACAGCTTTATGCTATACAACAGCCTTATGCTATACAACAGCCTTATGCTATTCAACAGCCTAATGCTATTCAACAGCCTTATGCTATTCAACAGCCTTATGCTATTCAACAGCTTTATGCTATACAACAGCCTTATGCTATACAACAGCCTTATGCTATTCAACAGCCTTATGCTATTCAACAGCCTTATGCTATACAACAGCCTTATGCTATTCAACAGCCTTATGCTATTCAACAGCCTAATGCTATTCAACAGCCTTATGCTATTCAACAGCCGTATGCTATTCAACAGCCTTATGGCCTGGAGAAAGAAGCTCTTTCAGAGCCTGTTGGTCCACGACCCGATGTTCTGATGTTAAATCCTAAGTGACCTGGATGCCGAAGGAACTTGAAGCTCCCCCCACCTCCTCCCCCCACCTCCTTGGTCTTGCTAACACCACACTGCCAGATCTCTGACCTCCCTTTAGGCAGTCTCATCGCTGTCAGTGATCAGGCCAACCACCGTCATGTCGTCAGCAAACTTGATGATGGAGTTGCAGTCGTGCGTGGCCACGCAGTTGTAGGGTAAACAGGGGGTATAGGAGGGGGCCAAGCACACACCCCTGGGGGGTTTCCGTGTGGAGGGACAGTGTGGCAGAGGTGTCGTTGCTTACCATCACTGCCTGGGGGCGGCCCATCAGGAAGTGGCAGCGGGAGGTGTTCAGTCCCAGGGTCCTGAGCTTGGTGACACGCTTGGAGGGGACTATGGTGTTGAAGGCTGAGCTGTAGTTGATTAACAGCATCCTCACATAGGTGTTCCTTTTGTCCAGGTGGGTGAGGGCAGTGTGGAGGGCAATTGAGATTGCATCATCTGTGGATCTGTTGGAGCGGTATTCAAATTGGAGTGGGTCTGGGATGATGGAGTTGATATGTGCCGTGACCAGCCTTTCAAAGCACTTCATTTTATGGGTGGCAGGTAGCCTAATGGTTAAGAGTGTTGGGCCAGTAACCGAAAGGTTGCTGGTTTGAGTCGCCGAACTGACTTGGTGAAGAAATATGTGGATCTGGTCTTCAGCAAGGCATCCAATTTGCTCCAGGGTTTCCAGCAGTAATGGCTGATCCCTGGCTGTGACCCAACTCTCAGGGCGAGCGGGATATGCAAAAAAACAAATGTCCAATACACACATGTATATAATACACAGGGCTGTAGTCATTGTGGCAGGATGCCTTAAAGTTCTTGGGAACAGGATTGATGGTAGTCAGCTTGAAACATGTGGGGATTACAGACTGGGACAATGAGAGGTTGAACATGTCTGTGAAGATGCCTGCCAGCTGGTCTGTACATTCTGGACACGCCCTGGAATACCCTCTATCCCTGTGGCCTTATGAGTGTTGACATGTTTAAAAACCTTACTTGTAGAGTGAGGCCTCATGACTACCGCTGCAGCACTCATGTGAAATGAACAAACTATTCAATTCAAAACTACTCGAGCTAACTGTAGTTCATGCTTTGTATACACACAATCAATAATCATATAGATTTCCTCTGTGTGCTTTAGAAATACCTGTCTTAATGGAGAAATGGCTGGATCTGTTTTCTTGAATGACTTCCCACGGGGCACACACTGGTTGAATCAACGTTGTTTCCACTTAATTTCAATTAAATTACATTGAACCAATGTGGAATATACAGTGCCTTCAGAAGGTTTTCATACCCCTTGACTTTTTTGTGTTACAGGTAGATTTCAGGGCACCTATACCAATAGGTGCCTTTCTTTGTGAGGCATTGGAAAACCTCCCTGGTCTTTGTGGTTGAATCTTTGTTTGAAATTCCCTGCTCGACTAGGGAACCTTACAGATAATTGTATGTGTGGGGTACAGAGATGAGGTAGTCATTATAAATCATGTTAAACACTATTATAGAACACAGAGTGAGGTCATGCAACTTATTATGTTTTTAAGCACGTTTTTACTCCTGATTTTATTTGGGCTTGCCATAACAAAGGGGTTGAATTATTATTGACTCAAGACAGTTCAGCTTTTTATTTATTAAAAAAAAAATTTTTTTTTTACATTTGTAAAAATTCTAAAAACATAATTCCACTTCGACGTTATGGGGTATTGTATGTAGGCCTGTGACCAAAAATCTCAATTTAATCCATTTTAAATTCAGGCTGTATCACAACAAAATGTGGAAAAAGTCAAGGGGTGTGAATACTTTCTGAAGGCACTGTACGTTGAATTGACGTCTGTGCATAGTGGGTTTAGTCTTTCAGAGACACATCCAGCAATTCTTCATGACTGATTTACAGAAAGAGAAAGATGAATGAAAGAGTAAGAGAATAATGAAAGAGAGATGAATGAAAGAGAGAATAATGAAAGAGAAAGAGAATAATGAGAGAGATGAATGAGAGAGAATAATGAAAGAGAGATGAATGAAAGAGAGATGAATGAAAGAGAAAGAGAATAATGAGAGAGAGATGAATGAAAGAGAAAGAGAATAATGAGAGAGATGAATGAAAGAGAGAGAATAATGAAAGAGAGAGAATAATGAAAGAGAGATGAATGAAAGAGAGAGAATAATGAAAGAGAGATGAATGAAAGAGAGAGAATAATGAAAGAGAGAATAATGAAAGAGAGAGAATAATGAGAGAGATGAATGAAAGAGAGAGAATAATGAAAGAGAGAATAATGAAAGAGAGAGAATAATGAGAGAGATGAATGAAAGAGAGAGAATAATGAGAGAGAGAATAATGAAAGAGAGATGAATGAAAGAGAGAGAATAATGAAAGAGAGATGAATGAAAGAGAGAGAATAATGAAAGAGAAAGAGAATAATGAAAGAGAGAGAATAATGAAAGAGAGATAAATGAAAGAGAGAGAATAATGAAAGAGAGATGAATGAAAGAGAGAGAATAATGAAAGAGAGATGAATGAAAGAGAGAGAATAATGAAAGAGAGATGAATGAAAGAGAGAGAATAATGAAAGAGAGATGAATGAAAGAGAGAGAATAATGAAAGAGAGATGAATGAAAGAGAGAGAATAATGAAAGAGAGAGAATAATGAAAGAGAGAGAATAATGAAAGAGAGATGAATGAAACAGAGAGAATAATGAGAGAGAGAATAATGAAAGAGAGATGAATGAAACAGAGAGAATAATGAAAGAGAGATGAATGAAACAGAGAGAATAATGAAAGAGAGAGAATAATGAAAGAGAGAGAATAATGAAAGAGAGAGAATAATGAAAGAGAGATGAATGAAACAGAGAGAATAATGAAAGAGAGAGAATAATGAAAGAGAGAGAATAATGAAAGAGAGATGAATGAAAGAGAAGAAGTAGAAGTCAACCCTGTAAATCCTCACACCACTCCTAATGTACACAGGCCATGCATGATGTCACCGTTTGCCACATCACTCCCTCTACGGTGGGTGTGTGTGTGTCAGCATCATTTTTCATGTCTACCTCACATCAAATTCAGATTGAACTAGTGCTGCTGCATATGTAGGATCTTAATTTGTCCAGTTTCTCACAGCATGAAAACATTTCTGCAGCAATAGGAAATGTGAATTATTATGTGGATTATAATTAATGAATATTTTGCTAACATTTTTTGTCAGGAACAACAGGGTGATCAAATTAAGATCCTAGATGTGTATCTTATCCCATGTTCCCAAGACACAGACTCTCTGTTTCAGGGAGGACACTTTACACCTCGAGGAGGAGACTAGATACGTGTACAGGATTATTATTATTAACAGTATCTAGTTATTCTTTGGAGAAAGAGGACAGATTTAACCCTAACCCCTATAAGCATTAGACATACCCAGGTTAGGCTAATGTTGGTCCAGCCCATGATGCTCACCGCTCACATTACCCATGCAGTTTAGAGCGTTTATATATAATTTCTGATAGGAATAGGTTGTTTTCCTTCTCTGTTGTTCTTTCTGTCTTCCTCACATTCTCCCGCTCCTTTCCTCTCATTCTCCCTCTCCCTTCCTCTCATTCTCCCTCTCCCTTCCTCTCATTCTCCCTCTCTCTTCCTCTCGTTCTCCCTCTCCCTTCCTCTCATTCTCCCTCTCCCTTCCTCTCGTTCTCCCTCTCCCTTTCTCTCATTCTCCCTCTCCCTTCCTCTCTTTCTCCCTCTCCCTTCCTCTCTTTCACCCTTTCTCTCTTTCTCTGTGTCTGGGTTAAATATCAATCCGAGGATGTCTGTAGTATTTTCCCTCGTCTCTGCCCAGTTATGAAACCAACTGTCCTCCATTCTGGTATTAGTGGAGTGATTATCCTTGTCTTAGAAATGACATTTATCACAGTGGAAGTGAACATGTGGTAAATGCCTTTTGTCCTGATTTTATAATGTCTCATTTGAAGATTTAGAGAAACTTTCATAATTTTAAGCAGTTTTCACTGTTATTTAGATATAAACTGAAGCCACACAAATAAAACAGACTTTTCTAGTGGCTTCAATGTAATTGGCCTTGTAATATTTAATGTGTAAAGATCATTGAGTCTGTGTTGGTAACGATGCTGTCACCACCGTCGTAATGAGCGGACCAAGGCGCAGCGGGAGTGAAGTTCCACATCTTTATTACGGTGAAACTTTAAACAAAAAACAATAAACTAATAACGAAGCGTGAAAGTAGTGGTGCACAAACACAAAACAAATGGAAACAGAAATGTGGATCGGTGGCGGCTAGAAAGCCGGTGACGTCGACCGCCGAACGCCACCCGAACAAGGAGAGGCACCAACTTCGGCGGAAGTCGTGACAGATGCCTTGTTCTTTCAGTGACGTTAGCTCTAGGCAGCAGGGCTGTGGTGTGACACACACACACACACACACACACACACACACACACACACACACACACACACACACACACACTGTGAATCAATATGGACTGCAGCAGAGGAAGCCACTCAAACTTAAAAGTAGCCAGGCCCTGGAGTCAAACAGTGAGGCTTGATTCTAGGAGACACCGCTATCAATACCTTGGAATGCCGTCTATCTCCTCTCCACATTGTTTCCCTAACGATCGCTCTCAGCCCAGCCATCGTCTTTATTCACTGTTTATTCACTGTTTATTCCACTGTTTATTCACTGTTTATTCCACTGTTTATTCCACTGTTTATTCACTGTTTATTCCACTGTTTATTCCACTGTTTATTCCACTGTTTATTCACTGTTTATTCACTATTTATTCACTGTTTATTCCACTGTTTATTCACTGTTTATTCCACTGTTTATTCCACTGTTTATTCACTGTTTATTCACTGTTTATTCCACTGTTTATTCAGTTTATTCCACTGTTTATTCCACTGTTTATTCCACTGTTTATTCCACTGTTTATTCACTGTTTATTCCACTGTTTATTCACTGTTTATTCCACTGTTTATTCACTGTTTATTCACTGTTTATTCCACTGTTTATTCCCCTGTTTATTCCCCTGTTTATTCACTGTTTATTCACTGTTTATTCCACTGTTTATTCACTGTTTATTCTAGTCTTGTGTGAGGCCAGCCAACTGAGACCTATTTGTTAAACTGTGTTTCAACTTTGAATGGTGCGACAGGGACAAGGAAGAAGGCCTTAATTTACTCCACACTAATTCACTCCACATAAACAAAGTTTATGTTACAAAGAATTTGGCAGCTCACAACTGGTTATTGTGTCCCTGTTAACACCTATGGGTATGGAGAAGTAGACCTAGATTATAGACCCTGGAACTATGTCATTTAGTAGTAATTACACATCCAAACTTGACCTTATAAACAAGCCATCAGTCACTTAGCCATTGTGTGAGACATGCACACGGTTCCTCCCTGACTCCGAGTGTGTGACTCATGTCTGCTCCGTCCAGGGGGGTGTAAAACCATGGTGCTGAAAAATGTGTAGAGGGATTGACCCTAAAAGGCTGCTTATAGCACTGCTGTAGATTAGGCTCTGCTATACCTGGTCTGTGAAGAAATCTCTATCTGCTATACCTGGTCTGTGAAGAAATCTCTATCTGCTATACCTGGTCTGTGAAGAATTTTCTATCTGCTATACCTGGTCTGTGAACAATTCTCTATCTGCTATACCTGGTCTGTGAAGAAATCTCTATCTGCTATACCTGGTCTGTGAAGAAATCTCTATCTGCTATACCTGGTCTGTGAAGAAATCTCTATCTGCTATACCTGGTCTGTGAAGAAATCTCTATCTGCTATACCTGGTCTGTGAAGAAATCTCTATCTGCTATACCTGGTCTGTGAAGAATTTTCTGCTATCTGGTCTGTGAAACCTGGTCTGTGAAGAATTTTCTATCTGCTAGACCCCCTGTGAAGACCCCCCTCTCTCTCTCTCTCTCATACTTCACTAAAGACAAAAGCCCAGGCCTGACTATAAACTTTGGACATATTGTGTTTGCTTTAGCTAGCTGTGTTTATGATGCTGCTAGGGCGGAGTTAGTACACAACGTTTTTGGTGTAGCTGTACATAACGTAACAAACAGTTACGTATTTAGAACATCTTAGAACATTTAGAACATCAAATATTTAGAACATCTTTGGAGTGGGACACTTTGTGCTAATGTAGGCTACATTTCAGCCGTTGTAGTAATAGAAAGCTAGTCTGGTCGCATATCTGTTTGTGCTGTCTTGTCAACTCTGGTCATTGTCGTATGAGTTGGCAGGACAGCACTCATGGATCTGGGACCAGGCTCGTAGAGATGTGTAAATGTACGGTAGATTTACAGGGGTGAAACAGCAACAGCATACGCCTCTGTCTGTCAGCTAATCCATGACTTTTCTCTGTAATCTTACTCTTTTTAGCCAGGGTCTGTATGTGTGAAACACATTTGCATAAAATGGCTGTTTCCCATCTAAAGCATGACCAGGGACCAAGATTATGCTAACACTCACTGGGGTGTGTCCCAAATTGGACCCTTCTGACAACAACTCATTCAATAGTAGAAGTGTCCTCCTTCATTGTAGAACTATTTAGAGACATATCAACCTATGGCGCTATTCTAGTTCTGTTTGTGATGAGATGTGGTCAGGCATGGATGGATTGGTGGGTTACTAAAGGCTGGTAAATTCCACAGGGGATTGGAACCTAACCTGATAGGTGAAGGTATGTACTGTATACACAATCATGCAGACTGGAGAAAGAGTGGAGATAAAGCCTTGCTAGGTAACCTAGAGGTGTCTAACATGCACCAGGTCTGGATCTCAGGTCTGGATCTCTCTATTATAGTGTCGTAGAGCAGGAGTGACGGGGGACGTTGGTTAAATCTCAGACGGCCACTGCAGCTGAACCATGGAAAGTACAGTTATCTTGCTTGACCAAACACTGAGGAGCCTAACAGGTAGCCAAGTTGTTATGGTGTTCAGGGCTGCACAATGTTTTATCTTCCCTTACTGTACTGTACTGTACTGAACTCTACTGTACCCTACTGTACTGTACTGAACTCTACTGTACCCTACTGTACTGTACTGAACCCTACTGTAGTGTACTGAACTCTACTGTACCCTACTGTACTGTACCCTACTGTACTGTACTGAACTCTACTGTACCCTACTGTACTGTACTGAACCCTACTGTACTGTACTGAACTCTACTGTACCCTACTGTACTGTACTGAACTCTACTGTACCCTACTGTACTGTACTGAACTCTACTGTACTGTACTGAACTCTACTGTACTGTACTGTACTGAACTCTACTGTACTGTACTGTACTGAACTCTACTGTACCCTATTGTACTGTACTGAGCTCTACTGTACCCTACTGTACTGTACTGAACTCTACTGTACTGTACTCTACTGTATTGTACTGAACTCTGCTGTACTCTACTGTACTGTACTGTAGTGAACTCTACTGTACCCTACTGTACTGAACTGAACTCTGCTGTACCCTACTGTACTGAACACTACTGTACTGTACTATACTGAACTCTGCTGTACCCTACTGTACTGAACTCTACTGTACTGTACTATACTATACTGAACTCTACTGTACTGTACTGTACTATACTGAACTCTACTGTACCCTACTGTACTCTACTCTACTGTACTGTACTGAACTCTGATGTACCCTACTGTACTGAACTCTACTGTACTGTACTGTACTGAACTGTACTCTACTGTACCCTACTGTACCGTACTGAACTCTACTGTACCCTACTGTACTGTACTGAACTCTACTGTACTGTACTGTACTGTACTGTACTGTACTGTACTGTACTGTACTGAACTCTACTGTACTGTACTGTACTCTACTGTACTGTACTGAACCCTACTGTATTGTACTGAACCCTACTGTACCCTACTGTACTGAACTCTACTGTACTGAACTGAACTCTGCTGTACCCTACTGTACTGAACTCTACTATAACCTACTGTACTGAACTCTGCTCTACCCTACTGTACTGAACCCTACTGTACCCTACTGTACTGAACTCTGCTGTACCCTACTGTACTCTACTGAACTCTGCTGTACCCTACTGTACTGTACTGAACCCTGCTGTACTGTACTGAACCCTACTGTACCCTATTGTACTGTACTGAACCCTACTGTACCCTACTGTACTGTACTGAACCCTACCGTACCCTACTGTACTGAACTCTACTGTACCCTACTGTACTGAATCCTACTGTATTGGACTCTGTTGTACCCTACTGTACTGAACTATATTGTACCCTACTGTACTGACCTCCACTGTACTGTACTGTACCCTACTGTACTGAACTCTACTGTACCCTACTGTACTGTACTGAACTGTACTGAACCCTAAGGTACTGTACTGAACTCTACTGTACTGAACCTCCTTGCTCCTTCTGACAATTTTGACCTGAATCCATTCTGAGTGTGTGTGTGTGTGTGTGTGTGTGTGTATGTGTGAGAGTGTGTGTGAGAGTTTGTGTGTGTGTGCATCTGTGTGTGTGTGTGTATTAACTACATGTGTGTTATGCCTGCAATGCCAACTATGCCGTTGACTGGAGCACATCACAGGCTTCCATGTGGCCATGGACTAATATGTTACAGTAGAATAGAGCTTGCCAGCTTGTCGTCCTAAAAACGCTTCTACCATTGGTTCATTGGCCATTCCTATGGGTGAAATGAATGGGGATATATTCACCAAAAATAAGGTTAACACAGGCTTAGGAGATCTACGTTTTGTTCGGAGATAATGTTAGTCAGTTAACATGACCTTTATGTCTTTCTTATGATTACATACATCCTTCACATTTCACAACAAGTGACGTTAACTGATGAAGATGAATTACAGATTTCCCAAGTCTGTGTTTACCACAGACCTTATTTTCGGCATTTATCAAAAAAAATCCTACAAAAAAACTATTTCCACACCAGAAGCGATCAGGACACAAAGGTTGAAACATCAAAACAAACTCTGAACCAATTATATTAATTTGGGGACAGGTCAAAACACATTAAACATTCATGGAGAATTAAGATAGTTGGCTTGCTGTTTCTAGCTAATTTATCCTGGGATATAAACACTGGGTTGTTATTTTACCTGAAATGCAAAAGGTCCTTTTTTTCTGGATCTTTGTAGAATTTTGACCCATTAAGAGTCAACACAAAATCGTGTCTGTTTGTGTTGGATTTTGACTAAATGAGGAAAGAGATGAACTAAAGTGCCTGTAGGACTCAAGCTATCAGGTGATGTAATTTGTGGTCAAGGGCAATGTTCATACTGGGAAGCAAACATCCTGTAGCAGGAGATGTGGCTGGGATTTGCATGTTCCCTGAAACGGCGTCATGAGTTTACATCTAGATACACAAACACAGGAGCATCAGATGTAGGTACATAAACACACACAGGAGCAGTTGTCTCCCATGGAAATGTATTGAAATAGCAGAGTAACACAGTTTGGTGTGAGTTCAGTGGTGCATTATGAAAAACAGGGAGGGAGGTTCTGAAAGATCAGGTGTCAGGTTGCCTCCTTCCACACGGCGTTGGTGTGTGTCTGTGTCTGTGTGTTTGTGTTTTTGTGTGTGTGTGTGTGTGTGCGTGCGTGTATCTTTGAGGGAAGAGGGTATGAGAGGAGAGGAGAGCAGGGTCATAGCTGTGTGTGTGTGTGTGTGTGCGTGTGTGTGTGTGTCTGTGTGTGTGTATCTTTGAGGGAAGAGGGTATGAGAGGAGAGGAGAGCAGGGTCATAGCTGTGTGTGTGTGTGTGTGTATATTTGAGGGAAGAGGGTATGAGAGGAGAGGAGAGCAGGGTCATAGCTGTGCGTGTGTGTGTGTGTGTGTGTGTGTGTGTGTGTGTGTGTGTGCGTGCGTGCGTGTGTGTGTGTGTATCTTTGAGGGAAGAGGGTATGAGAGGAGAGCAGGGTCATAGCTTTGAGGGAAGGGTATGAGAGGAGAGGAGAGCAACGGGGTCATGTGTGTGTGTGTGTGTGTGTGTATCTTTGAGGGAAGAGGGTATGAGAGGAGAGGAGAGCAGGGTCATAGCTGTAGCTGTGTGTGTGTGTGTGTGTGTGTGTGTGTGTGTGTGTGTGTGTGTGTGTGTGTATCTTTGAGGGAAGAGGGTATGAGAGGAGAGGAGAGCAGGGTCATAGCTGTGTGTGTGTGTGTGTGTGTGTGTGTGTGTGTGTGTGTGTGTGTGTGTGTGTGTGTGTGTGTGTGTGTATCTTTGAGGGAAGAGGGTATGAGAGGAGAGGAGAGCAACAGGGTCAAAGCTGTGTGTGTGTGTGTGTGTGTGTGTGTATCTTTGAGGGAAGAGGGTATGAGAGGAGAGGAGAGCAACAGGGTCAAAGCTGTGTGTGTGTGTGTGTCTGTGCTGCGCTGTGCCTTATTAGGGGACAGTGAGGTAAATTTACCCATGTTTTACATTCAGCATCACTCAAGGGAAATATAGTATCTACATATATTTCAGGATGATGTGTATCCCTGGAAATAATCCGAATTCATGCAAACATTAAAGTTGAGAAAAAATAGCTGGTCTCTTGGCACAACTTAGTCCAGGTATAAGGTAAGTTGAGCCACGGTACAGGGTAAGTTAAACCTCTTACACATTTCTGTACTGAATGAAATATTACCACTATGTATCATTTTTAAAACCATGTCTATCTTTATTTTCCAAACACAATTCAACAAATTGGCTTTTTTAGTATTTTGATCATGTTAAGCATCTTTTAAAACAGGCCTAACACCTAACAAACACTTTGTACTTTTATTTATTTGTATTTTTAACATAGGCTAGGCCCTGTTGTTACCTCATATCCCAGCGATAATGCCTTGCATTACACCGGAGGAGAGAACACTTACATTAGCTCAACCATTGGCTTAACTTACCTCATGGCCCTTGGATCAACTTACCCCAAGGCAAACATTTGTACTATATTAGCCCACACTGCTACATGGATGTACTTTCATGCTAGGTTTAGGACCTCATATTGAAGCTTATAGCATCATGAAACCCCGAACACAATCAATTCAATCAGTTTTTTGGGCCTAACTTGCTTACCACTCTTCCATTATATTAGTTTCTTCCTTCACAAACTCCATGAAATGATGACCTGTGAAATGATTCATTTTATGTATGGTTTCCTAGAAACAAGGGAGGCTCAATTTACCCCTTTGGCTCAAACACAGATTTGAGTGACTCGTCTCTCCCTCTCCTTCCTTCTAACTCTCTTTCTCCATCTTTCTTTCTCTCGCTCTCTCTTTCCCTCTACCTCTCCTCCTCCATGGTTCTCAGTCCTGTAGGTGAGAGGAAAAGGGGAGTGTTTGCTGACACTGGTTTCCACATGGGGTGTGTAGTGTAAGCAGACACTCCATCACTTTCACCAAACAATGTGTGAATACTCCCCCACATTAAATTATGTAGCTTCTCTCATTCCTCCCTACATCTTTCCCTCACTCCCTCTTCTATTCTTCATCATAAATAAAAATCCTCTCCATTTCTCTCTACACCTCCTTCACCCCCCCACACACTGAAGTCCCAATTCCCCCACTTCTGTGTATAGCTGTATATTAAGAATGATGGGCTGTTGGGTCTGAGTGTAGCTGTATATTAAGAATGATGAGCTGGTGGGACTGAGTATAGCTGTATATAAAATGAAACAAAAATACACGCAGTATACAGAAAATGTACGAAATTAAGAAATATCAGAATAAGCGACGTCAGAGACGGGAATATAAATCTATGTACTTACAGTATATAGTGTCACTGTCCCCACCAGTGACACCTGATTCAGACAGCACCTCTATACCTCTGTCCCCAGCAGCCTCTACCTTGTCTGTGTCTGGGACAGAGCAGAGGGCACCACCCATCCATAAGAGTTAGCAGGAAGTGGACAGCTGCTGACGGACTGTAATTCTAGGATGCCCTCCTCTCCTCTCCAGTGGTCAGCATTGTCTGTGTCTGTGTCCAGAGACAGGCTGTGTCCTCCAGAATAAGTCATTCATTTGATTTAGGAGGCCATGATGCTTAACACAGTTAGCCTACCATTTATTATGTTGTTCTGTAATGCAGTTTATCTAACTGGGCATTGCCGTGTGTGTGTCAATGGCCGTGTGCGTGTGTGTGTCTGTGTATTTGTGTGTGTCAATGGCCGTGTGTGTGTGTCTATGTATGTGTGTGTGTGTGTTTGACCTTAAAAGCCCTGCAGGGTTCACATTTTATCTCTGTGTTATGGCTTTCAGTCCAGATCAGGTCCCACCTCTCTGTAATGAGCCCTCAGGGAGTGTGAGCGTGTGTGAGCGTGTGTGTGTGAGCGTGTGTGTGTGTGAGTGTGTGTGTGTTTGGGTCTGAAAGAGCCAGTAGAAGAGCTGTGGGTATATATCTGTGGCATGTGTTTTATTATTTTATCAAAATTATTTTATCGATATTTATTGGGGGGAAAAATCTATACTTAAAACAAGTAATATGTGCATGTTTCAGTGTTACTTGCCTCGAAGCGAGCATAGACATATTTTAGCTCGTCTGGTAGGCCTGGTCACTGGGCAGCTCTCGGCTGTGCTTCCCTTTGTGGTCTGTTATAGTTTGCAAGCCCTGCCACATCCGATGAGGGTCGTAGCCAGTGTAGTACGATTCGATCTTAGTCTACATATATCTACATATATTTCAGGATGATGTGTATCCCTGGAAATAATCAGAATTCATGTAAAGTTTAAAAAAAAATAGCTTGTCCAAAAAAAGTGGTCTCTTGGCACAACTTAGCCCAGGTATAAGGCTTGAGCCGCAGGACAGGGTAAGTTAAACCTCTTACACATTTCTGTACTGAATGAAATATTACCACTACCTATAATTTAAAAAAACATGTCAATCTTTATTTTCCAAACACAATTCAACAAATTGGCACATCTCCTTTTTCTCCCCAATTTCCTGGTATCCAATTGATAATTACAATCTTGTGCCATCGCTGCAACTCCTTTACGGACTCGGGAGAGGTGAAGGTCGAGAGCCAAGCATCCTCCAAAACACGACCCTGCCAAGCCGCACTGCCCGCTTAACCCGGCCACACCAATGTGTCGGAGGAAACCGAAGTCAGCGTGCATGTGCCCTGCCAGCCACAAGGAGTCGCTAGAGCACGATGGGACAAGGACATCCCAGCCGGCCAAACCCTCCCCTATCCCAGACAACGCTGGTACAGCGGGAGACCCATGGGATCGAATCCGGGTCTGCAGTGACACCTCAAGCACTGCGATGCAGTGCCTTAGACCGCTGCGCCACTCGGGAGGCCCCGAGTAGGGTTTGTGTAGTTCCAGTGTAGGGCTTGTGTAGTGCCAGTGTAGGGCCTGTGTAGGGCTTGTGTTGTGCTTGTCTAGTGCCAGTGTAGGGTTTGTGTAGTGCTTGTGTAGGGCTTGTGTAGGGCTAGTGTAGTGCCAGTGTAGGGCCTGTGTAGTGCCAGTGTAGGGCTAGTATAGGGCTTGTGTAGTGCCAGTGCAGAGATAGTGTAGGGCCTGTGTAGCACCAGTGTAGGGCTTGTGTAGCACCGGTGTAGTGCTTGTGTAGGGCCTGTGTAGGGCTTATGTAGTGCCAGTGTAGGGCTTGTGTAGGGATAATGTAGTGCTAGTGTAGTGCCAGTGTAGGGCCTGTGTAGTGCTTGTGTAGTGCCAGTGTAGGGCTTGTGTAGGGCCAGGGCCCAGTTGAATAAAACATCTTAAGTTAATTTCCCCCTTATCTTTTCCCTTAACTTTAAGTAATTTGCAGAAAACATTTTAAGCAAATTCAATGGTTGTCTATGAGGTCTCTTAAGTGCTTCATTCAGTATGGATATTAATGTAAACAGTATTTGTGGAGGTGAATATATTGCTTTCCTCTGCCCTGGTTTCAAAAGGAAAACATCCACCAGCTAAACAATGGAAGGTGCACACACAATCCGTGGCTACAAAGCTAGCTGGCTAGCTAGCTACCTACTCTGTAAGTTAGCTTGACATGCTAGAAAGTAATAGAAACCAGTTGAGAAGAAAGTAACTAAAAGAAACATGTTTTATTATGTTCTGTATCATTTGGTTTCTTCTGTCTTGAATGTAGAAGTTATATTTTGCGATCTCGCTAGATCTTTGACAAGACGTTCATTCAGTGAATCATCTCCATGGTAACCAGAGAGTCTTTTGAAAGAAAAAAAAGAAAAATGTAATATACTTTTTACCCCTTTTTCTCCCCAATTTCGTGATATCCAATTGATAGTTACAGTCTTGTCCCATCGCTGCAACTCCTGTGCGGACTCGAGAGGCAAAAGTCGAGATCCAAGGTCGAGAGCCATCCGAAACACGACTCTGCCACTCCTGTTGACACACTGCTCGCTTAACCTGGAAGCCTTCTGCCTAGATGCCTTCAAACTACCGTGAAACCAAAGATGTTTATAATTAAACCAAGATAGACCGCAGCCTGTCATTTCCAATAGGATCAAATGAGTCAAAGTGGGCAGAACAAGCAAGGAAGTGGGTAGAGCCAAGCACAAGCTCGCAAGATCCTATTGGCGTGATCTAGCAGCATATGCATATTTCCGTTAGGGAACGTCTACTCTGTGAAGTGCGCGGGTGCAATAACTCAATTCACCTTTGCACTCCTTCTAAACAAAGCCATTTTTAAAAACTTTTAAAAAGGGTAAAGTCTACAAAACTTAGTCCACTCTGTTCATAATATATTACAGTTTTAGGAACAGAAAACTGTATTGAGATCAAATGCTTTATAGAAATTTCTGAATGTCGGCTAAAATCCACCTCGTTCCATCTTCTTCCACTGCCAGCCAGTGGGCTTCCTCTCACTACCATATTTGGTAGTGAGTGGAAATGCCAAGCGGATGTTTCACATTTTACATCCGGTGAGATATCTGTCTCATTGTTCTCTCTCTTAAATGATGCAGTTACCTATAAGGACTGGTTTGAGGGGCTCTATGCAACACCTTTAAACAATTCCCTGAGGTCAGGTAAAAATATCCCTTAAGGTAAACCCTTAAGAGAAACACTTCAGATGTTTTATGCAGCCGGACCCAGGACTCAGTCATCAGAACCTTATGGCCTCAGAGTCAGGCCAGGTCAGGTTACTACAGCGACACTTTGAACTAAAGCGTAACAATACGGCACTGTTTGCCTGCCCTACCGGCCACTGTGAGTGTGTGTCCATGTGAGTGTGTTTTCCCTTCCCCACTAGCCTTTCTAGTCTAACTCCACCTACACGGCACTGTTTGCCTGCCCCACCGGCCACTGTGAGTGTGTGTCCATGTGAGTGTGTTTTCCCTTCCCCACTAGCCTTTCTAGTCTAACTCCACCTACACGGCACTGTTTGCCTGCCCTACCGGCCACTGTGAGTGTGTGTCCATGTGAGTGTGTTTTCCCTTCCCCACTAGCCTTTCTAGTCTAACTCCACCTACACGGCACTGTTTGCCTGCCCTACCGGCCACTGTGAGTGTGTGTCCATGTGAGTGTGTTTTCCCTTCCCCACTAGCCTTTCTAGTCTAACTCCACCTACACGGCACTGTTTGCCTGCCCTACCGGCCACTGTGAGTGTGTGTGTCCATGTGAGTGTGTTTTCCCTTCCCCACTAGCCTTTCTAGTCTAACTCCACCTACACGGCACTGTTTGCCTGCCCTACCGGCCACTGTGAGTGTGTGTCCATGTGAGTGCGTTTTCCCTTCTCCACTAGCCTTTCTAGTCTAACTCCACCTACACGGTACTGTTTGCCTGCCCTACCGGCCACTGTGAGTGTGTGTCCATGTGAGTGTGTTTTCCCTTCTCCACTAGCCTTTCTAGTCTAACTCCACCTACACGGCACTGTTTGCCTGCCCTACCGGCCACTGTGAGTGTGTGTCCATGTGAGTGCGTTTTCCCTTCCCCACTAGCCTTTCTAGTCTAACTCCACCTACACGGCACTGTTTGCCTGCCCTACCACTCCTTTATTAAACGGCCACTGTGAGTGTGTGTCCATGTGAGTGTGTTTTCCCTTCCCCACTAGCCTTTCTAGTCTAACTCCACCTACACGGCACTGTTTGCCTGCCCTACCGGCCACTGTGAGTGTGTGTCCATGCTGGGAGATCTGGCAGCTCCTGGCTGAGTGCGTTTTCCCTTCCCCACTAGCCTTTCTAGTCTAACTCCACCTACACGGCACTGTTTGCCTGCCCTACCGGCCACTGTGAGTGTGTGTCCATGTGAGTGTGTTTTCCCTTCCCCACTAGCCTTTCTAGTCTAACTCCACCTACACGGTACTGTTTGCCTGCCCTACCGGCCACTGTGAGTGTGTGTCCATGTGAGTGTGTTTTCCCTTCCCCACTAGCCTTTCTAGTCTAACTCCACCTACACGGTACTGTTTGCCTGCCCTACCGGCCACTGTGAGTGTGTGTCCATGTGAGTGCGTTTTCCCTTCCCCACTAGCCTTTCTAGTCTAACTCCACCTACACGGCACTGTTTGCCTGCCCTACCGGCCACTGTGAGTGTGTGTCCATGTGAGTGTGTTTTCCCTTCCCCACTAGCCTTTCTAGTCTAACTCCACCTACACGGCACTGTTTGCCTGCCCTACCGGCCACTGTGAGTGTGTGTCCATGTGAGTGTGTGCTGGCTGCTCCATTCCCTTCCCCACTAGCCTTTCTAGTCTAACTCCACCTACACGGCACTGTTTGCCTGCCCTACCGGCCACTGTGAGTGTGTGTCCATGTGAGTGTGTTTTCCCTTCTCCACTAGCCTTTCTAGTCTAACTCCACCTACACGGTACTGTTTGCCTGCCCTACCGGCCACTGTGAGTGTGTGTCCATGTGAGTGCGTTTTCCCTTCTCCACTAGCCTTTCTAGTCTAACTCCACCTACACGGCACTGTTTGCCTGCCCCACCGGCCACTGTGAGTGTGTGTCCATGTGAGTGCGTTTTCCCTTCTCCACTAGCCTTTGATTTAAATCAATTCCATAACTGGAGGTCTATCTGGGTTTTACCCAACGGTTATGTTTGGAGTTTTAATGTCATGTACACAAGTAGTGAAAAAGCTTTGAACCCAACAATGCAGTAATCATTATCAGTGTAGAAGTAAAAATAACATAAGGTAGAACAAAAACACACAAGAAATAAGAAAGCTTTCGCCGCCTCCAGTTCCTTCCTTGGGGCGGCGAATTCTCCAGGCTGAGCCCAGGGTCCTTACCGTCCAGTTCTTCCTCCCATGTCCATTTCTCCAGGTGGTGCAGCCTCTCCCACTGCACATAAGTAAGTAAGTTATAATGTATACAGGGTCAGTCATTTCTAATACCATATTTACAATGTGCAGGGATACTGGAGGGATAGAGGTAGATATGTACAGAGGTAAGGTGACTAGGCATCAGGATATGATAAACAGAGTAGTAGCAGCGTATATGATGATTGTATGTACATGTGTGTGCATGTTATGTGTGTGTGTGTGTGTGTGTGTGTGTGTGTGTGAGCAAATTAAGTGAGTGTGTGTGTTGGAGTGTCAATGTTGGTGTTAGACGTTATGCTTTTTATTTATTTTATTTAACCTTTATTTAAATAGGGAAGTCAGTTAAGAACAAATTCTTATTTATAATGACGGCCTAACAAAAGGTAACAGGCCTCCTGCTGGGACACGGACTGGGATTAAAAATACAAATACATGAAATAAAATATAGGACAAAACACACATCACGACAAGCATAGAGGTTCTGGATGGCAGGGAGCTCGGCCTCAGTGATGTACTGGGCTGTCCACACCACCCTCTATAGCGCCATGCTATCGAGGGTGGTGCTGTTGCCATACCAAGCAGTGATACAGCCAGTCAAGATGCTCTCAATGGTGCAGCTGTATAAGTTCTGGAGGATTTGAGGACCCATGCCAAACCTTTTCAACCTCCTGAGGGGGAATAGGCGCTGTCGATTGTGTTGGTGTGTTTGTGGACCATTTTAAGTCCTTAGTGTTTTGGACACATAGGAACCGGCCCGAGGTCTATCTGTAGGGTTTAACCACCGGTTACCCACTGGCCCGAGGGCTATCTGTAAGGTTTAACCCCTGGTTACCTACTGGCCCGAGGTCTATCTGTAAGGTTTAACCCCTGGTTACCTACTGGCCCGAGGTCTATCTGTAGGGTTTAACCCCTGGTTACCTACTGGCCCGAGGTCTATCTGTAGGGTTTAACCCCTGGTTACCCACTGGCCCGAGGTCTATCTGTAGGGTTTAACCACTGGTTACCCACTGGCCCGAGGTCTATCTGTATGGTTTAACCACTGGTTACCCACTGGCCCGAGGTCTATCTGTAGGGTTTAACCCCTGGTTACCCACTGGCCCGAGGTCTATCTGTAGGGTTTAACCACTGGTTACCCACTGGCCCGAGGTCTATCTGTAAGGTTTAACCCCTGGTTACCTACTGGCCCGAGGTCTATCTGTAGGTTTAACCCCTGGTTACCTACTGGCCCGAGGTCTATCTGTAGGGTTTAACCCCTGGTTACCTACTGGCCCGAGGTCTATCTGTAAGGTTTAACCCCTGGTTACCTACTGGCCCGAGGTCTATCTGTAAGGTTTAACCCCTGGTTACCTACTGGCCCGAGGTCTATCTGTAAGGTTTAACCCCTGGTTACCTACTGGCCCGAGGTCTATCTGTAGGGTTTAACCCCTAATTACCCACTGGCCCGAGGTCTATCTGTAGGGTTTAACCCCTGGTTACCTACTGGCCCGAGGTCTATCTGTAAGGTTTAACCCCTAATTACCCACTGGCCAGAGGTCTATCTGTAGGGTTTAACCCCTGGTTACCTACTGGCCCGAGGTCTATCTGTAAGGTTTAACCCCTGGTTACCCACTGGCCCGAGGGCTATCTGTAAGGTTTAACCCCTGGTTACCTACTGGCCCAGGTCTATCTGTAGGGTTTAACCCCTGGTTACCTACTGGCCAGAGGTCTATCTGTAGGGTTTAACCCCTGGTTACCTACTGGCCCGAGGTCTATCTGTAGGGTTTAACCCCTGGTTACCTACTGGCCCGAGGTCTATCTGTAAGGTTTAACCCCTCATTACCCACTGGCCCGAGGTCTATCTGTAGGGTTTAACCCCTGGTTACCTACTGGCCCGAGGTCTATCTGTAGGGTTTAACCCCTAATTACCCACTGGCCCGAGGTCTATCTGTAGGGTTTAACCCCTGGTTACCTACTGGCCCGAGGTCTATCTGTAAGGTTTAACCCCTAATTACCCACTGGCCCGAGGTCTATCTGTAGGGTTTAACCCCTGGTTACCTACTGGCCCGAGGTCTATCTGTAGGGTTTAACCCCTGGTTACCTACTGGCCCGAGGTCTATCTGTAGGGTTTAACCCCTGGTTACCCACTGGCCAGAGGTCTATCTGTAAGGTTTAACCCCTGGTTACCCACTGGCCCGAGGTCTATCTGTAAGGTTTAACCCCTGGTTACCTACTGGCCCGAGGTCTATCTGTAAGGTTTAACCCCTGGTTACCCACTGGCCCGAGGTCTATCTGTAAGGTTTAACCCCTAATTACCCACTGGCCAGAGGTCTATCTGTAAGGTTTAACCCCTGGTTACCTACTGGCCCGAGGTCTATCTGTAAGGTTTAACCCCTGGTTACCTACTGGCCCGAGGTCTATCTGTAGGGTTTAACCCCTGGTTACCCACTGGCCCGAGGTCTATCTGTAGGGTTTAACCCCTGGTTACCCACTGGCCCGAGGTCTATCTGTAAGGTTTAACCCCTGGTTACCTACTGGCCCGAGGTCTATCTGTAAGGTTTAACTCCTGGTTACCCACTGGCCAGAGGTCTATCTGTAAGGTTTAACCCCTGGTTACCTACTGGCCCGAGGTCTATCTGTAAGGTTTAACTCCTGGTTACCTACTGGCCCGAGGTCTATCTGTAAGGTTTAACCCCTGGTTACCTACTTGCCCGAGGTCTATCTGTAGGGTTTAACCCCTAATTACCCACTGGCCAGAGGTCTATCTGTAAGGTTTAACCCCTGGTTACCCACTGGCCAGAGGTCTATCTGTAAGGTTTAACCCCTAATTACCCACTGGCCCGAGGTCTATCTGTAGGGTTTAACCCCTGGTTACCCACTGGCCAGAGGTCTATCTGTAAGGTTTAACCCCTAATTACCCACTGGCCCGAGGTCTATCTGTAGGGTTTAACCCCTGGTTACCTACTGGCCCGAGGTCTATCTGTAAGGTTTAACCCCTAATTACCCACTGGCCAGAGGTCTATCTGTAAGGTTTAACCCCTGGTTACCTACTGGCCCGAGGTCTATCTGTAGGGTTTAACCCCTGGTTACCCACTGGCCCGAGGTCTATCTGTAAGGTTTAACCCCTGGTTACCTACTGGTCCCAGGTCTATCTGTAGGGTTTATAACCCCTTGTTACCCCCTTGTTACCCCTGCTAGCCGGCCTGTCTGCCTGGCTTTGGAGTTAGCTGCAGGGTACAGGACAGGACAGGTCAGCTGACCAGAGCAGTTCTACTGTAGTTAGATTAGAGGGTCACAAAAGGGCAAAGAGGCTTACAGGAGTTACAGGAGCCTTTCGCCTTTCCTCTCTCTCTCTGTCTCTCTCTCTCTGCCTCTCTCTCTCTCTCTCTCTCTCTTTCCCTCTCTCTCTGCCTCTTTCACTCTGCCTCTCTCTCTCTCTCTCTCTCTCTCTCTGCCTCGCTCTCTCTCTCTCTCTCTGCCTCTCTCTCTCTGCCTCTCTCTCTCTCTGCCTCTCTCTTCTCTCTCTCTCTGCCTCTCTCTGCCTCTCTCTCTGCCTCTTTCTCTGCCTCTCTCTGCCTCTCTCTCTCTGCCTCTCTCTCTCTGCTTCTCTCTCCCTCTCTCTCCCTCTCTCTCTCTCTCCCTCTCTCTCTCTCCCTCTCTTGCTCTGTCTTCATCCTATGGGGGATGAATCAAGTTAATCACTACTGTATCTGTCTGTCTGTGCCTCTCATTCTCACAGCTGAGACAGAGACAGTCAGCGACAAACAGCCAGTCTAATGGCCATGAATGCCTTGGCCATGAATGCCGCTGTGTGCACAGTGGTGTAGGCTGATTGGTGGTGCTTTTTGACTGTTTATACAATGAAAGATAACAGATTCTAATAGGATATGCATTTTTTTTATTTGAGTCACTTCAGACTGCCAATGTGAACAAGCCTTTACTGGCCCAACGCTCTTAACCGCTAGGATACCTGCAGCCTTTATAGTGCACTAATGTTGACCGGAACCCATAGGGCTCTGTTCAAATCAATGCACTATATAGGGAATGTGGTGCCATTTGTGACTCGACCCTTGTCCAGCGACAATGTAACTGGGTTTTTGTGATTTACTAGTCATAAGGTCAGAGGTTATATGGTACATGAGATGGACTCTGGCATGTGTCACGGCCTTCACATCTTTATGTCTACCAGCTAGACCATTAGTCTCCTTGGGATTGGTTCCACTGTCTAGTCCCCATCTCTTTCTTTCTCTCTCTCATTCCTTCAGAGGGAGTTATGGAGGAACAGGTGTGTTCCTTTGTATGGCAGAGAGATCCCCTCTTACTAAGTTTCAGTCATCACTAAGGTCATCACACACACACACCTCTACAGGGCCTCCCCTCTCATTAAGGTAACTACTGAGACGGAGGATAGAGCATGCTTATGCAGAGAGAGATAGAGAGAGAGAGAGAGCTATAGAACAGAGAGAGAACAGAGATAGATAGAACAAGGAGATAGATAGAACAGAGAGAGAGAGAACAGACAGAGAGAGGTGTGTGTGTGAGTAGGGCCTAATAATCACTGCCATTGCTGATACAGCCCATTTAAATAATGAAAACCAAGACGTTTTCGTGCCACTGAAGAATTCCAGAATTCCATTGCTTTGGTTGATGTATTGGATATAGATCTCTCTAAAGGAAATAGTTGTGAAATCCGGTATTGAGTGTTGGGTATCAGCAGTTTACAGGAGAGAAAAGACAGCAATGTTGGTCTTAGTGGAGCGCTAACACAACATAATCCCCATGGGAGAGTCAACAATAGAACTGGTGGGGGATTAAGGCTGAGAGGACTGCTGAGCGTCACACAGAGGGACCCAGAGCCCAACTCAGAATACATCAAACACAACCTAATTGGTATTAACAGAGACTGGAGGGAATCTGTGGGCACACATGGGTCTTGGTCTATTGAACTCCATTGTTTCAGAGCCGGAATGGACACCTGTATTTAACAGAGGCTGCGTCCCAAATGGAATCCTGTTCTATATATAGTGTACTACTTTTGACCAAAGCCCTAGTAAATGTAGTGCACTTTAAAGGGGATAGGGTGCCATTTGGGTATCATTGATATGAGACAGGCCTTGGATCAGAGTGACTGACTGACATTCTTTTCATTGATATTCTCTCTGCCTCTTTATTCTTCCAGGTAACTACATCAGGCAAATGGAGACCAAGGTCCTGGAGGATGACAACAAGCAGCTTCTATCACAGGTAAAACTCTCAGCTACTGTATGGTGAAAACTATCACCGCTCTGTTTTTCAATTTCCACTCTCTCTTAATGTCTCCCATTCTCACTTTCTCAAACCTAAACTCTCTCCATGTTTTCCATTCTCACTTTTTCAAACCTAAACTCTCTCATGGGAGAGGCAGAGAAGGCAGTAGTGACGAGAGTGTCATTTTCAAAGTATAAACAGAGAATGAGAGAGATGTAGTGGGAGCTAATAGAGAAAGCTAAATATTGCCAAGTAATCGGCTACACAGAGGAGAGGAAGGAAGGGAGAGAGAGGGAGAGAGAGAGCTTGTTTCTACCTGCTGGGATGACATGGTTAAGTGAATAATTCAGCTCCACAGTGAAAGTGAACTTCCATAATGGATAGGGATAAATGATGGGAGAGCAGGAGAACTCACTCATGGGATGAATGTTTCATTGCTTCTCGTTGCCATTCTGTCTGGGGTCTGATTTCACATGAAAAGAATCCATGAGGAGCAACAACCAGAACACAGGCACACATTTGTACTATCTCTACTCTCTACTAGGAGATGTTAAAACACATACACACAGGTTCACACACATTTACTCACACATGAATGCACACACATACACACTAAAGTACATACCCGAGATGGATACGACAGGGAAGAGAGTGCACTCAGAGTAGTAAACAGTTTTAGTAACATTGTAATGACCAGAGGGAGCATCATTATGACATCAGCTAGAGGTGAATAGAATAGGTATGTGTCCCAAATGCCACCCTCTTGGTTACTGTGGCAAACAATTCCCTCTTCGGACCACTGGTGAAATCCCCTCACAATGATTTCAAACTGTGTTTTTAATACACAATGAAATGAAACACAGACTACCCCTTGCTAATCAGGAGACTCTCTGGTATGTGGTGGTGGACTGTCATTACATATGCTTCATGGGAACCTGGTGAAAATGAAGGTTGTAGCACAGACTTTCTAAACCCAGAGGTGCAATATCACAAGACTTCCGGAAACGTCTGCGAAACCGACCAGGCCGGGGTTTGGGGTTTGAGAAGTCAATGAGAGAAGTGAAAAATTCTTCCTTAGTTGTTCATTTTCTTGAAATTTAATGGCACAACCTAGATTTGAGCCAATGTCTTAAGTAGTTGAACTTGATATTACTCCAACCTCATGAACGTGACAAACTGACACATTTTCATTTCAACTTTATATCGAAGAAGTGCCTTTGATTTGATGGCCTGAACATGCGCAGTTCGGGCGAGAGACGACTTTTAGAACCGTGTTTCTACGCATGAGCTTAGGTAGCCAATATCGCCATGACATCGCCTACAAAGATTTCTATTGGAGAAGCAGTTTCTGCCTATCTTCATACTGTACTGTCTTTGGTTGTAATGTGGCTAGCCACTGGATGGCTCTGAATGCACTGTCGGTATGCAGCCAAAGTTACTAACCACTTTTGGAGGTAATTAATGCTCTCAATCGTATCCTGATGTCAACAGCAAATGAGAGTTGTATTCATAACGTGGCTAACTTAGCTAGATACAGTACATTTAGAAAAAAACAAGTTATATTAAATGGCTAGCTAGCTAGCGTTAGCAATAGGGATGCCTAATATATCAGTGAACATATCGTAATCGGATGATATTAGCTAAAAATGCCAACATCGGTATCGGCCCGATGTCTAGTTTAACGGCGATGTTAAAAACTGTTGTCAATGCTACCGTCCATACCTATATAACGTAAGTACATGACGTAATGACGCCACGTAAAATGTTGTGCTACACATGCAACATAGCATTCCTAACCTAGCCCACAATGTCTGCTGTGTGGATCGAGCAGTTAACAAGTCGAGCAATCATTTGAAAGAGTAAGACAATTTCAGCAAGTCAACTCAAAGCTGAAATCCATTAAAGCCAAGATAATGGAATTCATTGCCATTGACAATCAACCGTTCTCTGTCGTGGGTGATGTTGGCTTTTGCCGGCTGGTCGAGCACCGGTACACACTACCAAGTGAGCTATTTTTCAGACGTTACCCTACCAGAGTTACACAGTAATGGCGTCACTGCTATTAGCTTCACGACATACATACTATGGAACGCCATTTGGGTCTTTGTGTGTCAAAAAAGATACAGTAGCACCGTCAAAGCTGTAAAAAAAAAGTCTGCAAACAAGCGACACAGGCCACGAACGATGTGTTTACAATACCGCATTGGTAAAGCATTTTTTCGACCGCAACTTCTGGGGTACATAGCTAGCACCAATACAAACAGCCTGAAAACAATGACCAGTGGAAACTGCAGTCATTTTCATTATTCTTGGCAATGATTTAGGAATTCTTGTGAGTAAGTATTAGCTAGGTTGCCACTTATTGTTCTCCTATTGAAATTGAACTTCAGTTCATGAAAATAAATAGCTAGCCAGCTACTTAACCCTGTTGCCCAAAGCTAACGTTATAAGCAGCCAGCTAGCTTCATCTGGCTAGTGAGGCTCGACCGGACCGGGTTATGTGTTGTGAAGCTAGCCACAATAAGGATTAGGCACAGTCGTGGAATTTGCGGTTTGCCTGTCATTGACAGTGATGCAAATTAATACAAATAGTAGAATGCCAAACTTTTATTTTGAAGGCTAACCGCAAAGTCCACTCTTGTGGCTAGTCCTTCTTGTGGCTAGCTTCACATAGATGGGTCCGACCACCATTAATCAAATAAGAACTGTCGTATAAATTAGGGTTATTTTAGATGATGACACCTAGATTATGTTGTTTTGCTATGTTTTTGGGGAAGAACATTGTTTGCATCCATGAGCTAGCTAGCTTTTTGTTAATGACCAGCACTGTAGGTGCACGAGACAACTTTACCAGCATCATAGAATACATATCGCTGAATCGTTGTGACATATGAAATGAGTGATAGTGTAATCAATGTGTAATAATTACGTAAAAAATGTATGAACACGTTAAATTATTATGTGACGTGCAGTCATATTCAGGTCCTGATTGGTCAACAAGATTATTTGACACGTCAAATACTGTTATTTGACATGTATCTTTTTTGACACGCAAAGACCCAAACGGTGTTTCGCAGAAATCCTGGTTGAGAAAGAAACTTCTAAACAAATGAACAATGAAACAGCACAGCAAGTAAGTGAAAGAAATAGGTTTTGATGATGTTTTACTGGTAATGGGGACATACGTAAATGCAACAAATTAACTTTTTGGTCAGTGTGGTGTGTGTGTGTGTAACCTTTATTTAACTAGGCAAGTCAGTTAAGAACAAATTCTTATTTACAGTGAAGACCCGGACGACGCTGGGCCAATTGTGCGCCGCCCTATGGGACTCCCAGTTACGGCTGGATGTGATACAGCCTGGATTCAAACCAGGGACTGTAGTGACACCTCTTGCACTGAGATGCAGTGCCTAAGTCCACTGCGTCCATGTGTGTGTGTTAACTATTTAACTGTACTAGAATGCTTAAAAGGCTGCAAAAATGTTAAATCTGATGGGCAAAAATGTCATATCTGTGCATCACTAGTTAGCAATATTGGGCGGTCAATAAGACTGGGAGCTGAGCCAGCAAACAATGAAACAAAATGATAATTTCAGGCTCTGTATTTTAAGAATCACAGAATTTACAGCTGCACTGTAAAATTATTTATCCATTTAAACAGACTTTTGGGATGAAAACTCTGTTTTTGTAATTCCCTGAATGGCTGTGATGAGTTTCAAAAGTGATCTGGTCCGAGGTGTTGGACTCTAAAGGGAATAGGGAATAGGGTGTCATTTGGGTCACAGATATGAGTGTCCTATTGATGTAGACATTTCTCCATACATACAGCTCTGTGATTACATAATACACATACTGCTGTCGTAAGAGACTTCACTACGGAGATTTGTTGCTAAACAACCAACCCGTCTATGGAGATAGTACTGTCATCCCACTGAACCTAACCCATAACACCAATGAGAACAGAGAGCGACAGACACCCTCCCTGAACAACATATATTTCAACAAATTGGCGAGGGCACTAGAACAGACTGCAGCACCCATCCTCACCTGACTAGAATCTGAAGTCAACTGGCTACTGTTTGCTGATGATCTGGTGCTTCTGTCCCCAACCAAGGAGAGCCTACAGCAGCACCTAGATCTTCTGCACAGATTCTGTCAGACCTAGGCCATAAGTGAATCTCATTAGGACAAAAATAATGGTGTTCCAAAAAAGGTCCAGTTGCTAAGACCACAAATACAAATTCCATCTAGACAACGTTGCCCTAGAGCACACAAAAAACTATACCTACCTCGGCCTAAACATCAGCGCCACAGGTAACTTCCACAGAGCTTTGAACGATCTGAGAGACAAGTCAGGAAGGGCCTTCTACGCCGTCAAAAGGAGCATAAAATTCGACATCCCAATTAGGATCTGGCTAAAAATACTTGAACCAGTTATAGATGTGAGGTGTGGGGTCCGCTCACCAACCAATAATTCAAAATTAGGTGAAATACCACAGTGTGCCATCACAGCAAGATTTGTGACCTGTTGCCACAAGAAAAGGGCAACCAGTGAAGAACAAACACCATTGTAAATACAACCCATATTTATGTTTATTTATTTTCCCTTTTGTACTTTATGTAATGCAATTCCTCTTCTTCAGAGGAGGAGTCGCAAGGATCAGACCAATGTGCAGCGTGCTAATTGTCCATAATGATATATTTAATAAATCAACTGAACAAAATAACAAAAGTACAAACAAATAACCGTAACAGTCCCGTATGGTGAAAACACTAACACAGGATACAACCACCCACAAAACACAATAGAAAACAGGCTACCTAAATATGGCTCCCAATCAGAGACAACGACTGACACCTGCCTCTGATTGAGAACCATACTATGCCAAACACATAGAAATATAACAACAGAACAAAACATAGAAAAACAACATAGAATGCCCAGCCCAACTCACGCCCTGACCAACTAAAATAAAGACATAAAAAAGGAACTAAGGTCAGAACGTGACACTTTAAAACACTATACATAGCCATAATATAACATTTTGTTGTGACTTATTATCATTAATGTGATGACTGTTAACTTATCAAATCAATGAACTATGTTTAATTGATTACGTGATTAAATTAATAATGTTACCATTAACTCAGTAACTTGGGGCACACGGGAAAACGTATTTAACAAGTTACTATCTCCCGAATTATACTCTTATAAGATATATTCATATCTATAGATAACAGTCACTTATTCATGTATGTTTACCTCATATCAGTCTCATTCTGAACGTCGTAATATTCTATTAATCTACACGAACCCTAGTCTACATGATGACTCAGTTTGCACAAATTGGCTTAATTATTTATTTACTAACTAATGAAATAATCACACAGAAATATGTAAACACACACAGTAAAGGTTGAATTGATTACTAACATAATGCAATGAAAAGTCCCTAGTGGACTAACCCGATATGATGTCTGGTTACACAATGAAAAGGTGGGGAACAAAGAGCGGGAGAAGGAGAGAAAGGAATTTTATCGTACATACAGTTGAATAATACGCTCATTGTTAATATGGATATTTAGCATCCCCAACAACCGCTCATTCGGATTTAGAAATGCAATGTACATATTTACGCTTGTATGTCTTTGTCATCTCTCTCTGTTGAAATTGTCCATTCCATCTGCGACGAATAGTTCAACAGAAAGTCTCTGGTTGTGTAAGTCTCTGGTTGTCCACTAGAGATCACCATGTCCTTAGTAGTTGTAGTAGTAGCTTTCTTTCTTCTGGAAGACTAGATACATCAGATGTTCCAATGGTTGTTTGATGAGATCTTCCTTGTGTCTTTGGTCAAAGTTCTAGACTACTTTACATGCAGAGCTGCAGGTTCTGAGCTCCACTCAGTCCAGTGTCCTGAGGCAGAGGGATGCCATTTATTTTACCCCAGGCATGAGGATACAAAACACATGCTGGCCATTTTCAATTATACGATAGATTGGGTATAAATGAACTGAACTGACATCTGCTGTCTTGCAAGGTGTTCTAAAATGGCCTATTGACAATCCTCAGCATCAAACCTCTCAACTTCTGTGCTGAGCTCCTCTCTCTTGTACAGATATCAGCAGCACATTTTCTCCTCTTGGACTTCTGTGTGCACGGTCTACTCCTCTAAATGTGTTTTCTTTCTTCCTCTTGCTGCTCTCTCTCCCCCCTCTCTCTCTCGCTCTCTCTTCCTCTTGCTGCTCTCTCTCCCCCTCTCTCTCGCTCTCTCTTCCTCTTGCTGCTCTCTCTCCCCCTCTCTCTCTCGCTCTCTCTTCCTCTTGCTGCTCTCTCTCCCCCTCTCTCTCGCTCTCTCTTCCTCTTGCTGCTCTCTCTCCCCCTCTCTCTCTCGCTCTCTCTTCCTCTTGCTGCTCTCTCTCCCCCTCTCTCTCGCTCTCTCTTCCTCTTGCTGCTCTCTCTCCCCCTCTCTCTCGCTCTCTCTTCCTCTTGCTGCTCTCTCTCCCCCTCTCTCTCTCTCCTCTTGCTGCTCTCTCTTCCTCTTGCTGCTCTCTCTCCCCCCCTCTCTCTCGCTCTCTCTTCCTCTTGCTGCTCTCTCTCCCCCCTCTCTCTCTCTCTCGCTCTCTCTTCCTCTTGCTGCTCTCTCTCCCCCTCTCTCTCTCGCTCTCTCTTCCTCTTGCTGCTCTCTCTCCCCCTCTCTCTCGCTCTCTCTTCCTCTTGCTGCTCTCTCTCCCCCTCTCTCTCGCTCTCTCTTCCTCTTGCTGCTCTCTCTCCCCCTCTCTCTCGCTCTCTCTTCCTCTTGCTGCTCTCTCTCCCCCTCTCTCTCGCTCTCTCTTCCTCTTGCTGCTCTCTCTCCCCCTCTCTCTCGCTCTCTCTTCCTCTTGCTGCTCTCTCTCCCCCCTCTCTCTCGCTCTCTCTTCCTCTTGCTGCTCTCTCTCCCCCCCTCTCTCTCAGCAGTCTAAAAGTGGTGATCTGAAGAATCTGAGGAAGGGCTTCTACCACTCTGAGTCTCAGCTCTCACAGTACCAGCAAGACCCACTGCAGAATGTACGTACAGTATGGCGCCAAACCACTCCCTCTCCCAGCCCTGACCTCTCTGTTTGGCTCTGTGGATAAATCCTAGCTACCAGAAAACCGTATCTGTTTTGAGCCGATTTGCAGTATATTTTAATTGAACAACAATTACAGGTCACAGCGGTAACGGTCACCATAGCAGTGGTCACCAAAGCAGAGGTCTTTGTGGCAGCAGCATTGTTGTTTTATGTTCTCTCCGGCTGATAAGGGTCAAGGTCAGGGGTCATGATCTGTCAGGAAAGATCAAAGCCAACAGGGAAAAAACACACATTCAGAGGGAGAGAGAAAGAGAGTTCTGGAAGCTCAGACATTTGGAAAGCATTTCCTGAGTCTCAAAGACTCACACAAGGTTGAAACCAGTCCACAGATTTCTATCCCTACATCGGTACTTTCTTCCTCTTATTGCGGCCTTAACTCCTTTGAAGTGCTTTAAGAGTTTCCCTCACTGACTTCAGTATCACTTCACAGACTTGCTTTGAACTGGACTTTCAAACACTTTCAAACCTTCTCCAGCTCCTCTACATTTAAAGGTGTACGATCCCAATTTCCAATATCAAATCAAATGTTATTGGTCACATATACATGGTTAGTAGATGTTAATGCGAGATGGGCGAAATGCTTGTGCTTCTAGTTCCAACAGTGCAGTAATATCTAACAAGTAATCTAACAAATTCACAATGACTACCTTGTACACACAATGTAAGGGGATGAAATAAGAATATGTACATATAAATATATGGATGCGTGATGGCCGTGCTTATGTCTTGAGATGTTGCTTCAATATATCCACATCATTTTCCTTCCCTCATGATGCCATCTATTTTGTGAAGTGCACCAGTCCTTCCTGCAGCAAAGCACCTCCACAACATGATGCTGCCACCCCCGTGCTTCATGGTTGGGATGGTGTTCTTCGGCTTGCAAGCCTCCCCCTTTTTCCTCCAAACATAACGATGGTCATTATGGCCAAACAGTTCTATTTTTGTTTCATCAGACCAGAAGACATTTCTTCAAAAAGTACAATCTTTGTCCCCATGTGCGGTTGCAAACCATAGTCTGGCTTTTTTATGGTGGTTTTGGAGCAGTGGCTTCTTCCTTGTTGAGCAGTCTTTCAGGTTATGATCATATAGGACTCGTTTTACTATGGATATAGATTGTTTTGTACCCGTTTCCTCCGGCATCTTCACAACGTACTTTGCTGTTGTACTGGGATTGATTTGCACCAAAGTATGTTCATCTCTAGGAGACAGAATGTGTCTCCTTTCTGAGCGGTATGACGGCTGCTTGGTCCAATGGTGTTTATAATTGCGTACTAATGTTTGTACAGCTAAACACGGTACCTTCAGGTGTTTGGAAATTGCTCCCAAGGATGAACCAGACTTTCTGATGTTTTGGCTGATTTATTTTGATTTTCCCATGGTATCAAGCAAAGAGGCACTGAGTTTGAAGGTAGGCCTTGAAATACATCCACAGGTACACCTCCAATTGACTCAAATTATGTCAATTAGCCTATCAGAAGCTTCTAAAGCCATGACATACTTTTCTGGAATTTTCCAAGCTGTTTAAAGGCACAGTCAACTTAGTGTATGTAAACTTCTGACCCACTGGAATTGTGATACGCTGAATTCTAAGTGAAATAATCTGTTTGTAAACAATTGTTGGAAAAATGACTTGTGTCATGCCAAAGTCCTAACCAACTTGCCAAATCTATAGTTTGTTAAAACCTCTTGAAGCTAGGGGGCAAGTTCCCAAAGTAAATGTGCCCAAAGTCAACGGTCTATTTCTCAGGTCCAGATGCTAGAATATGCATATAATTGACAGATTAGGATAGAAAACACTCAAAAGTTTCCAAAACTGTCAAAATATTGTCTGTGAGTATAACAGAACTGAAATTGCAGGCGAAACCCTGTGGAAAATCCAACCAGGAAGTGCCTCTTATTTTGAAACCCTTCTGTTCCTATGCATGTCTAGCTTCCATTTAAAGGGATATCAACCAGATTCCTTTTTCTGTGGCTTCCCTAAGGTGTCAACAGTCTTTAAACATAGTTTCAGGCTTTTATTTTGAAAAATGAGTGTGAAGGATCACAATGCGTAAGTGGAGAGGTGGGGGCTCTCAGAGTGAGTTTGTGCGCAATTGCGTAAATTGTTCCTCCCGCTGTTATGGAAAAAGCTACACACTCGGTTGATATATTATTGAATATATATTTAAAAAACCACCTGAAGATTGATTATAAAAAACATTTGACATGTTTCTGTGGACATTATAGATATTATTTGGAATATATGTCTGCGTTGTGGAGACCGCTCTTTCCTGTGGATTTCTGAACATAACGCGACAAACAAACGTCGATATTTTGGGTAAAAAAATCATCTTTATGGAACAAAAAGAACATTTGCTGTGTAACTGGGAGTCTCGTGAGTGAAAACATCCGAAGATCATCAAAGGTAAACGGTTAATTTGATTGCTTTTCTGATTTTCGTGACCAAGCTTCCTGATGCTAAGTGTACATAATGCTATGCTAGGCTATCGATAAATTTACACAAAAGCTTGGATTGCTTTCCCTGTAAAGCATAATTTCAAAATCTGAGACAACAGGGTGATTAACAAAAGGCTAAGCTGTGTTTCGCAATATTGCACTTGTGATTTCATGAATATGAATATTTGTTAGTAATATTATTTGACTGTTGCGCTATGCTATTCAGCGGTTGCTGACGAAAATGATCCCACTACAGGGATGGGTAGCGTCAAGAAGTTTTAACAAGAAATTTGTGGAGTGGATGAAAAATGAGTTTTAATGACTCCAACCTAAGTGTATGTAAACTTCTTACTTCAACTGTATGAGATGAGTAATGTAGGATATGTAAACATTATATAAAGTTACATTGTTTAAAGTGACTAGTGATACATTTATTACATCCAATTTTTTATTATTAAAGTGGCTAGAGATTTGAGTCAGTATGTTGGCAGCAGCCACTCAATGTTAGTGGTGGCTGTTTAACAGTCTGATGGCCTTGAGATAGAGCTGTTTTTCAGTCTCTCGGTCCCAGCTTTAATGCACTTGTACTGACCTCGCCTTCTGGATGATAGCAGGGTGAATAGGCAGTGGCTTGGGTGGTTGTTGTCCTTGATGATTTTTTTGGCCTTCCTGTGACATCGGGTGCTGTAGGTGTCCTGGAGGGCAGGTAGTTTGCCCCTGGTGATGTGTTGTGCAGACAGCACTATCCTCTGGAGAGCCTTGCGGTTGAGGACAGTGCAGTTGCCTTACCAGGCAGTGATACAGCCCGACAGGATGCTCTCAATTGTGCATCTGTAAATGTTTGTGAGGGTTTTTGGTGACAAGCCAAATTTCTTCAGCCCCATGAGGTTGAAGAGGCACTATGTTCAGCTAGGGATGCTGTCTGGGCCGGCAGCGTTGCGAGGGTTAACACGTTAAAATATTTTACTCACATCGGCCATGGAGAAGGAGAATACACAGTCTTTGGTAGTGTGCCGTGTCGGTGGCACTGTATTGTCCTCAAAGCGAGCAAAGAAGTTGTTTCATTTGTCTGGGAGCAAGACATTGATGTCCGCTACAGGGCTGGTTTTCTTTTTGTAATCCGTGATTTTCTGTAGACCCTGCCACATATGTCTCGTGTTTGTGCCGTTGAATTATGACTCAACTTTGTCTCTGTACTGACACTTTGCTTATTTGGAGGGAATACTACACTGTTTTTATTCGGTCATGTTTCCAGTCACCTTGCTATGATTAAATGCGGTGGTTCACACTTTCAGTTTTGTGCGAATGCTGCCGTCAATCCACTGTTTCTGGTTAGGGAAGGTTTTAATAGTCACAGTGGGTACAACATCTCCAATGCACTTCCTAATAAACTCACTCACAGAGTCAGGCTATACGTCGATGTAATTGTCTGAGGCTACCTGGAACATATCCCAATCCACGTGATTGAAGCAATCTTGAAGTGTGGAATCCGATTGGTCAGACCTGCGTCGGATATACCTAAACACGGTCTCTTCCTGTTTTAGTTTCTGCCTATATGAGGGGAGTAACAAGATGGAGTCATGGTCAGATTTGCCGAAGGGAGGGTGGGGGAGGGCCTTGTATTCATCACGGAAGTTAGAGTAGCAGTGGTCCAGCACAATCAATGTGCTGGTAGAATTTAGGTAGCCTTGTTCTCAAATGAGATTTGTTAAAATCCCCAGCTACAATAAATGCAGCCTCAGGATATATGGTTTCCAGTTTACATAGAGTCCAGTGAAGTCCTTTCAGGGCCGTCGAGGTATCTGCTTGGGGGGTATACTATAATTTAAAATAATTATTTTGCTATATCATGCGGTCGGCATTTGATTGTAAGGAATTCTAGGTCAGGTGAACAAAAGGACTTGAGTTCCTGTATGTTGTTATGATTACACCATGAGTCGTTTATCATGAGGCATACACCCCCGCCATTCTTCTTACCAGAGAGATGTTTGTTTCTGTTGGCGCGACACATGAAGAAACCCAGTGGCTGTACCAACTCTGACAACATATCCTGAGTGAGCCATGTTTCCATGAAACAGAGAATGATACAATCTCTGATGTCTCTCTGGAAGGCAACTCGTGCCCTAATTTCGTCCACCTTGTTGTCTAGAGACTGGACATTGACGAGTAATATGCTCAGAAGCGGTGGATGGTGTGCTCACCTTCTAAGTCTGACCAGGAGGCCCCTCCGGCCTTCCTCTCCTGCGGCAACAACGTTGTTTTGGGTCGTTCTCTGGGATTAGATCCAATGTCCAGCATGGAGGTCCGAACAAAGGATTCACTTCGGGAAAGTTGTATTCCTGGTCGTGATGTTGGTAAGTTGACGTCGCTCTTATTTCCAATAGTTCTTCCCGGCTGTTTGTAATACACTTAAGATTTTCTGGGCTGACAATGTAACAACAAAAAAATTACAAATTACTGCATTGTTTCCTAAGGACTTGAAGCGAGGCGATCATCTCTGTTGGCGCCATCTTGCAATATTGAATGTCAGTCTCCAGTATATGCACTTTTACTCCAGCCCTGCCTCTGCTCTGCCTCTTCCACATTCCACCCTGAGTGTTAAGAGACAATAACCTCATGTCTTTAATGTAAACACAGCTCAGACTTTACCCAATAACCCAGAGTAATAAAGTAGACCTTACGACAGCAATACATCATGTTAACCCTAACTTCCACCCTCATTCTGTTTATCTAGCTTTGATTCTATCATGAATCAAAGTAAGACCCAAGTGCAGACTGTGTGAAGTAACAATGATTATTGTAACCACAGGGCCATGCAAACGACAGGTCAAGGCAGGCAGGGGTCGATAATCCAGAGTAGGAGCAAAGGTACAGGACGGCAGGCAGGCTCAGGGTCAAGGACAGGCAGACTTCAATAATCCAGAGGTGGAGCAAAGGTACAGGACGGCAGGCAGGTTCAGAGATGGGCAGAGTAGTCAGGCGGACGGGTACAGGGTCAGGACAGGCAAGGGTCAAAAACCAGGATGATGAGAAAAAAGAGGCTGGGAAAAGACTGGAGCTGACAGGACGAATGCTGGTAAGCTTGACAAACAAGGTGAACTGGCACAGACAGACAGAAAACACAGGCATTTGGTATTTTATTAGGATCCCTATTAGCTGTTGCAAAAGCAGCAGCTACTCTTCCTGGGGTCCACACAACACATGAAACATAATACAGAATGACATAATACAGAACATCAATAAACAAGAACAGCTCACAGACAGAACAACATACATTTTTAAAAGACACACGTAGCCTACATAACAATGCATACACACAAACTATCTAGGTCAAATAGGGGAGAGGCGTTGTGCTGCAAGATGTTGTTTTATCTGTTTTTTGAAACCAGGTTTGCTGTTTATTTGAGCAATATGAGATGGAAGGAAGTTCCATGCAATAAGGTCTCTATATAATACTGTACGTTTTCTTGAATTTGTTCTGGATTTGGGGATTGTGAAAAGACTCCTGGTGGCATGTCTGGTGGGATAAGTGTGTGTGTCAGAGCTGTGTGTAAGTTGACTATGCAAACATTTTGGGATTTTCAACACAATGTTTCTTATAAAAAGAAGAAGTGATGCAATCAGTCTCTCCTCAACACTTAGCCAATAGAGACTGGCATAGTATTAATATTAGCCCTCTGATTACAATTAAGAGCAAAACGTGCCGCTCTGTTCTGGGCCAGCTGCAGCTTAACTAGGTCTTTCCTTACAGCACTGGGCCACATGACTGGACAATAATCAAAATTAGACAAAACTAGAGCCTACAGAACTTGCTTTTTGGAGCGTGGTGTAAAAAAATCAGAGCATCTCTTTATTACGGCTAGACCTCTCCCCATCTTTGCAACCATTGAATCTATATGTTTTGACCATGCCAGTTTACAATCTAAGGTAACGCCAAGTAATTTAGTCTCCTCAACATGTTCAACAGCCACAACATTCATTACCATTAACAATAAAACATGACCAGTAAGTAAACATTACGCTCACAAAAGTTCCAAACAAATTAAGACATTTCAAATGTCATATTATGTCTATATAGGGTGTTGTAACAATGTGCACATAGTTAAAGTACAAAAGAGAAAATAAATTAACTCTGTCTTCCCCCTCTCTCTTTCTATCTCTCTCTCTCTTTATTTCTCTCTATATGTCTGTCTCTCTGTCTCTCTCCTTTATAGCCCAGAGATTTCACCTGTCTCTCTGTTGCCTCCATGTTTAACCAGAGGTTGTCCCTTAAAGACCACTAATTAAATTAGCGTCCCTCCTTACAGAAGGGCAAAGACACCCTCTGCTCTCTCCTCTTTCATCCCCCTCTCCAGCTCTCACCTTGGGGGCGTCATTGTCCTCATTCTTAATCCCTCTTCTTCCTTCTTATCCTCTTCCTCCATCATCCTTTCCTCTCTAACCCCCCACACACTCCTCCTCTTCCTCCAGCAGTAATGCAGAGAGGGGAGAGAGAGGACAAGAGGAAGAGGAGAAGAGGGGGAAGGAAGAGAAGGGAGAGAACATAGGAGGCTGTGAAAGGAGAGGAGAGAAGTGAGGATGTAAGGAAGAGAGACTGAAGGAGAGCAGAGACAGAGGAGAGGCGAGGAAAGAGGCGAGGAGAGGAGAGGTGATGAGAGGAGAGGGAGCAGAGACAGAGGAGAGGCGAGGAAAGAGGCGAGGAGAGGAGAGAGCAGAGAGAGAGAGGAGAAGAAACAGAGAGCAGAGACAGAGGGAGGAGAGAAAGCAGAGACAGAGGAGAGGAGAGGAAACAGAGAGCAGAGACAGAGGGAGGAGAGAAAGCAGAGACAGAGGGAGGAGAGAGCAGAGACAGAGGGAGGAGAGAGCAGAGACAGAGGGAGGAGAGGAAACAGAGAGCAGAGACAGAGGGAGGAGAGAGAGCAGAGACAGAGGGAGGAGAGAGAGCAGAGACAGAGGGAGGAGAGAGAGCAGAGACAGAGGGAGGAGAGGAAACAGAGAGCAGAGACAGAGGAGAGGCGAGGAAAGAGGCGAGGAGAGGAGAGAGCAGAGAGAGAGAGGAGAAGAAACAGAGAGCAGAGACAGAGGGAGGAGAGAGAGCAGAGATAGAGGGAGGAGAGGAAACAGAGAGCAGAGACAGAGGGAGGAGAGAGAGCAGAGACAGAGAGAGAGAGGAAACAGAGACAGAGGGAGGAGAGAGAGCAGAGACAGAGGGAGGAGAGAGAGCAGAGACAGAGGGAGGAGAGAGAGCAGAGACAGAGGGAGGAGAGAGAGCAGAGACAGAGGGAGGAGAGGAAACAGAGAGCAGAGACAGAGGGAGGAGAGAGAGCAGAGACAGAGGGAGGAGAGAGAGCAGAGACAGAGGAGAGGCGAGGAAAGAGGCGAGAGAGGAGAGAGCAGAGAGAGAGAGGAGAAGAAACAGAGAGCAGAGACAGAGGGAGGAGAGAGAGCAGAGACAGAGGAGAGGAGAGGAAACAGAGAGCAGAGACAGAGGGAGGAGAGAGAGCAGAGACAGAGGGAGGAGAGGAAACAGAGAGCATAGACAGAGGGAGGAGAGAGAGCAGAGACAGAGGGAGGAGAGAGAGCAGAGACAGAGGGAGGAGAGAGAGCAGAGACAGAGGGAGGAGAGGAAACAGAGAGCAGAGACAGAGGAGAGGCGAGGAAAGAGGCGAGGAGAGGAGAGAGCAGAGAGAGAGAGGAGAAGAAACAGAGAGCAGAGACAGAGGGAGGAGAGAGAGCAGAGACAGAGGAGAGGAGAGGAAACAGAGAGCAGAGACAGAGGGAGGAGAGAGAGCAGAGACAGAGGGAGGAGAGGAAACAGAGAGCAGAGACAGAGGGAGGAGAGAGAGCAGAGACAGAGAGAGGAGAGGAAACAGAGAGCAGAGACAGAGGGAGGAGAGAGAGCAGAGACAGAGGAGAGGAGAGGAAACAGAGAGCAGAGACAGAGGGAGGAGAGAGAGCAGAGACAGAGAGAGGAGAGGAAACAGAGAGCAGAGACAGAGGGAGGAGAGAGAGCAGAGACAGAGGAGAGGAGAGGAAACAGAGAGCAGAGACAGAGGGAGGAGAGAGAGCAGAGACAGAGGGAGGAGAGAGAGCAGAGACAGAGGGAGGAGAGAGAGCAGAGACAGAGGGAGGAGAGAGAGCAGAAAGAGGAGAGAGAGCAGAGCTAGGAGAGAAGAGTACTCTTCTTTAGCTAATCAGAACTCTGATTGGTCGTGATAAAAAAAACTTTGGAGTCATCATGGTAACCACTCAGGTAAAAAATAATAAGAGTGTGGCGTGTGCAAAAAGTGTGTGTGTGTTTTGGAATGAAATACAGACCGACTTTAGACTCCTGTCCTGATTAGCATGGCTTTGAACTTCAAACACAGAAGGTGACGCTTTGAATAATGCATCCCAGCTCTCTCTCTCTCTCTCTCTCTCTCTCTCTCTCTCTCTCTCTCTCTCTCTCTCTCTCTCTCTCTCTCTCTCTCTCTCTCTCTCTCTCTCTCTCTCTCTCTCTCTCTCTCTCTCCAATTTAAGGGGTTTATTGGCATGGGAAACATGTTTAAATTGCCAAATCAAGTAAAATAGATAATAAACCAAAGTGAAATAAACAATAAAAAATTAACAGTAAACATTACACTCCAAAAGAATAAAGACATTTCAAATGCCATATTATGTCTACATACAATGTTGTAATGATGTGAAAATAGTTAAAGTACAAAAGGGAAAATAAATCTGAGTGAAATATGTGTCTCTAATATGGTCATACATTTGGCATGAGGTTAGTAAGTACAGCTCAGTTTCCACCTCATTTTGTGGGCATTGTGAACATAGCCTGTCTTCTCTTGCGAGCCAGATCTACATACAGCGGTCTTTCTCAATAGCAAGGCTATGCTCACTGACTCTGTACATAGTCAAAGTGTTCCTTAAGTTTGGGTCAGTCACAGTGGTCAGGTATTCTGCAACTGTGTACTTTCTGTTCAGAGCCAAAGAGCATTCTAGTTTGCTCAGTTTATTTGTTAATTATTTCTAATGTGTCAAGTAATTATCTTTTTATTTTCTCATGATGTTTGGATCTAATTCTATTGCCGTCCTTGGGCTCTGTGGGGTCTATTTGTGTTTGTGAACAGAGTCCCAGGACCAGCTTGCTTAAGGGACTCTTCTCCAGGTTCATCTTTCTGTAGGGGATGGCTCTGTAGGGTGTGTTTGTGTTTGTGAACAGAGACCCAGGACCAGCTTGCTTAAGGGACTCTTCTCCAGGTTCATCTTTCTGTAGGGGATGGCTCTGTAGGGTGTGTTTGTGTTTGTGAACAGAGACCCAGGACCAGCTTGCTGAGGGGACTCTTCTCCAGGTTCATCTTTCTGTAGGGGATGGCTCTGTGGAGTCTGTTTGTGTTTGTGAACAGAGACCCAGGACCAGCTTGCTGAGGGGACTCTTCTCCAGGTTCATCTTTCTGTAGGGGATGGCTTTGTTATGGAAGGTTTGGGAATCGCTTCCTTTTAGGTGGTTGTAGAATTTAACGTCTCTTTTCTGGATTTTGATAATTAGCGGGTGTCTGCCTAATTCTGCTCTGCATGCAGAGGATTGTTTTTGCCGTATTCTGCATGCAGAGTCTCCATTTGGTGTTTGTCCCATTTTGTGAATTCTTGGTTCAGACCTCACAACCATATAGGCAATGGGTTCTATAACAGATTCATATATATTTTTTTCAGATCCTAATTGGCAGTGTCAAATTGTATTTTCCTTTTGATGGCATAGAAGGCCCTTCTTTACTTGTCTCAGATCGTTCACAGCTTTGTGGAAGTTACCTGTGGCACTAATGTATAGTTTTTTTGTGTGCTCTAGGGCAACTGTGTCTAGATGGAATTTGTATTTGTGGTCCTGGCAACTGGACCTTTTTTGGAACACCATTATTTTTGTTTTACTGAGATTTACTGTCAGGGCCCAGGTCTGATAGAATCTGTGCAGAAGATCTAGGTGCTGCTGTAGGCCCTCCTTGGTTGGGGACAAAAGCGCCAGATCATCAGCAAACAGTAGACATTTGACTTCAGATTCTAGTAGGGTGAGGCCGGGTGCTGCAGACTGTTCTGGTGCCCTCGCCAATTCGTTGATATATATGTTGAAGAGGGTGGGGCTTAGGCTGCATCCCTGTGTCACCCCACGGCCCTGTGGATAGAAAAGTGTGTGTTTTCAGCCAATTTTATCCACACACTTGTTGTTGGTGTACATGGATTTTATAATGTTGATTTTTTTCCCCCCAACATTAGTTTCAATCAATTTGTATAGCAGACAATCATGCCAAATTGAGTCAAAATATTTTGTTAAATCAACAATAATTAGAAGACATTGCCTTTGTTTTGGTTTGTTTGTTTGTCAATAAGGTTGTGCAAGGTGAATATGTGGTCTGACAGACGGTAATTTGGTAAAAAGCCAATTTGACATATGCTGAGTGCATTGTTTTCACTGAGGAAATGTACGAGTCTGCTGTTAATGACAATGCAGAGGATTTTCCCAATGTTGCTGTTGACACATATCACCCGGGAGTTATTGGGGTCAAATTTGTCTCCACTTTTGAAGATTAGGGTGATCAGTCCTTGGTTACAAATATTGGGGAAGATGCCAGAGCTAAGGATGATGTTAAAGAGTTTTAGTATAGCCAATTGGAATTTGTTGTCTGTATATTTTATCATTTCATTGAGGATACCATCAACACCACAGGCCTTTTTGGGTTGGAGGGTTTTTATTTTGTCCTGTAGTTCATTCCAGGTAATTGGAGAATCCAGTGAGTTCTGGTAGTCTTTAAAAGTTGATTCTAAGATTTGTATTTGATCATATATATGTTTTTGCCAATGGTTCTTTGTTAGGGCCAAAAAGATTGGATAAGTGCTTTACCCATACCTCTCCATTTTGGATGGATAATTCTTCATGTTGTTGTTTGTTTAGTGTTTTCCCATTTTCCCAGAAGTGGTTAGAGTCTGTGGATTCTTCAGTTACATTGAGCTGATTTCTGACGTGCTGTTCCTTCTTCTTCTGTAGTGTATTTCTGTATTGTTTTAGTGATTCACCGTAGTGAAGGAGTAGACTCAGGTTTTCTGGGTCTCTATGTTTTTGGTTGGACAAGTTTTTCAATTTCTTTCTTTCGTTTTTACATTCTTCATCAAATCATTTGTCATTGTTGTCCATTTTCTTTGGTTTTCTGTTTTAAATTTTTAGATTTGATAGGGAAGCTGAGAGGTCAAATATATTGTTAACATTTTCTACTGCCAAATTTACACCTTCACTATTACAGTGGAATATTTTGGCCAGGAAGTTGTCATAAAGGGATTGAATTTGTTGTTGCCTTTTTTTTCATAATATTACTCAGTTCCTTTGGCTTTGATGCTTCATGATTGGTAATTGCTCTGTTCAGATAGACTGTGGTTTGGCAGTGATCTGATAGGGGTGTTAATGGGCTGGACGTGAACACTCTGAACGACTCTGGGATGAGGTCAGTGATAAAGTAGTCTACAGTACTACTGCCACGAGATGAGCTACACAGTGGGGAGAACAAGTATTTGATACACTGCCAATTTGGCAGGTTTTCCTACTCTTATGTAGAGGTCTGTAATTTTCATAGGTACACTTCAACTGTGAGAGACGGAATCTAAAACAAAATTCCAGAAAATCACATTGTATGATTTTTAAGTAATTAATTAGCATTTTATTGCATGACATAAGTATTTATTTTTTGTTGTTGTTTTTTTGGTGTTGAATTTGACCCCTTTTTCTCCCCAATTTCGTGGTATCCAATTGTTTTAGTAGCTACTATCCGCCATCCAACCCGGAAGCCAGCCGCACCAATGAGTCGGAGGAAACACCGTGCACCTGGCAACCTTGGTTAGCGCGCACTGCGCCCGGCCCGCCACAGGAGTCGCTGGTGCACGATGAGACAAGGATTTCCCTACCGGCCAAACCCTCCCTAACCCGGATGACGCTAGGCCAATTGTGCGTCGCCCCACGGACCCCCCGGTCGCGGCCGGTTACGGCAGAGCCTGGTATTTGATCACCTACCAACCAGTAAGAATTCCGCCTCTCACAGACCTGTTAGTTTGTCTTTAAGAAGTCCTCCTGTTCTCCACTCATTACCTGTATTAACTGCACCTGTTTGAACTCGTTACCTGTATAAAAGACACCTGTCTACACACTCAATCAAACAGACTCCAAACTCTCCACAATGGCCAAGACCAGAGAGCTGTGTAAGGACATCAGGGATAAAATTGTAGACCTGCACAAGGCTGGGATGGGCTACAGGACAATAGGCAAGCAGCTTGGTGAGAAGGCAACAACTGTTGGCGCAATTATTAGAAAATGGAAGAAGTTCAAGATGACGGGCAATCACCCTTGGTCTGGGGCTCCATGCAAGATCTCACCTCGTGGGGCATCAATGATCATGAGGAAGGTGAGGGATCAGCCCAGAACTACACGGCAGGACCTGGTCAATGACCTGAAGAGAGCTGGGACCACAGTCTCAAAGAAAACCATTAGTAACACACTATGCCGTCATGGATTAAAATCCTGCAGCGCACGCAAGGTCCCCCTGCTCAAGCCAGCTCCCGTCTTAAGTTTGCCAATGACCATCTGAATGATCCAGAGGAGGAATGGGAGGAGGTCATGTGGTCTGATGAGACAAAAATAGAGCTTTTTGGTCTAAACTCCACTCGCCGTGTTTGGAGGAAGAAGAAGGATGAGTACAACCCCAAGAACACCATCCCAACCGTGAAGCATGGAGGTGGAAACATCATTCTTTGGGGATGCTTTTCTGCAAAGGGGACAGGATGACTGCACCGTATTGAGGGGAGGATGGATGGGGCCATGTATTGCGAGATCTTGGCCAACAACCTCCTTCCCTCAGTAAGAGCATTGAAGATGGGTCGTGGCTGGGTCTTCCAGCATGACAACGACCCGAAACACACAGCCAAGGCAACTAAGGAGTGGCTCCGTAAGAAGCATCTCAAGGTCCTGGAGTGGCCTAGCCAGTCTCCAGACCTGAACCCAAAAGAAAATCTTTGGAGGGAGAGGAAAGTCCGTATTGCCCAGCGACAGCCCCGAAACCTGAAGGATCTGGAGAAGGTCTGTATGGAGGAGTGGGCCAAAATCCCTGCTGCAGTCTGTGCAAACCTGGTCAAGAACTACAGGAAACGTATGATCTCTGTAATTGCAAACAAAGGTTTCTGTACCAAATATTAAGGACCTGCTTTTCTGATGTATCAAGTACTTATGTCATGCAATAAAATGCAAATTAATTACTTAAAAATCACACAATGTGATTTTCTAGATTCCGTCCCTCACAGTTGAAGTGTACCTATGATAAAAATTACAGACCTCTACATGCTTCGTAAGTAGGAAAACCTGCAAAATCGGCAGTGTATCAAATACTTGTTATCCCCACTGTATTTTCCGTCTGATTCCATAAGGAGTACAATCTGTGTCTTGTGTATGTCCTCATTGGGTGTGTGGGGGGGGTTGTCAGGAGGGCTATCAGAGTGGCTGACAGGGGGTGCCCAGAGGGGGTGAGATCCCCTGGGCTTGGGGTTCTTCATTTGTCTGTCCTACTCTGATGTCGACGTGGTCAGGGTCTGGGGTGGACTCTTCTGCTGTGGTGTCGAGACTTTTGTCAGGAGCTGAGGTGGGCTGGTCTGCTGGCTTCTCTGCAGGGGTTGCCACCTCTCTAGTGGGTTGTTCTCTGTCACACACCATCCCCCTCACCCCCACCACCAGCAGTCTGATCCTCTCCTTTAGTGCTCTGTTCTTCTCCTGCTCTTTCTCCTGTTGAAGTTGTCTCACCACAGTCCAGAGTGCAGATATGTCTCTCTCCACCCCCAGCTCTCCGGGTCTGGTGAAGGGGGTGTTGTTGTGCTGGACTGTTGTCTGGGTCTGTGCTGACTGGAGTGTAATCACCTGCTGTTCCAGCTCCACCTGCCCTACCTCCAGCTGGGTAAATGTATCCTTCATTTCAATGAGGGGGTAGTACTCTGCTGGGAGGATGACTTTCCGCTTGGGGTTGCTCGTCTGTGGGGTTATATAATGAAGAGCTCTGGTCTGACTCGCTCGGGGTGGGGATATCTTTCTCAAGGGAGAGCTTCTCCCGCTGAGCTAATTCTTTGATTAGGTGAAAGTCCAGCTGAAACCTTTTGGGGTTGCCCTGTACCAGTACTGTTCCAAATTTATAGAGATTTATACAGTTGAAGTCGTAAGTTTACATACACTTAGGTTGGCCTCATTAAAACTAGTTTTTCAACCACTCCACAAATTTCTTGTTAACAAACTATAGTTTTGGCAAGTTGGTTAGGACATCTACTTTGTGCAGGACACAAGTAATTTTTCCAACAATTGTTTACAGACAGATTATTTCACTTATAATTCACTGTATCACAATTCCAGTGGGTCAGAAGTTTACATACACTAAGTTGACTGTGCCTTTAAACAGCTTGGAATATTCCTGAAAATGATGTAATGGCTTTAGAAGCTTCTGATAGGCTAATTAACATTATTTGAGTCAATTGGAGGTGTACCTGTGGATGTATTTCAAGGCCTACCTTCATACACAGTGCCTCTTTGCTTGACATCATGAGAAAATCAAAATAAATTAGCCAAGACTACAGAAAAAAAATTGTAGACCTCCACAAGTCTGATTCATCCTTGGGAGCAATTTCCAAACGCCTGAAGGTACCATGTTCATCTGTAGTAACAATAGTACGCAAGTATAAATACCATGGGATCACGCAGCTGTCATACCGCTCAGGAAGGAGATGCGTTCTGTCTCCTAGAGATTAATGTACTTTGGTGCGAAAGTGCAAATCAATCCCAGAACAACAGCAAAGGACCTTGTAAAGATGCTGGAGGAAACAGGTACAAAAGTATCTATATCCACAGCAAAACGAGTCCTATATCATCATAACCTGAAAGGCCGCTCAGCAAGGAAGAAGCCACTGCTCCAAACCGCCTTTAAAAAAGCCAGACTATGGTTTACAACTGCACATGGGGACAAAGATCATACTTTTTGGAGAAATGTCCTCTGATCTGATGAAACAAAAATAGATCTGTTTGACCATAATGACCATCATTATGTTTGGAGGAAAAAGGGGGAGGCTTGCAATCCGAAGAACACCATCCCAACCGTGAAGCACGGGGGTGGCAGCACCATGTTGTGGGGGTGCTTTGCTGCAGGAGGGACTGGTGCACTTCACAAAATAGATGTCATCATGAGGGAAGAAAAATTATGTGGATATTTTGAAGCAACATCTCAAGACATAAGTCAGGAAGTTAAAGTTTGGTCGCAAATGGGTCTTCCAAATTGACAATGACCCCAAGCATACTTCCAAAGTTGTGGCAAAATGGCTTAAGGACAACAAAGTCAAGGTATTGGAGTGGCCATCACAAAGCCCTGACCTCAATCCTATAGACAATTTGTGGGCAGAACTGAAAGTGTGTGCGAGCAAGGAAGCCTACAAACCTGACTCAGTTACACCAGCTCTGTCAGGAGGAATGGGCCAACATTCACCCATCTGGGTGAATGTTGGGAAGCTTGTGGAAGGCTACCTGAAATGTTTGACCCAAGTAAAAAAATAATAAAGGCAATGCTACCAAATACTAATTCAGTGTATGTAAACTTCTGACCCACTGGGAATGTGATGAAAGAAATAATAGCTGAAATTTGACATTCTTTAAAAAAAAAATGGTGATCCTAACTGACCTAAACCAGGGAATTTTTCTCGGATTAAATGTCAGGAATTTTGAAAAACTGAGTTTAAATGTATTTGGCTAAGGTGTATGTAAACTTCCAACTTCAACTGTATTAGCTGACTCAGAGTCCTCGTTGTCTCGTATCCTGAGTTTCCATCCCTCGTTAACACGCCCCTTATTAGAGGGGTAGTGTGCTAATATTGCACTCTGCTAGGACAGAGGATGTTCTGTGTGGAAGATGAGGTTGCTGATGTTCCCATTTTTATAATAGCAAAAAATGTCTCTTGATTTTCCATAAGGAGCTTCATGTTGTGATCTTTTCTTGCCTTATCATTCTTTGCATACACAGGGTGCTGTATTTGAATGACCTCTGAACAGCGGGAGGCAGCTTCCAAGGCCTCTCCATTTGGTTGGAGTAGACTGTGCGACTCTCCTGCCATTCTTGGGCTAAAGAGCTTTGACAGCTCTCACTTGACACATCGGTGCTAATTGAAGTAGTATCAAGCTTGGCAGCCTTAATTTAGCATTCAGTCCATATAAAGTAATGGAAATGATTTTTCTTTTTGGCTTTTGGAAATAAAATAAAGCTTCAGACTAAACCTTAATCACTCAGTTCTAGGTTGGTGTTTTCAGGTTTCCAGAGCATTTGCTGTATAGCTTTGGAATAATGATCTTTGGTAGTTGTAAGCCTTCCAGGTGATTCCGTAATTCCATCCAAGATCAGGTTGTGGGTTTTGAGTTTTGATTTGGAGCGAAGGTTATGTTGTAGAGGGTAGCATCCTGTTATATGTATATGACAAAAAAATCCAAGTTTATCCAACTCTAAATCTATATTTTTTAAGAACATGCTGAAAAATGCAGGAGCTTATCTGATTATGACCTCTCTCTCTCACGTCTATTCACATTCCGCTCAGACAATGACATGGACTGATACACACTTTAAAGTTTATGGTGGGTGGTGTCCAGTGTTGTAGAAATAAAGAACATATTTGCTTATTGTTTGGCATAACCTGTGTGCTACGTCAATACGTGTTGTGAGGGGTTACCTGTGATACGTAGAGAGAGATGGTACCTATTGTTGAGAGGGTCGCCCCCACCCTTGCTAACCCCCCCTCTATAGCCCCTACACCCCCCTACATCCGTCACATGCTAAAATTAGCCCAGTGATCGTGATCACATCGCTGTAGCACTGACTGAGGCAAAATCCCAACCATCTAATAACAAGAGCAGCCAATCAAATGTCAATCAAGATTCTCTTTGACACAGTAGCAGTTGCAATGGACTTTTAATGAGGGATTCTGTCTTGTAAAAATGGTTGGTTGTTAATGTCTTTTAAACTAGAGCCTCTATTTATGTTTTCTTTTAAACTGACTTTGTTCAGTCGACATCCCAAATGCCACCATATTCCCTACATATTGCACTACTTTTGTAGTAGGGTGCCATTTGGGATGCACATAAGTGTGGTGTCTATCTCAGTGTTCTCTGAGGATTGCTACTAGGTATTGATACAGGCTCTGTAACAGTAGACTGTCAGGCGGATCAGGTTCACTTCCTTCCTCTTCTATAATACCTCTACAGCAGGGGCCTACACCATTCACCCTGGAGCTGTTGTTATTGCCTCTCTCCTTTGTGTGTGTTGCTCACACTCCAGTCAGACCCTCTCTCTCTCTCTCTCTCTCTCTCTCTCTCTCTCTCTCTCTCCCCCAGGGGCACCAGTGTTGGAATGCTGGCTGGGATTGTTGAGGATTTAATGCAAGAGTGGTGCTCAAAAGGCTGGGACTGAGCTGTATTGGGATAGGACCAGGGATAGAGATAACTAAGGGTTTGGACAGTGAGTGATGGGACTGAGCTGTATTGGGATAGGACCAGGGATAGAGATAACTAAGGGTTTGGACAGTGAGTGATGGGACTGAGCTGTATTGGGATAGGACCAGGGATAGAGATAACTAAGGGTTTGGACAGTGAGTGATGGGACTGAGCTGTATTGGGATAGGACCAGGGATAGAGATAACTAAGGGTTTGGACAGTGAGTGATGGGACTGAGCTGTATTGGGATAGGACCAGGGATAGAGATAACTAAGGGTTTGGACAGTGAGTGATGGGACTGAGCTGTATTGGGATAGGACCAGGGATAGAGATAACTAAGGGTTTGGACAGTGAGTGATGGGACTGAGCTGTATTGGGATAGGACCAGGGATAGAGATAACTAAGGGTTTGGACAGTGAGTGATGGGACTGAGCTGTATTGGGATAGGACCAGGGATAGAGATAGCTAAGGGCTTGGACAGTGAGTGCTGGGACTGACATGTACTGGGGAGGGATAGGATAGTCAGGACTACTGCTCCTCTCCCTCAAATACCTCTTTGTGCATCAGCTGTGACCCAGAGATGGAAAGACACAGGGGAGATGTAACCCCACCAGGGTAGGACCAGGTTAGAATCAGGGGAGATGTAACCCCACCAGGGTAGGACCAGGGGAGATGTAACCGCACCAGGGTAGGACCAGGGGAGATGTAACCCCACCAAGGTACGACCAGGTTAGGATCAGGGGAGATGTAACCCCACCAGGGGAGGACCAGAGGAGAATAAACGCACCAGGGTAGGACCAGGTTAGGATCAGGGGAGATGTAACCCCACCAGGGTAGGACAAAGTTAGGATCAGGAGAGGTGTAACCCCACCAGGGTAGGACCAGGGGAGATGTAACCCCACCAGGGTAGGACGAGGTTAGGATCAGGAGAGATGTAACCCCACCGGGGGAGGACCAAGGGAGATGTAACCCCACCAGGGGAGGACCAAGTTAGGATCAGGAGAGATGTAACCCCACCAGGGTAGGACCAAGGGAGATGTAACCCCACCAGGGTAGGACCAAGTTAGTATCAGGAGAGATGTAACCCAACCAGGGTAGGACCAGGGGAGATGTAAACCCACCAGGGAAGATGTAACCCTACCAGGGGAGATGTAACCCTACCAGGGTAGGACCAGGTTAGAATCAGGGGAGATGTAACCCCACCAGGTTAGGACCAGGTTAGTATCAGGAGAGATGTAAACCCAACAGGGTAGGACCAGGTTAGGATCAGGAGAGATGTAACCCCACCAGGGGATGACCAAGTTAGGATCAGGAGAGATGTAACCCCACCAGGGTAGGAGCAGGGGATATGTAACCCCACCAGTGTAGGACCAGGGGAGATGTAACCCCGCCAGGGTAGGCCCAGGTTAGGATCAGGGGAGATGTAACCCCACCAGGGTAGGACCAGGTTAGGACCAGGGGAGATGTAACCCCATCAGGGTAAGACCAAGTTAGTATAAGGAGAGATGTAACCCCAACAGGGTAGGACCAGGTTAGGATCAGGGGAGTTGTAACCCCACCAGGGTAACCCTACCAGGGTAGGGCCAGTTTAGGTCCAGGAGAGATGTCACCCCACCAGGGTAGGACCAGGTTAGGATCAGGAGAGATGTGACCCCACCAGGGTAGGACCAGGTTAGAATCAGGGGAGATATAACCCAACCAGGGTAGGACCAGGGTAGGCCCAGGGGAGATGTAAACCTACCAGGGAAGATGTAACCCTACCAGGGGAGATGTAACCCTACCAGGGTAGGACCAGGTTAGAATCAGGGGAGATGTAACCCCACCAGGGTAGGACCAGGTTAGGATCAGGAGAGATGTAACCCCACCAGGGTAGGACCAGGTTAGGATCAGGAGAGATGTAACCCCACCAGGGTCGACCAGGGAGATGTAACCCCACCAGGGTAGGAAGAGGTTAGGATCAGGAGAGATGTAACCCCACCAGGGGAGGACCAAGTTAGGATCAGGAGAGGTGTAACCCCACCAGGGTAGGACCAGGGGAGATGTAACCCCACCAGGGTAGGACGAGGTTAGGATCAGGAGAGATGTAACCCCACCGGGGAGGGACCAAGGGAGATGTAACCCCACCAGGGGAGGACCAAGTTAGGATCAGGAGAGATGTAACCCCACCAGGGTAGGACCAAGGGAGATGTAACCCCACCAGGGTAGGACCAAGTTAGTATCAGGAGAGATGTAACCCAACCAGGGTAGGACCAGGGGAGATGTAAACCCACCAGGGAAGATGTAACCCTACCAGGGGAGATGTAACCCTACCAGGGTAGGACCAGGTTAGAATCAGGGGAGATGTAACCCCACCAGGTTAGGACCAGGTTAGGATCAGGAGAGATGTAACCCCACCAGGGTAGGACCAGGTTAGGATCAGGGGAGATGTAACCCCACCAGGGTAGGACCAAGTTAGGATCAGGAGAGATGTAACCCCACCAGGGTAGGACCAGGGGAAATGTAACCCCACCAGGGTAGAACGAGGTTAGAATCAGGTGAGATGTAACCCAACCAGGGTAGGACCAGGGTAGGACCAGGGGAGATGTAAACCCACCAGGGAAGATGTAACCCTACCAGGGGAGATGTAACCCTACCAGGGTAGGACCAGGTTAGAATCAGGGGAGATGTAACCCCACCAGGGTAGGACCGGATTAGGATCAGGAGAGATGTAACCCCACCAGGGTAGGACCAGGTTAGAATCAGGGGAGATGTAACCCCACCAGGGTAGGACCAAGTTAGGATCAGGAGAGATGTAACCCCACCAGGGTAGGACCAGGGGAGATGTAACCCCACCAGGGTAGGACCAGGTTAGGATCAGGAGAGATGTAACCCCACCAGAGTAGGACCAAGTTAGGATCAGGAGAGATGTAACCCCACCATGGTAGGACCAGGGGAGATGTAAACCCACCATGGTAGGACCAGGTTAGGATCAGGAGAGATGTTGTAACCCCACCAGGGTAGAACCAGGTTAGGATCAGGAGAGATGTAACCCCACCAAGGTAGGACCAGGGGAGATGTAACCCCACTAGGGTAGGACCAGGGGAGAAGTAAACCCACCAGGGTAGGACCAGGTTAGGATCAGGGAGATGTAACCCCACCAGGGAGATGTAACCCCACCAGGGAAGATGTAACCCCACCAGGGAAGATGTAACCCTACCAGGGGAGATGTAACCCTACCAGGGAAGATGTAACCCTACCAGGGAAGATGTAACCCCACCAGGGTAGGACCAGGTTAGGATCAGGGGAGATGTAACCCCACCAGGGTAGGACCAGGTTAGGATCAGGAGAGATGTAACCCCACCAGGGTCGACCAGGGGAGATGTAACCCCACCAGGGTAGGACGAGGTTAGGATCAGGAGAGATGTAACCCCACCAGGGAGGACCAAGTTAGGATCAGGAGAGATGTAACCCCACCAGGGTAGGACCAGGTTAGGATCAGGAGAGATGTAACCCCACCAGGGTCGACCAGGGGAGATGTAACCCCAACAGGGTAGGACCAGGTTAGGATCAGGGGAGTTGTAACCCCACCAGGGTAACCCTACCAGGGTAGGGCCAGTTTAGGTCCAGGAGAGATGTCACCCCACCAGGGTAGGACCAGGTTAGGATCAGGAGAGATGTGACCCCACCAGGGTAGGACCAGGTTAGAATCAGGGGAGATATAACCCAACCAGGGTAGGACCAGGGTAGGCCCAGGGGAGATGTAAACCTACCAGGGAAGATGTAACCCTACCAGGGGAGATGTAACCCTACCAGGGTAGGACCAGGTTAGAATCAGGGGAGATGTAACCCCACCAGGGTAGGACCAGGTTAGGATCAGGAGAGATGTAACCCCACCAGGGTAGGACCAGGTTAGGATCAGGAGAGATGTAACCCCACCAGGGTCGACCAGGGGAGATGTAACCCCACCAGGGTAGGAAGAGGTTAGGATCAGGAGAGATGTAACCCCACCAGGGAGGACCAAGTTAGATCAGGAGAGATGTAACCCCACCAGGGTAGGACGAGGTTAGGATCAGGAGAGATGTAACCCCACCGGGGAGGACCAAGGAGATGTAACCCCACCAGGGGAGGACCAAGTTAGGATCAGGAGAGATGTAACCCCACCAGGGTAGGACCAAGGGAGATGTAACCCCACCAGGGTAGGACCAAGTTAGTATCAGGAGAGATGTAACCCAACCAGGGTAGGACCAGGGGAGATGTAAACCCACCAGGGAAGATGTAACCCTACCAGGGGAGATGTAACCCTACCAGGGTAGGACCAGGTTAGAATCAGGGGAGATGTAACCCCACCAGGTTAGGACCAGGTTAGGATCAGGAGAGATGTAACCCCACCAGGGCAGGACCAGGTTAGGATCAGGGAAGATGTAACCCCACCAGGGTAGGACCAAGTTAGGATCAGGAGAGATGTAACCCCACCAGGGTAGGACCAGGGGAAATGTAACCCCACCAGGGTAGAACGAGGTTAGAATCAGGGGAGATGTAACCCAACCAGGGTAGGACCAGGGTAGGACCAGGGGAGATGTAAACCCACCAGGGAAGATGTACCCCTACCAGGGGAGATGTAACCCTACCAGGGTAGGACCAGGTTAGGATCAGGAGAGATGTAACCCCACCAGAGTAGGACCAAGTTAGGATCAGGAGAGATGTAACCCCACCATGGTAGGACCAGGGGAGATGTAAATCCACCATGGTAGGACCAGGTTAGGATCAGGAGAGATGTTGTAACCCCACCAGGGTAGGACCAGGTTAGGATCAGGAGAGATGTAACCCCACCAAGGTAGGACCAGGGGAGATGTAACCCCACTAGGGTAGGACCAGGGGAGAAGTAAACCCACCAGGGTAGGACCAGGTTAGGATCAGGGAGATGTAACCCCACCAGGGAAGATGTAACCCCACCAGGGAAGATGTAACCCTACCAGGGGAGATGTAACCCTACCAGGGAAGATGTAACCCTACCAGGAGATGTAACCCCACCAGGGTAGGACCAGGTTAGGATCAGGGAGATGTAACCCCACCAGGGTAGGACCAGGTTAGGATCAGGAGAGATGTAACCCCACCAGGGTCGACCAGGGGAGATGTAACCCCACCAGGGTAGGACGAGGTTAGGATCAGGAGAGATGTAACCCCACCAGGGGAGGACCAAGTTAGGATCAGGAGAGATGTAACCCCACCAGGGTAGGACCAGGGGAGATGTAACCCGACCAGGGTAGGACGAGGTTAGGATCAGGAGAGATGTAACCCCACCAGGGGAGGACCAAGTTAGGATCAGGAGAGATGTCACCCCACCAGGGTAGGACCAAGGGAGATGTAACCCCACCAGGGTAGCACCAAGTTAGTATCAGGAGAGATGTAACCCAACCAGGTTAGGACCAGGGGTAGGACCAGGGGAGATGTAACCCCACCAGGGTAGGACCAGGTTAGGATCAGGAGAGATGTAACCCCACCAGGGGAGGACCAAGTTAGGATCAGGAGAGATGTAACCCCACCAGGGTAGGACCAAGGGAGATGTAACCCCACCAGGGTAGGACCAAGTTAGTATCAGGAGAGATGTAACCCAACCAGGGTAGGACCAGGGGAGATGTAAACCCACCAGGGAAGATGTAACCCTACCAGGGGAGATGTAACCCTACCAGGGTAGGACCAGGTTAGAATCAGGGGAGATGTAACCCCACCAGGTTAGGACCAGGTTAGTATCAGGAGAGATGTAAACCCAACAGGGTAGGACCAGGTTAGGATCAGGAGAGATGTAACCCCACCAGGGGAGGACCAAGTTAGGATCAGGAGAGATGTAACCCCACCAGGGTAGGAGCAGGGGATATGTAACCCCACCAGTGTAGGACCAGGGGAGATGTAACCCCGCCAAGGTAGACCCAGGTTAGGATCAGGGGAGATGTAACCCCACCAGGGTAGGACCAGGTTAGGACCAGGGGAGATGTAACCCCATCAGGGTAAGACCAAGTTAGTATAAGGAGAGATGTAACCCCAACAGGGTAGGACCAGGTTAGGATCAGGGGAGTTGTAACCCCACCAGGGTAACCCTACCAGGGTAGGGCCAGTTTAGGTCCAGGAGAGATGTCACCCCACCAGGGTAGGACCAGGTTAGGATCAGGAGAGATGTGACCCCACCAGGGTAGGACCAGGTTAGAATCAGGGGAGATATAACCCAACCAGGGTAGGACCAGGGTAGGCCCAGGGAGATGTAAACCTACCAGGGAAGATGTAACCCTACCAGGGGAGATGTAACCCTACCAGGGTAGGACCAGGTTAGAATCAGGGGAGATGTAACCCCACCAGGGTAGGACCAGGTTAGGATCAGGAGAGATGTAACCCCACCAGGGTAGGACCAGGTTAGGATCAGGAGAGATGTAACCCCACCAGGGTCGACCAGGGGAGATGTAACCCCACCAGGGTAGGAAGAGGTTAGGATCAGGAGAGATGTAACCCCACCAGGGGAGGACCAAGTTAGGATCAGGAGAGGTGTAACCCCACCAGGGTAGGACCAGGGGAGATGTAACCCCACCAGGGTAGGACGAGGTTAGGATCAGGAGAGATGTAACCCCACCGGGGAGGACCAAGGGAGATGTAACCCCACCAGGGGAGGACCAAGTTAGGATCAGGAGAGATGTAACCCCACCAGGGTAGGACCAAGGGAGATGTAACCCCACCAGGGTAGGACCAGGTATCAGGAGAGATGTAACCCAACCAGGGTAGGACCAGGGGAGATGTAAACCCACCAGGGAAGATGTAACCCTACCAGGGGAGATGTAACCCTACCAGGGTAGGACCAGGTTAGAATCAGGGGAGATGTAACCCCACCAGGTTAGGACCAGGTTAGGATCAGGAGAGATGTAACCCCACCAGGGTAGGACCAGGTTAGGATCAGGGGAGATGTAACCCCACCAGGGTAGGACCAAGTTAGGATCAGGAGAGATGTAACCCCACCAGGGTAGGACCAGGGGAAATGTAACCCCACCAGGGTAGAACGAGGTTAGAATCAGGGGAGATGTAACCCAACCAGGGTAGGACCAGGGTAGGACCAGGGGAGATGTAAACCCACCAGGGAAGATGTAACCCTACCAGGGGAGATGTAACCCTACCAGGGTAGGACCAGGTTAGAATCAGGGGAGATGTAACCCCACCAGGGTAGGACCGGGTTAGGATCAGGAGAGATGTAACCCCACCAGGGTAGGACCAGGTTAGAATCAGGGGAGATGTAACCCCACCAGGGTAGGACCAAGTTAGGATCAGGAGAGATGTAACCCCACCAGGGTAGGACCAGGGGAGATGTAACCCCACCAGGGTAGGACCAGGTTAGGATCAGGAGAGATGTAACCCCACCAGAGTAGGACCAAGTTAGGATCAGGAGAGATGTAACCCCACCATGGTAGGACCAGGGAGATGTAAACCCACCATGGTAGGACCAGGTTAGGATCAGGAGAGATGTTGTAACCCCACCAGGGTAGAACCAGGTTAGGATCAGGAGAGATGTAACCCCACCAAGGTAGGACCAGGGGAGATGTAACCCCACTAGGGTAGGACCAGGGGAGAAGTAAACCCACCAGGGTAGGACCAGGTTAGGATCAGGGAGATGTAACCCCACCAGGGAGATGTAACCCCACCAGGGAAGATGTAACCCCACCAGGGAAGATGTAACCCTACCAGGGGAGATGTAACCCTACCAGGGAAGATGTAACCCTACCAGGGAAGATGTAACCCCACCAGGGTAGGACCAGGTTAGGATCAGGGGAGATGTAACCCCACCAGGGTAGGACCAGGTTAGGATCAGGAGAGATGTAACCCCACCAGGGTCGACCAGGGGAGATGTAACCCCACCAGGGTAGGACGAGGTTAGGATCAGGAGAGATGTAACCCCACCAGGGGAGGACCAAGTTAGGATCAGGAGAGATGTAACCCCACCAGGGTAGGACCAGGGGAGATGTAACCCCAACAGGGTAGGACCAGGTTAGGATCAGGGGAGTTGTAACCCCACCAGGGTAACCCTACCAGGGTAGGGCCAGTTTAGGTCCAGGAGAGATGTCACCCCACCAGGGTAGGACCAGGTTAGGATCAGGAGAGATGTGACCCCACCAGGGTAGGACCAGGTTAGAATCAGGGGAGATATAACCCAACCAGGGTAGGACCAGGGTAGGCCCAGGGGAGATGTAAACCTACCAGGGAAGATGTAACCCTACCAGGGGAGATGTAACCCTACCAGGGTAGGACCAGGTTAGAATCAGGGGAGATGTAACCCCACCAGGGTAGGACCAGGTTAGGATCAGGAGAGATGTAACCCCACCAGGGTAGGACCAGGTTAGGATCAGGAGAGATGTAACCCCACCAGGGTCGACCAGGGAGATGTAACCCCACCAGGGTAGGAAGAGGTTAGGATCAGGAGAGATGTAACCCCACCAGGGGAGGACCAAGTTAGGATCAGGAGAGATGTAACCCCACCAGGGTAGGACGAGGTTAGGATCAGGAGAGATGTAACCCCACCAGGGAGGACCAAGGGAGATGTAACCCCACCAGGGGAGGACCAAGTTAGGATCAGGAGAGATGTAACCCCACCAGGGTAGGACCAAGGGAGATGTAACCCCACCAGGGTAGGACCAAGTTAGTATCAGGAGAGATGTAACCCAACCAGGGTAGGACCAGGGGAGATGTAAACCCACCAGGGAAGATGTAACCCTACCAGGGGAGATGTAACCCTACCAGGGTAGGACCAGGTTAGAATCAGGGGAGATGTAACCCCACCAGGTTAGGACCAGGTTAGGATCAGGAGAGATGTAACCCCACCAGTGTAGGACCAGGTTAGGATCAGGGAAGATGTAACCCCACCAGGGTAGGACCAAGTTAGGATCAGGAGAGATGTAACCCCACCAGGGTAGGACCAGGGGAAATGTAACCCCACCAGGGTAGAACGAGGTTAGAATCAGGGGAGATGTAACCCAACCAGGGTAGGACCAGGGTAGGACCAGGGGAGATGTAAACCCACCAGGGAAGATGTAACCCTACCAGGGGAGATGTAACCCTACCAGGGTAGGACCAGGTTAGGATCAGGAGAGATGTAACCCCACCAGAGTAGGACCAAGTTAGGATCAGGAGAGATGTAACCCCACCATGGTAGGACCAGGGGAGATGTAAATCCACCATGGTAGGACCAGGTTAGGATCAGGAGAGATGTTGTAACCCCACCAGGGTAGGACCAGGTTAGGATCAGGAGAGATGTAACCCCACCAGGGTCGACCAGGGGAGATGTAACCCCAACAGGGTAGGACCAGGTTAGGATCAGGGGAGTTGTAACCCCACCAGGGTAACCCTACCAGGGTAGGGCCAGTTTAGGTCCAGGAGAGATGTCACCCCACCAGGGTAGGACCAGGTTAGGATCAGGAGAGATGTGACCCCACCAGGGTAGGACCAGGTTAGAATCAGGGAGATATAACCCAACCAGGGTAGGACCAGGGTAGGCCCAGGGGAGATGTAAACCTACCAGGGAAGATGTAACCCTACCAGGGGAGATGTAACCCTACCAGGGTAGGACCAGGTTAGAATCAGGGGAGATGTAACCCCACCAGGGTAGGACCAGGTTAGGATCAGGAGAGATGTAACCCCACCAGGGTAGGACCAGGTTAGGATCAGGAGAGATGTAACCCCACCAGGGTCGACCAGGGGAGATGTAACCCCACCAGGGTAGGAAGAGGTTAGGATCAGGAGAGATGTAACCCCACCAGGGGAGGACCAAGTTAGGATCAGGAGAGATGTAACCCCACCAGGGTAGGACGAGGTTAGGATCAGGAGAGATGTAACCCCACCGGGGGAGGACCAAGGGAGATGTAACCCCACCAGGGGAGGACCAAGTTAGGATCAGGAGAGATGTAACCCCACCAGGGTAGGACCAAGGGAGATGTAACCCCACCAGGGTAGGACCAAGTTAGTATCAGGAGAGATGTAACCCAACCAGGGTAGGACCAGGGGAGATGTAAACCCACCAGGGAAGATGTAACCCTACCAGGGGAGATGTAACCCTACCAGGGTAGGACCAGGTTAGAATCAGGGGAGATGTAACCCCACCAGGTTAGGACCAGGTTAGGATCAGGAGAGATGTAACCCCACCAGGGTAGGACCAGGTTAGGATCAGGGAAGATGTAACCCCACCAGGGTAGGACCAAGTTAGGATCAGGAGAGATGTAACCCCACCAGGGTAGGACCAGGGGAAATGTAACCCCACCAGGGTAGAACGAGGTTAGAATCAGGGAGATGTAACCCAACCAGGGTAGGACCAGGGTAGGACCAGGGGAGATGTAAACCCACCAGGGAAGATGTAACCCTACCAGGGGAGATGTAACCCTACCAGGGTAGGACCAGGTTAGGATCAGGAGAGATGTAACCCCACCAGAGTAGGACCAGGTTAGGATCAGGAGAGATGTAACCCCACCATGGTAGGACCAGGGGAGATGTAAATCCACCATGGTAGGACCAGGTTAGGATCAGGAGAGATGTTGTAACCCCACCAGGGTAGGACCAGGTTAGGATCAGGAGAGATGTAACCCCACCAGGTAGGACCAGGGGAGATGTAACCCCACTAGGGTAGGACCAGGGTAGAAGTAAACCCACCAGGGTAGGACCAGGTTAGGATCAGGGAGATGTAACCCCACCAGGGAGATGTAACCCCACCAGGGAAGATGTAACCCCACCAGGGAAGATGTAACCCTACCAGGGGAGATGTAACCCTACCAGGGAAGATGTAACCCTACCAGGAAGATGTAACCCCACCAGGGTAGGACCAGGTTAGGATCAGGGAGATGTAACCCCACCAGGGTAGGACCAGGTTAGGATCAGGAGAGATGTAACCCCACCAGGGTCGACCAGGGGAGATGTAACCCCACCAGGGTAGGACGAGGTTAAGATCAGGAGAGATGTAACCCCACCAGGGGAGGACCAAGTTAGGATCAGGAGAGATGTAACCCCACCAGGGTAGGACCAGGGGAGATGTAACCCCACCAGGGTAGGACGAGGTTAGGATCAGGAGAGATGTAACCCCACCAGGGGAGGACCAAGTTAGGATCAGGAGAGATGTCACCCCACCAGGGTAGGACCAAGGGAGATGTAACCCCACCAGGGTAGCACCAAGTTAGTATCAGGAGAGATGTAACCCAACCAGGTTAGGACCAGGGGTAGGACCAGGGGAGATGTAAACCCACCAGGGAAGATGTAACCCTACCAGGGGAGATGTAACCCTACCAGGGTAGGACCAGGTTAGAATCGGGGGAGATGTAACCCCACCAGGGTAGGACCAGGTTAGGATCAGGAGAGATGTAACTCCACCAGGGTAGGACCAGGTTAGGATCAGGGAGATGGGGTAGGCCCATGTGGATCAGGAGAGATGTAACCCCCACCAGGGTAGGACCAGTTAGGATCAGGGGAGATGTAACCCCACCAGGGTAGGACCAGGTTAGGAGGGAGAGATGTAACCCCACCAGTAGGGGAGATGTAACCCACCAGGGTAGGACCAGGTTAGGATCAGGAGAGAAGTAACCCCACCAGGGTAGGACCAGGTTAGGATCAGGGAGATGTAACCCCACCAGGGAGATGTAACCCCACCAGGGAAGATGTAACCCCACCAGGGTAGGACCAGGTTAGGATCAGTAGAGATGTAACCCCACCAGGGTGTAGGCCCAGGTTAGGATCAGGGTAGGAGATGTAACCCCACCAGGGTAGGACCAGGTTAGGATCATGAGAGATGTAACCCCACCAGGGTAGGACCAGGGGAGTTGTAACCCCACCAGGGTAGGACCAGGTTAGGATCAGGGAGATGTAACCCCACCAGGGTAGGACCACGGAAGATGTAACCCCTCCAGGGAAGATGTAACCCTACCAGGGGAGATGTAACCCTACCAGTGGAGATGTAACCCAACCAGGGTAGGACCAGGTTAGGATCAGGGGAGATGTAACCCTACCAGGGTAGAACCAGGTTAGGATCAGGGGAGATGTAACCCAACCAGGGTAGGACCAGGTTAGGATCAGGGGAGATGTAACCCCACCAGGGTAGAACCAGGTTAGGATCAGGAGAGATGTAACCCCACCAGGGTAGAACCAGGTTAGGATCAGGAGAGATGTAACCCCACCAGGGAAGATGTAACCCTACCAGGGTAGGACCAGGGCAGCACCCAGAATGAAAGGATTTAATCTCATTTCGGTGGGTGGTGAACTATAGTACCCCAGAGAGAGAGGGGAGAGGGGGGATTAGCATGATGTTACTAACATGATGGTGTGTGTGTGAGAGAGAGAGAGAGAGAGAGAGAGAGAATAAAGTATATTCATGTGTGTGTGACCACACTGACCATCTCTCCTCTCTCTCCAGGGCTCTGGTAGGTCCCCCAGTGGTGAGCCGTCTCCCCCAGCAGACTACCTCCCAGTGGGCCAGAAGCCAGAGGCTGTGGTCCATGCCATGAAGGTACTGGAGGTCCATGAGAACCTGGAGAAGAAGATCCCTGAAGACTACGACGAAGACCTCAGTGAGAAGGAGAAGGCCATCGTCAGGGAGATGTGTAATGTAAGAAACTTTCTCTCTCTCCTCTCTTCCATATTACCTTTCTCATCTCCTCTATCCTATCCCAGTAAGCTAATAATGAGAGCTTGATTAAGATACATGAGTTGCGTCTCTCTCTCCCTATCCCCCTCTCTCTCTCTCCCTCCCCCTCTCCCTCCCCCTCCCTCCCTCTCCCTCCCCCCCTCCCTCTCCCTCCCCCTCTCCCTACCCCCTCCCTCCCTCCCTCTCCCTCCCCCTCTCCCTCCCCCCTCTCCCCCTCTCCCTACCCCCTCCCTCCCTCCCTCTCCCTCCCAGTTTCTGTTTGTTTGCCTGTCCCGAATCACAAGCCTGCCATCGCTTTGACGGAGAGCAGTGTTTCAATTACTGCACAATTACCCCCCTCCATCCCTCCCTCTCAACCTCCCCCCTCTCACCCCTTCACTTCCCCGTGCTATAATTGGAGGTTCCCATAAAGGAGCCATAGTGTTTACGACACACTTGTCAGCGTAATTAAAATAACTTCACTGGGAGAAACAATGGAAGCTCTTATTGTGGCCTCGTAAGCCTTCGAGCTCCATTCCCCCTGTAAACCTCCCAGATACATTCCCCCTGTAAACCTCCCAGATACATTCCCCCTGTAAACCTCCCAGATACATTCCCCCTGTAAACCTCCCAGATACATTCCCCTGTAAACCTCCCAGATACATTCCCCCTGTAAACCTCCCAGATACATTCCCCTGTAAACCTCCCAGATACATTCCCCCAGATACATTCCCCTGTAAACCTCCCAGATACATTCCCCTCTGTAAACCTCCCAGATACATTCCCCCTGTAAACCTCCCAGATACATTCCCCTGTAAACCTCCCAGATACATTCCCCCTGTAAACCTCCCAGATACATTCCCCCTGTAAACCTCCCAGATACATTCCCCCTGTAAACCTCCCAGATACATTCCCCCTGTAAACCTCCCAGGCCTAGGATAAAATAGGAGGATAGAAAGTAGTGCACTATAAAGATAATATACACTCTGTGACAGGCCTGGCGAGGAGTGCAGGGTAGTATGGGACCAGTGTTCTCGTAGGGACAGCCCTGGGGCCCTTCCAGGCTTTCAGTAGCCATGCCTGTTGGTTGTTCCATACAGAGCTCTGTACATGAGAGACAGAGAACATGGAGACACAATGCAGCCATTTACAGTCAAGTATCTCATCTACCATAAAGACATCCTGGTCACTAATGAGGTCTATGTTACATGGTCCTGGGTCGACCTCTCTCTCTCTCATCACAGAGTTGGGAGTTAAGTGTTGCACAGCTGTTGTTGTGTCCCCCTAAAACTGCATTTTCTGCTCAGATTATGTGGAGCACATTTTTGTTGACACCCATTGGTTGGCTGGATTCCAGTCATATATATGGTTCCCATCTCTCTATGACCTCCCTTTGACCCACAGGGTCAATTAGTACTACATTTCACTTCTAGAGACCCTCATCTGAAGGGACTGGATATACTGTAGATAGTATACAGCCGTTGTGTAACAGGGTTTTGTGTCCCCCCTCCCACTTCCCTGTACTCTGTTGTGTTCTCAGGTGGTGTGGCGTAAACTAGGTGACGCTGCAGGATCCAAGCCTTCCATCCGCCAGCATCTCTCTGGGAACCAGTTCAAAGGGCCCTTGTAGTCCTTAAGACCACATTAACCAGCGCACAGCAGCACTCAGATGAGACAAACGGACAGACAGACAAATTAACAACAACAACCATGGACCCGCAGCACTGAGTGCACAAACAAGGGGCACATCTCAAATGACACCCTCCTATTTTCTCAGCACTGTGTGACCGTGGCTAGATGATCCCCACAAACTCGAGCCTGAACCCAAACCTCTGTGCTTAGCCTCCCCTAACATTGTCCCCTGGTGAATATAGGAATGTAGGCTACCCACTTCCCACCTGACCTGGGTAGTGGGTACAGTAAATCTCAGTTTAGATCGGATAAAATAGGCTGCGCCGATGAAGGGTTAAAAACAGCGGTTGGCAATCCTATAGCCTCTGACCACGTTGGCTCTCATTTTCTGTTTATTTCAAGACAATTCTACATGTTGAATGACACACCGTTCGTCAATACCCAGCAGGTAATCTAGTGCCCACGGCCAGCGTTGGTTATGGTGTCTTGTCATTAAAGAGAAGGAAGAGGAGGATAAACTGCCCCTTACAATCAGTCACTACACCTGAGCTACAGTACTTTACCTGACCCTCTGCCATCTCCAACCAACGTCTGTTTTGGTGTTTGTAAATGTTCACCTACCAAGTGTTCAAGACTGACAACCACTCCAGGACAAACCATTCTACTATTCTCAAGTCAAGGCCCTGATATGTTCTGTTCTTGGCTTTACTTCCATTACTTTTCCATTCAACAGCCAACTGACTGGCAACTCCTTACAACATAGATGAGGACAAATACTGGAAATCGCATGATGTCATTTCCTTCAGTGTAGAATCACAAGCCATAGGTTTATACAACGTGAAACCTAGCTGCTGTAGGATGCTGTTTAATAATGTAGTCCTCTTTTATCTGAGAGAACTATGTGTACAAATGTAGACGGAAATCCTTTCAAAGTGTTAAACTAAATTCTAGCACTAAAGTAGGTTATGTTTAACGAAACGTAGTGCTATTTTTTTACCTGTTGTTTTTAGTGTTCATGTTTGTTTGTGCCTCAAATGGCATCCTATTCTTTATACCAACACTATATAGGGAAAAGGGTGACATTTGGGATGCACACTTTATAACTAAGTACAGAAAGTGGCACACCGAGTGCAGTTTCATAAATGTACTCCCAAGGCTGAAAGCTTATAGCCTGGGGGCCAGTCTGCTTAGCCACTCCTGAAAACTCCTGATAGAACTGTCATGACAAACATGACTACAGTGACAGCAATGGAGTTGGTAAAAGCACAAACAGTTCTGGGACCAGACTAGAAGGCTGTCATACTATTAACTGAAACATGAACTCAAGGGAAGGTTACGGTTCATGCCAGAAAGTCAGACTCTTGCTAGATGGAAGTGGGACTTTTCACTTACAAATCTGCAGATCTTATATATGACAATCGTTGAAACGGTTTGAAAACAACTTATTTTGACCAGTCCTAAGTATTCTCTATGAGCTCTTGCCCATTCAACCTCTGAATGGCACACATACACAATCCATGTCTCAATTGTCTCAAGGCTTATCCTTCTTTAACCTTTCTCCTCCCCTTCATCTACACTGATTGAAGTGGATTTAACAAGTGACATCAATAAGGGATCATAACTTTCACCCTGATTCACCTGGTTAGTCTATGTCATGGAAAGAGCAGGAGTTCTTAATGTTTTGTACACTCAGTGCATGTATACTGAGTTCTCGGAGCTGGATCCTATGTATACTTTATAAGGTGTCTTAGCTGGCTCCTGTACATTATTACATGTGTTAGGCCTGTGTATGCTGTATGAGGTCTCATAGATTATCACTGTACAATCAGTCAGTCTAGCAATCCTTGGCAAGTCTCATACAATTCTTATGTATGCTCAATGAAGTCTCATAGATGATCACTGTGCGTGATTAAGTCTCCTAGGGTCCCTATGTATGCTGTATGAAGTCTCATAGATGATCACTGTGCGTAATTAAGTCTCCTAGGATCCCTATGTATGCTGTATGAAGTCTCATAGATGATCACTGTGCGTAATTAAGTCTCCTAAGGTCCCTATGTATACTGTATGAAGTCTCATAGATGATCACTGTGTGTAATTAAGTCTCCTAAGGTCCCTATGTATACTGTATGAAGTCTCATAGATGTCATCTCTATGTGAGGTCTTCCAGCGGGACTTCAGTGTACAATACACTATGTAGCTAAATGAAGCTTCATAGCTGTGTTCTATACTCTACGGTGGCTCCTAGCCCATTTCTGTGTATTTGAGTCATCTCAGTATTGTACGGGGTCTTTTAGGTGACATTACCTATATAACACCGTCATAAGACTGACATAAGACGTCATTAAGAGTTTTAACAGACAGATGTCATTAGGAGTAATAACATCTCTGTATATCCTAATCTCTTCTTTATAGGGAGTTGTACAATGCATGTACAATGAATGAAGTGTCATAGCTGTGCTGAGTTCTATGTACATGCATATGTTAGGCCAGTGAATACTGTATATGAGCACTCAGAGTCTATATAGTGTAGGAGTAATATTGGCTAGGTTGAGTTCTGAATAGGCAGTTACAAACTGTGTTAAAAGAAACTTGCTGTATTCTCTCGGATTTGTGTTCTAAAATCTGAACAAAAGGTTTGATGTCAGATTGGTAAATTATTCTGAATTGAGTTTGACACATTGTCAATCTATTTCGGGGTATAATACATGTATACCCCAATTGTTATTATACAGAAGGGTGTGTATAAATCTATGTTTACACAAAAAATATTCTCATTTTATTGATAGCAGAAGAGCGGCTGTGTTCATCCCAAATGGCACCCTATATAGTGCATTACTTTTGACCAGAGCCCCTTTTTACCCTGGTAAAATGTAGTGCACTAAATAGGGAATAGACTAGCATTTGGGATTAATACGCTGTGTTTCAGTGTGGAGGAGTCTGGATGCAGCTGGCTGTGTGTCTGATCTGACTCGTAACATAGAAGAACTGTATGAACAAAATGAGCAGCAAATCAACAAGGAAGAAAAATGTGTTTGAATTGAGGACTGCTATAAAAGCATTACTGTTCTGTACGGTGTTGTTGTAATAGTTAGGCATTGATGACTAAGGAGTTTCATAATGGAAAAAAATGTACAAATGCGTGTCTATACACACACTCAGTCTTCACAAATTAAAACCTAAGCAAAAGTTTTTTTTTTTAAACAGTCTACACGCAACTTACTATATGTTCATTTGAAAGCACAAAGTTCTGATTTAAAGTTTGACAATTGTCCTTTTGTTACATTCAAATGCACTGCTTCTTTTCTGAATGAGGCATCTCTACGTGGAACCTGTGATGAAATTCTATGTTCTCTTTTTTTGCCTCTTTCACTGTGGTACACAGTTTACGTTGTATCCTAGGATATACACAGTTTAAGTTGTATCCTAGGATATACACAGTTTAAGTTGTATCCTAGGATATACACAGTTTAAGTTGTATCCTAGGATATACACAGTTTAAGTTGTATCCTAGGATATACACAGTTTAAGTTGTATCCTAGGATATACACAGTTTAAGTTGTATCCTAGGATATACACAGTTTAAGTTGTATCCTAGGATATACACAGTTTAAGTTGTATCCTAGGATATACACAGTTTAAGTTGTATCCTAGGATATACACAGTTTAAGTTGTATCCTAGGATATACACAGTTTAAGTTGTATCCTAGGATATACACAGTTTAAGTTGTATCCTAGGATATACACAGTGCTGTGTACATAAATGCCTGCTGCTCCTGTAGCATACCTGCAACTAGCACGCCTATGTTTCCCCACAACCTGTATGTAGCTGAAAATGTATATTTTAGCAAATTGTAAAATGTGAAAATTGAAATAAGCTGCTTTTATATGATTTTGAAATAAAAATGGAGTTTAAGTTTTAAACCCTCACCTGTTTATGAAAGTTGATGAAAGTGTAACTTAGTGATACGGAAAAGGCTATATGGACACTCCTGACCTGCAATCCAATATTTCATTTCAGAATTGGTTAAAATTAGGTTACGGTTACAGTTAAGGTAGGGGTCAGTTTTAGAATTTGGAAAGCAGTTTCCTTATAGCCTATAGTCCAGGTCGCAATTGTAAATGAGAACTTGTTCTCAACTTGCCTACCAGGTTAAATAAAGGTGAAATAAAAATAAATAAATAGCCTCTCCCTAGTTAAACGCTTAAAAACAGTAAACATGATGCAGCACCCTTGGGCCAATTGAGATACTGTGTGTGACTAACACATTTCAGTTAATTACTATAGCTCCTGCCTTAGTCCAATCTGTGTCATTTTGTAAACGGCGGATCTCTATGGCAAGACGCATAATTCACCAGAGTTTCGTCAAAATCAGGCCAGTGCGGTCTGAGATAGCGCGTGTGACTAACATATAAACGGACGAAAACAGATCCACAGTCCCCTCCCCAATTTCATTTTGGAGGACAACAAGAGATGGTTAACAAGCAACATTGGTCAAATTTTCAAGGAAGAGAGGATGCCTTTAAAGGCGTTGGTTCATTCAGGGCCTCAATTTCAATGGCTTGACAAGGACACCCCCTAGTGGCTAACACATGTAATGACATGAAGCATGGGCAAAAGGTAATGGGCAGCATGTAAACTACAAGGTTCAGATTGACTTCTTTTCAGTATGACAGCTTCTCCAAAGACAAAACAACAGTGTTCTATGCCATGTGACTTTGCTTACAGTAACTTGACATATACAAACATCAACTAAGTAACAAATGGAAGATATGAAAGTATACAAGGTGTAATAAAAAAACTTCAACATAAAAAAATCAAACACAAACTTTTTTCAATAAAGTCTAAAACATCCCATAAACTGTGTGATTATTTAGAGTGTGTGTGTGCCATGCATGGGTGTCTTTATGTTCCAGGCCATGCACAATGCTACAATGGAATACTTGCTACAGTGGAATCAGAATATAGCACTGGTTTAGTAGTGTGTTTCAAACAGAAAGGAATGCATATGGAAGATAATTTTGTGTGTGTATATATATATATATATAATGTGGACACCACTTCAAATTAGTGTATTCTGATATTTCAGCCACACCCATTGCTGACCGGTGTATAAAAAAATCAAGCACACAGCCATGCAATCTCCATAGACAAATATTTGCAGTAGAATGGGCCTTACTGAAGAGTTGAGTGACTTTCAACAAGTCAGTTTGTCAAATGTCTGCCCTGCTAGAGCTGCCCTGGTCAACTGTAAGTGTTGTTATTCTGAAGTGGAAACATCTAGGAGCAACAACGGCTCAGCCGGGAAGTGGTAGGCCACACAAGCTCACAGAACGAGACCGCCCGAGTGCTGAAGCGCGTAGTGCATTAAAAATCGTCTGTCCTCGGTTGCAACACTCACTACTGAGTTCCAAACTGCCTCTTTTTTAAAATATATTTTTTAACCTTTATTTAACTAGGCAAGTCAGTTAAGAACACATTCTTATTTTCAATGACAGCCTAGGAACAGTGGGTTAACTGCCTGTTCAGGGGCAGAACAACAGATTTGTACCTTGTCAGCTCAGGGGTTTGAACTCGCATCCTTCCGGTTACTAGTCCAACGCTCTAACCACTAGGCTAACCTAAAGAGCCATTGTGAATGTCCCTGGGAATAATAATTTTGACATAGTGAGGTGTTGTATCTTATTTGGCTTGTGTGTAGAGTTTTGACACAATGAGCCAAATTCCGCAACAAGTGTGTAAGCAATCACAAAAAACGAATGCCCATGATTTTGGAATGAGATGTTTGACGAGCAGGTGTCCACATGCTTGTGTCATTTATGGTGTATATTCAAGCCATGGTATAGTGAAGAGTGGAAAAGGCTGTAGGGCCACTCCAGACATGGAAACAGATATGTCATTTCAGAATTGGTTAGAATTAGGTTAGGGTAAGTGTTTAGGGTTAGTTTCCTAATAGCCTCAGAGTGCAGCTGCCATTTTCCTTCTTGGTCCCATTATTCCTTTGTACAGTAAACTCATCTAAAAGTTTCCATATAAAAATGACAAATAAACATGTTACCAAAAGGCTCAAATAAAAACAGCCATAGTACAAACAAACAACATATTGTATTTGAAACTCACTAACAATGGAAGTTAATGGGTTGATTCTTAATGAGGCATGGCTGTGCTGAGTTTGGTGAAGGAGATGTAGGTAACTTTCCAAGGTTTTCCAAAAAATCCTGCTTGGAGGATTCCAGATTTCCTGGTTATTCCCTTACGATTCAAAGAATCTTTCAACCAGGATATCTATAAATCTGAGCATTTTGTCAAAAAATTACAGAAATTGTCAGCTTCAAAGAATTTACAAGGTCTGTCTCCTCAATTGGCCATCTTAGTAACACTGGAGAGACATTTAAAATGTTAGTCATTTAGCAGATGCTCTTATCCAGCGCTACCTACAGGGTTAAGTGCCTTGCTCAAGAGGTACAGCAATAGATCTTTCACCCAGTCTGCTCAGGGATCCGAACCAGCAACCTTTGATTACTGGCCCAATGCTCTAAATGTTGCCCAACTCCCCTGTAGTAGGAGACTGGTGTTGGTTTGGCACATCCAGTCTCAACCCCCCCATCCAAGCTCAACTCAGGCAACCGATGAGGGGCATGCCAGGGGGCAGTGGAGAGGATACCTAGATCTGTCCTCCAGGGTGTGGGGGATAGCTGCTAGGAGGGATGCCCATCCCAGGCAGGTAGTCCCCGTGTCCTGGAGGCATATGTAGAGGGTAGCAGTGGTTGTACCCCGGCGGGGGGTAGGCGGGCGAGGGTGTAGGATAGGAGGTGGAGGACCAGACCCTGTCCTTCGCAGGGATGGAAATATAATTTACTACCTGGTCAGGGGTCACAACTTTATACTAGCACAGCGCTTCCCAAACTCAGTCCTGGGGACCCCAAGGGGGGCACATTTTGGTTGTGGCCCTAGCACTAAACAGCTGATTAAAATAATCAAAGCTTGATGATGAGCTGGATATTTTAAGTAGCTGTGCAGTTCTGGTGGGGGAGGGGGAAATGTTTAATGCAATGGACACATCTATTCGATGGACGAGGTACCCTCAATGTCAAAGTACCAACTATTACTGAATATATAACATCTTGTAATCCAGACAATTGCAAAAGGTTAAATTAGTTTACACACATGTCTTGATGATGTCTTTACATTTCTTGGGGGTCTCTTCCACTTTAAAACAGTGGAATGACACATCCCTGGGGGGTACCTTTATCTACTTCATAGCTTTTTTACATAGAGCTCCTCACCCTCACTTCTATTGATCGCCCAAAAATACAATCTTTTATCCTTCCTCCAACCCCCATGATAACCTTATGTGCCTGTGCCTTCCGTATAACTTACTCAAGGCACAGTACAGGATCCATTGTTTCACTTTCATCTGGTGACATTAGTCCTCTACTCTGTAGAAAGTAAGTCAGCCTTTCTGTTACCATCATTTCCATAAGTTTACATGCATGAGATGTCAATGTTATCGGTCTGTAGCTTGAAAGACGAGTAGGGTCTTTCCCTGGTTTCCGTATTGACACCACTACCGCCTGCTTCCAGCTTCCAGGCAGTTTCTCTTCCTGCCACATGTTTTGTAAAGGCCCAATACTTTCCCCATTGCAGTGTCACTGAGATGAGCCATCATGATGTAACACATCTCATCCTTCCCAGGTGATGATACCCCAGCCTTAGCTAATGATCTCTTCATCTCAGCCATTGGAAAAAAAAGGGTCATTCAATGCATCCCCCACCATCTCTCTCTGATGCAGGACCGCCGGATGTTCTCCTCTAACCCCATCTCCCACGCAGCCCCTCTTCCGTCAGATTATTTGAGCTGTGTACCTTCACAAATGGCTGGGCTAAAATCTCTGCTTTCCCCATATCTCTCCCTGTAACAGTCTCCTGTCATCCTATCCTGCCACACTGATTCCAGACCTGCTCTCTTATGTGTACATAGAGGTTATGGGGAGGGACGATGTTGTAAGTAACTGACACAGGTCTTGGTAGTGGTGGTCAGCTAGTGAAGAGGTTCCAACGTCACGTACGGTCTTTAAGGTAGTTGTTGTGAAATTGTTTGATTACTTGTTAGATATTACTGCATTGTCGGAACTAGAAGCACAAGCATTTTGCTACACTCGCATTAACCTCTGCTAACCATGTGTATGTGACAAATAAAATTTGATTTGATTTCCGACTGAATTTGAATCGTGGGAAAACACAGGTTATAGTTAACACTCCAAATGAAAAAATACACTAGAGCCAGTCTTCAGAACAGACGTAGGAGAGTCATTGTGGGAGGTTTTGAAAACAAAAGGTAGGATTTTAATATTTTTACCTTCACAGTAAAGAACAAGTTTGTAATCTGAATATGTGCTTCTATATTCTCATACATGTGTTCTACTGTAGCCGACATTGATTTATTTTATTTGAAGTTATAATATAATATTCCGATATTTGTTCTACTGCTACATTGATGTCTTGCATTCGGCACACAGTTTGACTTGATACTCCTGTTCCACTCCCTCTCCCACACGCCTATATGGGATCGCCCCCTTTATGAAGGTAACACACCCTCCTCCTCCCCCCTATCTCTACGGACTGCAACATAACCTTGTAATACAACACCTAGAGTAGGTTTAAGCCATGTCTCCTGGAAACATACACGTATCACATCAGGTTTCGCTGGTAATTCCTCAATAAACTTTTTGAACTCTTGCCCACTTGCCATCAAACTTTTGACCCCTTACAAAAAAAGATTGCAGTTTCAAAACTGCAGTAACTGCAGTCGACTGTGGTATTTTGGATGCAGTAATTGCAGTTACACTGCAAAATGACGACAGTAAAACAAACAGCATACGTCAGATACACTGCACTCGGACTGTAATATTTTTTAGTAAGGTGCATTCCATTGGAGGATTAACACAATTATGAAAATTAACCAATACATGAATCCTGGCTGGACTGATTCTCAATCTTATTGAGGTCATCCTGTACATTTTCCCCTGTCAGTCCTGTGATCCCAATATACCTCACTGCCTGCTCCACTATGATCCGTATCTTAGATACAGTCTTAGATTGTAATGTTTCTGAGCAATTGTTTGCTGCTGTCACAAATGTAACAGCCTTCTTCATGTCTCCTACCAGTCTTGTGTTCTCCCATTCTGCTCACTACATCACACCCAACCTGCATCCCAATATGCCCTGAAATACCAACTCTTCTAGGTGCCCCGCTCATTTCTGCGTGAACTACTGTACTACTACGGCTTCTGCATACAATATTTTACACTCACTCCTCCTGCTGCCCATTCCACTTGTCTTTTCATCACTGCACAAACCCCATAGTTACAGCTCTTTAACTGGACCACGTCTCCACATTTCCCATATCCATATCCTCCCCCACACGTCTCACATCTCCTTTTGCCTTTACACAGCGCTGCCACATGCCCTTTGACAGATTACAGCAACGCAACAGTTTCGGAACATAAACTCTGACATAGTAACTCATATACCCAATCGTATTTTTTTCTGTCTTCAAAGTTTAGTAGCACTGACAGGCTATCTACCTTTTTCTCATCTGGTGTTATCTGGAGGCTCTTTGCCTCAATAAGAGAGCCTCCCTTCAAGTGGTCCTTTATTTCAATTCAATTTAAGGGCTTTATTGGAATGGAAAACATATGTTTACATTGCCAAAGCAAGTCGAATAGATAAACAAAAGTGAAATAAACTACACAAAACTAACAGTAAACATTACACTCACAAAAGTTCCAAAAGAATAAAGACATTTCAAATGTCATGTCTATATACAGTGTTGTAATGATGTGCAAATAGTTAAAGTACAAAAGGGAAAATAAATAAACAGAAATGTGGGTTGTATTTACAATGGTGTTTGTTCTTCACTGGTTGCCCTTTTCTTGTGGCAACAGGTCACCAATCTGCTGTGATTACACACTGTGGTATTTCACCTAATAGATATGGGAGTTCATCAAAATTGAATTTGTTTTTGAATTCTTTGTGGGTCTGTGTAATCTGAGGGAAATATGTGTCTCTAATATGGTCATACACTTGGCAGCATGTTAGGAAGTGCAGCTCAGTTTCCACCTCATTTTGTGGACAGTGTGCACATCGCCTGTTTTCTATTGAGACAAGGTCTGCCTACGGCGGCCTTTCTCAATAGCAAGGCTCACGGAGTCTGCACATAGTCAAAGATTTGTTCATTTTGGGTCAGTCACTGTGGTCAGTTATTCTGCCACTGCGTACTCTCATTTTAGGGCCAAATAGCATTCTAGTGTGCTCTGTTTTTTTGTTAATTATTTCCAATGTGTCAAGTAATTAAGTTTTTTTTTTCTCATGATTTGTGTTTGTGAACAGAGCCCCAGGACCAGCTTGCTTAGGGGGCTCTTCTCCAGGTTAATTTCTCTGTAGGTGATGGCTTTGTTATGGGAGGTTTGGGAATCGCTTTCTTTTAAGTGTTTGTAAAAATATAACAGCCCTTTTCTTGATTTTGATAATTAGCAGGTATCAGCCTAATTCTGCTCTGCATACATTATTTGTTTTTTTACATATAGGATATTTTTGCAAAATCCTGCATGCAGAATTGTTCATTTCTGCTACTGCTGTAATAACTCCCATCACTCACTACTGTTTGGTTTGATCCGGCATGCTACTATTAACCACATGTTTACATGGCTGCTTGAGTTGGAGGTTCGGAACCAGCGAGGAAAGATGGCGGAAGCAGATGACGTGGATTCTGAATACAATGGCAGTAGAATCAAGGAGAATTAGAGTATTGACCAAAAGAATGAAAAACGGACAAAATAGTTACAGGGATGAGAATGATCCTTCGTATCTAGTAGGAGTACTGTTTGTTAATGAGGAGCAGCTGAGCAGAGTACCATTCTTGAAGAAACCATTTGGGTTATCTAAACTGGTGGAGAGAGTGCTAGGTAAAGTGAAGGCTGTGAGCATCACAAGATTTTTTGTGCTTTTGCGGACCTGAAGGAACTTGCATTGTCTTAAACAATTTGATAAGTCAAATCAAATCTTATTGGTCACATACATGTGTTTAGCAGATGTTATTGCAGGTGTAGTGAAATGCTTTGAAGTTTGAAGTGTGGAGTGTGTCTCTTCGGAACAGGGCACCCTTCAAGGGGGTTATGTCTGGCATCTCGTTGGAAGTCGATTTTGAAGAGATAAAAAGTATTCCTGGAGTGATTGAAGCACGTCAAATGAATCGTGTGGTGAATGGTGACAAAGTGAAGAGTCTATCTGTTCTTTGTTGATATGGAGTCTCTCCCTACTCAAGTGCAGTTAGAGTAGATTAACTACAGAGTCAGAGCATTTATCCCAAGAACAATGCAGTGTGATCATTTTAAAGCTTTTGGTCATGTATCAAGTGTTTGCAGAAGGGAGAAGCCGAGATGTCAAAATTGTGGAAAAGAACATATGTGTTATAAAAGTGATGAATATGTGACGTTGTAATTGCGGTGGGAACCATGAAGCCACGTCTTTTGAATGCCCCACAAGGGTGAAAGAGAATGAGGGAGCCAAAGTCAGGTACAGAGCATTTCATATGCAGCAGCAGCTGTGAAAAGAGTTTAGGGTTTGAATGGTGCACCAGAAGAGTCCACGGTAGTGGATAGGCCTACACTGCAGGATGCAGGGGTTTCCTTTCACCAGCAGGATCATGACATTTTAAAGGTTAAGAAGGTGGACTTTGTGGCCTTTATAGCTATGGTAATTAATGGCACTGCCAAGGTGGAGAGAAGGTCCAGGAAGATAGAAATCATAGTGGATGCAGCAGAGCGGTTCCTGGGGCTGAAAGATTTCTCAGTGAAGGAGTTACATGGAATATTGGCACAAGCCGTACCACCCTCTCATGTCCGAGAGCCATATCACCCTCTCAGGTCCGAGTGCCTGAGAAGGGAGATATGGAAAAAAGAAGTGGGAGTTTTGTTTGTTTGGCAATGTGCTATTTTTATTGGGGTGGTTTAAGTTAGTTTCACTATTGCCTGTGGATTTTTTCGGGGGGGGTTCAACCCGTCCAGTTGGTGGCAGCAATACACCCTCGTGGTTTGTAGTCTGCCATAAAACCCACAGAAGAAGAAGAATGCTTGAGTTGGAGCTCCTTGTCATGCTGTTTAGTATTGACGAACTTCAAAAACCGCTTTGTAAGACTTTTCAAGCGACCCGCCGGAAAAATAACAATTTATGATACTTTTAAATCCCCTGAAGTAAACGTCCAATCACAAACCACGAAGGGACGGTTTTTGTGTTGACGTTCCGAAGCCAAACTGCCATTCGCGAAATCTGATCATTTTGACCAATCCGTACGAAGAACCCGTCAAAGATGTGCCAATAGGCAGAGACATGAAGAAGCGCACACTTTCCAACAACCAATACAAATCAAGAAAGATAACATTGTTTACGTGGGTGTAGAACGTTTGTGATCCAATCAAATCGTTAGAAAAAATATGTTACATTCGTGGCTCGCCCAATTCAACATCCACGTTAGGTTTTGCTCCCCTACCTTGTGCAAGAGGCTTGAATTCCAGTTTGACAGGAGAGGAACTAGCTACTGTACTCAATTACAAGGTAACTTAGTTTATAAAGCAAGTTATTAGCAATTATGTGCATGCAATTACTGTTTGATATTCCTAGTCATTATGCTTGCCATTTAGCTAAAGCTTTACCTGTCACTCCTGCATTGCGGCGCGAACGTCGCTTTCATATTTGCGAGCCAAGCTAGCTGGTTAGCTAACTAGCAAGTGTGTGTTATAATTTTGCCTTTCAAAAACACTATTGTTGCAGGTTGTTTCCCATTTCTATATACTAAGGAGCGAGAGACCTTAACGTACTAGTTTGATAATCACATTCTACGATATGTTTCTTGGACAAGGGAAATGAATGGGCTCGTCTGCTACAGTACACTGCAAAACGACGACTGTTAGCCAGTTTGATGGCGTGATTCAGTTGGCTCCCTAGATAGCTTGACAGACCTAGCTGAAAAGCTAGCTAGTTCAGTTGGTCTGGGAAATTGTTTTAAAGTGAACTGTTGTTGCCAGTGAGTGTCAACTGCTTTCTAGCTATCCTGCGAACTAGCAGTACAGTGGAATTGATTAGCTAGTTTAAAGCAACAAGCTTCCCTGAGGGAAGTCAGGATGAATAAAGCCCTTTTTATAATGTTCAACAATCCTGGATTGGTGGACAGTTTGTCAAAACATCAGACTGTTACCATGGTTACTCCATGCTCTCAGTCTGAAAGAAGTTGCTATAAGAAGTTGCTATAAAAAAAATGCAAGTCTCTACGAGGCAGAATGTTAAAGATAAATGTTGATTTTTAGAGGGAACTATCACCCCTCCATTTTGTGACTTACAGTAGGGTAGTTTAGGGTTTGGAACTTTGATTCACTGATGCCTCATTTGGTCTGGTTGGTCCTAATGGATGCATACTTGATTGTGTTGGTGGAGGATTCTTGGCAGCCTTTCAAACAGTGTCAAGGGCCAGAGCTAGTGAACAATAACATGGCATGCTAGTGGCCAAAACCACTGAAAGGGGGTCAAAGCCTTTGTCCATTTGAGTGGAAGAAGAGGGTTGGAGTTTAGCCTGCACACTGTTTAATTGGGATCTGAATGTCACATTTAGGCTGTCCCAAATCCCAGACACCAACAGTGATGTTTAATATCACCCAAGTGATTCCTTTCTACAACACCTTTATAAACTCAGCAAATAAAGAAATGTCCCTTTTTCAGGACCCTGTCTTTCAAAGATGATTTGTACAAATCCAAATAACTTCACAGATCTTCATTGTAAAGGGTTTAAACACGGTTTCCCCTGCTTGTTCAATGAACCATAAACAATTAATGAACATGCACCTGTGGAACGGTCGTTAAGACACTAACAGCTTACAGACGGTAGGCAATTAAGGTCACAGTTATGAAAACCTAGGACACTGAAGAGGTCTTTCTACTGACTGTATAACACCAAAAGAAAGATGGCCAGGGTCCCTGCTCATCTACATGAATGTGCCTTAGGCATGCTGCAAAGATGCACGAGGACTGCAGATGTGGCCAGGGCAATAAATTGCAATGTCCGTACTGTGAGTCGCCTAAGACAGCGCTACAGGGAGACAGGACGGACAGCTGATCGTCCTCGCAGTGGCAGAGCACGTGTAACAACACCTGCACAGGATCGTTACATCTGAACCTCACACCTGCAGGACAGGTACAGGATGGCAACAACAACTGCCCGAGTTACACTAGGAACGCACAATCCCTCCATCAGTGCTCAGACTGTCCGCAATAGGCTGAGAGAGACTGGACTGAGGGCTTGTAGGCCTGTTGTAAGGCAGGTCCTCGCTAGACATCGCCGGCAATAACGTCGCCTATGGGCACAAACCCACCGTCGCTGGACCAGACAGGACTGGCAAAAAGCGCTCTTCACTGATGAGTCACGGTTTTGTCTCACCAGGGGTGATGGTCAGATTCGCGTTTATCGTCGAAGGAATGCGCATTTCACCGAGGCCTGTACTCTGGAGCAGGATCAATTTGGAGGTGGAGGGTCAGTCATGGTCTGGGGCGGTGTGTCACAGCATCATCAGACTGAGCTTGTTGTCATTGCAGGCAATCTCAATGCTGTGCGTTACAGGGGAGACCTCCTCCCTCATGTGGTACCCTTCCTGCGGGCTCATCCTGACATGACCCTCCAGCATGACAATGCTACCAGCCATACTGCTCGTTCTGTGCGTGATTTCCTGCAAGACAGGACTGTCAATGTTCTGCCATGGCCAGCGAAGAGCCCAGATCTCAATCCCATTGAGCACATCTGGGACCTGTTGGATCAGAGGGTGAGGGCCATTCCCCCCAGAAATGTCTGGGAACTTGCAGGTGCCTTGGTGGAAGAGTGGGGTAACATCTCACAGCAAGAACTGGCAAATCTGGTGTACTCCGTGAGGAGATGCACTGCTGTAATTAATGCAGCTGGTGGCCACACACACTTTTGATTTTGACCTCCCCTTTGTTCAGGGACACATTATTCAATTTCTGTTAGTCACATGTCTGTGGAACTTGTTCAGTTTATGTCTCAGTTGTTGAATCTTGTTATGTTCATACAAATATTTACATATGTTAACTTTGCTGAAAATAAACGCTGTTGACAGTGAGAGGACGTTTCTTTTTTTTGCTGAGTTTATATGTTTGTTGGTCAGTCCCTGAATGCTGTTGAATGATTAAAAGCCTCCCATTCTCTGTCACCCCCCAGCCACTGTTGTCAGTCAGCCTGACTAAACTGAGTTAGGACGTCACACCACGTATCTACCAAAGTGATTCCTGTAAGACGTTACCTTTTGCATTAGATTTTTGATTTATAATCTCAGTGTATGTCACTACTACATGCATGTTGTTAAAAGGATTTAGGAGACTCCGATTCTCTATTCTCACTCCCCCAGCCACTGTTGTCAGCCTATAGCCAGAATGTTAAGAACAGGAAGACAGCATAACGACAGGCCGTCACATGGTGCTGTGACAGCTGTCCTCCTTGGCCCTGCACCGAGCTCTTGGCTAGGCCATAGGGTCCATCTCAAATGGCCAGGGCCCATAGGACCGTTTGGAATACACCCATAACCATACAAGCAGCTGTCCCACTGTGTCTTATTTATCCTCCGTCCCCAATATTACCTGGAATAAGCCTAAATTGTGTGGTAGCATCAACTGTATTTCAACTGGCACATGTATACAGTGGTGCTGCTGTGTCTATGAAAGGCAGGCACACTCGGTGCCCATTTATTTCCCTTCAGAGCAGATGTGCTGTTGGAAAGTAAAGTTTCTTGCTGCCAAAAATGACTGAACTGTTGTGATTGTGGTTGAGTCTCGGATTTCTTTGCCCTTTGCGAGGAGCTGCAAGACGAGCAGTTGACAAAGTGAGAGCGAGAGGAAGGATATCAGAGGAGGCTGGTGGCATGCGCTATAGGAGGATGGGCTCATTGTAATTGCTGGAATAGATTCAATGGAATGGAGGCAAACGTGGTTTCCATATGTTGATGTTTGATACCGTTCCATTTATTCCCTTCCAGTCTTTACAATGAGCCTGTCCTCCTATAGTTCCTCCCACCAGCCTCCTCTGAGAGGAATAGGCTTTAAAAGGTGACAGAGAAAGTGAAGAGAGAGCGAGAGAGGAAGTTAGGGTGAGTGAGTAGAGAAGGCTGGACTTGAGAGGGTGAGTAGAGCGACAAAGAGGGAAGGGAGCGAGGCAGCTGGAGAGGGGAATGATGGATAAACATGACTCCTAAAATGTCCACATATGTAATGCTAACTGAGCTTTGACACTACTACCATGGCTATTTAAAGCAATCAGTATGCCAATATGAAGGACATAGCAGCCTAATACTGTTAAAAAATAAAAATAACTTCTTGTTTCATTTTTACAAAAGATGAAGTTTCATTCACCTGAGGGCCAGTTCCATGGTAATGGAATTACGCTGAGATTCAGATGTTTCACTTTAAAATGTATGTCAAAGAAAAAACATTTGATTTCAGTTTAAAAAACCATACAATTCTATGCACAATGACTACTTTTAACAATTTGCTAATTTGCCAAAAACACATTTACTGGAAGGACTGTGCAGATACAAAGTTAATTTTATTTACTGTGTAAATTGTTTGTCGTTTGTGCATAGAGGTGTATGGTTTGTTAAACTTTTGAAATGTTTTTTGCATACATTTCAAAGTGAAAAATCGGAATCTCAGCGTAAATCGGAATCGGAGTCCTGCAATTCTATACATTTTGTTTTAAAGCTAATTTGCTGCAATTCTACACATTTTGCCATGCTTATGTGTGTTTATGCTATCTGAGTGACTAAAACATAACAAAATCAATGGGGGCCACATGCCTGACTGTCTAGTTTTGATTTTGGTGATTGTTAGTCCTCAAAAATGATCTGATTTAAAAAAATATATTGCCCCATTATCTTTTCTACATATTTTATATCTGGTTGTAGTCGTTTTAAGTTTACACAGAATTAAAACATGTAATTGCAGTGGTGGTGCACAACTGCATGAAAGGGAAACACTGAATGGGTTTATATCATTCATTGATAAGTCCAAAAATGTATGTAGTTAGTAGAGATTGGCCCTTTTAGTGATAACAATTGACAGCAATTACAGAATACAGGTTTTTAAGATTGAGATATAGTCTAAATTGGGCCTACATAGCTGTGTTTACACAGGCAGCCCAATTCAGATATTTTTTTCCACTAATTGGTCTTTTGACCAATCAGACCAGCTCTGAAAAATATCTGATGTGAAAAGATCTGATGTGATTGGTAAAAAGACCAATTAGTGGAATTTTTTTTCCAAATTGTCTGTTTGTGTAAACACAGACTATGAATCATAGCTACTTTTGAAGCTCATCTCCTGAAGAAGCTCTACCTTGTCCTTTCTTTCTGTGCCACCACTTCTGCATACTACAGAGGCTGCGGGAAAGCGAAGAAATCCTTACAAAAATCCCAAATAAAAAATTCCAGGTAGCACAGCAAAATATGTAGGCACATATGCCCTGAAAATTGCAGCATTGTAGAGCCCTGTACATTGTCGGTTTACTAGAGTAGGCCTGTGACATTGGACCACAGGCATTGTACTGTAGTTTCTCTCTCTGTGTGACACCATGTTTATTTCTACTGACTGCTTGAGGCTGTTTTAATCTGGCAAAGGCACAGGTTACCATGGCAATGTCGTTTACTGGTATTCTTTTGCATGAGACGCTCATCTCGCTCACTATTAGACTGAAAACTAAGTAGAACATTCTAGAATGTTTACACTCTCAGATATTCACTGTAAAAAAAATAAACACCCACAAATTATTATTTATTAACTGGTTCCACAGCCGTTTTTGTTTACTCAACTTTTCAGTCCAAGTGTTACCTGAACAAAATAATAAAATGTTGCCCCAAATTTATCTCCAATTTGAGAAGTCAATTTAAAATACTATGTTTTCTCAACTTGTCTCAATTGTTGGATCAGCTATTAATTATTATTTGGGGATCTTAACTAAAAATATCTGTGAAACTGTTTACATGCACATAAGCTGTGCTTTTAAAATACAATGTTTTCAACGTACATATTTGACACATGTTAACATACATGATTACATTGTGCATGTTCATTTATACAGTCATTATTATTCAACATGTCCTCACCTGGGATTTGAACTCACAACCTCTTGGTTCATGGCATTCTGACCTTCCTGCTTCGCCACCACATCTGTGTCATTATTAGGTCATCTGACCTTTCTCTCATCATTCATTTGATTTATTATTTGAGCCATTGGAGGTTTTTCCGTATAATTGTCTACTGTTGGTGGAGCATATTATTCTGTTTTAATATTACTCCTTAATCAGTTTGCTAAATATTTTTTTGGGACTGTATTTTTAACAGAGCTGATATTTACTTTTTGAATACGTTTTGAACTCAGTCATTGACACACAAGGTGGTGTCGCAGGAAGATTGGAATGCTGTGAGCCAAGAGGTTGTGAGTTCAAATCCCAGGTGAAAACATGGTGAATAATAATGAGTCTATAAATGAACATGCACAATGTAATCATGTGTGTCAAATATGTACGTTGAAAACATGTGTATGTTGTGGTGTAACTAGTTCCACTGCATAAAAAGTCAATAAAATATACATTTCTAATTGAATGAACATATGAAATAATTTGTGTAAACAAATCATTTTAAGTGACTGAATTTTTGCTTATGTTTTCTCATGTTGGAGCTAAGTTTGGGACAACTAAAAATGTCAAGTTCAGGTAACACTTTGACTGAAAAGTTGAGTGTAAAAAAATAACAAATAATAATAATTAAAGGCTGTGGAACCAGTTAGTTGAAACAACTTAATTTTTTTCCAGTGTTGGTTAAGCCTCTGGAATTTAGATTCCCCAGTACAACAGGCGGGGACTGTAGTGAATAGTCTACTCCACCCTTGCATAAGGACAAGGTTATCAGCCAAGAACTGCTGGTACACCATTTTTAGCCCAATGCCCTTATCAGCATATCAAAATGTGTTAATCCGGATGACATAGCAAAATAGTATAATTATTCTTTCAGTTTTCTCAGGAAAGGCTTGTTGACCTGCAGAAACACAAACAATGGGTATAAGAGATACATACCGGATACTTGGCTAATATCATAGTAGTCTGTAATGATGATGTAATGTCCTCTCAGTTGAAGTATTAAAGCACAGTTGAACGTTTTCTCTTGAGAAATCTGTGTGTGATTTCTATATAGGCACCTGTTCTTCCCCTTAACTATCAAGAGTGGATGTGGGATTGATCTTGAGCCAATATGAACAAAAATATCCTCTTGTTTTACATGCCCAGCCAACCACTATGCCTTGAAGCTTCGACATTAAAGGGATGCTTTGGGATTTTGGCAGTGAGGATACCATTTTTATGTCTCTGTTTCTAGTATGAAGGAAGTTAGAGGTAGTTTCGTGAGCCAATGCTAACTAGCGTTAGCTCAATGTCTGGATGTACTAGCATGCCAAAATCCCTAAGTATCCCTTCAACTCTGAAGGCATTGGCCCAGTTTAGATTTTGCAGTGTCTTGTGCCCTCTAGTGGCCATTGCATGTAGATACAACTTTTCTTTGTGCTCACACACGCTGGGAATGGAACGCTTACCCTATTTTGTTGACTGGGTCATTAATTAGTACACACCGGAGCATGTTTTTATTGGACAAGTTCATGTAATTTGTCCCTCACTGCTTCAGTTCTTTTTTCTTCGTCTGTGAATACGACCTGCACAAAAAAATCTGGTTTGTTTTGATTAAGAAATGTGTGATTTTTGTCATGTTTCTTCTCTTCCTGTCTCTCAAGAATCCACTTTAGATGAGTGATTGACTTAGTGCTGTCTGTCTCTCCTCCCCTGCCCCTGCCCTGCTCTGACCAGCTGACTTAGTGCTGTCTGTCTCTCCTCCCCTGCTCTGACCAGCTGACTTAGTGTTGTCTGTCTCTCCTCCTCAGCCCTGCTCTGACCAGCTGACTTAGTGTTGTCTGTCTCTCCTTCTCAGTCCCTGCCCTGTTCTGACCAGCTGCACCATGGGAAGGAAGAGTAGAGTGAAGACTCAGAAGTCGGGGACAGGCGCCACAGCCGTGGTCTCTCCCAAAGAGATGATGAACCTAATCTCAGACCTCCTACAGAGTATGTTCCAACGCTGCGTCCCAAATGGCAACCCACTTCTGCTATATAGTGTACTACTTTTGACTAGGACCCATAAGAATAAAAAGCATGTTCCATTGAGAGTTCTTAGGCTTGATCTGTGTCTGGGAAACAGGCTTTATGTGATTTTTGTAGCTATGTAACTTATCGTGTGATATGTATGTCTATCCCATTAGAATGCAGCAGTGCTGCCCCTTCTCCAGGGAAAGAGTGGGAGGAATATATCCAGATACGAGGACTGGTGGAGAAGATCAGGAAGAAACAGAAAGGTAGGCTGGATCACAGACACACACAGAAAAACCCTAATTCTAACCCTAACCCCTAAGCCTAAAATAGCCTTTTTTTTTTCTAAGTGAGGACCGGCAAAATTTTCTCACTTCACTGAATTTTAGTTGGTTTACACTTCTTGTGAGGACTCCTGTTACTCACAAGCAATGTTCCCTCTAAGCTGTACGCAGGCGCGCACCTCCTCCGGGGCTTCCTCGCAGAATAATTATCAGCCCACACAGAGAAGCACGAGATTGAACTTCACTCAACTTTCTAGAGTTTTCCCCGTTAGTTAACGCTATAAATGTTTCCCTTTACTGTGGGAATTGTGATCGAATCAACACAATATTAGACACTTTCAATGCAACATACCGAAACAAAGTGAACTATGCAAGATATTCTGTTGTAGGCAGAACGGATCAGAGTAGGGTTCTATTGCATTGACACACATGACTCAGGCCCGTACTCTACACAGATCGGTGCACCATAACCAATCAGAGCTGCAGTAGGCCTATATGCAAATAGACCACTGCCATATGTGGATCTGTGCCATTTACTTTGAACTGGACTGTGTTTACAGCATGAGCGGTCGACAGTAGATGTGCTTGTTTTGAGATCAAAGCGGAGGCTGCATGTAGCCATGTGTGCACATTCGTACATTTGTTCATATCCTTTGCTAGTTAGTGAGTTATTAGCCCAGTTATAGATCATGTGTGGTCAGCAATGGGGGAGGGATTGCTTCCTACAAGTGCATAAAATGTGTGTATTTCTAGCCATCTTTGAATAGAGAGTAATGTAAATAGCTTTTTTTTTGTCTTGAAAGGACAGTGTTGTATTTTGAGACAGGCTTGAATAAGCTATGTAGCCAATAGGCAGAGGGTAGCATAATTTTTCTGATTCTCTGTAATAATGTTTCATTTTATTTTGTAAAGTGGTTTCTTGCATTAAACAACACAACAACATTTTCAGTCACCTTGTCTGAAGGACAAGTGGATAAATAGGTTAACGTCAAGCCCTGTATGTTTTTTATGGAATGTATGGAATAGACCTACGTTGAACACAGATGGATCGAACAGGTATTTCCAATGTAGGCTGAATTAAAGAACAGCTATTTTCCATGTTATGGGATGCATTTTCTCCATTGTTTTTGATGGTAGGCCACTCTGATAGGCCTTCATTATTATCAAATAGCCACAGTAGCCTACTTGACTACTGCTAAACTGTAACTTAAAGCAGGTACAGCCTGTGTTCACAGTAAACGTACACCGGAAGTTGCACATCATTTTCACAACATTCAAGTTTTTGGCTCGGCACACCTGAGATTTGCTCAGTGCCAGAAAATGTTTTGAGGGAACATTGCTCACAAGTATAGTATGTGTGTGTACACACACCACACACACACACACAGAGAGAGAGACAGAGACACATACAGCTTGATTTGAGCCATGGTCTATATAGTTTAAATATGAATAGTTGAATCATAAGTGTGTCTCTCTCTCTCAGGTATCTCTGTGATATTTGAGGGCAGCAGAGAGGAGTTCTTCCCGGAGCTGATGGCGTGGGCTCAGGAGAGTGGAGCTTCCTGCGAGGGGGTTGAGATCGCTAACTTCGCTGGCGAGGGCTTCGGCCTCAGGGCCACCAAGGACATCAAGGTGGGTCCATACAACTGGACAGACTCTGTTCCTAGCAGTAGTTGTCAGGGTGAAACATCACCTGGGTCGTTTTCATTAAAGGGACATTTCACCCTGGATCTGCCACTGGTATATAGTCATTACTGTATTAACAACATTAGGTTTTTGTCATAAACATCAGAATTATCCAAACCATAAGCTAGAACAAGCTTATTTTAATTTCACTGGTAGAATCAGGAAGTTTAGACTTTCTGTGTATTTGTCTGCTCATAGTAAACCCTGAGGTGAAATTTCCCTATTAAACCACAACATTATGAAACATTTTAGCAACTGAAATGAGAGTTTCTCATTGGACAAGTGCAGGTAGTGCCTCCCTGTTTCGATTAGTTTTCTTCCCTATGGTGTTTAGTAAGTACGACACTGGTTCCACTGTGGATAGAAGGAACCAGAAAGAGAATGACAGTTCCAGTTGGTGTTCTTGTTATTAGTAACATTTGAAAATGGCTGCCACTTATAGCTGATCGAACAAGCAGAGCTGTTCTAATGATGCCCAGGTGCTCTGTGTCTTGGTGGAAGTTTAATCAGTGACGTAACACTGTCGGAAGAGTTTAAAAGCACAATGAACACTTACATTCCATTAAGCCTGAGGTAGACTGAAATCACCGGGCCAAACTTTTCTCCCATATGATGTCATTGTCAATTTTGTTCTCAGGCAGAGGAGCTGTTTCTGTGGATCCCCAGGACGATGCTGATGACTGTGGAATCAGCCAAGAACTCTGTCCTGGGTTAGTGGAAATGTTAGGCCATTGTACTGTGATGCCATCCTACCCTTCATTGACTATAAGGCTTTTGTCCTCTGACATTTGAACCCCCCCTGCTGTGTCCTCCCCTAGGGCCCCTACACACACACACACAAACACACACACACTCTATTATTTATGTAACCGTCCCTCTCCCCCCCAGGTCCCCTGTACAGCCAGGACCGTATTCTCCAAGCCATGGGTAACGTGACCCTGGCCCTCCACCTGCTGTGTGAGCGGGCTGACCCCTCCTCCCCCTGGCTGCCCTACATCAAGACCCTCCCTGGGGACTACGACACCCCCCTATATTACGAGGAGGAAGAGGTACACCACCTGCTGTCCACTCAGGCCATTCCGGACGTCCTCAGCCAGTACAAGAACACTGCACGGCAGTACGCATACTTCTACAAGGTCATCCAGGTGAGTGGCAGAAAGGTACTCAGTCACACACTGGATTTCTGAAGAAACAGTCATGTTCTAACTGTTTCTGCTATTCACTACTTCTACAAGGTCATCCAGGTGAGTGGTAGTGCTCTGTCCCTACAAAGTCATCCAGGTGAGTGGTAGTGCTCTGTCCCTACAAAGTCATCCAGGTGAGTGGTAGTGCTCTGTCCCTACAAAGTCATCCAGTCATCCAGGTGAGTGGTAGTGCTCTGTCCCTACAAAGTCATCCAGGTGAGTGGTAGTGCTCTGTCCCTACAAAGTCATCCAGTCATCCAGGTGAGTGGTAATGCTCTGTCCCTACAAAGTCATCCAGGTGAGTGGTAGTGCTCTGTCCCTACAAAGTCATCCAGGTGAGTGGTAGTGCTCTGTCCCTACAAAGTCATCCAGGTGAGTGGTAGTGCTCTGTCCCTACAAAGTCATCCAGGTGAGTGGTAGTGCTCTGTCCCTACAAAGTCATCCAGGTGAGTGGTAGTGCTCTGTCCCTACAAAGTCATCCAGGTGAGTGGTAGTGCTCTGTCCTTACAAAGTCATCCAGGTGAGTGGTAGTGCTCTGTCCCTACAAATTAATTTGGTATTTTATAGTAATAGCTGCGTTTCATTGCATCTACAACCAAATATTAATTCAACACTACCCTGAACAGATTGCAAAACGTTGTGAGCAGAAAGGACACGATGCTGTCTGTCTGCACAGGTTTTGCACAATATGAGGTGCTGCTGACTTTGCAAAAATCCTGAAACATGTTTGTCACGGGTATGTGAAACAGACAATCCTCTGTGTGTGTGTGTGTTTTCCATGGATAGACAGGAGTATAGGTGTGTGTGTTTTCCATGGATAGACAGGAGTATAGATGTGTGTGTTTTCCATGGATAGACAGGAGTATAGATGTGTGTGTTTTCCATGGATAGACAGGAGTATAGATGTGTGTGTTTTCCATGGATAGACAGGAGTATAGATGTGTGTGTTTTCCATGGATAGACAGGAGTATAGATGTGTGTGTTTTCCATGGATAGACAGGAGTAGATGTGTGTTTTTCCATGGATAGACAGGAGTAGATGTGTGTTTTTTGGATAGACAGGAGTATAGATGTGTGTGTTTTCCAGGAGTATAGATGTGTGTGTTTTCCATGGATAGACAGGAGTATAGATGTGTGTGTTTGGATAGTGATGTCTTTTCCATGGATAGACAGGAGTATAGATGTGTGTGTTTTCCATGGATAGACAGGAGTATAGATGTGTGTGTTTTCCATGGATAGACAGGAGTATAGATGTGTGTGTTTTCCATGGATAGACAGGAGTATAGATGTGTGTTTTTTTTCCCTTAAGTAGTCTGAAGTGTGTCTTTTCCATGGGCAGACTGAGGAGTAGAGGTGATTTCATTATTTCTGTGATATGTTTTTGTGCCAGACAGTATTCATTGTCCCCCGTGACGATGAAACTGGGGAGGGGAATGTGGATCTGTCTCGTTCCGTCCGTTCGTATGTTAGTCACACTAGATATCTGACAGCACTTTCCCGATTTTGACGACACTTGGGTCAATGAAGTGTCTTGCCATAGAGATCCGGTATTTACAAAATTACACTGATTGGCCCGTTTCAGTGCCCAGTTCTTAGGGACTGTATGGTCAAACCCTCAGTTCTAAAGCCTGGTATGGTAAGTTGATTTATCTCCTTAAAGACTCAGCTGTAGAACATTCACCTTGAAGCCAGGTATAGAGTAAATCTCTGGGCTGGGTTCATTTGGCTCGTGTTAAAAGTCAGGACTCATTCTCTCTCTCTGTTCTGTCTTTCTCTGGCCCTTCTTCCTCGTCCTTCCATCACTCCGTCTCTGCCCATCCACCTATCTGTCAATGTGTGGTGTGCTTCGAGGCGTGCTTAGCGAGAGGGATCAGGTTTTAAGAGGTTTCCAGCTGTAGGGAGATGAGGAGAGCAGCTGCAGAATGGCCTCTTGCACCCAATTTCAGAAGTCCTGATAAGCTGCCAGTAGCATAGAAAGTGGCAGGGAACTTGTCTTTTAAATACCACAGTAACCAACAGGGGGAGCTTTTTACCTCTTACAGTCTGAACCAGTGGTATTCAAACTCTGTGGGGACCTAATGTTTTTCTGCCAGAATTTCTGGGGATCCCATTTTTTTTCACAACAATTTCTCGTGACCCGACCCCAAATCTAATGACACAACTTTAAAAATAAAAAACATTTTCATTACATTTTCATCTCTTATCAGAATGAAAATAAACCAATAAATACATTTACTAAAAAAAAAATGTTTTCTTCAAATGATCTTTCTCAAAAACGTTTATATATTGTTCCATACAATAATCTGTACTCTTAATTTGTTGTTCCTAAAAAAAAAAATCATAAAAATATTTGTTTAGCCTATCCCACTGCTGTTCCCTTACAACTTTAATATCACTGGTCTGAACTGAAGACCACTCCTGTGTGATCTGTGGATAAATCCTATATAGTGCACTACTTTTGCTATTCCTTATATACTGTCGTGCATTAATTTTGAGAAGGGTCCATGGGGCTCTGGTGAAAAGAAGTTACTATATAGGGTGCCATTTGGGATACAGTGTTTGTAGATGTGTACTATTTACCACAATACAACGCATTGATATTTATTCACATTTCATCTTTCACAAGGTTCCCAAGCAAAATATGACTCAAATCTCAATGAGAGCAGCATAGTATTATAAAGGCTTCATAGATAGAACATTCACAATGGTTAAATGGCCAACGGTGCTTTTCTTAGGGATTGATGCCAGTACCTCTACTCTCCATAGCTATTTAGTTTGAAAGGTCCAGTTTGTCTGTAGGTAGGTAGCTGTACCTTCAGTCAGGAAAACGGAGAGCAATGTGATTACATTTTATTATGATTTAGAAGAAACGCAAGACAAATTGTGATGCAAATCTCTCTCCCAGTATGCTAATTTGAAGTTATTAACTGACATGTTTGCTTTCCCTTTGATCAAACCAATGAAGACTAGGGATGCGTCCTAAATGTGACCCTATTCCCTATATAGTGCGAGCCATAGGGCTCTAGTCAAAATGTATACACTATGTATTGAGTAGGGTGCCATTTGGGACAGAGACTAGACTACTCTAGTCTCTTTATCAAAGAAGGAGAAATAAAAAAGAATATTTTTCTCCAAATGATTTTCACTTTCTTTAGTTGGGATGCTTTGTGTGTCTGATTCTGTCATCAAATGATTTTCATGTTTTTTTTCTGGGATGCTTTGTGTGCCTGATTCTGTCATCAAATGATTTTCACATTCTTTAGTTGGGATGCTTTGTGTGTCTGACTCAGTCATCAAATAACTGTCAATTAGGGAAGAGAAAACAACATTCACATTACTGTCAAGACATGAAATATGAAATATTCATGATGGCAATAGTTCATGTTTGTCATTGTCTCTTGGTTGATCTGGACTGGTGTGTGTGTGTGTGTGTTGACATGTTTTTTGATTAAATGTTAGTTCTCAGTTGAACGAGATGGTTTATTACTAGTCCTTGCTAGTACCCATTCATCAAACGCATGTCATTTTAAACATATTTTCAATGTGCTTCACATACTCTACAAAAAGTAAACATGTCTAAGATATACTTTTATTTTTGTCAGGGATCGTACATTTCACTTGCTAACCACCCATTAGTAATCTAATATTAACCTTGAATGGAGAACTTGAGTACTCATACCAATCCCTGCTATCTAGGTGAAGCATTTTGGTTGCTTTTGTCCCTGCAATATTTGCTTTCATACAATTGACTGAATTAAGCAGAAGAGTGAATCATAAAGTGGGTGCTACTTGACAGAAATGTGCTGTTTTGTTGCCTTGACAGACAGCAGGTGGACTGTCTCTGAAAAGACAGTACCATCAATGCCCACTAGATGGTAATGGTGAGTTATAGGTATAGTTGGGGGTCTGTTACCATGTAATAATACTGATAACATCACATTATTAATAATTATATAATAAGTGTTATATACTGTAGCTTTAAACCAAAGACCCAATAAGCAACCATAAGGAAACAAAACAACTGTGGTAATGATAATAAAATAGAAGGTGAGTGGTGGTTCCAGCAGCATCAGTAATATTCCACTATGTTCTAATGAAGATGTGTTGGAAGCCTCATGGCCATGGTGTTGTAGTTGACCTCTCCTTCTGGGTTGATTTGAGCGATGTATTCTTTAGAGGGCGTGTTTGTGAAAGGTGTGTGTGTGTGTACTGTCCGTATTTCCCCTCTTCACTACATCTCCTCTCAGCCCCTCCCCCTCTCCACACCCTCTCACATCTTTGCTCTTTCTCGCTCTCTCCTTTTGTTCTCCTCTACTTCTCCTCTCTCATCCCTCCCTCTTTTTGAACCCCCCTCCTTCTTTCCTCTGTCATGTCCTCTGCTCAGGTTGGGAGCCGGTGTCAATGTAATGACTACTGTCAATGTCAGCCTCTCTCTCTCTCTCTTTTCCAAGGCGGGTGGCTGCAGATGACCGGGCTGGAAAATTATGTTGTCACATTGGCTTTGAATTGAATTGACCTGATTGTACCTTCTGTACATGTTTGAGTGGCTGGGACTACCCCCCCCACACACAGTCCTCTTGTTAGAATTGGGTAGTCAGTCAGTGAGTTTTTAATGCATGTGTCTCCTATAGATATTCACCCCCTGTGAAGGTGGGATGGGATAGGCTGTTGTCAGTGAGTGTAGCAGGCCATCTGAAGTAGAACCCAGTGAGTGTCGCAGGCCATCTGAAGTAGAACCCAGTGAGTGTCGCAGGCCATCTGAAGTAGAACCCAGTGAGTGTCGCAGGCCATCTGAAGTAGAACCCAGTGAGTGTAGCAGGCCATCTGGAGTAGAACCCAGTGAGTGTAGCAGGCCATCTGGAATAGAACCCAGTGAGTGTAGCAGGCCATCTGGAATAGAACCCAGTGAGTGTAGCAGGCCATCTGGAGTAGAACCCAGTGAGTGTAGCAGGCCATCTGGAGTAGAACCCAGTGAGTGTAGCAGGCCATCTGGAGTAGAACCCAGTGAGTGTAGCAGGCCATCTGGAGTAGAACCCAGTGAGTGTAGCAGGCCATCTGGAGTAGAAACCAGTGAGTGTAGCAGGCCATCTGGAGTAGAACTCAGTGAGTGTAGCAGGCCATCTGGAGTAGAACCCATTGGAAGGAAGAGTGCCTCTCCAGGTATCTGTCCATCGATCTAACCTTCCCTTTCCTCTCTGAGGAGCTCCAGGTATCTATCTAACCTTCCTCAGACTGGTAGCAGGCAGGGCCCAGCCCAGGATCAGGCCTGGCTGCTGGGCTCCACGTCGACACTACACCTCTCCCACTAGGATCCATCCGCTAGTCTAGACGCTTATCTTTTAATGGCTGTCAGAGCAGAGCAGCACGAGGCTCAACGCTGCTCCTCCATCCCACTACACTTCTTCTCTGTCAAAACCAGGGGGAGGGAGGAGGCTGCAGTCTACCTGGGGTATTATTCCATCCCCTGTCTTCAATATTTGGGGACACCCTGTCATTTAAGTGGACATATGTCAAAGAGTTAAAGTAGTAACTTATATTTAACTACTAGTAGGTTGTAGGTTGTAACTAGTAGGTTGTGTCAGGTGAAATGTGTAGGTTGTAACTAGTAGGTTGTGTCAGGTGAAACGTGTGGGTGTTGAGGGGGTAGGTTGTGTCAGGTGAAACGTGTGGGTGTTGAGGGGAGTAGGTTGTGTCAGGTGAAACGTGTGGGTGTTGAGGGGGTAGGTTGTGTCAGGTGAAACGTGTAGGTTGTAACTAGTAGGTTGTGTCAGGTGAAACGTGTGGGTGTTGAGGGGTTAGGTTGTGTCAGGTGAAACGTGTAGGTTGTAACTGAGGGGTTGTGTCAGGTGAAACGTGTGGGTGTTGAGGGGTTAGGTTGTGTCAGGTGAAACGTGTAGGTTGTAACTAGTAGGTTGTGTCAGGTGAAACGTGTGGGTGTTGAGGGGTTAGGTTGTGTCAGGTAAAACGTGTGGGTGTTGAGGGGAGTAGGTTAGGGTTGGCCCTGTGAGTGTGATTCTCCTCACTTTACTGTTGGGATAAATCAGTGTCACTGCCGGACTGTCTCTATTACACACACACACACCCAGCCATCCACCCAGGGGGATAAATGTGACCACTTGCTTATAACCTTACCACCACAGCCCTAGCTAAACACCGCTCTGTGTGTGTGAGTAACAACGAGAGAGCCGTGGTTACGTGTCTTACTGTGGAGAGAGCCTTGGTTACATCTCTTACTGTGGAGAGAGCCTTGGTTACGTGTCTTACTGTGGAGAGAGCCTTGGTTACGTGTCTTACTGTGGAGAGAGCCTTGGTTACGTGTCTTACTGTGGAGAGAGCCTTGGTTACGTGTCTTACTGTGGAGAGAGCCTTGGCTACGTGTCTTACTGTGGAGAGAGCCTTGGCTACGTGTCTTACTGTGGAGAGAGCCTTGGCTACGTGTCTTACTGTGGAGAGAGCCTTGGCTACGTGTCTTACTGTGGAGAGAGCCTTGGCTACGTGTCTTACTGTGGAGAGAGCCTTGGTTACGTGTCTTACTGTGGAGAGAGCCTTGGTTACGTGTCTTACTGTGGAGAGAGCCTTGGTTACGTGTCTTACTGTGGAGAGAGCCTTGGCTACGTGTCTTACTGTGGAGAGAGCCTTGGCTACGTGTCTTACTGTGGAGAGAGCCTTGGCTACGTGTCTTACTGTGGAGAGAGCCTTGGCTACGTGTCTTACTGTGGAGAGAGCCTTGGCTACGTGTCTTACTGTGGAGAGAGCCTTGGTTACGTGTCTTACTGTGGAGAGAGCCTTGGTTACGTGTCTTACTGTGGAGAGAGCCTTGGCTACGTGTCTTACTGTGGAGAGAGCCTTGGTTACGTGTCTTACTGTGGAGAGAGCCTTGGTTACGTGTCTTACTGTGGAGAGAGCCTTGGTTACGTGTCTTACTGTGGGTTCCTTCCTACTGAACTGGAGTCTTTTTGCTGCAGCTCACTTTGCATGTTGGGGAAGCACAGGTGCTCTGCTCTCTCTCTCCATCTCTACTTATCCCTCTTCCCCCCTCCACCACACCCTTATCTCCCCCCACCTATATCTCTTTCTAGCTGCGTATTGTACTAGTCCTCTCCCTCCACCTCTACCTCCTGCTAGGTTGAAAATGAGCCCTTGGAGGCGTACAGTGTGGGGCTTTAAATGTACATTTCTGTGGCACTGGTGGTTCTCTGTCACCCAAATTGATGAAGCAGATAGATGACGTCTGCTGGGCACAACACATTAAGTTGACAGTGATGTTGGGGGGCTGACGCCACCCTAATCCTCACACCGCTGACGCACACAAACGCTAACATACACCACGCTAACATACACTGTTTTTAGGATGTTAGGCAGCAGCATGATGACATTTCACACACTGTTTTTGGGATGTTAGGCAGCAGCATGATGACATTTCATACACTGTTTTTGGGATGTTAGGCAGCAGCATGATGACATTTCACACACTGTTTTTAGGATGTTAGGCAGCAGCATGATGACATTTCACACACTGTTTTTGGGATGTTAGGCAGCAGCATGATGACATTTCACACACTGTTTTTGGGATGTTAGGCAGCAGCATGATGACATTTCACACACTGTTTTTAGGATGTTAGGCAGCAGCATGATGACATTTCACACTGTTTTTAGGATGTTAGGCAGCAGCATGATGACATTTCACACACTGTTTTTAGGATGTTAGGCAGCAGCATGATGACATTTCACACACTGTTTTTAGGATGTTAGGCAGCAGCATGATGACATTTCACTGTTTTGTGTTTTTCTTTCCCTCCTCACTCCATTTCTCTCCATCTTTTCCTCTCTCTTCCTCACCTTCAATTTCCAGACTCATCTGACCACCAGTAAACTGCCCCTGAAGGATGCCTTTACGTTCGACGACTACAGGTTGGTGTGTGTGTGTTTCTGTCTGCCTGCTTTTTAAATGGCTTTCCTCCACCTCCCCTGTGTGTGTGGGTGTGTGTTTCTGTCTGCCTGCTTTTTAAATGGCTTTCCTCCACCTCCCCTGTGTGTATATTCTCATCTGCATAAAACAATATGCACATTTTCCCACCATAGATGTTTCCATCAAACTGGTAAAAGGCTGTGTGTGATGAAATAGTGCACATAAAAATGACTTTTGCCATTAAATTCCTATGTACCGAATGTAAAAATACAAGTTAAAAGGTTTTCTGTCGATATGATGGTTAATACAGTATATCAAAATGTGCATTTCCACCTCCATTTCTCTCATTTATTTTGCCAGCACAAAAAGATCCCACCGTGTCGAACGAACACATTTTCTGTCTGCTTTTATCAAATTGTGACCAGCATTTCATGTTTTCATCAGCCCGGTCGTGACTTTTTCCATGCGTCAGGTAAATGTTTGGATGCGAACATGGTTAGTAGCAAGGTTTGCTATCTGATGTGGTTGAAGCCACTTGTCTTGGGGACTAGTTGAATTTCCCAAAACATGAGGCTATAACTGGGGTCCTCAGTTTTCCCTGCTCAGGTCACGTGGTCTGGAAAAACACAGGGTCCTTGTTATGATTGGCTAGTCCATAAAAAGTGAATCTTGTTGCTGATTGATGATTGGTTTACCGTGACCTTTAATCCCTATAGATGGGCGGTTTCCTCAGTGATGACCCGTCAGAACCAGATCCCTACAGAAGACGGTAGCCGTGTCACCCTTGCCCTCATCCCTCTCTGGGACATGTGTAACCATACCAACGGCCTGGTGAGTACTACAAACACCCTACTACATACGTATTAGATCACTATTGCATGGCTGAAGCACGCCTATTGCATGGCTGAAGCACGCCTATTGCATGGCTGAAGCACGCCTATTGCATGGCTGAAGCACGCCTATTGCATGGCTGAAGCACGCCTATTGCATGGCTGAAGCACGCCTATTGCATGGCTGAAGCACGCCTATTGCATGGCTGAAGCACGCCTATTGCTTGGCTGAAGCACGCCTATTGCTTGGCTGAAGCATGCCTATTGTATGGCTATTGCTTGGCTGAAGCATGCCTATTGCTTGGCTGAAGCACGCCTATTGCTTGGCTGAAGCACGCCTATTGCATGGCTGAAGCACGCCTATTGCATGGCTGAAGCACGCCTATTGCTTGGCTGAAGCACGCCTATTGCATGGCTGAAGCACGCCTATTGCATGGCTGAAGCACGCCTATTGCTTGGCTGAAGCACGCCTATTGCATGGCTGAAGCACGCCTATTGCATGGCGGAAGCACGCCTATTGCTTGGCTGAAGCACGCCTATTGCATGGCTGAAGCACGCCTATTGCTTGGCTGAAGCACGCCTGCTTGCTGAAGCACGCCTATTGCTTGGCTGAAGCACGCCTATTGCTTGGCTGAAGCACGCCTATTGCTTGGCTGAAGCACGCCTATTGCATGGCTGAAGCACGCCTATTGCATGGCTGAAGCACGCCTATTACACTACTGCACACTTCCCACTATTTGAAAGGTTTTAAATTATTCAGAAAAATAATTATAGATTTGAGAGAAACCACACAGACTGTGTTTTCCTCAGTTGATTACGCTTATCTCATGGGCATCTGTTACTTATTTGAATCATTTGGCTTTGATTGTGTTTAGTGACTGATTTGTAACAGAGCAATAATATCCCCTCCTTTAGTATGCATGTTAACTGCATTTACGCCCCTCAAATTAGATATGTTTTTGTGAAGACCCGATACATTGCTGAAACTAGTCATTTAAAGACTGAAATGTCTTTCTGTATATTCCCTTGGTGTTTGTTTAATAAAAATAGGTTCCAACTTCCAACATATTTCCACATTGTATTGCTGTTCTTTTATCCTTTTTTAATTTATTTAATTTATTTTAAACAATCTTTCTCCGAAAAATTGTATTAGTATAAAATAATATTTATTTTTGCATTTTTAGTCGTTTAGCTCCAGAGTATGTTGTTTGTTATTCTCACTGGTGATAATTGTATGGGTTCATTCAATGTCCTTCATTTCTGCCTATTTGTGTAAACCTCTCACTAACTCAGAATCTGGGGAAGTATCTGTATTGATACAGACCTTGATTATTTTTGCTAAACTAATACATTCATGTTTTTAAATAAATTTTATTATTTTGTTGGTTAGTCTTGTTATTAAAGGAATGGATGATGGATATACAGCTCTTTTAATACTAGGAGAGAAGCTGGTCATGTATTATCAAATAAATGTGCTGCAAATTGTATCGCCAGTCAGTCAGTGAAGAAGCTCCCAGAATTCACTGCAGCTCTAAAGTATAACTACTCTATTCATTTTGACTGTACAGTGTGTTTTGATTTTTAAATATGTTTGATTAGTGACTTTTGGAAAAACCTAATTGAAGCGAATCAAGGACTGGTTCAAATCAATCAGTGAATGGATGAATTACAGTTTGTGTGTTGTTCAGATCACCACTGGTTACAACCTGGAGGATGACCGGTGTGAGTGTGTGGCTCTGCAGGACTACAAAGAGAATGAACAGGTGAGTCGGGTCAGGGTAGCATGGACTCTTTAGCTACTATACAAATTGTCCAGGGGTGTACATGTACACCAAGCGGCCTCATGCTACAGAAACAAGAGGACCCTGCCCTATGGGCCATGACTTATTTGAACTATACATCATGTTGGGTTGTGTAGGATCTGATTGCATCATGTATGTCAATCAAAAGGCAGTTGGTTCTAAATCAACTGTCAACTCCCTCCATCTGGGTTACTTTTAACAACAGCCACAACAGTTCCCTAAATGAATGTTGCATGTATCTTCTTTTGTTTGTTTCCTATGTATTATTTGTTGTCCATCACACAGTTCAGAGTTCAATTGTATTCTGCCATTTGAATGAACTCGAGCTTGATAGGCAGCTGTACAAGTCAAACACACTCCTGAAAGCTCAAGCTGTCTGTAAAGCCATACTCTGTAATTGATTCAGTCTCTGGCCTGAGTATCACTAGTTGTGTTGTAGGGGTGACGTTATATTCACCTCTGAGAGGCCAGAGGGAGGACAGACTGGTTGACTGGTGTTGATATTATGTCAGGGAGAAGGCCATGCCAGAGCTGGGTGTGAGTCAGCTGGACCTAGCCAGGCTTAACGGTCCAACCCTCTGCTCTAAAGCAGTGTGTTATTGTTTCACTCCCTCCCTGTCACTTACTCACTGGCTGCATCACAATTCTCTACCTTTTACAGAAGTATGCACTTCCACACTCCATGTCATGGATTTAAAAGCACCTTTTGACATTGCCTGGAGGGAAGTATGCACTTGGCTGGACAGGTTTGAAGAATTGGTGTAAGCATTGGCTGGATTTGTCATGGCTGGATTTAAAAGCATAGAATTGGTGTAAGCATTGCCTGGAGGGAGGTTTGAATAATTGGTGTAAGCATTGCCTGGAGGGAGGTTTGAAGAATTGGTGTAAGCATTGGCTGGAGGGAGGTTTGAAGAATTGGTGTAAGCATTGGCTGGAGGGAGGTTTGAAGAATTGGTGTAAGCATTGGCTGGAGGGAGGTTTGAAGAATTGGTGTAAGCATTGGCTGGAGGGAGGTTTGAAGAATTGGTGTAAGCATTGCCTGGAGGGAGGTTTGAAGAATTGGTGTAAGCATTGGCTGGAGGGAGGGTTGAAGAATTGGTGTAAGCTTTGGCTGGAGGGAGTTTCCGCAGTTGTTAAATCCATACTTTGGGAGAAGGCTGGAGAATCACGACACAACCAACCTCTATTGCTCCCTCTTCTTCCTCCCACTCCTCTCTCTCACCCACTGGTGCTCCCCCTCCCTACAGTATGGAAGTCCACCTCTTTCTCTTTAGAATGGGAATTATTTGATAAGATTCAGAGAGACCGCAGGGGGTAGGGTGACGGGGAATGGAGCGCTTGATCCCATGATTCCTCTGGCAGATATCACCATCCGGCCAAAGTGCCCTGAGCTCACAGTGTGTCTCCCAAATAGCACCCTGTTCCATATATGGTGCTCTACAGGTCTACGGGCCCTGGTCAAAAGTAGTGCACTACATAGGGAAAAGGCATTTGAGATGCAGACTCGGCCTGAGCTCACAGAGACACAAACCACTAAGCTACATTTACCTACTAAGCTTTATCACTCCTCCTCCTATCTGTCCCCTGCCCCTACCCCTCTCTCCAGCTTTCCCTCTCACCTGTTCCCTTCTACTATCTGTAAATGTGGATGTAATATGTTGGAGCCATACGGGTGTGGTGTGGGGATTCTCTGTGCTCCTGTGAAGCTTCCACTAGATCAGACATGATATCATGGTTATGAGGGAAAATGGTAGAGGGAATAGGAGGTGGAATGTTCACCACATTGCTGAGCCAACCCATACCGACGTACAATAGCCTTTTTAGAGGTTGAGTTGGAGTCAGATGATAGGGGAAGTTCAGCTATCTAGTGAAGTTTGAAGAAAGCCACACCATGCATAACAGTTACTCCTGGCCCATATACTTTCAGCAGGGGGAGGAAGAAGCTAAGATTTAAGTTGTAAAATACTGAACCATCCCTTTTATGTTGAGTGGCTGTTCTCTTCTCTGTCCTCAGATCTACATCTTCTACGGGACGCGATCTAACGCTGAGTTTGTGATCCACAACGGCTTCTTCTTCCAGGAGAATGCCCATGACAGAGTCAAGATCAAACTGGGGGTGTCCAAGAGTGAACGGCTGTACGCCATGAAGGCGGAGGTGCTGGCCCGCGCTGGCATCCCCTCGTAAGTAGAGACACACGCATACACACAGGAATCCCTTCATAAGTAGGGAGGGGGGGAAAGTGGTAGGGAGGGAAACTGGGAGAGGGGTAGAGTGAGAGAGAAATAGATGGTATCTCTCAATTATGTCAGAGATGGAGCTAATTTCAGGAAGGCAATATTTTCCTGCATTTCAGTGAATTGATCAATGTGACAATTGGCAGGACATGGCCGATATTATTACACTGCAAACACATTACTGAGGCCCGCTCTAGTCTAGCAGCATTACTATTACATTACCCAGAGCTAGTGGATCCAGGAGAGGAGAGTTTACTATTAAAACAAAGGCTACACTGGGAGACTAAGGTTGTGTCTCAAACCACAGCCTATTCCTTTATAGTGCACTACATTTGACCAGAGCCCGATGTGGCTCACAACTCCTTTCATCTGTCTTCTTCATAGATCTTATTTTTATTCAACCTTTATTGAAGCAGGGAGTCCTACTGATACCACCTGCATGAACACATCAATAAACATCAATTATACTATACATATCTACTGTATATACACACCAATTATACTATACATATCTACTGTATATACACACCAATTATACTATACATATCTACAGTATATACACATCCATTATACTACAAATATCTACTGTATATACACATCAATTATACTATACATATCTACTGTATATACACACCAATTATACTATACATATCTACTGTATATACACATCAATTATACTATACATATCTACTGTATATACTCATCAATTATGCTATACATATCTACTGTATATACACATCAATTATACTATACATATCTACTGTATATACACACCAATTATACTACACATATCTACTGTATATACTCATCAATTATGCTATACATATCTACTGTATATACACATCCATTATACTACACATATCTACTGTATACACACATCAATTGTGCTATACACGAAAAGCAAAATACAATCATATGAGTCACAGATTCTTCAGTTAAAAGGCCCTCTGCCTGAACAGGCCTAGAGGTACCAACTCTGGGGATCATTCCACATGAGAGGTGCTAAGAAACTTAAAGCATATTTGTCTAACTTGGTGGAGATTGAGTCCGGGTCTGGTAACTTATAGGTCTGAAGGTTAGGTTTGAAGTTTGGTATGGCGGAAGTTTATGCAAGAAGGCTTTCTAGGCACATTGCAACGATCTATGAGACTTCAAAGAGGGCCGGCCTACTTTCTGATACAAAATGCAACGATGTCTACTGAAACATCTCCCGTAATAAAGCACAATGCACTATGATACAGTTCGTCCAATGGCTTCAGTACAGTGGCAGCTGCATTCATATAGACCATATCGCCATGGTCATTAACCAGAATGATTTAGGTTTCTGCTCTTTAATGAAGACCAGACCTGTTCCTATAGAAGAAGCCTATTTGAATTCTTAATTTCTTAACTACTCAACATGCTATTTAAACAATAACTTTTTATCCATTCAGATGCCCAGATATTTATAAGCGGAAACACAATCGATGAGGGCACCAGCCAAAGTACATATGCCTAAATCGTCAGACAAATAGTATGTGATTTGGAAAATATCACATCCTTGGTTATACCTGCATTAAGTACCAATTTCAGTTCAACAATGGCTTTCTAATCTAATTTCCAGAATGCCCCGTCAATAAGAGATTAAAAAGCGTTTAAAATGACAGAGGGGGAGGGCTGCATGATATTAATGTAATGATAAAATGATTAAGCTTCCTGTTGATGGAAATGTCAAGGGGAGGATGGAAAGGTTCTCTCATGGTATAGAGACCTATTCTGAGACAATGATGCAATGTTTATTCTGGATAGATTTCAAATGACCAAAGCCCCAAAAACAATTCTGCTTGGCTGGAACAGAAGCCAGCACTCACACCGGCTCACCAGCCTGGTCACCCCACCAGCCTGGTCACCCGTGGTGTAGTGGTCTCTCTGTCTCTTGCTCATTCACTCTCTCTTGCTTGTAATTGATTGAGTGGCTATTAAAATTGCATCAGGGGATCATGGTTCGGCCTCCATGCTAAACGTGAATGGGCCTGGGTTAATTGTGGGCCACTGGCCACCATTAACATCTACTGTACCTACCAAGCCACTGATCAGGGTTTTAGATGGTTCACGTCATACAGGGATTAGTTGTGGAAGGTTTTTTTTTCGGTTGGGGCTACATGGTCCTGTGGGGTCTACTGGTCTAGCTTTATGAGGTCATATCTGTGTGTGCAAAGGGTAATGTGAATTGGAGAAGTTGTTGTGTCTGTACTGTGATGTTTATTTTTTACTCTTTCTCTTGCCCTCTTTGCCTCTCTCTCCCCCTCATCAGGTCCAGTATCTTTGCCCTGCACTGCAGCGATCCTCCAATCTCTGCCCAGCTACTAGCCTTCCTCAGAGTCTTCTGTATGACTGAGGGTAAGACACACACATACACACTCTCTCTCTGCCTCTGTCTGCCTGCCAGCCTCCCTCCCTGCCTCCCTGCCTCCCTCCCTCACACACATATATACACACACCCATACATGCACACACTCAGTGAGCCCAAACAAACAAGGCAGGACATCAGATGTGAATTGGGAGTTATCCATAATTCAGAGGGTCTGAAAAATATTCATTCACATGTTGAAACACCTAGTGACTGGTGACATAAATCTCACTGCCAGGCTAGCGTCCTCCGGCTAGAAGCTGGGCAGACCAGGATTCAAATACAGTTTGAAATCATTTCAAATACTTTACTTGATCGGCTAACTTGTTGAACTTTTTAGGGCTACAATCCCGTTAAAGGGATCGGTATGACAACAGCCAGTGAAAGAGCAGGGTGCCAAATTCAAACAACAGAAATCTCATAATTAAAATTCCTCAAACATACAACGATCTTATACCATTTTAAAGGTAATCTTGTTAATCCCACCACAGTGTCCGATTTCAAAAAGGCTTTACAGCAAAAGCACCACAAACGATTATGTTAGGTCACCTCCAAATCACAGAAAAACACATCCATTTTACCAGCCAAAGACAGGAGTCACAAAAAGCACAAATAGAGATCAAATTAATCACTAAACTTTGATGATATTCATCAGATGACACTCCTAGGACTTCATGTTACACAATGCATGTATGTTTTGTTCGGTAAAGTTCATATTTATATCAAAAAATCTCAGTATACATTGGTGAATTATGTTCAGTAGTTCCAAAAACATCCGGTGATTATGCAGAGAGCCATGTCAATTTCCAGAAATACTCATAATAAACGTTGATCAAAGATCAAGTGTTATACATGGAATTTTAGATCCACTTCTCCTTAACCTCTAACTCCCCGTCCGGGAGCGTAATCATCAACTGACAGTAATTAGCATAACGCAACGGATGTTTTTAACATAAATCTTCAATAATGTTCCAACCGGAGAATTCCTTTGTCTGCAGAAGTGGGATAGAACAGAGCTCTCTCTCACATGAACGCGCATGGTCATCACATGTTCAGGTCATGGTAGACCTTACTCAATCAGCTCTCATTCACCCCTCCTTCCCAGTAGAAGCATCAGTTCTAACTGTTGACATCTAGTGGAACCCTTAGGAAGTGCAAAAAAACATCATCACATCGGGCTCAAGCTCAAGAATAACCACACACGGTGGTTTTGTTTCTACGTTCATCAGCAAACAAAGCCTCTCTTCCTAGGGAAGACCAGCAGTCTACGATGCAACAACCAGAGCCAGGTGTTCAACAGAGAGAGATGGAAGAGCCTCTTCAGCACATTGGGACCAAGTCTCAATCTACAAGATCAAGGTCATCAAAACAGTCAAGCAGATCCTCAACGGCGAGTTCTGCAGCCGTCAAAGCAAGCGCCAAGGCAGACGCAGCGCGTGCACAAGTCCCCTATGCTGAGAAGGAAGCTTCTGTGATGAAGCAAAAAGCTGACCTCGAGGCAACTTTATATGTTCTCCAAGTTGAGAGAGCAGCTGCTGCTGCGTTGGCTGAAGCTGCAGCCTTTGAAGAAGCTGTAGGATCAGAACGCAGAGAGCTTCGCAAAGAACTAGACACCGGGACACAGCCCTTAAGTCCAGTCCAACGTACAGGTGAGTATGTGCAACAACATGCTAGGCCCTACTTTGCTGAACTTCCATTTGAAGTGGAGAAACAAGAGCTTAGTGTTGACACAGCTACATGCCATAATCCAGAAGGTAGCAAACAACAGAACATGAGCAGAGACTCTCCGTTCAAAAGAAATGAACAGCAGCCTGGTGGAAATGGAAAGCAAGCCCACTTCCAGTCACACACACACACAACTTCCCTGAGTCACAAGTGGCACCAGACCTCACCAAGTACCTCCTACGACGTGAGATGGTGAGTTCCGGACTCCTGAAGTTTGATGATCGCCCTGAAAATTATTGGGCATGGAAAGCATCCTTTCTCAATGCGATCAGAGACTTGAATTTATCAGCCAGGGAAGAGTTAGATCTAATTACCAAGTGGCTAGGGGCAGAGTCGTCTGAGCAAGCAAACAGAATTAGATCTGTCCATATTTTCAACGCAACAGCAGGGCTTAACATGGTCTGGCAACGACTAGAAGAGTGCTATGGTACACCCAAAGTGATCGAGAATGCACTGTTGAAGAAAATTGATGATTTTCCAAAACTGGCTAACAAAGACAATCACAAACTAAGAGAACTAGGTGACATTCTTCTCGAACTGGAGTGTGCTAAAGTAGAAGGGTACCTTCCAGGCCTCGCTTGTCTGGACACATCTCGGGGGGTAAACCCTATTGTAGAGAAACTTCCATTCAGTTTACAAGAAAAATGGATAGCACAGGGATCCAAATATAAGGAGGACTATCGGGTAGCATTCCCACCATTCTCGTTCTTCTCGAGATTCATCAGGAACCAGGGAAAATTTGAAATGACCCCAGCTTCACCCTCTACACCTCAACTAACCAGGTGTCCATGAAAAGTGAGAAACCTGCCAGGTACAGCAGCAAGACACCTGTGACTGTATACAAGACAGATGTGTCATCTGAGGCCTCAGACCACCAAACCAAACCCAGTAAGACAAAGGTTGAAAACCCTGACCGTAACTGCCCAATACATAACAAGTCTCATCCTCTTAAAAAGTGTCGTGGGTTTAGATACAAAACTCTAGATGAGCGCAAATCATATCTCAAAGACAATGGCATTTGTTTCCGATGTTGTGGGTCAACTCAGCACAGAGCTAAAGACTGTAAGGTTTCAATCAAGTGCTCTGAGTGCGACAGCGACAGGCATCTTGCTGCTCTGCATCCAGGCCCAGCCCCTACAAATACAGTCACCTCAAAGTGTACAGAGATCTGTGATGAGGCAGTCAATCCAAGATCATGTTCAAAAATATGCCTAGTCAAAGCTTATCTGTCTGGGAAAAGAGAGAAAGCTGTCAAAATGTATGTAGTGCTTGATGAACAAAGTAACAAATCTCTGGCCAAGACAGAGTTTTTCAGTCTCTTCAACATCAATGACAACTCTGCTCCATACACCATGAAGACGTGTTCTGGGGTAACAGAGACTTCAGGCAGGAGAGCCGTCAACTTCATGGTGGAGTCTATAGATGGACACATGCAGCTCACTCTCCCTACTCTGATAGAGTGTGATATGATGCCAGACGATAGGATGGAGATTCCCTCCCCCGACATTGCGTATCATCATCCCCATCTGCAACCAGTTATGGACAGAATTCCAGCTGTGGACCCAGACGCTCCCATCCTCCTGCTCTTAGGACGAGACATCTTAAGGGTACACAAGGTACGAGAGCAAATCAATGGGCCCCACGACACTCCTTATGCACAGCGACTCGACCTCGGGTGGGTCATTGTGGGTGAGGTCTGTCTGGGAACGGCTCACCGACCAGCCAATGTTAACGTGTTCAGGACAAACATACTTCAAAATGGTCGCACATCCTATCTGAGCCCTTGCCCTGACATCATCCAGGTAAAAGAGAACTACAACAGCGTAGCTCAGAAACACATCTCTCCCTCTACAGTGCACTCGAGAGATCCAACCACAACTGTGAACACAGACAGCCTGGGATGTTCCGTGTTCGACAAAACACAAGACGATGATAAACCAGCACCATCAGTGGAGGACAAAGCCTTTTTGGGCATTATGGACAAACAGCTTTTCCAGGATGATGGAAACAACTGGGTGGCTCCACTACCCTTTCGCCCCACTAGACGTCGCCTTCCTAATAACAGGGAGCAGGCCATGAACCGTCTCACATCACTTTGCAGGTCTTTAGACAAAAAGCCTGACATGAAGCGTCATTTTATTGACTTCATGCAAAAGATGCTGGATAACGACCAAGCCGAACCTTCACAGCCACTAGAGGGAGACGAAGAATGTTGGTATCTGCTCATATTAGGTGTTTACCATCCACAAAAGCCTGAACAAATACGAGTAGTATTTGACTCCAGTGCTAAGTGTCAAGGTGTGTCACTTAACGATGTTCTGCTCAGTGGTCCAGACTTAAACAACACACTCTTGGGTGTCCTAATGCGTTTCCACAAGGATTGCATTGCACTAACAGCAGATGTGCAACAAATGTTTTACTGTTTTGGTGTACGTGAGGATCACAGAGATTACTTAAGGTTTCACTGAGTACAGGATGAAAGTGCATGTATTTGGGAACAGCCCTTCACCAGCCGTAGGCATCTACTGCATGAGACGAGCAGCGCTACAGGGTGAGAAGGAACATGGGTCAGAACCCAAGCAATATGTAGTGAGGAACTTCTACGTCGATGATGGTCTGACATCAGTAGCTACTACAGAAGAAGCTGTCAACATTCTAAGAAAAACACAAGCAATGTTGGCGGAGTCCAACATGAAACTACACAAGATTGCATCCAATAGCAAAACAGTTATGGAAGCCTTCCCTAAGGAGGACCGTGCGAAAGACTTAAAAGATCTGGACCTAGGAGTGGATCCTCTCCCTTTTCAACGGAGTCTGGGACTTTCCTGGAACCTGGAAACAGACAGCTTCTCATTCCAGGTGTCCCACAATGAGAAGCCTTTTACGCGGAGAGGCATCCTGTCCACAGTGAATAGTCTTTATGAACCCCTTGGGTTCGTGGCTCCAATAACAATGCAAGGTAAAGCCTTAATCAGAGAACTCTCTTCTGATCAGAGTGAGTGGGATGCCCCTCTTCCCACAGAAAAAGAAGAGAAATGGAAAATGTGGAAGGATTATTTGATGGAGTTGGAACATATGAATATTCAGCGGACCTACATCCCAGTATCCTTGTCTACCACTCAAAGAAGAGAGCTACACATCTTCTCGGATGCCTCTACAGTAGCCATAGGAGCGGTAGCCTACCTGAGAGTTATTGACTCGGAAGGTCAATGCCATGTTGGATTTGTCATGAGGAAATCAAAATTGGCCCCTCGTCCGGCCCACACTATCCCACGCCTAGAACTGTGTGCGGCTTTGCTAGCTGTTGAGATGTATGAACTGATCAAAGACGAAATTGACATTGATATACATGCAGCCAAGTTCTACACAGACAGTAAGATAGTTCTCGGTTACATCCACAATGTCACCAAAAGATTTTATGTTGCCAATAGGATAACTCGCATCAGGAAGTCTACCCATCCAGATCAGTGGTGCTATATAAACACTGACAGCAATCCAGCAGACCATGCAACCAGGCCCATACTTGCTGCGCTCTTAAAACACACTAGTTGGTTCTCAGGTCCACCGTTCCTGACCCAAACAAACTCGAGTAAGCCTGAGAACATAAATTTTGACCTTGTAGAGCCTCACACAGATGCAGAGATTCGACCAGACGTCACTGTCTTTGCCTCTAAAGTTTCTGGAGCTCAACTCGGCTCTCATCGCTTTGAGAGGTTCTCAAGCTGGAAAACTCTCAATCGAGCCACAGCACGACTCATTCATGTTGCAAGATCCTTCCATGAAGGTGCAGACAACACCAGCTGCAGAGGCTGGCATGACTGTAATAAACCATGCGGTACAAGTGAGTTGTCACAAGCCAAAACAGCAATCATTCACTGTGTGCAACATGAAGCCTTCAGAGAGGAATTCAAATGCATTGAAAAAGGAAAAGAGTTCCCAAAGCAAAGTACACTCAAAAAGCTGAACCCAGTGATTGATGAGGATGGGTTGCTGAGGGTGGGAGGCCGCTTATCCTCCGCCGACATGTTACAAGACGAAAAATATCCTCTCATCATCCCACGGACACATCATGTTGCCACTCTGCTGGTAAGACATTATCACGAGCAAGTGGCTCACCAAGGCCGTCATTTTTCAGATGGAGCTATTCGAGCAGCAGGCTTCTGGATTATTGGGAGCAAACGTCTGGTCTCTGGTATCATTCACAAGTGTGTCACCTGCCGCAAGGTTAGAGGGAGGTTAGTTGACCAAAGAATGGCTGACTTGCCTGCAGACCGACTCACATCTGAACCACCATTCACCAGCGTTGGACTTGATGTGTTTGGACCATGGAATGTCATAACTCGTCGCACTAGAGGTGGTAGTGCAGACTCCAAGCGCTGGGCGGTGCTCTTTACATGTATGTCTACTAGAGCAGTCCATATCGAGCTTATCGAATCCATGTCCACATCCAGCTTCATCAACGCGCTGAGGCGTTTTTTCGCTATCCGTGGTCCAGCAAAAGTGCTACGGTCTGATCGAGGTACAAACTTTATAGGTGCCTGCAGGGAACTGGGTATCGACACAAATGACTCAGAACTGACTAAATACCTCTCAGATAAGGGATGTACTTGGATATTTAATCCTCCACACTCGTCTCATATGGGTGGTTCTTGGGAGAGACTCATTGGGGTTGCCAGACGTATTCTTGATGCTATGCTGTTTCAGACGGGCTCCACTCGTCTCACACATGAGGTCTTGAGCACTCATGTCTGAAGTTATGGCAATAATCAATGCGAGACCCTTAGTGTCAGTATCAACCGACCCTGACATGCCTACCATTCTCACACCCTCAATGTTACTTACACAAAAGACCAGCGCTACCTCAGCCCCTTCTGGATACTTCAGCATGAACGACCTTCATGGAAAACAGTGGAAGCAAGTCCAGTGTCTCGCTGACACCTTTTGGAAAAGGTGGAGACAGGAGTACCTGACAACGCTGCAGAGATGCAGAAAATGGACAGCAGAAAAGCCAAATGTAAAAGTGGGAGATGTTGTCTCATTGAAAGACAGTCAGGCACACAGAAATGACTGGCCAGTCGGGCTTGTGGTAAAAACCTTTCCCAGTACTGACAAAAAGGTTAGGAAAGTAGAACTAAAAATTGTCAAGCAAGGAGCTGCTAAGGTGTTTCTGAAACCAATCTCAGAGATTGTTGTTCTTCTTTCTGAAGCATCCTAGAGACAAAAGATAAAAATAGAAAGGACATTATTTGTTTCTTGATATGTTTTATTTCATAGTGGCACAATTTCATTATACCAGGCGGGGAGTGTGCTGCCATCCTGTTAGAAGGTAACAGATTATTTTATTACAATGGTTAAATTGGATTTTCATTGTGTTCAATGGTGTTATTGCCCCCTAGTGGCGCTTTCTGGTACTTAGAAAGACGACGCAAACAGGAAGTACAGAATTTGTTTTGCATGCATAGAAGCAGCTACAAACAACGCTACGGTGCAGGTCTTTCAATGTAGTTATTTCTTGTCACGCTTCAGCCTTGGAAACATATTTGTTTGTAAGTTCGATTCAAGCATTTAGCTAATGATGATAATCTTGTTATTGATAGAGTTGCTTACATATCAATGTTGGTTGCATTTACTCACAAATTGCAATGCCTTTAATGTATGTCGTTAGCTGTATTACTTTGCTCATGCGTCATGCAAACGAATTGTAAAATATACAATACTGTAGTTTTGTTACTGTTTCTAGTGTAATATGCTTTGTTATTCTACATAGATGGTTATACATTATTAGAGTAATGAAAGGAGCCAATTACCATATGGTTAACAATTAGCTATATGGTTTGGCATCATGCCAGAGGCATGGTACCTTAGCGCATGCTTTGTATTTATGCAACTTCAAATGTTTAATGTACAGCTACAGTATGTCGGTGTGAATTGAATACTAAAGTATATTCTTTTCTGTATTTTGCAGTTTCACAACATAAACGTTTTCAATATATTCATTCAAAAAAAAAATAATAATAATAATAATCTGTTACCTTCTAACAGGATGGCAGCACACTCCCCGCCTGGTATAATGAAATTGTGCCACTATGAAATAAAACATATCAAAAAACAAATATGTTTCCAAGGCTGAAGCGTGACAAGAAATAACTACATTGAAAGACCTGCACCGTAGCGTTGTTTGTAGCTGCTTCTATGCATGCAAAACAAATTCTGTACTTCCTGTTTGCGTCGTCTTTCTAAGTACCAGAAAGCGCCACTAGGGGGCAAATAACACCATTGAACACAATGAAAATCCAATTTAACCATTGTAATAAAATAATCTGTTACCTTCTAACAGGATGGCAGCACACCCACTGTGTATTCGATAGGCGATGAGTTGAAAACCTACAAACCTCAGATTTCCCACTTCCTGGTTGGATTTTTTTCTCAGGTTTTTGCCTGCCGTATGACTTCGGTCATACTCAGACTTCATTCAAACAGTTTTAGAAACTTCAGAGTGTTTTTCTATCTAATACTAATAATAATATGCATATATAAGCAACTGAGACTGAGGAGCAGGCAGTTTCCTCTGGGCACCTTTTCATCCAAGCTACTCAATACTGCCCCTGCAGCCATAAGAAGTGAATGGGAAAAGTCCTGGTACACCAGGCAGACTAAAGCAAACGCAGTCTATTTAATGCAACCCTTTCTGTTAATAGATTGCAGAGCAGCATTCAACTGCCCTAAACGTTTGGAAATTATGAGTTCACTTTCCCATATATAGCCTTAAAAGGCATCTCAAGTGCAATTGGACTGTTTAGCTCACATCCGAAGACTGAGGTGCATTTAGGATGTACTACAGATCGCTATAATATCCTAATGATTATGATCACACTTCCTCAATTCCAGTAATATGGTGACACTATAGGAAAGCTGGTTTGGTATGGTTTAGAAACTTGGGATCCAAGCTGGACTTATCAGTGTGGCCCTTGTCACCTGGACATGTGGAAATACAGTATATTGACACCTATAATAAAAACCTCCAGGCTTCCGTCATAACTGTCAATTTATTAGAAAAAACAATTACAGTTTAGGAAAAAAACTATCCCGCCCAACTCGTCATCCTGAATAATGGACATTCTGGAGTAACAATAACACAACCAACGATCTGTAGTAATACTAGTCCCGTGCCATTAGGTCTTTGGTCACGTGCATGAGATGCATACTTGTGTCACGGAAAGAGAGCAAGGATTGAGGGAATAAGGAAAGTTTTTCCTAAACAAATTAGTGATTTCGGGAACAGAACTTTTCAGTCAGAAATAGCTGTAATTATCTTGCAGTTTCACCAACATGGACAGCTCAATAAACACTTTGATGTTCTGTGGTGGTCGCTACAGCAGGGGGGAGAGAGAGACAACGGGTTCTAGTCACAGTCACTCGCTGTCTTTTTTAACACAGCGCTGCAAGTCTGAGCCCGGCACAATCAAATCAATTGCTGGTCGGACTCCCTCTAGTTATTTGTGTGTCTTAATTATTTAATCAAACAGTGTGCTTAAAGCATCAGACAAGCTCAGTGAATATAGTTGATTTGATTAAAACACATAGGATGTGTCAACATATTGAATAATACATTTAAAACAAATTTGACCAATCGATTGGACGAAAGAACAGACGACGACTTGGTCGATTTAAAAAAAATAATAATAATAAATAAAAATGGTGTCAACGATCTACACAAAATACTCTGTAAAAGTGGATGAAAAATTCTAAAGTTTGTAAATCATTTATGAAAAATACAACACTATCTTGATTAGATAAGTACTCAAGCCCCTGAGTCAATATGTGTTAAAATCACCTTTTGGCAGCGATTACAGAGTCTCAAAGAGCTTTTGCACACCTGGATTGTACAATATTTGCACATTTTGTTATTCTTCACGCTCTGTCAAGTTGGTTGTTAGTCATTGTTAGACAGCCATTTTCAAGTCTTGCCATAGAATTTTCAAAATGATTTTAAGTCCAAACTGTAACTAAGCCACTCGAACATTCAATTGGTAAGCAACTACGTTGTATATTTGTCCTTGTTTTATTTGATTTCTACTCATCTACCAATAGGTGCCCTTCTTTGCGAGGCATTGGAAAACCTTTGTGGTTTAATCTTTTTTTGAAATTCACTGCTAGGCCTGAGGGACCTTACAATTATATGTATGTGTGGGGTACAGAGATGAGCAGTGGTGGAAAAAGTTCCCCCCTATCATACTTGGGGAAAAAAGTAAAAGTAAAAATACCTTAATAGAAAGTGACTCAAGTGAAAGTCACCCAGTAAAATACTACTTAAGTAAAAGTCTCAAACTATTTGGTTTCAAATATACTTTGGTATCAAAAGTAAATGTAATTGCTCAAATATACTTAAGTACCAAAAGTAAAAGTATAAATCGTTTCAGGCTTGACATAACAAAGGGGAAAATATAATTCTGCTTTGAAAAAATCTAAATTGATACAATTTTAAGTGTGTGTGTGTATTATGATGTGTGTGTTTGCGCAGCGTTTGAACATATTAGGCAGTCATCCTCCTTTCATGTCCCCTCCTTTCATCCTCCCCTCCTTTCACCCTCCCCTCCTTTTCATCCTCCCTCCTTTTATGTCCCCTCTTTTCATGTTCCCCCTTTTCACCCCCCTTTCCCTCCTTTTCACCCTCCCCTCCTTTCACCCTCCCCTCCTTTCATCCTCCCTACTTTCATCCTCCCCTCCTTTCATGTCCCATGTCCCCTCCTTTCATCCTCCCCTCCTTTCATCCTCCCCTCCTTTCATGTCCCATGTCCCCTTTTCATCCTCCCCTCCTTTTCATCCTCCCCTCCTTTTCATCCTCCCCTCCTTTTCATCCTCCCCACCTTTCATCCTCCCCACCTTTTCATCCCTCCCCTCCTTTTCATCCTCCCCACCTTTTCATCCTCCCCCCTTTTCACCCTCCCCTCCTTTTCATCCTCCCCACCTTTCATCCTCCCCACCTTTTCACCCACCCCACCTTTTCACCCTCCCCCTTTTCACCCACCTTTTCACCCTCCCTACTTTTTTCACCCTCCTTCCTTTTCACCCTCCCCTCCTCATTTTCATCCTCCCCTTTTCACTTTTTTTCACCCTCCCCTCCTTTTCACCCCCCTCATCCTCCCCTTCCTTTTCATCCTCCCCTTCCTTTTCACCCTCCTCCTTTTCATCCTCCCTCCTTTTCATCCTCCCCTCCTTTTCACCCTCCCCTCCTTTTCACCCTCCCCTCCTTTTCACCCTCCCTCCTTTTCACCCCCCCCTCCTTTTCATCCCTCCCCTCCTTTTCATCCTCATCCCCCTACTTCTCACTCCCTCCTCCTTTTCACCCTCCCTCCTTTTCATCCTCCCCTCCTTTTCACCCTCCCTCCTTTTCATCCCTCCCCTTCCTTTTCACCCTCCCCTCCTTTTCATCCTTCCCCTCTTTCATCCTTTCCCTCCTTTTCATCCTCCCCTACTTTCACCCTTCCCTCCTTTTCACCCTCCCCTCCTTTTCATCCTTCCCCTACTTTTCACCCTCCCCTCCTTTTCACCCTCCCTCCTTTCACCCTCCCTCCTTTTCACCCTCCTACTTTCATCCGCCCTCCTTTTCATCCTCCCCTACTTTTCACCCTCCCTCCTTTTCACCCTCCCTCCTTTTCATCTTCCCCTCCTTTTCACCCTCCCCTACCTTTTCACCCTCCCCTACTTTCATCCCTCCCCTCCTTTTCATCCTCCCCTACTTTCACCTCCCTCCGTTTCACCCTCCCCTCCTTTTCATCCTTCCCTACTTTCACCTTTCCCCTCCTTTCATCCTCCCCTCCTTTCACCTTTCCCTCCTTTTCACCCTCCCCTCCTTTTCACCCTCCCTCCTTTCATCCCCCTTCCTTTTTCACCCTCCCTCCTTTTCACCCTCCCTCCTTTTCACCCTCCCCTTTTCATCCTCCCCTCCTTTTCATCCCTTTTCCCCTCCTCCTTTTCACCCTCCTCTTTTCATCCTCCCCTCCTTTTCATCCTCCCCTCCTTTTCATCCTCCCCTCCTTTTCACCCTCCCTCCTTTTCACCCTCCCCTACTTTCACCTTCCCCTCCTTTTTCACCTCCCCTCTTTTCATCCCCCCTCCTTTTCATCCTCCCCTACTTCTCACTCCCTCCTTTTCACCCTCCTTCCTTTTCATCTCCCCTCATTTTCACCCTCCCTCCTTTTCACCCTCCCCTCCTTTCATCCTTCCCTTTTTCACCTTTCCCTCCTTTTCATCCTCCCCTACTTTCACCTTTCCCTCCTTTTCACCCTCCCCTCCTTTTCATCCTCCTCTTTCACCCTCCCCTTTTTTTACCCTCCTCTCCTTTTCATCCTCCTTTTCATCCTCTCTTCCTTTTCATCCTCTTTTCACCCTCTCCTCCTTTTCATCCTCCTTTTCACCCTCCCCTCCTTTTCACCCTCCCCTACTTTTCCTCCACCCTCCTTTTCACCCTCTCCTCCTTTTCACCCCTCCCTTTTCACCCTCCTCCTTTTCACCCTCTCCTCCTTTCACCCTCCCTACTTTCACCCTCCCCTACATTTTCACCCTCCCCTCATTTTCACCCTCCCCTACTTTCCCCTCCCTCCCTACTTTCACCCTCCCCTACTTTTCACCCTCCCCTATTTTCCCCTCCTTTTCACCCTCCCCTACTTTTCACCCTCCCCTCCTTTTCATCCCTCCCATCCTCCCTCCTTTCATCCCTCCCTCCTTTTCACCCTCCCCTCCTTTTCACCCTCCCCTCCTTTTCATCCTCCTCCTTTTCATCCCTCCTCTCCTTTTCATCCCTCCCTTTTCTCCTCCCCTCCTTTTCATCCTCCTTTTCACCCTCCCTCCTTTTTCACCCTCCTCTCTTTTCACCCTCCCCTCCTTTTCATGTTCCTCCCCTCCCCTTTTCACCCTCCCCCTCCTTTCACCCTCCCCTTTTCACCCTCCTCCTTTTCACCCTCCCCTCCTTTTCATCCTCCCTACTTTTCACCCCCCTTTTTTCATCCCTCCCCTTTTCACCCTCCCCTTTTTTTCATCCTCCCTCCTTTTCACCCTCCCCTCCTCCTCCTTTTCATCCTCCCCTCCTTTCACCCTCCCCTCCTTTTCACCTTCCCTCCCTCCCCTCCTTTCATCCTCCCCTCCTTTCACCCTCCCCTCCTTTTTCACCCTCCCCTCCTTTTTACCCTCCCCTTTTCATCCTCTCCCCTCCTTTTCATCCCTCCCCTCCTTTCATCCCTCCTCCTTTTCATCCTCCCCTCCTTTTCACCCTCCCCTCCTTTCCTCCTCCTTTTCATCCTCCCTCCTTTTCATCCTCCCCCCTTTTTTCATCCCTCCCCTCCTTTTCACCCTCCTCCTTTTCATCCTCCCCTCCTTTCACCCTCCTTTCACCCTCCCCTCCTTTCATCACCCTCCCCTCCTTTTCACCCTCCCCTCCTTTTCACCCTCCTCCTTTTCCTCCTTTTCACCCTCCCCTCCTTTCACCCTCCCCCTTTTCACCCTCCCCTCCTTTTCACCCTCCCCTCCTTTCACCCTCCACCCTCCTTTTCACCCTCCTCCTTTCCCCTCCTTTTCACCCTCCCTCCTTTTCACCCTCCCCTCCTTTTCACCTTCCTCCTTTCACCTCCCCTCCTTTCACCCTCCCCTCCTTTTCACCCTCCCTCCTTTCACCCTCCTTTCCCCCCCTTTTCACCTCCCCCTCCTTTTCACCCTCCCCTCCTTTTCATCCTCCCCTCCTTTTCATCCTCCCCTCCTTTCACCCTCCCCTCCTTTCACCCTCCCCTCCTTTTCACCCTCCCCTCCTCCTCCTTTTCACCCTCCTCTTTTCACCCTCCCCTCCTTTTCCCCCTTTCACCCTCCCCTCCTTTCACCCTCCCCCTTTTCACCCTCCCCTCCTTTTTCACCCTCCCTCCTTTTCACCCTCCCCTCCTTTTCACCCTCCCCCTCCTTTTCATCCTTTTTCATCCCTCCCATCCTCCCTTTTCACCCTCCCCTTTTCACCCTCCCCTCCTTTCACCCTCCCCCTCCTTTTCACCCTCCATCTCCTTTTCACCCTCCCCTCCTTTCACCCTCCCCTCCTTTTCACCCTCCCCTCCTTTCATCCCTCCCCTCCTTTTCATCCTCCTCCTTTCATCCTCCCTTTTTCACCCTCCCCTCCTTTTCACCCTCCCCTCCTTTTCACCCTCCCTCCTTTTCATCCTCCTCCTTTTCCCTCCTTTTCATCCTCCCCTCCTTTTCACCCTCCCCTCCTTTTCACCCCCCTCCTTTCATCCCTCCCCCCTCCTTCCTCCCTCCTTTTCATCCTCCCCTTTTTTCACCCTCCCCATCCTCCTCCTTTCACCCTCCCCTCCTTTTCACCTCCCCTCATTTCACCCTCCCCTCCTTTTCATCCCCCTCCTTTCACCCTCCCCTCCTTTCATCCTCCCCTTTTCACCTCCTCCTTTCACCCTCCCTCCTTTCACCTCCTCCTTTTCATCCTCCCTTTTCATCCTCCCCTCCCTTTTCACCCTCCCCTCCTTTTCATCCTCCCCTCCTTTTCATCCTCCTTTTTCATCCTCCCTCCTTTTCACCCTCCTTTTTTTTTACCCTCCCCTCCTTTTCACCCTCCCCTCCTTTTCCCCTCCTTTTCATCCTCCCTCTTTCCCCTCCTTTTCACCCTCCCCTCCTTTTCACCCTCCCCTCCTTTTCACCCTCCCCTCCTTTTCATCCTCCCTCCTTTTCATCCTCCCCTCCTTTTCATCCTCCCCTCCTTTCACCCTCCCCTCCTTTTCATCCCTCCCTCCTTTTCACCCTCCTCCTTTTCACCCTCCCCTCCTTTTCACCCTCCCCTCCTTTTTCATCCTCCCCTCCTTTTCACCCTCCTCCTTTTCATCCTCCCCATCCTCCCCCTTTTTCATCCTCCCCTCCTTTCATCCTCCCCTCCTTTCACCCTCCCCTCCTTTTCACCCTCCCCTCCTTTTTCACCCCTCCTCCTTTTCCCTCCTTTTCACCCTCCTCCTTTTCATCCTCCTTTTCCCTCCTTTTCATCCTCCTTTTCACCCTCCCCTCCTTTTCACCCCTTTTCCCCTCCCCTTTTTCACCCTCCCCTCCTTTTCATCCTCCCCTCCTTTTCACCCTCCTCCTTTTCATCCCCCCCTCCTTTTCATCCTCCCCTCCTTTTCATCCCCCTCCCTCCTTTTCATCCTCCCCTTTTCATCATCCTCCTCCTTTTCATCCTCCTCCTTTTCACCCTCCCCTCCTTTTCACCCTCCCCCTTTTCATCCTCCCCTCCTTTTCACCCTCCCCTTTTCACCCTCCCTCCTTTTCACCCTCCCCTCCTTTTCACCCTCCCTCCTTTTCACCCTCCCTCCTTTCACCCCTCCTTTTCACCCTCCCCTCCTTTCACCCTCCCCTCCTTTTCACCCTCCCCTCCTTTCACCCTCCCCCTTTTTCACCCTCCCCTCCTTTCACCCTCCCTCCTTTTCACCCTCCCTCCTTTTCATCCCTCCCTCCTTTCACCCTCCCCTCCTTTTCACCCTCCTCCTTTTCATCCCTCCTTTTTCATCCTCCCCTCCTTTTCATCCTCCTTTTCACCCTCCCTCCTTTTCATCCTCCCCTCCTTTTCATCCCTCCCCTCCTTTTCATCCTCCCCTTTTCATCCCTCCCCTCCTTTCACCCTCCTCCTTTTCATTTTTTCCTCCTCCTTTTCATCCTCCCCTCCTTTCACCCTCCTTTTCCCCTCCTTTTCACCCTCCTTTTCACCCTCCCTCCTTTCATCCTCCTTTCATCCTCCCTCCTTTTCATCCTCCTTTTCATCCTACCCTTTTCACCCTCCCCTCCTTTCACCTCCTCCTTTTCATCCCCCTCCTTTTCATCTTCCCCTCCTTTTCACCCTCCCTCCTTTTCATCCTCCCCTCCTTTCACCCTCCTTTTTCATCCTCCCCTACTTTCACCCTCCTTTTCATCCTCCCCTCCTTTCACCCCCCTTTTTCATCCTCCCCTTTCATCCCCCCCTCCTTTTCATCCTCCCTCCTTTCATCCTCCCCTCCTTTTCATCCCCTCCTTTTCATCCTCCCCTCCTTTTCATCCTCCCCTTTTCACCCTCTCCCCTCCTTTCACCCTCCTTTTCATCCTCCCCTCCTTTCACCCTCCTTTTCATCCTCCCCTCCTTTCATCCTCCTTTTCACCCCTCCATCCCCTCCTTTCACCCTCCTTTTCATCCTCCCCTCCTTTTCACCCTCCCCTCCTTTTCATCCTTCCTCCTTTTCATCCTCCCCTCCTTTCACCCTCCCTTTCATCCTCCCCTCCTTTCACCCTCCTCCTTTCATCCTCCCCTACTTTCACCCTCCTTTTCATCCTCCCCTACTTTCACCCTCCCTTTCATCCTCCCCTCCTTTTCATCCTCCCCTCCTTTTCACCTCCCCCCCTCCTTTCACCCTCCCTCCTTTTCACCCTCCCCTCCTTTCACCCTCCCCTCCTTTTCATCCTCCCCTCCTTTTCACCCCCCCTCCTTTCACCCTCCCCTACTTTCACCCTCCCTCCTTTTCATCCTCCCCTCCTTTCACCCTCCCCTCCTTTCACCCCCTCCTTTCACCTCCCTCCTTTTCATCCTCCCCTCATTTTCACCCTCCCCTCATTTTCACCCCCCTCCTTTTCACCATCCCCTCCTTTTCATCCTCCCTACTTTCACCTTCCCCTCCTTTTCATCTTCCCCTCCTTTTCATCCTCCCCTCCTTTTCATCCTCCCCTCCTTTTCATCCTCCCCTCCTTTTCATCCTCCTTTTCATCCTCCCCTCATTTTCACCCTCCCCTCATTTTCACCCTCCCCTGCTTTTCATCCTCCCCTCATTTTCACCATCCCCTCCTTTTCATCCTCCCTACTTTCACCATCCCCTCCTTTTCATCCTCCCTCCTTTCACCTTCCCCTTTTCATCTTCCCCTCCATTTCATCCTCCCCTACTTTCACCCTCCTTTTCATCCTCCCTCCTTTCATCCTCCTTTTCATCCTCCCCTACTTTCACCCTCCTTTTCATCCTCCCCTACTTTCATCCTCCTTTTCATCCTCCCCTACTTTCACCCTCCTTGTCATCCTCCCCTACTTTCATCCCCCCCTCCTTTTCATCCCCCCTCCTTTTCATCTTCCCCTCATTTTCACCATCCCCTCCTTTTCATCCTCCCTACTTTCACCTTCCTCCTTTTCATCCCCCTTTTCATCTTCCCCTCCTTTTCACCCTCCCCTCCTTTTATGTCCCCTCCTTTTATGTCCTCTCCTCCAGCGTAATCGAGTCTTACATAATTTTGCCGATCAAAAGAAAGATCTGGAAAACAGCAGTTGGCTACTAGTCAACCTGTAGAATAACAGTCCCTTATCTTAACCTTAGTCTGATATTCTTTTAAATTAATGTCACCAAACTAGATGGACATCTTTAAAAATATGTGTACCTGTTTAGCTATAAAGATCTGGCCCTCTGATGAATAGACCTGAATTGTGTACTTGTGTTTTCCCTCTGTAATCATATTGGTCCTGCCATTCTGGTTCACTGCCATTTAACCGTTTCTCTCCACAGAGGAGCTGAAGGACTACCTGGTAGGTGAACATGCCATCAATAAGGTTTTCACACTAGGTAACACGGAGTTCCCAGTGAGCTGGGACAATGAGATCAAACTTTGGACATTCCTGGAGACCAGGGCTGCCCTGCTGCTCCAGACATACAAGACCAGCTCCCAAGTCAGTGAAGATTTCACCCACCTCACTGTGTTGTTTTGGGTCAGCGTGTCTACTCTGTATCAGTGTTGTATAAAGTAATGTTTAGTATATTTCAACAGGACCCATTCTCAACCTGATAAGTTAACAATCTCTTCCTCTGCCTTCTGTATGTTATCCCTTTCTCTCTCTGCTTTCCCCACTGTCTCTGTCTGTCTCTGTGTGTGTGTGTCTGCTCTTCCCCTCTATCTCACTCCCTTCCTCTCTGCCCAATGTCTCCCCACCTCCCTCCGTCCTCCAGGATGACCAGTGTGTGTTGGAGAATCCCGACCTCTCCTTCCACTCCCGTGTGGCCATCCAGCTACGCCTGGCCGAGAAGCAGATCCTGGAGAAGGTTGTGGCCAGCGGCAAGGCCAGGCGTCTGCACTTCCAGCAGCAGCAGGAGGAGGGCGCTCCGCTGCCCCGCTATGAGGAGAGCGACATCTCCCTTCTGGAGAACGCAGAGGCCGACACCAAGCTGCCTCTTATATTGAGGAAACTTCAGGAGGAGGACGAGGAGGGAGACGACCAGGCAGCGGTGGAACGGGTGTTAGCCCAGGTACAGCAGCTGGGACAAGGGAATGCAGCCAGGGAACTAGCCTCCCTCATAGTCAACGGGGATGGTGGGAAGGTGGTAGTCAACGGGAATGGTACGGACGCTAGCCCAGTCCTGGAGGTTGGTGTGGACGCTAGCCTGAATCAGGAGGCTAGCAAAAAAGTTAGCTTAACCTCCTTGGACGCTGGCCAAAGTGCTAGCCCTGCCCAGGAGGAGGATGGTATGGTTGCTAAGTTCACCACGCCAGACGCTGCTGACGCTGCTGACCCAGCTACCACCCAGGAACAAGAAGGCCAAATGGAGAACAGAGGAGACAAGGCTACTGCTTCTCTCTCACAGGAAGTGGACGTGGACCTGAGTGCAGAACGAACTGGAGACGTGCCCAATGTGAACAGTGTATAGGTGTAATCATCATCTAGCTAGGCCTTATTGCAGAAGAAGAGCAGTGCCAGCCAGTCAGTCAGCCAGTCAGTGTTGTCTCTCTTAAGTGACTCACAGAAATAAAGGAGCTAAGAATTAATGAAGAATTCAGATTTAAAAAACTGAACACTGTTGGTTGGTTCATCCCTCCTTCCACTGCTTTGTTAGTTTTACCTCCGTACCGCAGCAGATGGCACACTGCCAGTCAATGTCCCTCCCCTTTCCCTTCTATCTGAGCAGTAAACGTTTCTAATATTTTATGAACAACTGGCTTTGTTTTTTTCTTTTACAGTGCTTCACTGGTTTACCTTGAGATTATTGATACACGAGCTGTTGAGACAATGGTAGTTAGTAACAATGGCAGCGCTGGTTTCAGTTCCACTACTGTAGGGTGAACAGAAAGAAAGAACAGATTGAATTTAGTTTAATGTTATCTCCAGCAAGCCAAAATCTTATCCTAACAGCTTTACCCCTCACTCCTCAGTCAGTTTATTACTGTGGTTTATCTCGATATACGGCTGCTATAATTTCACTTGACCATCTTCTTCGGTGGTGTATTCGGCTCTTTGTTGCTCATTGTTTGAGACCATCGCTGCCCCTCTTTCTCACGTTACACTCCCTGGTTTCACTCAATAGCATTTAAAATACAACTGAAGGAAACTTTTGACACAAAATCGCGGATATGTCCTGTGCTCTTTTTCTGGGAGCAATCAGCATTTTATTTCTCTACTCGGAGAATAATGTACAATTTTGAAATGTGATGGAAAATTTAAGGAAAATAAGTGCGTTTATTGAGCGAAATTAGATGACTAAAAGAAGGTGTTTTGGGTCGTTTTTGAAAACGTTAAATAATTACAATGTTTAAAATGTTAAACTTTATTATGAATGTACCTCTGCTCCAAGTTGCAGTTTAATCACCTGAGGACAAGTTGCAGCTTTGATGAAGAATATGACTAATGCTATAGTCTATTATGAAAAAGCCATAACAGTCAGAATGGAGACTAATTCAAACTTCTTCATCAGCAAGACAGGGCAAGATGTCATGTGACCTCCTAGACGTGTCTCACATAAAGGACTTCAACTCATTTCTGTTAGATTATTGTTTTGTTGGACATCCTTAGTGTTTTTGACTCCTCCTTTCTCCACTCCAGAAAGAAAACAAACAGAACATTGATAACGCGGTCTCTCATCCAGTCGCTATTTCTCCACATGTTTTTATTTGTCTTTATGATCTCTGCTCTGTATTTCAAAGCCTAGGTTGGTTTTCTATTAGCATTGAATGGCAGTGAGACATGAGGATGTCTAGCTTGCTCTCGTTGTTAGATGTAAGCACTTAAATAACCCTTAGCTTCAGTACACCAGCTGTTGTTAATATTATCATGTTATCTGTTATCATGTCGGGACGGCCGAGGGAGCTAATTCAGAATATTGGTGTCTGCGTTCTCCCCCTGTGAATAAGCCATGTGATGGATGGTGGATATGAGGGGCACCATTACCACCTCACTAGTTAAAGTTAACCTTACTCCAAAGTGTTAGCTAGTGCTGCTTATTATAACTTGTCTATCTATAAGTTGATGCTGTTACCAACCTCAAAGTGAAAGAGTTCTGAGATCTGAGTCTATTCTACTGTGTAGTTTAAAACTAAAAGGGGTTTGTTTTGTAACTTTTAATTGAACTATCACCATGTTGGTTTCCTTTCTGTATTTTCATTCACTCATCATTTGTACCATTCTCTACCGGTCAAATCAACCTGCTGCTTTTCTAAAGACTTTTTTTTTCTTGTTACTGAGAATCTACCGACTGCTTTAACCAATCGTACTCTCCAAGCAATTCACAGCACCTGGTGTATCCAGAGCTGTCCTTGTCCAACCAATGAGTGACAAGGACTTGACATGATGGCACAAACGGACTGGTACTCTGGTCCCACGTCGGTACTCTACGTGCGTCCTCTGACATTGATAGTTGGTGGTAACATTGGACTTTAGTGTCCTCATTACTGTTTGATTAATATTGTAAGTACAATGTATGAACATTGTTAATGTACGTACAGCAGTATCCCCAACCCTGCCACAGTATCTGTGTGTTAGAGATGCTGACTATGAGTATGACGTGCCTCTTCTCCAACGCCCAGGAAGTTACAATTCAAACTCCCATTAGACATTTCTTCATTTAGTCCCATTATGACCGGTATGTACTTGTGGAAGGCTACCTGAGAAGCAACTGAAAACCATGCCTCCACTATATTAAGCCGTTGTAGACTCCTGACCTGTGGGTGGCAGTAATGAGACGCCCAATTTGTATTTTTTTCAGTTGCTTGGGCATTTTATCTAGATCTTTTTTTGGAAGTTCAAATGATGATGATGACGATTGCTCAGTGACACTCCATATTTGGTGAGTAACAAAAGTATTTTGACATAACGCGTGCAGAGCTGTCTAATGGGAGTTTGAATCGGAGCTTCCTGGGCTTTAGAGAGGAGGAACGGCATACTCATCCTTGAAATCTCTAGCGCACAGATACTGTGGCCCCTCAACCCTCGGAAGCCAAGGCTTCTCACATTCTGTCAACCACACAAGATTTGTGCCAGCCGACCCTAACCCTTACCCTAAATACAGTGTAAGTACAGTGAAAAATGTAGTAAGTACAATAGTTGTTACACTGTGCTACAGCACATCCAGATATGCAGCAGTTTTGGGCTTGTTTCTCTGACTGTGAGAGATACCGAAGGTTGTGATGTACACTAACTATGGAGGACAGAATACAGTCATGAAACTGTCCACATGGAAACAGATTAAAGTTCTAATTTCTCACTCATTGTCTCCTGCCTTCTTCTCTCTTTCTTTTGATAAGTCTTTCAGCCCATCCTCTCCTCCAGAGACACAAGGTCACCATCCCTTCTGATGTCGCTTTCTCTCTCACTTTCTTTCTCTCACTTTCTCTCCCTCTCTTCTCCTTTGTTGGGGGAAAAAGTTTTATTTAATGTATTTTCCCTTTCTCTGGCCCTATTACAAATTTATAAAAGAAACATTATCTTGAATCATTTAATTCGGGGCAATTAAATTTTGAAATTCCCCATTCATAATGCATTGGAGCTCCAAGATAAAACCCCTTTAATCCTTGAATATATTATTATAATGGCCGTGGGGGTGGGCAGTGGAGAGAGCGGCAGTCCTACACATGTCCGCTATTGTTAGTACTCTCTGTGTCAGCAGCCTACTGTAGTGGGAGAGCAGGGGGAAGGAGGGATGAGGAGGAGAGGGACAGGAGCAGGCCTGGGACCAGTGACTCCAAAGTAATCCTTTGCCATAAATTATAAACTCCCCTACAGTTCAAGTCAGAAGTTTACATACACTCAGATTGGAGTCACTAAAACTTTGTTTTTCAACCACTCCACACATTTCTTGTAAACAAACTATAGTTCTGTCAAGTTGTTTAGGACATCTACTTTGTGCATAACACAAGTCATTATTCAAACAATTGTTTACAGACAGATTATTTCACTTATAATTCACTGTATCACAATTCCAGTGGGTCAGAAATGTATATACACTAAGTTGACTGTGCCTTTAAACAGCTTGGAAAATTCCTGAAAAGGATGTCATGGCTTTAGAAGCTTCTTAGGTTAATAGGTTAATTGACATCATTTCAGTCAATTGGAGGTGTACCTGTGGATGTATTTCGAGGTCTACCTTCAAACTCAGTGCCTCTTTGCTTGACATCATGGGAAAATCAAAAGAAATCAGCCAAGACATTTTTTTTGTTGACGTCCACAAGTCTGGTTCATCTTTGGGAGCAATTTCCAAACGTCTGAAGGTACCACATTCATCTGTACTAACAATAGTACACAAGTATAAACACCACGGGACCACGCAGCCGTCATACCGCTCAGGAAGGAGAAGCGTTCTGTCTCCTAGAGATGAACGTACTTTGGTGCGAAAAGTGCAAATCAATCCCAGAACAACAGCAAAGGACCTTGTGAAGTTGTTGGAGGAAACGGGTACAAAAGTATCTATATCCACAGTAAAACGAGTCCTATGTCGACATAACCTGAAAGGCCGCTCAGCAAGGAAGAAGCACCTGCTGCAGAACTGCCATAAAAAAGCCAGACTGGTTTGCAACTGCACATGGGAACAAAGATTGTACTTTTTGGAGAAATGTCCTCTGATCTGATGAAACAAAATTAGAACTGTTTGACCATAATGACCATTGTTATGTTTGGAGGAAAAAGGGGGATGCTTGCAAGCCGAAGAACACCATCCCAACCGTGAAGCACGGGCGTGGCAGCATCATGTTGTGGGGGTGCTTTGCTGCAGGAGGGACTGGTGCACTTCACAAAATAGATAGCATCACGAGGGAAGGAAAATTATGTGGATATTTTGAAGCAACATCTCAAGATATCAGTCAGGAAGTTAAAGCTTGGTCGCAAATGGGTCTTCCAAATGGACAATGACCCCAAGCATACTTCCAAAGTTGTGACAAAATGGCTTAAGGACAACAAAGTCAAGGTATTGGAGTGGCCATCACAAAGCCCTGACCTCAATCCTATAGAAAATTTGTGGGCAGAACTGAAAAAGCGTGTACGAGCAAGGAGGCCTGCAATCCTGACTCCGTTACACCAGCTCTGTCAGGAGGAGTGGGCCAAAATTCACCCATCTTATTGTGGGAAGCTTGTGGAAGGCTACCTGAAACGTTTGACCCAAGTTAAACAATTTAAAGGCTAAATACTAATTGAGTGTATGTAAACTTCTGACTCACTGGGAATGTGATGAAAGAAATAAAAGCTGAAATAAATCTCTCTCTACTATTATTCTGACATTTCATATCCTTAAAATAAAGTGGTGATCCTAACTGACCTATGACAGGGAATTTTTACTAGGATTAAATGTCAGGAATTGTGAAACTGAGTAAATCTATTTGGCTAAGGTGTAATGTAAACTTCTGACTTCAGTTGTACCCATTTTATTTTTCTCCCCAATTTCATGGTATCTAATTGGTAGTAGTTACAGTCTTGTCTCATCGCTGCAACTCCCGTACGGACTCGGGAGAGGCGAAGGTCGAGAGCCATGCATCCTCCGAAACACAGCCCAGCCAAGCCGCACTGCTTCTTGACACAATGCCCATCCAACCCGGAAGCCTGCCGCACCAATGTGTCGGACGAAACACCGTACACCTGGCTAACGTGTCACCGTGGAGTCGCTAGTGTGCAATGAGACAAGGCTATCCCTGCCGGCCAAACCCTCCATTAACCCGGACGACGCTGGGCCAATTGTGCGCCGCCCCATGGGTCTCCCGGTCATGGACGGCTGCAACAGAGCCTGGACTCGAACCCAGAATCTCTAGTGGCACACTGTGCCACTCGGGAAGCCCTAACTGTACCTATTTAATATAGATTTGCAGCCGCCACAGCCCAGCCAAACGCTAGGGCCCATTTTGTCATGCAAGTGTTTATTTACCAATAGCATCCAATCCATTTCTCCTGGCCTGAGAAGGGGTGGTAGAGAGGAGGGTGAGATGAGAGTTTTGTTGGGGGATGGGGAGAGGGGAGGGTAGGATACAAAAACACACACTCAGGCATGCATGTTACACACACATTCACTCTTGAGCCATTGCTCGTATGTACGGTATCGCTCACAGACAGACATTTGACTCCACCGTAGGAAGTTCACTGTTTGCACTCGGCTGTGAGTCTGTTGCAACCACATGGATAAGAGATGATGGGACTGTACAGTGCTAAAAACATCAGCAGCTGCTCACTGCCCATTACGCTTCTATATCCAACTACAGTTCTGTCTGTTCACGCTGACAGCTAGAGTTTGGCTAGAGGTTAGGCTGTTATTGTCTCACACAGAGACACTATCTTTACAGTATGTGTGGGATTGCGCTCTGTGAGAGTACAATATAATGCTACTGTCTTCTTGTGGTTGGGCCTCCCCTAACCCATCTTAACCTCGGTGGATACACTAAGCCCACATGGAGGTTTGTGAAGACGACAGCAGCATGTCTTGGGGGTTAACGGTCATGTTTCTGACACAAGCCACAGTCAGAGAGTCTGGGTTCTCTGATGTCCGCTGTGCTTCTGTCAGTCTCCATAGATAAACCATCTGTTTGTCCATTGGTCTGTTCTCTGTCTGTTTTGAAGTGGTTTCCAGAACAAGTTGATCAACTTTGTGTCAGTGAAAGATGCATTGTGGCATCTGTCTGTGTGACCAAAGGCTGTCTGATAATCACACATGTTGTCGTCAGTTAGCCTTACTATATTTCAAGAAAAGAGTTTCAGACACCACACCCTGTTTTGCACCGGTAAAGCATCTGAAAAGTACCGTTTGTGTATATTTAAGTGATCCTTGCTATATTACAATTCCCACCAAGTGGGATAATCATATTGGTGAAATGCATAGGGTGTTTTTCTTTCACGCCTGCGACCTGGGTTTGCTTCCCTGCCCACCATTTACTACTATAGATATATACACACATCTATCTATTTGAGTGTACAAAACATTAGGAACACCTTCCTAATATTGTGTTGCACCCCCCTGTTGCCCTCAGAACAGCCTCAATTCATCAGGGCATGGACTCTACAAGGTGTTGAAAGCGTTCTACAGGGATACTGGCCCATGTTGACTCCAATGTTTCCCACAGTTGTGTCAAGTTGGCTGGATGTCCTTTGGGTGGTGGAGCATTCTTGATACACGGGACACTGTTGAGTGTGAAAAACCCAGCAGCGTTGCAGTTCTTGACCCATTCAAACCAGTGCGCCTGGCACCTACTACCAGACCCCGTTCAAAGGCACTTACATCTTTTGTCTTGCCCATTCACCCTCTGAATGGCACACATACAATCCATGTCTCAAGGCTTAAAAAAACTTATTTAACTTGTCTCCTCCCCTTCATCTACACTGATTGAAGTGGATTTACAAGTGACATCAATAAGGGATCATAGCTTTCACCTGGTCAGTCTGTGTCATGGAAAGAGCAGGTGTTCCTAATGTTTTGTGCACTCTGTGGAAAATATATACAGTACCATTCTTTTAACCAGCTTCATGAGGTAGTCACCTGCAGTGCATTTGAATCTAACAGATGTGCCTTGTTAAACATTAATTTGTGGAATTTCTTTCCTTAGTACGTTTAAGCCAATCGGTTATGTTGTGATCAGGTCGGGGTGTATACAGAAGATAGCCCTATCTGGTAAAATACCAAGGCCATGTTATGGAAAGAACCGCTCAAATAAGCAAAGACAAACCACAGTCAATCATTACTTTAAGGTTAGTCAATCCGGGAAATTTAAAGAACTTTGAAAGTTTTTGTTCAAGTGCAGATGCAAAAAACATCAAGTGCTATGATGAAACTGACTCTCATGGGGACCGCCACAGGAAAGGAAGACCCCAGAGTTACCTCTGCTGCAGAGGAGAAGTTCATTTAGAGAGAACTGCACCTCAGATTGCAGCCCAAATAAATGCTTCAGAGTTGAAGTAACACACACATCTCAACATCAACTGTTCAGAGGAGACTGTGAATCATGCCATCATGGTCGAATTGCTGCAAAGAAACCACTACTAAAGGACATCAATAAGAAGAAGAGACTTGCTTGGGCTAAGAAACACGAGCAATGGCCTTTGGACTGGTGGAAATCTGTCCTTTGAGAAATTTGAGATTTTTTGATTCCAACCACCCGTGTCTTTGTGAGACGACGAATAGTAAGTGAATGGATAATCTCTCCGCATGTGTGGTTCCCACCGTGAAGCATGGAGGAGGAGGTGTGAGGGTGTGGGGGTGCTATGCTGGTGACACTGTCTGTGATTTAGAATTCAAGGCACACTTAACCAGCATGGCTACCACAGCATTCTGCAGCGATACGCCATCCCATCTGGTTTGCGCCTAGTCCCACTATCATTTGTTTTTCAACAGGACAATGACTCAAAACACACCTCCAGGCTTTGTAAGGGCTATTTGACCAAGAAGGAGAGTGATGGAGTGCTGCATCAGATGACCTGGCCTCCACAATCACCCGACCTCAACTCGTTTGGGATGAGTTGGACCGTAGAGTGAAGGAAAAGCAGCCAACAAGTGCTCAGCATATGTGGGAACTCCTTCAAGACTGTTTGAAAAGCATTCCAGGTGCAGCTGGTTGAGAGAATGCCAAGAGTGTGCAAAGCTGTCATCAAGGCAAAGGGTGGTTACTTTGAAGAATCTAAAATATTTTGATTTGTTTAACACTTTCTTGGTTACCCTTGAATGAATAGTTATGTCCAAACTTTTGACTGGTACTTTATGTGTGTATGTATATGTGTGTCTGTTTTGAGGTGGGCTTCGCTAGAGTTTGGCTCTATCCCCTGTCTCTCTTCCCTCCCTCCCTCACCGCAACTCAAACTCATCTTCACCCCTGCGCCCCTCTCACCCCCCGTCCCGTAGTCTGCCTGAGCCTGAAGGCAGCATCAGAGCTCATAATGGAAGTGTCCATGTATTATTAAAGAGGAGGGGTTGGAGGGGCTCTGGCTTAGCGTGACCGGCTCGGATCTCCATGCGCCTGCCTCCATGAAAGTGACATGTGGAAAAAGTGATTGACAAGCGAAGTATTTGGCGTTGAAAAAGTGTGACTAGTGCACGGGATAGAGAGAGCGGAGTGCCTCAAATGTAAGAACAGAGAGGGAGAAAGCGAATCGAGGCAGAGTGGGTGGGTGGGAGCTTTGGGTGCGTTTTTGCTCTGTCGCTGTGTTTCTTGCTCTCTCTCCTCTCCTCAGGGTTCTTAAGCACCTTGTGTGTGGAAGGGAGGGGGGGGGTTAAGATTTCAATAGGTGAAGTGATACAACAAAAGCAGGATTCATCTCAGCTGCGTTCTGTGTATGAGCATGGTAAAAGAGGCAATACTGAAGCGGAGAGGAGGGGCATCTTAGGAATGAATTGAGCAAGAGAGAGGAAGTGATATCAATTTTCACTGCATTCAATTTTTTCATTTAATTATTTAGTCTCTTGACTTGTACCTCTGAATTATATATGCATGGCTACTGGTTTCCGTACACATTAGTATCAAGGTTATTATAGTTTTGTGTTTTAATATTTAGTTTTTATTTCTTGGATTTTTGATTTTCATTTGAAATTCAGTTTAGTTTCAGTTAGTTTTCAGACCTGCTTTACTAGTTTTTATTTATTTGAAGTTTTAACATTTCTATTTGTTTTTTAAAATTTAGTTTCAGTTTCATGCAGGAATTAGCTAGCTATAAGCCATTTTGTGTTGTATTGTTTGTTTTTAGTGATGTCACTTCTTGCCACTGAGGAGCAGTAATGCATAGGGTGATGGGTCAGGACACTGGTAAGGTTTTAAATGATAAAGTCACTCTCAATATGACTTGGATTTAAAAGGATTAGTGCCAAGACTGGTGAAAGAAAATATGTTAGACCAATCACACATGGACCAATCAGATCTCCACCGTGGTAGAGACGGCACAACAGCTGAATAGATTTGGCATTGGCCCTTAAAAAAACTAAAACTGTTTATTTTAGTTAGTTTTGCACTCAAAAACAATAGTTTCAGTATAGTTTTAGTTTTTCAAACTGGTTTATTAATTTTATTTCAGTTCAAGAAATAGTTTTTCATGATTCGGTTCTATTTTCGTTTAGTATAATAACCTTGGTGTCAACTAAATCTAACTTTGCATGGTTGCACTGTATGCCCTTCTGTTACATGGACACAGAGGAGCTCACACACATGCAAACAACCCTGTGTTCCCTCCCTGAGGTTCTAAATGGTCACCCTCCCAAGTGGCACAAGTTCAAGCTGATTTGGTATTACTCCACAGCAAGTAACATTGAATTGTTAATCCTATTTAAGCCAACTGGAAACAGCATTTTGCACGGCATCTATAATGGATGCTTTGTATTTGCTAATGCAGTGGGCATGTTTTCAGAGCCAGAGTGATGCATGGAAGACGCTGTGGACATGGATCAAATCTGGTTGCCCAGTCACACAGAGAGAGGTAAGGGAGAGAGGAGAGACTTGGGGAGGGGGGAAGAGGCATGAGCCGGAGAGAATAAGACTGAAGGGTGGATGGAGGATTGGAAGAAGACTGAGAGATAAGGGAGAAAGAGGGAAGACTGGGAAAGAGAGGGAGATGGAGGGCTAGCTGAACACGGATGCAAATGGCATGCTGATAATCCAGAGTGTGTGACGCCCTCTGCCGTCATCTGTCTGTACACCCCCCTCACCCACTCCCTCCCCAACACTGAGACACACTCTCACAGGACGAATAAAGGGCTGTAGGTGAGGGGATGGAAGGAGGGGGGCCAACAAAAAAAACTCAATCCCATTTTAACCAGGAAAGGTAGATTGATTCTCAGTCGCCAGAGAAAACTCCTTTTGTCCACTGGTCCTCTACTTTTTTTGTTCCCAAGATTCCTCCTCTTCTCATCTCTCCTCCAAAATCGGATAGGGCCATGCCCCAAAGACACAGGGTGGAGAGAAAGGGAGAGAGTGACAGTCTCGTGGCACGGCCGTCCCTACAGAGTTGTTAATTCTGGGGGCCTTCTGCCCGTCCTCACCTTCTAGAGAGAATGATAGCAGGGGAAGACAAAGAGGAAAGGAGAAAGAGGGTTGGAGAGAGAGAAGAGGAGAACATCATTCTCTATTCTCCCAGGTCATAGAGGGAACAATTAAGCGTGTAGGGCACAGGGAGCGTGTAGGGCACAGGGAGCGTGTAGGGCACAGGGAGCGTGTAGGCCACAGGGAGCGTGTAGGCCACAGGGAGCGTGTAGGCCACAGGGAGCGTGTAGGGCACAGGGAGCGTGTAGGGCACAGGGAGCGTGTAGAGCACAGGGAGCGTGTAGAGCACAGGGAGCGTGTAGAGCACAGGGAGCGTGTAGAGCACAGGGAGCGTGTAGGGCACAGGGAGCGTGTAGGGCACAGGGAGCGTGTAGGGCACAGGGAGCGTGTAGGGCACAGGGAGCGTGTAGGGCACAGGGAGCGTGGTGGGAGGGGAAGGGAGTGGGGGAGCGCATGGCGAGTCGGCCGACAGCTGATGAATGACTGAGCAGGCTGTAAGTGACAATATGCAGACAAGCGAGATCATTTGCAAATGGATGCAGGGAGAGCGAGGGGGATGGCGGGAGAGAGGGAAAGTCAGGAGCAAGTGAGGGGGATGAGAAGAGGGGGGGAATGGTTAACCCTTTCCAGGCCCTTCCATCCTTCCTTCCAAGGACAAAGGAGAGGCTTTTTCTCATTTGGGCAAAGTCCGTCCTCCACCCTCTCCTCCGTTCTCTCTCCTCCATTACCTGGAAACCGATGAGTGGTTGAGTGGTCAAGGAGATGTCAATTCGTTAGTAGGCTAACGGAAGAGCCCTCCTCGATAGACACCTTTTCATTTAGGATAATCGTGTCTCCCACCTGAGTCCTTCTCTGAAAAGTTTTCAAATCTGCCGCACCCCCTTTGAATCAGCTCTGAGGAGAAAAGCACACATTTAAAAACAACATGCTACTGTCGTTTTAGCTATAACATCTCTTGCCCAACTAACTTAATTTGCACTCTGCATTGGAATGAATGCAGATTTAGACGCAGAGGAGTGACTAACAATGCTGTAGCTTCTGTTCTTTGGATCAGGCCTTTGCAGATGTTTCTAGTTTAGTAGTCTGCAAATCTAGAGAACCACCAGAAGAAAAGGCTGTTTTGTTGACATTTTCCCTCTGAAATGGGTCCACTGTTGGTGGACAGTACATTTCTCTATTCTATTTAGGGTTGCAAAATTAGTCACTTTCTTTAAATTCCCTGGTTTTCCAGAAATCCTAGTTGAAGGAATTCCGGATTTCCTGCTTATTCCCTCTTGATTCCGGGAACCGTCCAACTAGGATTTCTCGTTAAATTGGGAATTTGGGGGAAGTCAGTTAATTTACAACCCTAATTCTAATGTATTCTATCCCAACTCCTGTCTCCCTATACATTGTGTGCTGAGTGGAAGTGCTAGTGGTGGAATAGAATAGAAGGGGTGATCAGTATCAAATGAAGATCCATTAGTCTAATCGTGATGGAGTAAGTAGGGCCCAATATCCAGTCCAATCTAACATTAATCATGCTTTCTCATAACGCTACAGCTACGCTGCGTTACACTCTCATCCAACAGCATCTACATTTAACAACCACCAGACACACTCTACTACTCAATACATCACCCAGTGGCAGGCTCAGTGTGTGTGTGTCTGTGTGAAGTAGATTCCAGTACACAACCATGGGGAGAAGACAAGGAAGGAGATCACTGAGAGAAATGACTGTGGGAACTACAATCAGTGAGTGAGTGTCATTGTAAGATCATTAGTTCATTAGCCCATCTAATGCCACCTCCTGTCAGTCCAGTTGGATTCATGTTTTCATAGTGAGCACTCTCCCTCTCTTTTCTCTCTTTTTTCTCTCTTTCTCTCTATTCAATTCAATTTAAGCTTTATTTGCATGGGCAACATATCTTTATATTTAACATATGTTTAACATATATAATAAATAAAAGGCAAAAGTGAAATAAACAATAAAAAATTAACATGACACAGGCCAAAAGAATAGACATTTCAAATGTAATTATGTCTATATACAGTGTTGTAAAGATGTGAAAATAAATAAACATAAATATAGGTTATATTTACAAAGGTGTTTATTCTTCACTGGTTGCCCTTTTCTTGTGGCAACGGGTCACACATCTTGCTGCTGTGATGGCACACTGTGGTATTTCACCCAATAGATATAGGAGTTTATCAAAATTGGATTTGTTTTCGAATTCTTTGTGGGTCGGAAAATATGCATCTCTAATATGGTCATACATTTGGAAGGAGGTTAGGAAGTGCAGCTCAGTTTCCACATCATATTGTGGGCAGTGTACACATAGCCTGTCTTCTCTTGAGAGCCAGGTTTACCTTCGGCAGCCTTTCTCAGTGGCAAGGCTATGCTCACTGAGTCTGTACTTAATTTTGAGTCAGTGGTCAGGTATTCTGCCACTGTGTACTCTCTGTTTAGGGACAAATAGTTTGCTGTTTTTTTTGTTAATTTCTAGACACATTGGAAAGAATTATCTTTTTGTTTTCTCATGACTTGGTTGGGTCTAATTGTGTTGCTGTCCTGTTCTCTTTTTCTCCCTCTCTCTCTTCTCTCTCTCTGTTCTCTCTGTTCTCTGTTCTCTCTCTCAATTTCAATCCAATTTCTCTCTGTTGCTCTCGGTTCTCTTGCTCTCTGTTCTTTCTCTCTCTGTTTTCTGTTCTCTCTGTTCTCTCGCTCTGTTCTCTCACTCTCTGTTCTCTCTGTTCTCTCGCTCTCACTCTGTTCTCTCTGTTCTTTCTTTCTCTTCTCTCTGGGTTCTCTCTCTCTCCCTCTCTCTCTGTTCTCTCCCTCGCTCTGTTCTTTCTCTGTCTTCTCTCTGGGTTCTCTCTCTCTCTCCCTCTCTCTCTCTCTGTTCTCTCCCTCTCTCTCTGTTCTCTCCCTCGCTCTGTTCTTTCTCTGTCTTCTCTCTGGGTTCTCTCTCTCTCTCTCTCTGTTCTTCCCTCTCTCTGTTCTTCTCTCTGTTCTTTCTCTGGGTTCTCTGGGTTCTCTCTCTCTCCTCTCTCTCTGTTCTCTCCCTCTCTCTGTTCTTTCTCTGTCTTCTCTCTGGGTTCTCTCTCTCTCTCCCTCTCTCTCTGTTCTCTCCCTCTCTCTGTTCTTTCTCTGTCTTCTCTCTGGGTTCTCTCTCTCTCTCCCTCTCTCTCTGTTCTCTCCCTCTCTCTGTTCTTTCTCTGTCTTCTCTCTGGGTTCTCTCTCTCTCTCCTCTCTCTCTGTTCTCTCGCTCTCACTCTGTTCTCTCTGTTCTTTCTCTCTCTTCTCTCTGGGTTCTCTCTCTCTCCCTCTCTCTCTGTTCTCTCCCTCGCTCTGTTCTTTCTCTGTCTTCTCTCTGGGTTCTCTCTCTCTCTCCCTCTCTCTCTGTTCTCTCGCTCTCACTCTGTTCTCTCTGTTCTTTCTCTCTCTTCTCTCTGGGTTCTCTCTCTCTCCCTCTCTCTCTGTTCTCTCCCTCGCTCTGTTCTTTCTCTGTCTTCTCTCTGGGTTCTCTCTCTCTCTCCCTCTCTCTCTGTTCTCTCCCTCTCTCTGTTCTTTCTCTGTCTTCTCTCTGGGTTCTCTCTCTCTCTCCCTCTCTCTCTGTTCTCTCCCTCTCTCTGTTCTTTCTCTCTCTTCTCTCTGTGTTCTCTCTCTCTCTCCCTCTCTCTCTGTTCTCTCCCTCTCTCTGTTATTTCTCTCTCTCTCTCTCTTCCTCTCTCTCTCTCTCTCTTCTCTCCCTCTCTGTTCTTTCTCTCTTTCTCTCTCTCTCTTCCTCTCTCTCTCTCTCTTCTCTCCCTCTCTCTGTTCTTTCTCTCCTCTCTGTGTTCTCTCTCTTCTCTCCCTCTCTCTGTTCTTTCTCTCCTCTCTGTGTTCTCTCTCTCTCCCTCTCTCCCTCTCTCTGTTCTTTCTCTGTCTTCTCTCTGGGTTCTCTCTCTCTCTCCTTCTCTCTCTGTTCTCTCTCTCTCTCTGTTCTTTCTCTCTCTCTCTCTCTCTCTCTCTCTCTCTCTCTCTCTCTCTCTCTCTGTTCTCTCTCTCTCTCCCTCTCTCTCTGTTCTCTCCCCCTCTCTATGTTCTCTCTCCCTCTCTCTGTTCTCTCCCTCTCTCTGTTCTTTCTCTCTCTTCTCTCTTTGTTCTCTCTCCCTCCCTCTCTCTCTGTTCTTTCTCTCTCTTCTCTCTGTGTTCTCTCTCTTTCTCTCCCTCTCTCTGTTCTCTCCCTCTCTTCTCTCTGTGTTCTCTCTCTCTCTCCCTCTCTCTGTTCTCTCTCTCTCTCCCTCTCTCTGTTCTCTCCCCCTCTCTATGTTCTCTCCCTCTCTCTCTGTTCTCTCCCTCTCTCTGTTCTTTCTCTCTCTTCTCTCTTTGTTCTCTCTCCCTCCCTCTCTCCCTCTCTCTGTTCTCTCTCTCTCTCCCTCTCTCTCTGTTCTCTCCCCCCTCTATGTTCTCTCTCCTCTCTCTCTCTGTTCTCTCTCCTCTCTCTGTTCTTTCTCTCTCTTCTCTCTTTGTTCTCTCTCCCTCCCTCTCTCTCTCTCTCTGTTCTTTCTCTCTCTTCTCTCTGTTCTCTCTCCCTCTCTCTCTGTTTTCTCCCTCTCTCTCTGTTCTTTCTCTCTCTTCTCTCTGTGTTCTCTCTTTCTCTCCCTCTCTCTGTTCTCTCTCCTCTCTGTGTTCGCTCTCTCTTCCCTCTGTGTTCTCTCTCTCTCCCTCTCTCTCTGTTCTCTCCCTCTCTCTCTGTTCTTTCTCTCTCTTCTCTCTCCCTCTCTCTCTGTTCTCTCCCTCTCTCTCTGTTCTTTCTCTCTCTTCTCTCTGTGTTCTCTCTCTTCTTTCTCTCCTCTCTGTGTTCTCTCTCTCTCCCTCTCTGTTCTTTCTCTCTCTTCTCTCTCCCTCTCTCCCTCTGTTCTTTCTCTCTCTTCTCTCTCCCTCTCTGTTCTTTCTCTCTTCTCTCTAGGTTCTCTCTCTGTTTTCTCCCTCTCTCTCTCTCTGTTTTCTCCCTCTCTCTCTGTTTTCTCCCTCTCTCTCTCTGTTTTCTCCCTCTCTCTCTCTGTTCTCTCCCTCTCTCTGTTCTTTCTCTCTCTTCTCTCTGTGTTCTCTCACTTTCTCTCCCTCTCTCTGTTCCCTCTCTCTCTCTCTCCCTCTCTCTCTCCCTCTCTCTCTGTTCTCTCCCCCCCTCTATGTTCTCTCTCCCTCTCTCTCTGTTCTCTCCCTCTCTCTGTTCTTTCTCTCTCTTCTCTCTGTGTTCTCTCTCCCTCTCTCTCTGTTTTCTCCCTCTCTCTCTGTTCTTTCTCTCTCTTCTCTCTGTGTTCTCTCTTTCTCTCCCTCTCTCTGTTCTCTCTCCTCTCTGTGTTCGCTCTCTCTTCCCTCTGTGTTCTCTCTCTCTCCCTCTCTCTCTGTTCTCTCCCTCTCTCTCTGTTCTTTCTCTCTCCCTCTCTCTCTGTTCTCTCCCTCTCTCTCTGTTCTTTCTCTCTCTTCTCTCTGTGTTCTCTCTCTCTTCTCTCTCTCTTCTTTCTCTCCTCTCTGTGTTCTCTCTCTCTCCCTCTCTGTTCTTTCTCTCTCTTCTCTCTCCCTCTCTCCCTCTGTTCTTTCTCTCTCTTCTCTCTCCCTCTCTGTTCTTTCTCTCTTCTCTCTAGGTTCTCTCTCTGTTTTCTCCCTCTCTCTCTCTCTGTTTTCTCCCTCTCTCTCTCTCTGTTTTCTCCCTCTCTCTCTCTCTGTTTTCTCCCTCTCTCTCTCTGTTTTCTCCCTCTCTCTGTTCTTTCTCTCTCTTCTCTCTGTGTTCTCTCGCTTTCTCTCCCTCTCTCTGTTCCCTCTCCCTCTCTCTCTCCCTCTCTCTCTGTTCTCTCCCTCTCTCTCTCTTCTCTCCCTCTCTCTCTGTTCTTTCTCTCACTTCTCTCTGTGTTCTCTCTCTCTCTCTCCTCCCCCTGTGTGGTTACTTGTACCTGTAAACAACAAAGTACTCCTCCTCACACTATGACCTCAGGGTTTACAGTGTGTATGTCATCCCCTCTGTCACTCCTCTCTCCTTGTCTCCTCTGCCCTCCTCACCCCTCTTTCCTTGTCTCCTCTGTCCCCCTCACCCCTCTTCATCCCCTTCTTCTTCCCCCCCCTCTCCCCCTATCCCCCTCTCCTCATTCCCTCCTTCCTCCTCTCCAGGTCTTAATTGACCCTGTGGTGTAAAATGAGGTGTGTATGGATGGCTGCAGTGCTCCACTTAGGCACCTGACATGTAGATCAATCATTGTGCTGATCCTAATACCCTTAACAAGGTGTGTCTGTACTGAAAGGACATCTGTGTCTGCCATTACCACCGCCTCCACACCGCCCCTGTCACACATACACGCACATATGCCAGCCAGGTCGCTCAAGATCCACTGCGAAATTCAACATCCGTCCAGGTGAGTAGAATGTTGGGAGATTATTTCAAACCTGTAACTCTTAACTTAACCAGTCAGAATGAATGCCTAAACTTAACCTTCGAATTGCACGTTTATGAAAAACCACTGGATTCTGCTGTGAGAGCTTGTTAGGCACACACACACACACACACACACACACACACACACACACACACACACACACACACACACACACACACACACACAGGCACCCACAAGCACACACACAGGGTGTCCTTGCTTTGCATGTGACTGTGGTGGTTGGTGGTGACCTGTCTCTTTGATGGATCTGGTGAGCTGGTGTTGTAATGGTGAATCTTCCCCACACAGGACTTGCCATGAGGAGCGATCCTCTGAGAGAGATGGGGAGTGTGTGTGTGGTCAGATGGACCTCTATGACGGTATCTGGTTCTATGATTGTCAAAATAGCACAATAGTCGCCTGAGTACAGTACTGTTTAAGAAAAATATGTTGTTTTAATGTATATCCTCCATATTACATAACATCGCTGAGTAATCTACATATCCCTACTCTAGTCCAATGGAAACTGCCATTAAGATGGAACAAACCCACAATAAAAGCCCCAATCTAATTAGAAAGAAACAAACTAATATGACATTTAATTTTGATAATGAATTCCTGCATCTGAAGTCTCTGGCGGACTCCCCTGAAACAGGTCAACCTTCTAAAGCTCTTAAAATGTTCCTACATCTTTTATTGATGCCACTTTATACTTCAAGGACTTTGTTGCTTCAAGATACAATGAAATATTTCATTGGATCTGATGCAGGCTTGTTGTAATATAATTTATCGGTGTGTGTGCCTGCGCGTGTGGAGATATTTTACTCTGTGTTCCTATAATTACAGAAGTGTAATCTCTCTATTACTACGATCTCTATTCTCTCTCCTCTGGTACTATGGGCTCTCTACTCTCTCCTCTGGTACTATGGGCTCTCTACTCTCTGGTACTATGGACTTTCTGCTTTCTCATCTGGTACTACGGGCTCTCTACTCTCTCCTCTGGTACTACGGGCTCTCTATTCTCACCTCTGGTACTACGGACTCTCTCCTCTGGTACTACGGGCTCTCTATTCTCACCTCTGGTACTACGGGCTCTCTACTCTCTCCTCTGGTACTACGGGCTCTCTACTCTCTCCTCTGGTACTATGGGCTCTCTACTCTCTCCTCTGGTACTATGGGCTCTCTACTCTCTCCTCTGGTACTATGGGCTCTCTATTCTCTCCTCTGCTACTATGGGCTCTCTACACTCTCCTCTGGTACTGTGGGCTCTCTACTTTCTCCTCTGGTACTATGGGCTCCCTACTCTCTCCTCTGGTACTATGGGCTCTCTATTCTCTCCTCTGGTACTATGGGTTCTTTATTCTCTCCTCTGGTACTATGGGCTCTCTATTCTCTCCTCTGGTACTACGGGCTCTCTATTCTCTCCTCTGGTACTATGGGCTCTTTATTCTCTCCTCTGGTACTATGGGCTCTTTATTCTCTCCTCTGGTACTATGGGCTCTCTCCTCTCCTCTGGTACTATGGGCTCTCTCCTCTCCTCTGGTACTATGGGCTCCCTACTCTCTCCTCTGGTACTATGGGCTCTCTATTCTTTCACCTTGTACTATGAGCTCTCTGCTCTCTTCTCTGGTACATGGGCTCTCTATTCTCTCCTCTGGTACTATGGGCTCTCTACTCTCTCCTCTGGTACTATGGGCTCTCTATTCTCTCCTCTGGTACTATGGGCTCTCTATTCTCTCCTCTGGTACTATGGGCACTCTGCTCTCTGGTACTATGGGCTCTCTACTCTCTCCTCTGGTACTATGGGCTCTCTATTCTTTCACCTTGTACTATGAGCTCTCTGCTCTCTCCTCTGGTACTATGAGCTCTCTGCTCTCTCCTCTGGTACTATGAGCTCTCTGCTCTCTTCTCTGGTACTATGGGCTCTCTATTCTCTCCTCTGGTACTATGGGCTCTCTATTCTCTCCTCTGGTACTATGGGCTCTCTATTCTCTCCTCTGGTACTATGGGCTCTCTACTCTCTCCTCTGGTACTATGGGCTCTCTACTCTCTTCTCTGGTACTATGGGCTCTCTACTCTCTCCTCTGGTACTATGGGCTCTCTACTCTCTCCTCTGGTACTATGAGCTCTCTGCTCTCTTCTCTGGTACTATGGGCTCTCTATTCTCTCCTCTGGTACTATGGCCTCTCTACTCTCTCCTCTGGTACTATGGGCTCTCTATTCTCTCCTCTGGTACTATGGGCTCTCTCCTCTCCTCTGGTACTATGGGCTCTCTCCTCTCCTCTGGTACTATGGGCTCCCTACTCTCTCCTCTGGTACTATGGGCTCTCTATTCTCTCCTCTGGTACTATGGGCTCTCTATTCTCTCCTCTGGTACTATGGGCACTCTGCTCTCTGGTACTATGGGCTCTCTACTCTCTCCTCTGGTACTATGGGCTCTCTACTCTCTCCTCTGGTACTATGGGCTCTCTATTCTCTCCTCTGGTACTATGGGCTCTCTCCTCTCCTCTGGTACTATGGGCTCTCTCCTCTCCTCTGGTACTATGGGCTCTCTATTCTCTCCTCTGGTACTATGGGCTCTCTACTCTCTCCTCTGGTACTATGGGCTCTCTACTCTCTCCTCTGGTACTATGGCTCTCTACTCTCTCCTCTGGTACTATGGGCTCTCTATTCTCTCCTCTGGTACTATGGGCTCTCTCCTCTCCTCTGGTACTATGGGCTCTCTCCTCTCCTCTGGTACTATGGGCTCCCTACTCTCTCCTCTGGTACTATGGGCTCTCTATTCTCTCCTCTGGTACTATGGGCTCTCTATTCTCTCCTCTGGTACTATGGGCACTCTGCTCTCTGGTACTATGGGCTCTCTACTCTCTGGTACTATGGGGCTCTACTCTCTGGTACTATGGGCTCTCTACTCTCTCCTCTGGTACTATGGGCACTCTGCTCTCTGGTACTATGGGCTCTCTACTCTCTGGTACTATGGGCTCTCTACTCTCTCCTCTGGTACTATGGGCTCTCTACTCTCTCCTCTGGTACTTGGGCTCTCTACTCTCTCCTCTGGTTCTATGGGCTCTCTATTCTCTCCTCTGGTACTATGGGCTCTCTACTCTCTCCTCTGGTAGTATGGGCTCTCTCCTCTCTCCTCTGGTACTATGGGCTCTCTACTCTCTCCTCTGGTACTATGGGCTCTCTACTCTCTCCTCTGGTACTATGGGCTCTCTACTCTCTCCTCTGGTACTATGGGCTCTCTCTCTCTCCTCTGGTACTATGGGCTCTCTACTCTCTCCTCTGGTACTATGGGCTCTCTCCTCTCTCCTCTGGTACTATGGGCTCTCTACTCTCTCCTCTGGTACTATGGGCTCTCTCCTCTCTCCTCTGGTACTATGGGCTCTCTTGTGGTACTATGGGCTCCTATCTCCCTCTGGTACTATGGGCTCTCTACTCTCTCCTCTGGTACTATGGGCTCTCTATTCTCTCCTCTGGTACTATGGGCTCTCTATTCTCTCCTCTGCTACTATGGGCTCTCTATTCTCTCCTCTGCTACTATGGGCTCTCTATTCTCTCCTCTGGTACTATGGGCTCTCTATTCTCTCCTCTGCTACTATGCGCTCTCTACTCTCTCCTCTGGTACTATTGGCTCCCTTTTCTCTCTCCTGATTCTCTGGGCTCTCTACTCTCTGGTACTATGGGCTCCCTACTCTCTCCTCTGGTACTATGGGCTCTCTGCTCTCTTCTCTGGTACTATGGGCTCTCTGCTCTCTTCTCTGGTACTATGGGCTCTCTACTCTCTCCTCTGGTACTATTGGGCTCTCTGCTCTCTCCTCTGGTACTATGGGCTCTCTGCTCTCTTCTCTGGTACTATGGGCTCTCTACTCTCTCCTCTGGTACTATGGGCTCTCTCTCTCTCCTCTGGTACTATGGGCTCTCTCTTGTGGTACTATGGGCTCCCTCTCTCTGGTACTATGGGCTCTCTACTCTCTCCTCTGGTACTATGGGCTCTCTATTCTCTCCTCTGCTACTATGGGCTCTCTATTCTCTCCTCTGGTACTATGGGCTCTCTATTCTCTCCTCTGCTACTATGGGCTCTCTATTCTCTCCTCTGGTACTATGGGCTCTCTATTCTCTCCTCTGCTACTATGCGCTCTCTACTCTCTCCTCTGGTACTATTGGCTCCTTTTCTCTCTCCTGATTCTCTGGGCTCTCTACTCTCTGGTACTATGGGCTCCTACTCTCTCCTCTGGTACTATGGGCTCTCTGCTCTCTTCTCTGGTACTATGGGCTCTCTGCTCTCTCCTCTGGTACTATGGGCTCCCTATTCTCTCCTCTGGTACTATGGGCTCTCTGCTCTCTCCTCTGGTACTATGGGCTCTCTTCTCTTCCTCTGGTACTATGGGCTCTCTATTCTCTCCTCTGGTACTATGGGCTCTCTATTCTCTCCTCTGGTACTATGGGCTCTCTCTCTGGTACTATGGGCTCCCTACTCTCCTGGTACTATGGGCTCTCTACTCTCTCCTCTGGTACTATGGGCTCTCTATTCTCTCCTCTGCTACTATGGGCTCTCTATTCTCTCCTCTGGTACTATGGGCTCTCTATTCTCTCCTCTGCTACTATGGGCTCTCTATTCTCTCCTCTGGTACTATGGGCTCTCTTATTCTCTCCTCTGGTACTATGGGCTCTCTACTCTCTCCTCTGGTACTATTGGCTCCTTTTCTCTCCTCTGATTCTCTGGGCTCTCTCTCCTCTGGTACTATGGGCTCCTACTCTCTCCTCTGGTACTATGGGCTCTCTGCTCTCTTCTCTGGTACTATGGGCTCTCTGCTCTCTCCTCTGGTACTATGGGCTCTCTCTCTCTCCTCTGGTACTATGGGCTCTCTGCTCTCTCCTCTGGTACTATGGGCTCTCTGCTCTCTTCTCTGGTACTATGGGCTCTCTACTCTCTCCTCTGGTACTATGGGCTCTCTACTCTCTCCTCTGGTACTATGGGCTCTCTGCTCTCTCCTCTGGTACTATGGGCTCTCTGCTCTCTTCTCTGGTACTATGGGCTCTATACTCTCTCCTCTGGTACTATGGGCTCTCTACTCTCTCCTCTGGTACTATGGGCTCTCTATTCTCTGGTACTATGGGCTCTCTACTCTCTCCTCTGGTACTATGGGCTCTCTATTCTCTCCTCTGCTATTATGGGCTCCTACTCTGTCCTCTGGTACTATGGGCTCTTTATTCTCTCCTCTGCTACTATGGGCTCCTACTCTGTCCTCTGGTACTATGGGCTCTTTATTCTCTCCTCTGGTACTATGGGCCCTTTATTCTCTCCTCTGGTACTATGGGCTCTCTATTCTCTCCTCTGGTACTATGGGCTCTCTATTCTCTCCTCTGGTACTATGGGCTCCCTACCTCTCTCCTCTGGTACTATGGGCTCTTTACTCTCTCCTCTGGTACTATGGGCTCTTTATTCTATCCTCTGGTACTATGGGCTCCCTACTCTCTCCTCTGGTACTATGGGCTCTTTACTCTCTCCTCTGGTACTATGGGCTCTTTATTCTCTCCTCTGGTACTATGGGCTCTTTATTCTCTCCTCTGGTACTATGGGCTCTTTATTCTCTCCTCTGGTACTATGGGCTCTCTATTCTCTCCTCTGGTACTATGGGCTCTCTCCTCTCCTCTGGTACTATGGACTCTCTACTCTCTCCTCTGGTACTATGGGCTCTCTCTCTCTCTCTGGTACTATGGGCTCCCTACTCTCTCCTCTGGTACTATGGGCTCTCTCTCTCTCCTCTGGTACTATGGGCTCCTACTCTCTCCTCTGGTACTATGGGCTCTCTATTCTTTCACCTTGTACTATGGGCTCTCTGCTCTCTCCTCTGGTACTATGGGCTCTCTACTCTCTCCTCTGGTACTATGGGCTCTCTATTCTCTCCTCTGGTACTATGGGCTCTCTTCTCTCCTCTGGTACTCTGGGCTCTCTACTCTCTCCTCTGGTACTATGGGCTCTCTGCTCTCTCCTCTGGTACTATGGGCTCTCTACTCTCTCCTCTGGTACTATGGGCTCTCTGGGCTCTCTCTCCTCTGGTACTATGGGCTCTCTACTCTCCTCTGGTACTATGGGCTCTCTACTCTCTCCTCTGGTACTATGGGCTCCTACTCTCTCCTCTGGTACTATGGGCTCTCTATTCTCTCCTCTGGTACTATGGGTTCTTGGTACTATTCTCTCCTCTGGTACTATGGGCTCTCTATTCTCTCCTCTGGTACTATGGGCTCTCTATTCTCTCCTCTGGTACTATGGGCTCTCTTATTCTCTCCTCTCTGGTACTATGGGCTCTTTATTCTCTCCTCTGGTACTATGGGCTCTCTCCTCTCCTCTGGTACTATGGGCTCTCTCTTGTGGTACTCTCCTCTGGTACTATGGGCTCCTACTCTCTCCTCTGGTACTATGGGCTCTCTATTCTTTCCTCTTGTACTATGGGCTCTCTGCTCTCTCCTCTGGTACATGGGCTCTCTATTCTCTCCTCTGGTACTATGGGCTCTCTATTCTCTCCTCTGGTACTATGGGCTCTCTATTCTCTCCTCTGGTACTATGGGCTCTCTATTCTCTCCTCTGGTACTATGGGCTCTACTCTCTCTCTGGTACTATGGGCTCTCTACTCTCTCTCTGGTACTATGGGCTCTCTATTCTCTCTGGTACTATGGGCTCTCTGCTCTCTCCTCTGGTACTATGGGCTCTCTGCTCTCTCCTCTGGTACTATGGGCTCTCTACTCTCTCTCTCTGGTACTATGGGCTCTCTACTATGGGCTCTCTCCTCTGGTACTATGGGCTCTCTCCTCTCTCCTCTGGTACTATGGGCTCTCTCCTCTGGTACTCTCTCCTCTGGTACTATGGGCTCTCTCCTCTCTCCTCTGGTACTATGGGCTCTCTACTCTCTCCTCTGGTACTATGGGCTCTCTACTCTCTCCTCTGGTACTATGGGCTCTCTACTCTCTCCTCTGGTACTATGGGCTCTCTCCTCTCTCCTCTGGTACTATGGGCTCTCTACTCTCTCCTCTGGTACTATGGGCTCTCTACTCTCTCCTCTGGTACTATGGGCTCTCTATTCTCTCCTCTGGTACTATGGGCTCTCTCCTCTCCTCTGGTACTATGGGCTCTCTCCTCTCCTCTGGTACTATGGGCTCCTACTCTCTCCTCTGGTACTATGGGCTCTCTATTCTCTCCTCTGGTACTATGGGCTCTCTATTCTCTCCTCTGGTACTATGGGCTCTGGGTACTATGGGCTCTCTATTCTCTCCTCTGGTACTATGGGCTCTCTACTCTCTCCTCTGGTACTATGGGCTCTCTATTCTCTCCTCTGGTACTATGGGCTCTCTACTCTCTCCTCTGGTACTATGGGCTCTCTCTCTCTCCTCTGGTACTATGGGCTCTCTATCTCTCTCCTCTGGTACTATGGGCTCTCTACTCTCTCCTCTGGTACTATGGGCTCTCTGCTCTCTCCTCTGGTACTATGGGCTCTCTACTCTCTCCTCTGGTACTATGGGCTCTCTATTCTCTCCTCTGGTACTATGGGCTCTCTGCTCTCTCTCCTCTGGTACTATGGGCTCTCTCCTCTCCTCTGGTACTATGGGCTCTCTACTCTCTCCTCTGGTACTATGGGCTCTCTATTCTCTCCTCTGGTACTATGGGCTCTCTATTCTCTCCTCTGGTACTATGGGCACTCTGCTCTCTGGTACTATGGGCTCTCTACTCTCTGGTACTATGGGCTCTCTACTCTCTGGTACTATGGGCTCTCTACTCTCTCCTCTGGTACTATGGGCTCTCTGCTCTTCTCTGGTTCTATGGGCTCTCTCTCTCTCTGGTACTATGGGCTTCTCTGGGCTCTCTCTCTCTGGTACTATGGGCTCTCTACTCTCTCCTCTGGTACTATGGGCTCTCTGCTCTCTCCTCTGGTACTATGGGCTCTCTATTCTCTCCTCTGGTACTATGGGCTCTCTACTCTCTCCTCTGGTACTATGGGCTATGGGCTCTCTCCTCTCTCCTCTGGTACTATGGGCTCTCTACTCTCTCCTCTGGTACTATGGGCTCTCTACTCTCTCCTCTGGTACTATGGGCTCTCTCCTCTCTCCTCTGGTACTATGGGCTCTCTACTCTCTCCTCTGGTACTATGGGCTCTCTACTCTCTCCTCTGGTACTATGGGCTCTCTCCTCTCTCCTCTGGTACTATGGGCTCTCTACTCTCTCCTCTGGTACTATGGGCTCTCTCCTCTCTCATCTGGTACTATGGGCTCTCTTGTGGTACTATGGGCTCCTTACTCTCCTGGTACTATGGGCTCTCTACTCTCTCGTCTGGTACTATGGGCTCTCTATTCTCTCCTCTGCTACTATGGGCTCTCTATTCTCTCTTCTGCTACTATGGGCTCTCTATTCTCTCCTCTGGTACTATGGGCTCTCTATTCTCTCCTCTGGTACTTGGGCTCTCTACTCTCTTCTCTGGTTCTATGGAATCTCTACTCTCTCCTCTGGTACTATTGGCTACCTTTTCTCTCTTCTGCTTCTCTGGGCTCTCTTCTCTCTGGTACTCTGGGCTCCCTACTCTCTCCTCTGGTACTATGGGCTTTCTGCTGTCTCCTCTGGTACTATGGACATTCTACTCTCTCCTCTGGTACTATGGGCTCTCACCTCTCTCCTCTGGTACTATGGGCTCTCTCCTCTCTGGTAGTATGGGCTCTCTCCTCTCTCCTCTGGTACTATGGGCTCTCTACTCTCTCCTCTGGTACTATGGGCTCTCTGCTCTCTCCTCTGGTACTATGGGCTCTCTCCTCTCTCCTCTGGTACTATGGGCTCTCTACTCTCTCCTCTGGTACTATGGGCTCTCTCCTCTCCTCTGGTACTATGGGCTCTCTACTCTCTCCTCTGGTACTATGGGCTCTCTACTCTCTCCTCTGGTACTATGGGCTCTCTACTCTCTCATCTGGTACTATGGGCTCTCTCTTGTGGTACTATGGGCTCCTACTCTCCTGGTACTATGGGCTCTCTACTCTCCTCTGGTACTATGGGCTCTCTATTCTCTCCTCTGCTACTATGGGCTCTCTATTCTCTCTCTGGTACTACTATGGGCTCTCTATTCTCTCCTCTGGTACTATGGGCTCTCTATTCTCTCCTCTGGTACTATGGGCTCTCTATTCTCTCCTCTGGTACTATGGGCTCTCTATTCTCTCCTCTGCTACTATGCGTTCTCTACTCTCTCCTCTGGTACTATTGGCTCCCTTTTCTCTCTCCTGATTCTCTGGGCTCTCTTCTCTCTGGTACTCTGGGCTCCCTACTCTCTCCTCTGGTACTATGGGCTTTCTGCTGTCTCCTCTGGTACTATGGACATTCTACTCTCTCCTCTGGTACTATGGGCTCTCACCTCTCTCCTCTGGTACTATGGGCTCTCTCCTCTGGTAGTATGGGCTCTCTCCTCTCTCCTCTGGTACTATGGGCTCTCTACTCTCTCCTCTGGTACTATGGGCTCTCTCCTCTCTCCTCTAGTACTATGGGCTCTCTCCTCTCTCCTCTGGTACTATGGGCTCTCTACTCTCTCCTCTGGTACTATGGGCTCTCTCCTCTCTCCTCTGGTACTATGGGCTCTCTCCTCTCTCCTCTGGTACTATGGGCTCTCTACTCTCTCCTCTGGTACTATGGGCTCTCTCCTCTCTCATCTGGTACTATGGGCTCTCTCTTGTGGTACTATGGGCTCCCTACTCTCCTGGTACTATGGGCTCTCTACTCTCTCGTCTGGTACTATGGGCTCTCTATTCTCTCCTCTGCTACTATGGGCTCTCTATTCTCTCTTCTGCTACTATGGGCTCTCTATTCTCTCCTCTGGTACTATGGGCTCTCTATTCTCTCCTCTGGTACTATGGGCTCTCTATTCTCTCCTCTGGTACTATGGGCTCTCTATTCTCTCCTCTGCTACTATGCGTTCTCTACTCTCTCCTCTGGTACTATTGGCTCCCTTTTCTCTCTCCTGATTCTCTGGGCTCTCTACTCTCTGGTACTATGGGCTCCTACTCTCTCCTCTGGTACTATGGGCTCTCTGCTCTCTTCTCTGGTACTATGGGCTCCCTACTCTCTCCTCTGGTACTACGGGCTCTCTGCTCTCTCCTCTGGTACTATGGGCTCTCTGCTCTCTCCTCTGGTACTATGGGCTCTCTACTCTCTCCTCTGGTACTATGGGCTCCCTACTTTCTCCTCTGGTACTACGGGCTCTCTGCTCTCTCCTCTGGTACTATGGGCTCTCTGCTCTCTTCTCTGGTACTATGGGCTCTCTACTCTCTCCTCTGGTACTATGGGCTCTCTACTCTCTCCTCTGGTACTATGGGCTCTCTATTCTCTGGTACTATGGGCTCTCTACTCTCTCCTCTGGTACTATGGGCTCTCTATTCTCTCCTCTGCTATTATGGGCTCCCTACTCTGTCCTCTGGTACTATGGGCTCTTTATTCTCTCCTCTGCTACTATGGGCTCCCTACTCTGTCCTCTGGTAACATGGGCTCTTTATTCTCTCCTCTGGTACTATGGGCCCTTTATTCTCTCCTCTGGTACTATGGGCTCTCTATTCTCTCCTCTGGTACTATGGGCTCTCTATTCTATCCTCTGCTACTATGGGCTCCCTACTCTCTCCTCTGGTACTATGGGCTCTTTACTCTCTCCTCTGGTACTATGGGCTCTTTATTCTATCCTCTGCTACTATGGGCTCCCTACTCTCTCCTCTGGTACTATGGGCTCTTTACTCTCTCCTCTGGTACTATGGGCTCTTTATTCTCTCCTCTGGTACTATGGGCTCTTTATTCTCTCCTCTGGTACTATGGGCTCTTTATTCTCTCCTCTGGTACTATGGGCTCTCTATTCTCTCCTCTGGTACTATGGGCTCTCACCTCTCTCCTCTGGTACTATGGGCTCTCTCCTCTGGTAGTATGGGCTCTCTCCTGTCTCCTCTGGTACTATGGGCTCTCTACTCTCTCCTCTGGTACTATGGGCTCTCTACTCTCTCCTCTGGTACTATGGGCTCTCTCCTCTCTCCTCTAGTACTATGGGCTCTCTCCTCTCTCCTCTGGTACTATGGGCTCTCTACTCTCTCCTCTGGTACTATGGGCTCTCTCCTCTCTCCTCTGGTACTATGGGCTCCCTACTCTCTCCTCTGGGACTATGGGCTCTCTATTCTTTCACCTTGTACTATGAGCTCTCTGCTCTCTTCTCTGGTACTATGGGCTCTCTATTCTCTCCTCTGGTACTATGGGCTCTCTATTCTCTCCTCTGGTACTATGGGCTCTCTATTCTCTCCTCTGGTACTATGGGCTCTCTACTCTCTCCTCTGGTACTATGGGCTCTCTACTCTCTCCTCTGGTACTATGGGCTCTCTACTCTCTCCTCTGGTACTATGGGCTCTCTACTCTCTCCTCTGGTACTATGGGCTCTCTACTCTCTGGTACTATGGGCTCTCTACTCTCTCCTCTGGTACTATGGGCACTCTGCTCTCTGGTACTATGGGCTCTCTACTCTCTGGTACTATGGGCTCTCTACTCTCTCCTCTGGTACTATGGGCTCTCTACTCTCTCCTCTGGTACTTGGGCTCTCTACTCTCTTCTCTGGTTCTATGGAATCTCTACTCTCTCCTCTGGTACTATTGGCTACCTTTTCTCTCTTCTGCTTCTCTGGGCTCTCTTCTCTCTGGTACTCTGGGCTCCCTACTCTCTCCTCTGGTACTATGGGCTTTCTGCTGTCTCCTCTGGTACTATGGACATTCTACTCTCTCCTCTGGTACTATGGGCTCTCACCTCTCTCCTCTGGTACTATGGGCTCTCTCCTCTGGTAGTATGGGCTCTCTCCTGTCTCCTCTGGTACTATGGGCTCTCTACTCTCTCCTCTGGTACTATGGGCTCTCTACTCTCTCCTCTGGTACTATGGGCTCTCTCCTCTCTCCTCTAGTACTATGGGCTCTCTCCTCTCTCCTCTGGTACTATGGGCTCTCTCCTCTCTCCTCTGGTACTATGGGCTCTCTACTCTCTCCTCTGGTACTATGGGCTCTCTACTCTCTCCTCTGGTACTATGGGCTCTCTACTCTCTCCTCTGGTACTATGGGCTCTCTCCTCTCTCTCTGGTACTATGGGCTCTCTCTTGTGGTACTATGGGCTCCCTACTCTCCTGGTACTTTGGGCTCTCTACTCTCTCGTCTGGTACTATGGGCTCTCTATTCTCTCCTCTGCTACTATGGGCTCTCTATTCTCTCCTCTGCTACTATGGGCTCTCTATTCTCTCCTCTGGTACTATGGGCTCTCTATTCTCTCCTCTGGTACTATGGGCTCTCTATTCTCTCCTCTGGTACTATGGGCTCTCTATTCTCTCCTCTGCTACTATGCGTTCTCTACTCTCTCCTCTGGTACTATTGGCTCCCTTTTCTCTCTCCTGATTCTCTGGGCTCTCTACTCTCTGGTACTATGGGCTCCCTACTCTCTCCTCTGGTACTATGGGCTCTCTGCTCTCTTCTCTGGTACTATGGGCTCCCTACTCTCTCCTCTGGTACTACGGGCTCTCTGCTCTCTCCTCTGGTACTATGGGCTCCCTACTCTCTCCTCTGGTACTATGGGCTCTCTATTCTTTCACCTTGTACTATGAGCTCTCTGCTCTCTCCTCTGGTACTACGGGCTCTCTGCTCTCTCCTCTGGTACTATGGGCTCTCTGCTCTCTTCTCTGGTACTATGGGCTCTCTACTCTCTCCTCTGGTACTATGGGCTCTCTACTCTCTCCTCTGGTACTATGGGCTCTCTATTCTCTGGTACTATGGGCTCTCTACTCTCTCCTCTGGTACTATGGGCTCTCTATTCTCTCCTCTGCTATTATGGGCTCCCTACTCTGTCCTCTGGTACTATGGGCTCTTTTTTCTCTCCTCTGCTACTATGGGCTCCCTACTCTGTCCTCTGGTACTATGGGCCCTTTATTCTCTCCTCTGGTACTATGGGCCCTTTATTCTCTCCTCTGGTACTATGGGCTCTCTACTCTCTCCTCTGGTACTATGGGCTCTCTATTCTCTGGTACTATGGGCTCTCTACTCTGTCCTCTGGTACTATGGGCTCTTTATTCTCTCCTCTGGTACTATGGGCTCTCTATTCTCTGGTACTATGGGCTCTCTACTCTCTCCTCTGGTACTATGGGCTCTCTATTCTCTCCTCTGCTATTATGGGCTCCCTACTCTGTCCTCTGGTACTATGGGCTCTTTTTTCTCTCCTCTGCTACTATGGGCTCCCTACTCTGTCCTCTGGTACTATGGGCTCTTTATTCTCTCCTCTGGTACTATGGGCCCTTTATTCTCTCCTCTGGTACTATGGGCTCTCTATTCTCTCCTCTGGTACTATGGGCTCTCTTTTCTATCCTCTGCTACTATGGGCTCCCTACTCTCTCCTCTGGTACTATGGGCTCTTTACTCTCTCCTCTGGTACTATGGGCTCTTTACTCTCTCCTCTGCTACTATGGGCTCCCTACTCTCTCCTCTGGTACTATGGGCTCTTTACTCTCTCCTCTGGTACTATGGGCTCTTTATTCTCTCCTCTGGTACTATGGGCTCTTTATTCTCTCCTCTGGTACTATGGGCTCTCTATTCTCTCCTCTGGTACTATGGGCTCTCTATTCTCTCCTCTGGTACTATGGGCTCTCTATTCTCTCCTCTGGTACTATGGGCTCTCTACTCTCTCCTCTGGTACTATGGGCTCTTTACTCTCTCCTCTGGTACTATGGGCTCTTTATTCTCTCCTCTGGTACTATGGGCTCTTTATTCTCTCCTCTGGTACTATGGAATCCCTACTCTCTCCTCTGGTACTATGGGCTCTTTACTCTCTCCTCTGGTACTATGGGCTCTTTATTCTCTCCTCTGGTACTATGGAATCCCTACTCTCTCCTCTGGTACTATGGGCTCTCTCTCCTCTCCTCTGGTACTATGGGCTCTTTATTCTCTCCTCTGGTACTATGGGCTCTCTATTCTCTCCTCTGGTGTTTGTGTGTATTGGTTTGTTTCTATGTGTGTGTCTCTGTCTTCTCATTCTCTCTTTCTCTCTCTCATTCTCTCCTCTCCCCCCACCAACTTCTTTATCTCTTTCATCCTCTCCTCCCTTCTCTCCCTGAGACAGTGTCAGACAGGTCTTAGTTTCCATAGATCTGCTCGAGGCTTAGTGTCCAAGAAGAGGGGGAGGAGAGGTGAGAAGGAGAGGAGTGATTATGGGCTTGTGGTCTGAATTTGCCAAGAGGGGTTGATGTCAGTTTGGTAGACCTAATATCCTCTACTACCCTCCTATCTCCATCACCCCATCACTCTATCCATACCACCTCCCTCCCATCTCCATCACCCCATCACTCTATCCATACCACCTCCCTCCCATCTCCATCACCCCATCACTCTATCCATACCACCTTCCATCTCCATCACCCCCATCACTCTATCCATACCACCTCCCTCCCATCTCCATCACCCCATCACTCTATCCATACCACCTCCCTCCCATCTCCATCACCCCCATCACTCTATCCATACCACCCCCTCCCATCTCCATCACCCCATCACTCTATCCATACCACCCCCTCCCATCTCCATCACCCCCCATCACTCTATCCATACCACCTCCCATCTCCATCACCCCCATCACTCTATCCATACCACCCCCTCCCATCTCCATCACCCCATCACTCTATCCATACCACCCCCTCCCATCTCCATCACCCCCATCACTCTATCCATACCACACCCCTCCCATCTCCATCACCCCCATCACTCTATCCATACCACCCCCTCCCATCTCCATCACCCCATCACTCTATCCACACCACCTCCTCCCATCTCCATCACCCCCATCACTCTATCCATACCACCCCCTCCCATCTCCATCACCCCCATCACTCTATCCATACCACCTCCCTCCCATCTCCATCACCCCCATCACTCTATCCATACCACCTCCCTCCCATCTCCATCACCCCATCACTCTATCCATACCACCTTCCTCCCATCTCCATCACCCCATCACTCTATCCATACCACCCCCTCCCATCTCCATCACCCCCATCACTCTATCCATACCACCCCCTCCCATCTCCATCACCCCCATCACTCTAGCCATACCACCCCCCCATCCCATCTCCATCACCCCATCACTCTATCCATACCACCCCCCTCCCATCTCCATCACCCCCATCACTCTATCCATACCACCCCCTCCCATCTCCATCACCCCCATCACTCTATCCATACCACCCCCTCCCATCTCCATCACCCCATCACTCTATCCATACCACCCCCTCCCATCTCCATCACCCCATCACTCTATCCATACCACCTTCCATCTCCATCACCCCATCACTCTATCCATACCACCTTCCATCTCCATCACCCCCATCACTCTATCCATACCACCTTCCTCCCATCTCCATCACCCCCATCACTCTATCCATACCACCTTCCATCTCCATCACCCCATCACTCTATCCATACCACCTTCCATCTCCATCACCCCATCACTCTATCCATACCACCTTCCATCTCCATCACCCCATCACTCTATCCATACCACCTTCCATCTCCATCACCCCCATCACTCTATCCATACCACCCCCTCCCATCTCCATCACCCCCATCACTCTATCCATACCACCCCCTCCCATCTCCATCACCCCATCACTCTATCCATACCACCCCCCTCCCATCTCCATCACCCCCATCACTCTATCCATACCACCCCCTCCCATCTCCATCACCCCATCACTCTATCCATACCACCCCCTCCATCTCCATCACCCCATCACTCTATCCATACCACCTTCCTCCCATCTCCATCACCCCATCACTCTATCCACACCACCTCCCTCCCATCTCCATCACCCCCATCACTCTATCCATACCACCCCCTCCCATCTCCATCACCCCATCACTCTATCCATACCACCTCCCTCCCATCTCCATCACCCCATCACTCTATCCATACCACCTCCCTCCCATCTCCATCACCCCATCACTCTATCCATACCACCTTCCATCTCCATCACCCCCATCACTCTATCCATACCACCTCCCTCCCATCTCCATCACCCCCATCACTCTATCCATACCACCTCCCTCCCATCTCCATCACCCCATCACTCTATCCATACCACCCCCTCCCATCTCCATCACCCCATCACTCTATCCATACCACCCCCTCCCATCTCCATCACCCCCATCACTCTATCCATACCACCTCCATCTCCATCACCCCCATCACTCTATCCATACCACCCCCCCCCATCCCATCTCCATCACCCCATCACTCTATCCATACCACCCCCTCCCATCTCCATCACCCCCATCACTCTATCCATACCACACCCCCATCCCATCTCCATCACCCCCATCACTCTATCCATACCACCCCTCCCATCTCCATCACCCCATCACTCTATCCACACCACCTCCCTCCCATCTCCATCACCCCCATCACTCTATCCATACCACCCCTCCCATCTCCATCACCCCCATCACTCTATCCATACCACCTCCCTCCCATCTCCATCACCCCCATCACTCTATCCATACCACCTCCCTCCCATCTCCATCACCCCATCACTCTATCCATACCACCTTCCTCCCATCTCCATCACCCCATCACTCTATCCATACCACCCCCTCCCATCTCCATCACCCCCATCACTCTATCCATACCACCCCCTCCCATCTCCATCACCCCCATCACTCTAGCCATACCACCCCCTCCCATCTCCATCACCCCATCACTCTATCCATACCACCCCCTCCCATCTCCATCACCCCCATCACTCTATCCATACCACCCCCTCCCATCTCCATCACCCCCATCACTCTATCCATACCACCCCCTCCCATCTCCATCACCCCATCACTCTATCCATACCACCCCCTCCCATCTCCATCACCCCATCACTCTATCCATACCACCTTCCATCTCCATCACCCCATCACTCTATCCATACCACCTTCCATCTCCATCACCCCATCACTCTATCCATACCACCTTCCTCCCATCTCCATCACCCCATCACTCTATCCATACCACCTTCCATCTCCATCACCCCATCACTCTATCCATACCACCTTCCATCTCCATCACCCCATCACTCTATCCATACCACCTTCCATCTCCATCACCCCATCACTCTATCCATACCACCTTCCATCTCCATCACCCCCATCACTCTATCCATACCACCCCCTCCCATCTCCATCACCCCCATCACTCTATCCATACCACCCCCTCCCATCTCCATCACCCCATCACTCTATCCATACCACCCCCTCCCATCTCCATCACCCCCATCACTCTATCCATACCACCCCCTCCCATCTCCATCACCCCATCACTCTATCCATACCACCCCCTCCCATCTCCATCACCCCATCACTCTATCCATACCACCCCCTCCCATCTCCATCACCCCCATCACTCTATCCATACCACCCCCTCCCATCTCCATCACCCCATCACTCTATCCATACCACCTTCCATCTCCATCACCCCATCACTCTATCCATACCACCCCTCCCATCTCCATCACCCCATCACTCTATCTACACCACCTCCCTCCCATCTCCATCACCCCCATCACTCTATCCATACCACCTTCCATCTCCATCACCCCATCACTCTATCCATACCACCTCCCTCCCATCTCCATCACCCCCATCACTCTATCCATACCACCTTCCATCTCCATCACCCCATCACTCTATCCATACCACCTCCCTCCCATCTCCATCACCCCATCACTCTATCCACACCACCTTCCTCCCATCTCCATCACCCCCATCACTCTATCCACACCACCTCCCTCCCATCTCCATCACCCCATCACTCTATCCACACCACCTCCCTCCCATCTCCATCACCCCATCACTCTATCCATACCACCCCCTCCCATCTCCATCACCCCCATCACTCTATCCATACCACCTTCCATCTCCATCACCCCCATCACTCTATCCATACCACCCCCTCCCATCTCCATCACCCCCATCACTCTATCCATACCACCCCCTCCCATCTCCATCACCCCCATCACTCTATCCATACCACCCCCCTCCCATCTCCATCACCCCCATCACTCTATCCATACCACCCCCCATCACCCCATCCCATCTCCATCACCCCCATCACTCTATCCACACCACCTCCCTCCCATCTCCATCACCCCCATCACTCTATCCATACCACCTCCCTCCCATCTCCATCACCCCATCACTCTATCCATACCACCTTCCATCTCCATCACCCCATCACTCTATCCATACCACCTTCCATCTCCATCACCCCCATCACTCTATCCATACCACCCCCTCCCATCTCCATCACTCTATCCATACCACCCCCCCCCATCTCCATCACCCCATCACTCTATCCATACCACCTTCCTCCCATCTCCATCACCCTCATCACTCTATCCACACCACCTCCCTCCCATCTCCATCACCCCCATCACTCTATCCATACCACCCCCTCCCATCTCCATCACCCCCATCACTCTATCCATACCACCCCCTCCCATCTCCATCACCCCATCACTCTATCCATACCACCTTCCTCCCATCTCCATCACCCCATCACTCTATCCATACCACCTTCCTCCCATCTCCATCACCCCCATCACTCTATCCACACCACCTCCCTCCCATCTCCATCACCCCCATCACTCTATCCATACCACCCCCTCCCATCTCCATCACCCCATCACTCTATCCATACCACCCCCTCCCCATCTCCATCACCCCCATCACTCTATCCATACCACCCCCTCCCATCTCCATCACCCCCATCACTCTATCCATAACACCCCCTCCCATCTCCATCACCCCCATCACTCTATCCATAACACCCCCATCACCCCATCACTCTATCCATACCACCCCCTCCCATCTCCATCACCCCCATCACTCTATCCATACCACCCCCTCCCATCTCCATCACCCCATCACTCTATCCATAACACCCCCATCACCCCATCACTCTATCCATACCACCCCCTCCCATCTCCATCACCCCCATCACTCTATCCATACCACCTCCCTGGGAGGAGGGGGGTGAAGAGGAGAGTACACACTTGCACGGTTGTGGCAGCCAGATCTGTGGTTTCTAGGTCAGAGACCAGGGTTGGGGACTGATGGAGATGTGGAAGGACACCAGGACAGCACAGGCCCTTTATTGTGGGCCTGGCCGCGTAACATCCCTGCACACCGTCCAGGCACAGCAGTGTGTGTGTGTGGAGATGTGAGGGAATCAGGCCTGATATGAGCAGATTTTGTCGTCTCTCTTCCTTTCCTTCTAGAGTGACAGGAGGGTACAGGGGCAGCGTTCTGCAGCCAGGGGAAAACACTAGAGGTCATCACCCAGAGAGACAGGAGAGGATCGCAAGTTCACATACACACACTCAGGCGATTTAGGTGTTAGTAATATCATGCACCTGCAAAAAAGATAGCTCAGATGTGCGAGTGCCATTTGAATTTTAGTTTATGGTAATCTAAAGCCAAACCTCTCTTGCTAGTGTCTTCATTGAATATTTGAATTGTTCTTATTGAAGTGTAATTACATGAGAGTTGATCTAAGTGACTCAGACTCTTCACAGAGAGCTGTTTGCCTCACCTCTCCCATTATACTTACTGATATGGCAGCATAACAAGGCCCTGTTGACATATAGCATAGTGCTCATTATTACTTGATTATGGATTGGCCAAATGTAGGACATTAATTTGATCACCTGTTGCAGGAGAACTTTGCAATGCAGGACTTGTAATGTATTTGAGGTTTAAAAAGGCTTCGGAAGTTTGTAATTTCCATTTAGAAATTTCATATTTGTTTTTCTCTTATGAAAAATGTATCAACCCCTGCGAAAAATGTATTATAATCCACATAACATTTCCTGTTGCTGAAGGATTATTTCCCTGCTGTAGTAAACTGGCTTAAATGATGATCCTACATATTTACTTTAGCAGCAGTTAAGCTGTTGTACTCTAGTGTACTGTACACACACACAACCCACTGTAATGAATATTTAACTGGGCTTTCATATGGGCTGAATCATTACCTTTTTATTGGAAAGTACTTTACAGTGTTAACTCTGCTCAGTAAGAGAGTCATGGGACAGAGCTGGAGGAGGACTCGCATTGTGTGTGTGTGTGCGTGCGTGTGTTAGCATGCTTAGGAGTTAATGTCAGTGTCTATACACTTGGTGTGAAAATAAATAAAGTTGCATACTCTATCAACTCCCAACAATGTAATGGGTAAACTTCATCACCACTGTTTTCGGCAACAGCGTGCCTCAACAGCGTGCCTCAACAGCATGCCTCAACAGCGTGCCTCAACAGCGTGCTTTAACTGACTGCCCTTGATCAGCACAAAAACATCCTGTGGCGTACTGCATTAGCATCGAATAGCACCCGCGAAATGCAACTTTTCAGGGAAGTTAGGAACCAATATACACAGGCAGTTAGGAAAGCAAAGGCTAGCTTTTTCAAACAGAAATTTGCATCCTGTTACAAAACTCCAAAAAGTTCTGGGACACTATAAAGAGCACCTCCTCCCAGTTGCCCACTGCACTGAGGCTAGGAAACACAGTCACCATTGATAAATCCATGGTAATTGAGAATTTCAATATGCATTTTTCTACAGCTGGCCATGCTTTCCACCTGGCTACCCCTACCCCGGTCAACAGCCCTGCAACCCCCACAGAAACTTGCCCGAGCCTCCCCATTTCTCGTTCACCCAAATCCAGATAGCTGATGTTCTGAAAGAGCTGCAAAATCTGGACCCCTACAAATCAACCGGGGCTAGACAATCTGGACCCTCTCTTTCTAAAAGTTTCCACCGAAATTGTTGCAACCCCTATTACTAGCCTGTTCAACCTCTCTTACGTATTGTCTGAGAGCCCTAAAGATTGGAATGCTGTCGAGGTCATCCCCCTATCCAAACTGCTACAGACCTATATCTATCCTACCCTGCATTTCTAAGGTCTTCGAAAGCCCAGTTAACAAACAGATCACCGACCATTTCGAATCCCACTGTACCTTCTCCACTATGCAATCTGGTTTCCGAGCTGGTCATGGGTGCACCTCAGCCACGCTCAAGGTCCTAAACGATATCATAACCCGCCATCTATAAGAGACAATACTGTGCAGCTGTATTCATCGACCTGGCCAAGGCTTTCGACTCTGTCAATCACTGCATTCTTATCGGCAGACTCAACAGTCTTGGTTTCTCAAAAGACTGCCTCGCCTGGTTTACCAACTACTTCTCAGACAGAGTTCAGTGTGTCAAATCAGAGGGCCTGTTATCCAGACCTCTGGCAGTCTCTATGGGGGCGCCACAGGGTTCAATTCTCGGGCCAACTCTTTTCTCTGTATACATCAATGATGTCGCTCTTGCTGCTGGTGATTCTCTGATCCACCTCTACGCAGGCGACACCATTTTGTATACTTCTGGCCCTTCTTTAGACACTGTGTTAACAAACCTCCAGACGAGCTTCAACGCCATACAACTCTCCTTCTGTGGCCTCCAACTACTCTTAAATGCAAGTAAAATTAAATGCATGCTCTTCAACTGATCGCTGCCCACACCTGCCCGCCCGTCCAGCATCACTACTCTGGACGGTTCTGACTTAGAATATGTGGACAACTACAAATACCTAGGTGTCTGGTTAGACTGTAAACTCTCCTTCCAGACTCGCGTTAAGCATCTCCAATCCAAAATTAAATCTAGAATCGGCTTCCCATTTCGCAACAAAGCATCCTTCACTCATGCTGCCAAACATACCCTCGTAAAACTGACTATCCTACCAATCCTTGACTTCGGCGGTGTCATTTACAAACTAGCCTCCAACACTCAGCAAATTGGAAGCAGTCTGTCACAGTGCCATCCGTTTTGTCACAAAAGCTCCATATACTACCCACCACTGCGACCTGTATGCTCTCGTTGGCTGGCCCTTGCTTCATATTCGACGCCAAACCCACTGGCTCCAGGTCATCGATAAGTCTTTGCTAGGTAAAACCCCGCCTTATCTCAGCTCACTGGTCACCATAGCAGCACTTTGGGGGGTGACCATAGCACGCGCTCCAGCAGGGATATCTCACTGGTCACCCCCAAAGCCAATTACTCATTTGGCCACCTTTCCTTCCAGTTCTCTGCTGCCAATTACTGGAACGAACTGCAAAAATCACTGAAGCTGGACACTCATATCTCCCTCACTAACTTTAAGCACCAGCTGTCAGAGCAGCTCACAGATCACAGCATAGGTCATCTGTAAATAGCCCATCCAACTACCTCATCCCCCATACTGTTATTTTATTTATTTTGCTCCTTTGCACCCCAGTATCTCTACTTGCACACTCATCTTCTGCACATCTATCACTCCAGTGTTTAATTGCTATATTGTAATTATTTTGCCACAATTGCCTATTTATTGCCTTACCTCCCTTATCCTTCCTCATTTGCACACACTGTATATAGTCAATAATACAGTAGAAAAAGTCTATGTTTTGTTTATTCCATGTGTGTCTCGTTCTGACCTTTTATTTCCATTGTTTTGTATTTATTTAGTATGGTCAGGGCGTGAGTTGGGGTGGGCAGTCTGTTTGTTTTTCTATGATTTGGGGATTTGTATGTTTTCGGCCTAGTATGGTTCTCAATCAGAGGCAGGTGTCATTAGTTGTCTCTGATTGAGAATCATACTTAGGTAGCCTGGGTTGCACTGTTTGTTTATGGGTGATTGTATGTTGATTGCTGGTGTCAGCACAGTTCTCATTAGCTTCACGGTTGTTATTTCGTTTATTGTTTTTGTATAGTGTTTCAGTGTTCAGTGTTTTCTTTATTAAAATTAATGATGAACACATACCATGCCACATTTTGGTCCTCCGATCCTTCTCGCCTCTCCTCTTCAGATGAAGAGGAGGACGTCCGTGACAATGTGTAACTCTGTGTTGTTGTTTGTGTCGCACTGCTTTGCTTTATCTTGGCCAGGTAGCAGTTGTAAATGAGAACTTGTTCTCAACTAGCCTACCTGGTTAAATAAAGATGAAATAAAGAATGCCTCAACAGCGTGCCTCAACGGAGTGCCTCATCGGAGTGCCTCAACGTTAATGAGGAAATTGACCCATTAAATAGTTGGGAGACGATATATAGTGTGCAACTTTTCTTTATTTTCATACAGTTTATTCTCTGTTAAGTCAGCACCTCTTTAAACATTTTTGGATGTGAGTCAGCGCATGCATTTTGCTGGACTATACATTTGGTCTAAATTTCCCAAAATAAATTTGCTCCAATTCTCTTCCACTGTAGGAGAGAGTACTGGGAAGTCAATAGAAGCAATTTTCGACCAGCAGAGGGCAGTGGAACGATAGTTAATAACTCTAAGTTCATTATTAGTAACTCTGTTTTACTGTCACTGAGGCATAACAGAGAGGGGAGAGACAGGGGGAGGGTGGGAGAGAAAGAGAGGTGACAGAGAGAGGGGGAGAATACTTAGAGAGGGAAGGGGAGAGAGAGAGTGTGTAGTTTCACTGTATTCGTGTAGCATCACAGAGGGAGAAGACTGTAGACTCGTATCTACTCTCTCCTATGACTGATGCAGCTGCACTACAGGAGTAGAGAGGGCCAGTTGAGGCAGAGTGTAACATTATCTATACTGTATCATCTCCCTGTGTGTCTGTACATGAAGCACCCTCTGTGTGAAGGCCTATTGTAGGTTAGGGAAAAGGACAACTGGTCTGTTCTCCTCCTGGATTTCTCATGCACGCACATACATACCACCCAAAGAGAGGGGGAATCTCTGGTCTCTCCAGGCTGGTTGGCTGTGTGTGTGTCCAGACTAGTTTGTTGGTGATTGCTGCTTCGACTGTAGGCTGTAGCAGTGAGCTGTAACCAGTGGAGGCTGCTGAGGGGAGGATGGTTCATAATGTCTGGAACGGAGCCAATGGAATGGTATCAAACCATGTGTTTGATGTATTTGATACCATTCCACTAATTCCGCTCCAGCCAATACCACGAGCCAGTCCTCCCCAATTAAGGTGCAACCAACCTTCAGTGGCTGTAACTGTAGCTGTGGGCATAGCTTTAGCTGTAGCTGTGGGCTGGTACTTTAGCTGTGGGCTGTAGCTGTGGGTGTAGCTGTGGGCTGTATTTGTGGGCTGTAGATGTGTTTGTAGCTGTGGGCTGTAGATGTGTTTGTAGCTGTGGGCGGTGTAGGAGTGACATTCAGATGATAGAAAAAGACGAATGACAGAGCGGCCGTTTGCTGTTCACTTCTCCACTGTAGCGCCACTGCTGTCCATGGTTGCCAACTGATGGGCCAGTGATGAATCATGGGGCCGGCAAGAGATGGTGTAGTGAGCGGGTGAAATGTGAAACAAGCAGATAGTTGCTGAAGGGGCAGAGAGAGAGAGAGATGGGAGGGGGAGGGGGCGAATGCGGGCCGAGCTGAGGGGGATGAAATAAAGAAAGGTAGGAAGACTTAATCTTTCAAAGTGCTGATGGTGCTGGATGGAGTTGTGAGAGCACTGGATCTACCCGTCTCCTATAGCAACACCATTATTCACAATCAGATCTGTGTGTGTAGATTGCCCCTCACTCACACACCTTCAGGTGGTAATCCTCCAGGGAGGCCAGGTCTCACACCTTCACTGACCACCAGGTAGTAAGCCTCCTCCTCCAGCAGGGAGGCCAGGTCTCACACCTTCACTGACCACCAGGTGGTTATCCTCCTCCTCCAGCAGGGAGGCCAGGTCTCACACCTTCACTGACCACCAGGTGGTTATCCTCCTCCTCCAGCAGGGAGGCCAGGTCTCACACCTTCACTGACCATCAGGTGGTTATTCTCCTCCTCCAGCAGGGAGGCCAGGTCTCACACCTTCACTGACCACCAGGTAGTTATCCTCCTCCAACAGGGAGGCCAGGTCTCACACCTTCACTGACCACCATGTGGTTATCCTCCTCCTCCAGCAGGGAGGCCAGGTCTCACACCTTCACTGACCACCAGGTAGTTATCCTCCTCCAACAGGGAGGCCAGGTCTCACACCTTCACTGACCACCAGGTGGTTATCCTCCTCCTCCAGCAGGGAGGCCAGGTCTCACACCAGGTCCACTGACCACCAGGTGGTTATCCTCCTCCTCCAGCAGGGAGGCCAGGTCTCACACCTTCACTGACCACCAGGTGGTTATCCTCCTCCTCCAGCAGGGAGGCCAGGTCTCACACCTTCACTGACCACCAGGTGGTTATCCTCCTCCTTCTCCAGCAGGGAGGCCAGGTCTCACACCTTCACTGACCACCAGGTGGTTATCCTCCTCCTTCTCCAGCAGGGAGGCCAGGTCTCACACCTTCACTGACCACCAGGTAGTTATCCTCCTCCAACAGGGAGGCCAGGTCTCACACCTTCACTGACCACCAGGTGGTTATCCTCCTCCTCCAGCAGGGAGGCCAAGTCTCACACCTTCACTGACCACCAGGTGGTTATCCTCCTCCTCCTCCAACAGGGAGGTCAGGTCTCACACCTTCACTGACCACCAGGTGGTTATCCTCCTCCTCCTCCAACAGGGAGGCCAGGTCTCACACCTTCACTGACCACTGGTGAGACTCTGAGCCAACCACATCCCCCCCTTTAGCCCCGCAATCTGTTCCTGTTTCAAAACTCTATTGAAACTATAACTTTTTCAATGCTATATTGGGACAGAATGTATATGGTCTGGGGTGTGTGTGTATGTATGTCAATATGAATGAATGGGACAGGATTCAAATGGAAGTGATAGCAATGCTTGCAATTGCATCATGCTGACTCACCTCAATAATATAAACTGTCTACACACACACACACACACACACACACACCGCACTGCTCCATGTTCATGAAGGTCATATTTACTGAGGTGCTGTTATCACGTTGAACTAGAGGTGACTCTTGTGTGAGGATAGGCAGTGCACTGTCTCTCTCACATAGAATGTCATTTGTCACATTAGGTGTAGACTAACAGTAGTATAAATTTTTTTGGGGGGAGAATGCTTACTTATAGGCCCTTCCCAACTATGCAGAGAGAAAAATAAGAAAGTTATAGAAAGATAACACAAGGAATAAATACACAATGAGTAATGATAACTTTGCTATAGACACGGGATACATGTACCGAGTTGATGTATGAGGGTACGAGGTAATTGAGGTAGAGGCAGCGATTGTGATGAGTCAAGAGTTTGTGCAAAGGGGGGTCAATGCAGATCGTCTGGGTAGCTATTTGGTTAACTATTTAACTAACTATTGGTTAACTATTTAACTAACTATTGGCTAACTCTTTAACTAACTATTTAACTACCTATTTAGTTAAATATTTGGTTAACTATTTAGCAGTCTTATGGCTTGCGGGTAGAAGCTGTTCAGGGTCCTGTTGGTTCTAGAATTGGTGCATTGGTACCGCTTGCTGTGCGGTAGCAGAGAGAACAGTCTAAGACTTGGGTGGCTGGAGTCTTTGACATGACAATTGTTAGGGCCTTCCTGACACAGTTTATAATAAAAAATATATATTATTACACAGTGGTGTAAAGTACTACTTAAGTAGTTTTTTGTGGTATCTGTACTTTACTATTTATATTTTGGACAACTTTTACTTTTACTTCACTACATTCCTAATGAAAATAATGTACTTTTTACTCCTTACATTTTCCCTGACAACCAAAAGTACTCTTTACATTTTGAATGGCTAGCAGGACAGGAAAACGGTCTAATTCCCACAGTCTAATTCTTTCGGATGGGATGTTAAACGGGTGCCCTGACTCTCTGAGGTCATTAAAGATCCCATGGCACTTATCGTAAGAGTAGGGGTGTTACCCCGGTGTCCTGGCTAAATTCCCAATCATCACGGTCACCTAATAATCCCCAGTTTACAATTGGCTCATTCATCCCCCTCCTCTCCCCTGTAACTATTCCCCAGGTTGTTGCTGTAAATGAGAACGTGTTCTCAGTCAACTTACCTGGTAAAATAATGGATAAATAAATACAATTAAGAAAACATTCCTGGTCATCCCTACTGTCTCTGATCTGACAGACTCACTAAACACATGTTTCGTTTGTTAATGATGTCTGCGTGTTGTAGTGTGCCCCTGGCTCTCTGTAAATGATGTTGGAGTGTGCCCCTGGCTATCTGTAAATAATGTCTGAGTGTTGGAGTGTGCCCCTGGCTCTCTGTAAATGATGTTGGAGTGTGCCCCTGGCTATCTGTAAATAATGTCTGAGTGTTGGAGTGTGCCCCTGGCTCTCTGTAAATGATGTTGTAGTGTGCCCCTGGCTATCTGTAAATAATGTCTGAGTGTTGGAGTGTGCCCCTGGCTCTCTGTAAATGATGTTGGAGTGTGCCCCTGGCTATCTGTAAATGATGTCTGTGTTGGAGTGTGTCTATCTGTAAATGATGTTGGAGTGTGTCCCTGGCTATCTGTAAATGATGTTGGAGTGTGCCCCTGGCTATCTGTAAATGATGTTGGAGTGTGCCCCTGGCCATCTGTTAAGAATGTTGGAGTGTGCCCCTGGCTATCTGTAAATGATGTCTGAGTGTTGAAGTCTGCCCTGGCTATCTGTTAATGATGTTGGAGTGTGCCCCTGGCTATCTGTTAAGGATGTTGGAGTGTGCTGGCTATCTGTAAATGATGTTGGAGTGTGCCCCTGGCCATCTGTTAAGAATGTTGGAGTGTGCCCCTGGCTATCTGTAAATGTTGTTGGGAGTGTGTCCCTGGCTATCTGTTATTGATGTCTGAGTGTTGAAGTCTGCCCTGGCTATCTGTAAATGATGTTGGAGTGTGCCCCTGGCTATCTGTAAATGATGTTGGAGTGTGCCCCTGGCTATCTGTAAATGATGTTGGAGTGTGTCCCTGGCTATCTGTAAATGATGTCTGAGTGTTGGAGTGTGCCCCTGGCTCTCTGTAAATGATGTTGGAGTGTGCCCCTGGCTATCTCTAAATTATGTTGGAGTGTGCCCCTGGCGTACATACCTACACGTACGCTACGGTCACAAGACGCAGGCCTCCTAATTGTCCCTAGAATTTCTAAGCAAACAGCTGGAGGCAGGGCTTTCTCCCATAGAGCTCCATTTTTATGGAACGGTCTGCCTACCCATGTCGGAGACGCAAACTCGGTCTCAACCTTTAAGTCTTTACTGAAGACTCATCTCTTCAGTGGGTCATATGATTGAGTGTAGTCTGGCCCAGGAGTGCGAAGGTGAACGGAAAGGCTCTGGAGCAACGAACCGCCCTTGCTGTCTCTGCCTGGCCGGTTCCCCTCTTTCCACTGGGATTCTCTGCCTCTAACCCTATTACAGGGGCTGAGTCACTGGCTTGCTGGGGCTCTCTCATGCCGTCCCTGGAGGGGGTGCGTCACCTGAGTGGGTTGATTCACTGTTGTGGTCATCCTGTCTGGGTTGGCGCCCCCCTTTGGCTTGTGCCGTGGCGGAGATCTTTGTGGGCTATACTCAGCCTTGTCTCAGGATGGTAAGTTGGTGGTTGAAGATATCCCTCTAGTGGTGGGGGGCTGTGCTTTGGCAAAGTGGGTGGGGTTATATCCTTCCTGTTTGGCCCTGTCTGGGGTGTCCTCGGATGGGGCCACAGTGTCTCCTGACCCCTCCTGTCTCAGCCTCCAGTATTTATGCTGCAGTAGTTTATGTGTCGGGGGCTGGGGTCAGTTTGTTATATCTGGAGTACTTCTCCTGTCCTATTCGGTGTCCTGTGTGAATCTAAGTGTGCGTTCTCTAATTCTCTCCTTCTCTCTTTCTTTCTCTCTCTCAGAGGACCTGAGCCCTAGGACCATGCCCCAGGACTACCTGACATGATGACTCCTTGCTGTCCCCAGTCCACCTGGCCATGCTGCTGTTCCAGTTTCAACTGACCTGAGCCCTAGGACCATGCCCCAGGACTACCTGACATGATGACTCCTTGCTGTCCCCAGTCCACCTGGCCATGCTGCTGCTCCAGTTTCAACTTCCACCTGACTGTGCTGCTGCTCTGGTTTCAACTGTTCTGCATTATTATTATTCGACCATGCTGGTCATTTATGAACATTTGAACATCTTGGCCATGTTCTGTTATAATCTCCACCCGGCACAGCCAGAAGAGGACTGGCCACCCCACATAGCCTGGTTCCTCTCTAGGTTTCTTCCTAGGTTTTGGCCTTTCTAGGGAGTTTTTCCTAGCCACCGTGCTTCTACACCTGCATTGCTTGCTGTTTGGGGTTTTAGGCTGGTTTTCTGTACAGCACTTTGAGATATCAGCTGATGTACGAAGGGCTATATAAATACATTTGATTTGATTTATCTGTTAAGGATGTTGGAGTGTGCCCCTGGCTATCTGTTAATGATGTTGGAGTGTGCCCCTGGCTATCTGTAAATGATGTTGGAGTGTGCCCCTGACTATCTGTTAATGATGTTGGAGTGTGCCCCTGGCTATCTGTTAATGATGTTGGAGTGTGCCCCTGGCTATCTGTTAATGATGTTGGAGTGTGCCCCTGGCTATCTGTTAAGGATGTTGGAGTGTGCCCCTGGCTATCTGTTAATGATGTTGGAGTGTGCCCCTGGCTATCTGTTAATGATGTTGGAGTGTGCCCCTGGCTATCTGTTAAGGATGTTGGAGTGTGCCCCTGGCTATCTGTAAATTATGTTGGAGTGTGCCCCTGGCTATCTGTTAAGGATGCTGGAGTGTGCCCCTGGCTATCTGTTAAGGATGTTGGAGTGTGCCCTGGCCATCTGTTAAGAATGTTGGAGTGTGCCCCTGGCTATCTGTTAAGGATGTTGGAGTGTGCCCCTGGCTATTTGTAAAAAAAAAAAAATGTTAAAAAAAACCTAGAAAATATGTCCATCTGCTTTGCTTATTATAAGGAATTTGAAATGATTTCGACTTGAACATTTACTTTTGATACTTTTTGACTCTTTCTCAATTAGTATTTTCTGGGTGACTTTCACTTTTACTTGGGAGTTTGGTCCTGGGCCATAAGCACTACCCTCTGTAGCGCCTTGCGGTCGGATGCCAAGCAGTTGCAATACCAAGCGGTGATAGAGGCAGTCAAGGTGCTCTCAATGGCGCAGCTGTATAACTTTTTGAGTATACGAGAAGCACATTCCAAATGTTTTCATGCTTGTCCATGCAGTCGTGGTTGAACATGGATTACAAGGAGGGGGCAAAGCACTTACCCCTGAGGAGCTCCTGTGTTGAGGGTCACTCACTCTCTCACTCACTCACTCACTCACACTCACACTCACACTCACACTCACTCACTCACTCTCACTCACACTCACTCACTCACTCACTCACTCACTCACTCACTCACTCACTCACTCACTCACTCACTCACTCACTCACACACACACACACACACACCCTCATAGACAATATAGTGGCACACAGACAACCCAGGTTATTCATCAGGGGAGTGACAATACTTATTCTTCTGCTCTTCTTCTATTGTCAATATTTGTTGAAATAATCTGGAAACAACTTTGATTTGGTAATCTAATAAACTGTAGGTTGGTTCATGAGGCAAAAATGGTTGAGTGGCTGTTGAGAATTCCCCTCCACTGTCCTAACCTAAGATTGAGTGATTCCAAGAGGTCCATCACCTTGTTCTAATTTCAATATCCGTTGACTGAGTGACAAGTTGAAGTCACAGGAAAGACTCACACACACATACATCACACATACATGACACTCGGTAAGCTGATATTGAGTGACAGTTTGTGTGACAGTTTAAACATTAAGCATGTAGACACAAACACGGCTGTTGTTCATAAGAAAACTCCAAACGCTGTAGTTTGGGTAATGATGATAGACTGTTGGGGGAGCCACAAGAGTAACACATGAGAGCCCTGTTCTGTTTCTTATTTCAGCAGTTATTGAGGTGATAAGAAAATGTTGTTGGCTTGATAACTCAATAGGGTTCAGATGGGTCATGACACACAAACCATTAGGGCTGCCACGGTCCTTTTATAAGTCTGAGTGACAAGTTGACAGTTCAGTGACAACAGGTCGAAGGTCACAGGTAAAAGGCCATTGTTCCTCCTATTTAAACAAGCCAAACAACAAGGGGTGACAACTGTAGTGACACCCAACATACACATATATAGAGTCGTGGCCAAAAGTTTTGAGAATGAAACAAATATTAATTTTCACAAAGTTTGCTGCTTCAGTGTCTTTAGATATTTTTGCCAGATGTTACTATGGAATACTGAAGTATAATTACAAGCAATTCATAAGTGTCAAAGGCTTTTATTGACAATTACATGAAGTTGATGCAAGGAGTCAATATTTGCAGTGTTGAACCTTCTTTTAAGACCTCTGTAATCCACCCTGGCATGCTGTCAATTAACTTCTGGGCCACATCCTGACTGATATCAGCCCATTCTTGCATAATCAATGCTTGGAGTTTGTCAGAATTTGTGGGTTTTTGTTTGTCCACCCGCCTCTTGAGGATTGACCACAAGTTCTCAATGGGATTAAGGTCTGGGGAGTTTCCATGGACCCAAACTATCAATGTTTTGTTCCCCAAGCCACTTAGTTATCACTTTTGCCTTATTGCAAGGTGCTCCATCATGCTGGAAAAGGCATTGTTCGTCACCAAACTGTTCCTGGATGGTTGGGAGAAGTTGCTCTCGGAGGATGTGTTGGTACCATTCTTTATTCATGGCTGTATTCTTAGGCAAAATTGTGAGTGAGCCCACTCCCTTGGCTGAGAAGCAACCCCACACATGAAGGGTCTCAGGATGCTTTACTGTTGGCATGACACAGGACTGATGGTAGCGCTCACCTTGTCTTCTCCGGACACGCTTTTTCCGGAAGCCCCAAACAACCGGAAAGGGGATTCATCAGAGAAAATGACTTTACCCCAGTTCTCAGCAGTCCAATCCCTTTACTTTTTTTCAGAATATCAGTCTGTCCCTGATGTTTTTCCTGGAGAGAAGTGGCTTCTTTGCTACTCTTCTTGACACCAGGCCATCCTCCAAAATTCTTTGCCTCACTGTGAGTGCAAATGCACTCACACCTGCCTGCTGCCATCCTTGAGCAAAGCTCTGTACTGGTGGTGCCCCGATCCCGCAGCTGAATCAACTTTAGGAGACAGTCCTGGCGCTTGCTGGACTTTCTTGGGTGCCCTGAAGCCTTCTTCACAACAATTGAACAGCTCTCCTTGAAGTTCTTGATGATCTGATAAATGGTTGATTTAGGTGCAATCTTACTGGCAACAAATATCCTTGCCTGTGAAGCCCTTTTTGTGCAAAGCAATGATGATGGCACGTGTTTCCTTGTAGGTAACCATGGTTAACAGAGGAAGAACAATGATTCCTCCTTTTGAAACTTCCAGTCTGTTATTCGAACTCAATCAGCATGACCGAATGATCTCCAGCCTTGTCCTCGTCAACATTCACACCTGTGTTAACGAGAGAATCACTGACATGTCAGCTGGACCTTTTGTGGCAGGGCTGAAATGCAGTGGAAATGTTTTTTGGGGATTCAGTTCATTTGCATGGCAAAGAGGGACTTTGTAATTAATTGCAATTCATCTGATCACTCTTCATAACATTCTGGAGTATATGCAAATTGCCATCATACAAACTGAGGCAGCAGACTTTGTGAAAATTAATATTTGTGTCATTCTCAAAACTTTTGGCCACGACTGTACACACAGGATGCAGGCACTGAGGCTCACAGGCCTACATATTTTTTAAACACATGCAGCTATTCACCAAATATGGTCAAAATATGGTCAATTATTACACACACTCATGCCTAAAGGAGAGACGGTGCTTTCTAAAGGAGAGATGGGCTTCCTAAAGGAGAGACGGGGCTTCCTAAAGTGATCAAGCGGGCCCCTAGCATCCCAACAAGGTTAATTTGTCATTTAGCAGGGGTCGGAGAGCTTCTGACCCCTGCCTCTTGGTCTGGGGGTGGATAGTCTAGATACTGACAGAAAGCTGGAAACATGGAGCATCCTGGAAACATGGAGCATCCTGGAACATCCTGGAAACATGGAGCATCCTGGAGCATCTTGGAAACATGGAGAATCCTGGAACATCCTGGAAACATGGAGCATCCAGACAGCTTTATATCACCCATCTTTATTTTCAAAGCATATTGGGTCGCGTCCCAAGTGATACCCTTTTCAATATATAGTGCACTGCTTTTTACCCGAGCACCAGAGGCCTATAGTCAAAAGTAGTGCATATGGGGAATCATTTGGGATGCACTCTTGAACTTTTATTTCACTTTTCTTGCTGAAAAGGGAATTAAAAGGCACATTCCTTTACTGGAGTGATGGGCCATTTCTCTCCCTCTTTCTCTCTCGCCTCTCTCCTTCTCTGTTGTGTGTGTGTTCTCTCCTCTCTCTTTCTCTCTGTTGAGTGCGTGCATGCGAGCGACCGCGTGTGTGCTGGGAAAGAGAAGGAGAGAGAGCCTGTCAAAATGTGTGAACAATTCAATCAAACATATATCAAATGATGGATATATATATGGATACAATAGGTTACAGCAATACAAACTTGAATACAATTTGTATTCAATTCCTTGCCAAAAAGAAGAAATGAAGAAGAAAAATGTAAAATAAGCACATAACATATTACAGTGTTATGACAATGCAAGGCAGTCTCATAAATACAGCTGGTAATTGAATGCATATCTAATTACCGCATAAAGACAGTCCTGGCTCTGTGAGTTAAAAATACAATGTTTTATAGGTTGTTTTTACCCTCATTATATAACGCATCAGAGATAATCACCAACCCAACCATCCTATCTACGTTAATTAATTCTATTACAATTAACTATCCCGAAAATAAAGTTCATTTTGAAAAAAGAACAACACCCCAACCCTTGTTGATTTAGAGTAGTGGGAAGAAGTGTGTGACTCAATGAGCGCATCGGCTACAGTTGAGCAGAGCAGGGGAATGTGTTAACTTGTTATAAATAAACCTATCATTAGCATTTTCCCTTTAAAGGGAATAATTTGAACTTTGATATTCTTAAATGTGCTAAAGGGCTTGTTCTCTGCTCGCGAGCTCCCCCTCAAACACTTGAGTCATGTGGAGAACGTCTTGGGAGTACTCTTTACCACTTTAAAGGTTGCCTTTTATTCTCAACATCTATAATAAGAAAATAAAACCACCAAACCACTTTTTAATTAAACATTAACCCAGTAAGGAGGACATCCAAAGTGAATATTATTTCAGGGCAGGTCATGTTTAAAATCAACCTGCTATCTATTAATGTGGCTACAGTGTCGACCCAGTCTATGGGTCTATACAGCTACATGCATCTCTATGTGATCAATCATACTTAACATTGACTTTCAAATGGACTCAGGCAGACAGGTCTAGAACAAGATAACTGTAGTACACCACTGAAGACAACAAACAAGACTATTCTTCTTCTTGTCTCTTCTTCCCTTGCATCCAGAGAGAAGGGGGGGGGGTGTTGGTTACCAGGAATGGTAGTGGTGGGGGGGGGTGAAGGTCTCAAATTGCGATGAGCGAGCTAAGCCTGCTATGTGCAGTGGGTGCTTAGACAGAGGCCTGTAATTTGCATCTGGCAGCTGCTAGCCAACAGAGGGTACTGTTGCATTACAAGTCTTTGTCTGGGAGACGTTACAGGGCTGTAGAGGTATTAACACTGTCACATTCATATCTCGCCTCTCTCTCTGGCTCTCTCTCTCTCTGACTCTCTCTCTCTCTGCCTCTCTCTCTCTCTCTGTCTCCCTCTCTGTGTCTCTCTCTCTCTCTCTCTCTCTGCCTCTCTCTCTCTGCCTCTCTCTCTCTCTGTGTCTCTCTCTGCCTCTCTCTGCTCTCTCTCTCTCTGTCTCCCTCTCTGTGTCTCTCTCTCTCTGTGTCTCTCTCTCTCTCTCTCTCTCTCTCTCTCTCTCTCTCTCTCTCTCTCTCGCTCTGCCTCTCTCTCTCTCTGTGTCTCTCTCTGCCTCTCTCTCTCTCTCTCTCTCTCTGTCTCTGCCTCTCTTTACTTCTCTGTTGAATACGATATTCTGGAGGGAAGCGTTGAGTCCCCTGGTGATTTTTTTTGGTATCTTCCAGAGTGAGAGTGAAAAATATGATGATACATTCTTATTGTATAAAGAACAAACAGTTAAAATGAGTGATTATAAAACCGTAAGACTCCAAATATTAGCAGCCCGTTCCTGAACAATTGTTCTTTAGGATGCAAGTCATCGAAAGAATCGGTTGGACACCTCTATTTCCCGTTAATTATCCTCTAATCGCCAGCTGGAATCATTAGCCTAGAGAAACAGCTTATTTGGCATTAGCATAAAACCCAAACACTGCATATACTACATATGCAAATTAAACCAGGGGGCAAAAAACAGAACATTTACATCCAAGAATTGTCACCGTGACGACGGGCATCCCCATAACTTATAACACTGATGATCCTCAGCTCAGAGAGGTATTGGCCCCGGTGCAATAGAGAGTTGACTGCTGTTGCCCAACATGGGTCTGAGAGCAGAGAGCAAAAGGATGAGGAGCACATTCTGAGAGCCGCGATAAGCCATGCATGGCAACTCAAATGGACAGTTCACTTCTTCTTTACCTGGGTGATGATGAGGAAATGGTCTGATTATGAGAACATTTCACTCTGCTCTGCTGTGATTACAGTATGATGTCAAATATGGAAGATTTGTCAGTTTGTGACCTTTGAATGAGACATGAGTGTTCCAATTGGCACCCTATTCCCTATTTAGTGCACTACTTTAGACCAGAGACCTATGGCACCCTATTCCTTATTTAGTGCACTGTTTTTGACCAGGACCCAACAGTGTGTTCGCAGTGGGATTGAATCCTATATTCCACTTACTTAGTCCCTCTCTCTGACCACTGAATTAACTACAGGGATGAACCAACAAATGAAAACTAATCTTAATCTCATACATTACTTTCCATAACACCTAAAACCAAAACCATTGGCATGTACTTAATCTTAAACATGAAAATGATTTACGTTTCAACGTAATGCCTTCAGCTAAGTAATGCAAAGACAAAACGGTTGGATATCCTTCCAAATAGGAGTTGGGTGTTCTGTTATACAGTACGGAAAAGACATCATAGGGAAAAACCTGCAATCCCCTCTTTTATTGTAAATGAGCATGAGAATGTCTATTTATATCCTCCCACTCACTGGTGCTGGTGTGTGGAGGGAAGGAGGGAAACAGGAAAGCGCTTGGCTCTGAGTCTGTCAAGCTGCTACTGAAGACAGCTGAAGCTCGGGGCCCCAGCCAAGACGAGCCGTGAAGATGGGAGAGGAAAGGAAAGAGAGAGAGAGAGAGAGAGAGAAAGAGAGAGAGAGAGGAGCACTCAAGGCGATGTGGACGAATGAACAAAGCCCGTTCAACGCATCGCGGCGGTGGTTTTATACAGTGCTCTGCAGTAAGCGGCAGTCTCAGCCTCGGTCTCAGCCAGCGGTGAGTGGCAGGCTCAGCCTCGGTCTCAGCCAGCGGTGAGTGGCAGGCTCAGCCTCGGTCTCAGCCAGCGGTGAGTGGCAGGCTCAGCCTCGGTCTCAGCCAGCGGTTGGCGGCAGTCCACTAAGGCTTAAAGAAGTGTATTTCATGGTTCCTCAGCAGATGAGAAGAACTGTGGAGCAGACCACCTGGCACAGAGGGAGGCTCAGCCTGCGTTCCGCGCCGAGTACGCACCGGGATAAAACCCTGGGAAAGCAGGCCTTCAGATACCCCCGTGATCAACGGAGAGAGGAAGAAGAGATGGATGAATACCTGACCCGGCACCACATCTCAACACGGGGTGGCGTGAAGCATGATGCATGGATTAAAATACGGCTAGAGGAAGAGGAAGAGGAAGTTTTTCCAGGGGGTTTTGCCCACAAATCCAGCTAGTGAGATGTGGAGATGGGTGTTAAATAGCAATAGGAGTCGGCATCAGCTGAGCCAATCAACGCCATGTGGAAAGGAAAGGATGACCAGAGAGTTTGCTTTCTACCGTTCATGTCTAGTGAAAAATAAACCCCCACCTCTCTTTCTGATGCCTAGTAATTCCCTCCACTAAGAAAAGTCTCTGAAAAGTTGTTGTTTTTGACAACGTGAATCCATGTCACCATATATAGGCTACTATAGAAGTTTTACTATAAAGGTTTAAAAAGTCCAGATAGATATTTTATTATTTTATTTTTTATTTCACCTTTATTTAACCAGGTAGGCCAGTTGAGAACAATTTCTCATTTACAACTGCGATCTTTCCAAGATAAAGCAAAGCAGTGCGACAAAAAACAACAACACAGAGATACACATGGGATAAACAAATGTACAGTCAATAACATTAGAAACATCTATATACAGTGTGTGCAAATGAGTAAGAAGGTAAGGCAATAAATAGGCCATAGTAGCGAAGTAATTACAATTTAGCAAATGAACACTGGAGTGAGAGATGTGCAGATGATGACGTGCAAGTAGAAATACTGGTGTGCAAAAGAGCAGAAAAAAGTAAATAATAAACAATATGGGGATGAGGTAGTTCGTTGGATGGGCTATTTACAGATGGGCTGTGTACAGCTGCAGCGATTGGTGAGCTGCTCAGATTGCTGATGCTTAAAAATAGATAGATAGATAGCCCGTCTGGGTTGAAAGTTGAATGGGAGTGTTGGAACAATATGCAGCACAGCATTACTCGCTAGATCAAAACCAGATGTATGTATTACCACAGCACGGACATAGTCATAGTGTATCTCAAATGGCGCCCTATTTCTTACATAGTGCCCTCCTTTTCACCAGAACACAACCACTCTAGATGGTGTAGAAAACTATATTTCCTTTGAATCAAACATTATTTTGTACTCGCCTTCCAACCCCTTCAATTTAATGAATTTGTCAATTGTCCCAGATATCTTCATCAGTTACACAATAACTTACTTGTTATGATCCCCCCTCCCCCACTAACACACAATATGCCTGTCTGCCTCTCTGCCTGCCTGTTTGCCTGCCTGACTATCCTTGCATGTCTGTCTGCCTCTCTGCCTGCCTGTTTGCCTGCCTGCCTGCCTCTCTCCCTGCCTTGCCTGCCTGACTATCCTTGCATGTCTGTCTGCCTCTCTGCCAATCTCCCTGTCCCGCCTGCTTGCCACCCTCACTACACTGCCTGCCCTGCTGCCTGCCTGCCTTACCGCCTGCCTTACTATTGCCTACCTCCTTGCCTCGTCAATCAGCTCCCAGTAAGACTTGTAGAAGATTACCACTACAGCCCCATGTAGGTAGAAGGTAGAAGCTCAGCTCAAACACATTATTTGACTTAGTGCTTTGCTCTTGTGTGTCTCCAAGTCTCACATGCACTGGAGCAGTCCCACACAGGCAGACAGGCAGGCAGGCAATGGGGGTGCAGAGCAGAGGATGGGGGCGAGCATCTGCATTGTACGCCTACAATATAGATGCTGCTGACACAGTGTGATGAGGATCTGTTTCTCATTCTGTGTTCCAGTGTGTGTTTCTGATTTTCATCTTGAGTTTATACCACTTGGAAGTTTATTTCTGTAATTTATGGGTGTCATCTTGTTGATAAGGCCCTGATCATGGATTTGAACTCCAGTGTGCAGAATTAGGGCAAAAGAGGATCCATATGAAATGCTTCCCTGGTACCATACTGGTAATAACCATAATGGAATCCGGAGATAAATAGATTTGAATTAATTCCTCATTCCTGCGTTCTTAACTTGCACATTATAAATAGTTCACACTCCATTTCAAAATGTAAAAAAACATAGCCTGTATTTAATTATTCTGGTAAATCATTGGATACTTTGTGAGCCCGAGTCATGTGTAAACTATGTAAATAACGAATCAGAAAGACTATAGGATAGCCAGGTGGTCTAGGCATAACTCTGTAATAAAGTGCACAGATAGCCTAAGCACATTCATTATGTATTTGATCGACCTCTGATGAATCGTGTTTGAAGCTCGGGAATTTGCTGTGCGTCTTTTACTAGGTCTTGATACATTTATGAGAGAATATGTAACTCTGAAGAAATCCACATATATATAAATGAATCTCTGCGGGGAGAACCTGTTCAGAGATAAATAAGATGCACTACAGTAGCCTAGGCTACACTTGTTTTTGACTAATCAACATCAAAATTGCTTCCGAGTATTTATTTTGAGAATTTGCAGTGAGTAAAGGTGTTCTGGTATTTTATGATAGATTCATTTGTTCAGAGATTTTATGTTCAAATGTGTTCCATTCCAACGCAAATTGCCAAGCAGAGGGAAGGCTACTACAGAATACTGGTCAAATGTTGTCTGTATGGATAATGTAAAAAGACACTAATACATTATATTTCCAAGAACTTTATATCAATGTATATTCCCTACCTGCTTATTAGCTCCTATTGTAATCGAATAGGACGTCAAAAGCGCGTACAGAAATGCCCGCAATTAAAAACAAATCGTTGACTAAACCTTAGCAAGTCATTCACTTATAAAACCATTCACCTTAGGCCTATATGTAAAAAAAAATACACTTGAATAATATTTCGAATAAATTATATTTGACTGATGACAATTAATGCATTTGACAGAAATGGTCTTGTAAACTGTCCAGCAGGTCTATGCAAAAAATCAACAAACAATCTTATTCTATTATTAGGGTATATTGGTCAATGGAAAATGTTATTTGAACATAAAGAATAGCGTGACTTTTTCTGAACACTGCGACTTTCCCTTCCTCGTGCTTGTCTGTGTGAGGCAGTAAGAGGAGAGGCTCCGTCCACTGCTCCTCTATCTAAGAGAGACCGCGACAGTGCGCTGTCCACCGCTTGCTGCTGGTGATCCGATAGTTGTGAAAAGCCACCACTAGTCGCCCTCAGTGCTCTTGCAGTCTGCCATTTTTCTTTCTCACTGTAGACTTAACGTCACGTCCGCACTTGAACTTGAATTGTATCCCATTGTACGGAGGCAGCCCTAGCCACAGAGAGACCGAGAGCTCGGGGGAAGCAGGACTCACTACTCAATCGTCACACTCACACAGAGAAAGGGGAGAAAAAAAGAGTGCAGGTCTTGATTTATTTAGAAAAGAGGTGGAAGTTCTGTGTGCCCGGTCTACACAGAGCCGTACAAGGGGGCAGAGCACTTGGAGTTGAGGAGACTGAAAAGTACCTGCCATTGCATGCTGATGCTCAAGGCTGCACCAACAGAAGTGCCCATCACTTGGTGATACCCAAGTGTCCGAGAAGAAAAATTGGATTCATAATTTTGTAAAATTGTATTATCAATTATTATAATTGTGAATGTTTGCGATTTGTTATTTTATTTTTGTGTTTGTTTCTAAAAGAAGAAATGAAATAAGTTCAGAGGCCGGGCAATTGACTGGACTCACAGTGATACCCAGCGCATTCCGAGCTGTCAGCGCGCGCACTGACCATCGCGTTCTGATTCTTCTTCTCTCACAAGGTGGAGGGACACTCGCCAGGGTTTGATCCCAACTGTCACTCACTACACCCGTCAAACATCCAAGGATATTTCCCCACTTCTGACATCTTTCTTTTTTCTACTCGGACAGATCACTTCTCTCGCACACTTTTTTGCCAAATGGTGTGAGTAACTTACAGAGAGAAGCGGTGAAAGAGAACTGAAGGTATAGCACAGGCTATCCACGGTCTCGTTACATACAAACACAGAGGCAGAGTGGACCGAAGAGGCGAAGCGCAAAAGACACTTTCGCCTCTCGGAGTGAGGGGACCACTAGCCAATAGCTCAAAGCACGATCAACCACCCACCCCGGCCGGCAGTCCGAGCGCAGGAGCCTCGTACTTTTGGAGGTCCCGGGAAAAGTTGAGTGCCGAGCAAGTGGAGGCAATAGGAGGGAAGCGAGCCCATCCTTCAGAGTGCTGGTCCCCGGGCAATGCAAGTGTAAATGCCAGGGCAATGTCCCGTCGCAAGCAGGGGAACCCACAGCACGTGTCACAGAGAGAATTAATAGCACGTAAGTACCTGCTTTTCATTTTCACTCAATCACACACAACTCATGAATGGACTATGAAAAAAACAACATTAATGTGAAATTGTTTGACTTCTGTATTTACTGCCACATTTGGCTAATTTGATCAGAAAGGGTATAGTGAACTCTTAAGCGTGTGACATCAGGGTTGGAAAAAACTACTTTTGAACTATGGAATCTGACAAAGTTTATAAACTATGGCATTTGACAGTATAATTAATTGGAGAAATTAAATAGGATATTCAATATTTAACAATGACATTTCCATAAATCATTTTTACTTAGAGTAAAGATGTCATGTTGTCTATACTCTGTACTTTTTACGTATCTTTTACGCATAACATTTACGTTAAATATACTTTATGCATGGGACACTAGTTGAGACTACTTTTGTGAAAGCTGTATAATTAAAAAAGAGCTTTACCTTATTAAATGTCTATTAAATACAGCATCTTAATAACATTTATAATGACATTTCACCATCAAACCCTCTTCTCTTCCAAACAGACCATTGAACTGTGAAGTGTAAGCTATTGTTGGTGCTTTTAGGCCGTCAGGTATCTGGCTGCACTAAGTCATCTGGGGCCAAGTAGAAAACCAAGAATAATACCTGGCTTCAGTGAATGGATGGACCTCCGACATTTTGGAGACAATTGCTTTCTTACTCTGAAAGTCGATTCATACATTATTCTGTTTCAACACGCTTTCAAATTCCTGTATATAGTCCACTCATAAGCATTTGTTCACTCAATTTATTATCTCATACATTTCCAACAATGTCATTGTAATAATATTAATCTAATAGCGAAGTAACCCATTGACACATCGTGTTGAGATACATTACATATGTAACGTGTGTCATAGCAAACAGAAAACGACCACATCTTCAAGCGTTTTCACATTAGGCTAATACAACACAATATGCATTTTATCAAACCACCAAACTTTTATCGAACAGCCAAAGCAGGTATCCCTGTAATTTTGTGGTATAGTGAACCGACAGATGAAATGTTTAATTTTATAAGCACATTTAAATATATAAATAATGTACAGATTTCTCCTCCCCTTGGTCGAGCACCAGTCAGATATCCTCGCGCCAGGTAAACTAACGCATTCAAACAACTTTATTATCTTTGCTTTGCTGCTTTTTTAATCCGAATTGAATTATTATAGAGCGATGATGACAGCTGAAGTAATTTAACAATACCTTGGCATGGTGTATTTAGGCTACATTCATATTTTATTTATACAGATTTCTCACGATACAAAGATATATTTGGAAGTCAGCCTACTTCCTGTCTTGACAATATGGATTTACCTTCAAATGTTTTGCTGAATGGTGATTTGCTGATATGTCCTCCGTTGTTTATACTCTAAATCCATTCAGCATTTGTTTTGCAAAACATCTCTATTTGCAATAGTCAATTGTGTGTCCAAACGTCTTTGTAGGCTATTATTAGATATCTATCACCAATTTATTCTAACGAATCTAGGTTCTGATTTCTAGGCTACAGCTGTAGGTATAGCCCACTATAGGTGACATGTACAAGTGTAGGTTATATTGGCAGGCAGAAACAGCGCAGTTAGGAGCCGGAGCGCAGTGTCTTCGGCGTGCTGCCTGCACAGAGCCACCTCTGTGTGGTGGCAAGGTAGAGGAGAGCCGAGAGCCGATGAGAGATTAAGCAGGAAACACAGACATTTTATGAAAGAATAATTACGGTATCTGTATTTTTACATCATACATCGGCGTGTGTGAAACACCTATTCATTGATTACATTTAAAATTAGGAATTTTTAAACGGCAAGATACTTGTTACCTTTTTTCAAATATGGTAGTAGCATGGTGTTACACAGAACGTTTTATTACAGTCTAGCTACCCAGAAAAGCACCAACCAGACATGTGAAGAATTGTGAAACAATTATAGTCTGGTCAACACTTTCAAGGCATCAAGTTCAAATCAATTACATCCAGCCATCATTTATTTTTCTATGGCGTTCTGAAGTAGTGTCAGAGTCTAATCCAGGCAGCCAACTGAGAACAGAGGCACTCCATGGTGATGTCATCTGAGTCCAATGTGTTTTGTGTTGTTAGGACTGTGTACTCTGCACATTCTCTCCAACACACCTCTCACTTTTATGCCCCAATCATTTCTGTGTGTGTGTGTGTCTGTGTGCGTGCGCGTATGCCTGTCAATCCTTGTATGTGTGTGTCTTGATATTTGTCTGTGTGTGTGTGTGTGTGTGTGTGTGTGCGTCTATATATATACCAGTCAGTCCTCTGGATACAGGTTTGTGGGTGATGGGTTCAGCTCCAGTCAGTCTACCATCATTTCTCAAACACAGAGATTTTTCCTCTAGCTATAACCCCATCCTGTTGTCTTCACTCTTGTTGTCATTGGCATGCAAATGGATTCAAATATCAGCAATGTTTTGTTTGTCCCGTGGAGGGGAAATCACCGCCATCTTACTCTGACTAACTCTGCAGGACACCAGACAGTAAAACTTTAAAATTGGCCTATGAGATACAGACTTTATATCGGCATGTGTCATATATATTCATGTACCTTGTTGATCTGGAAACTAAAGCTTTTCCAAGTTATCAGACCTAGATCTGATTGCAAAGACGTGTGTGTGTGTGTGTGTGTGTGTGTGTGTGTGTGTGTGTGTGTGAGAGAGAGAGAGAGAGGGATAGAGAGAGAGAATAGAGAGAGAGAACAGAGAGAGAGAACAGAGAGAGAGAACAGAGAGAGAGAATAGAGAGAGAGAATAGAGAGAGAGAATAGAGAGAGAGAATAGAGAGAGAGAACAGAGAGAGAGAACAGAGAGAGAGAACAGAGAGAGAACAGAGAGAGAGAACAGAGAGAGGTATGCTTCAGCCGAGGTAGAACAGACCTGTTTTAGTGTTGTCTCCAAATCCAATTTCCAATGTTAGACTATGGTTGAGGGGATGGAAGAAATATGAGTGACAATCTGAGTGTCAACCTACCCCTGAGACAACCCTCAGATCGGTATGAGGGTGCACACACACACACAAGGCCTTGTAGTGTACTCTGCCTTCCTGTTATAGTGAAAATACACACACACACACACACACACACACACACACACACACACACACACACACACACACACACACACACACACACACACACACACACACATCCTGTTCTTCTACCCTTGTGGGGGCCTAAAAATCCCCAAATATCCCCACAAGGATAGTAAAACAAGGAAAATTCTCCCCCGTGGGGACATTTCCCACTATCCCATGAGGACAAAAGCTAATTTAAGTTTAGAAGTTAGGTTTAGGATTAGGGTTACAATTAGGATTAGGGGTTAGGCGTTCAGTCTAGCCTTAGGGGTTAAGGTTAGTGTTGGTGTGTGTATATGCAGGACACTCATTTACAACATTAAACCTTGGTAAGGGTCGGCCTTCAGTGAGTTTTAAATGCTGCAGTAGAATAGTACAGTACACCCCATGCCTGGATGATTAGGGGTAGTCTGAACGTCTAGCAGGTCAAATCTATCAGGAAAGTGATATTCACTTCTAAATGATGGGTGTTCAGACATAGGAAGAGAGCTGGCTGCAAGCTGTGGTATGGTGCTTGCACATTTAATCATTTATGTGTCAGAGACGCAATGGTTTTTGGGATTTATGGTTGAAGACACACACACACACACACACACACATATGCAAATTCACACATGTGAATTCACAATTTCACATGCACATGCGGCATCAGCAAAATCAGCATCGTTTTTTCATGCACTAGATCGTATATCCATTTGAAGCAACCAATATTTAATGTAGCAAAAGCGTTTGTTTTTACCGGTGAGAAATTGTGTAAAAGAAGGTAAAAATGTATTTATCTGTTGAACCTAATTAAATCTAATTAAACCTGATTAAATCTAATTAAACCTGATTAAATCTTCTTTCTGTTGAAGTCACCAATGGGTATTTTCTGACGATCTTTACTGGAATGAATTCATTTCTAATATTATTCTGACATACGATGGGGAAAAAGTGTGCCATGTCTCCTCTTATCTCTATGCCTTTTGTACCAAAGGGGGAGGTCTTGAGAACGCAGTCAAATATGTGTGTGTGCTTTCTAGTCAACACGTCGTCTATGGTCTTCAGTGGTAGTTAAGTTGAGGTCTTCCTCAGGCTTCTACAACGTTTCAGTTGCACTGTCTTATTCAGATGTTTTCTTCTCAGTGAAGGAAGGCAGGGAGAGCTGCACACTTTGCAGTGTTGCACTTCAATAGTTTTACAGGCTCGGCAGCAGCTCTGAGGTTGTGTGTGCTACATTTAAAACACGTCCCGCCACTCAATATGTGTCAAACATTGAAACATTGAAACATTGAAACATTGAAACATTGCCAAGTGCTGCATGGATATCTGTTTGAATATGTTATTACATTTTGGGGGGATTTAAGCATGTTTTCACACATGGAAATTAAACACTATCATTGGTAAGCTGCCTTAAAGCTGTATGCTGTGTTAAAGCTGTATGCTGTGTTAAAGCTGTATGCTGTGTTAAAGCTGTATGCTGTGTTAAAGCTGTATGCTGTGTTAAAGCTGTATGCTGCGTTAAAGCTGTATGCTGTGTTAAAGCTGTATGCTGTGTTAAAGCTGTATGCTGTGTTAAAGCTGTATGCTGTGTTAAAGCTGTATGTTATTTTCATAGGGCAATTTATAGCTGATGTAGGCTGCGGTAAGTGATGTGGTTATTTTGTATGGGTACAGAGTCTAATATATATTCTTGTGACTTTATAATGATCAGATATTTTCTATATATTTATATTGAAATATTTCATTGTTTTTATTTATTTATTAGTAAATATAATTTACTCCTAATAATTTTGTAATTTTAACACACTATGCCCAATAAGTTTATAGGTGATAAACCGTTAACATTTATGCAAAACATTTCTGTTAGAACTAGAAAACAGCAATTTATGATTTATAGAGAGTATATGAAGAGGTAGCGTCTGACATATGTTTACACACACACACACACACACACACACACACACACACACACACACACACACACACACACACACACACACACACACACACACACACACACACACACACACACACACACACTGACTATCGGCCCGGCATGTGACAAAGTGTGTAAATTGCAGCAGCGACCACTTGAGATGCATGTTTCCCATTGGGTTGGGAGTGAGGGGGACTAGAGAGAAACCCCACTGTGCTGGTCTTTGTTCCGTAGAGAACCCAGAGAGACAAACAGGCAGGCAGAGGAAAGAACAGTGCTCATTCTGAGGTGTGATGGAGATGTTTCTGCCCGTCTCTGTGAGAATTAATATCTGCATGGAGCTCAATAGTGCTGTTTGGAATAAAAAATACATTATCCCCTAAAATAATAACTGAAATACCTTTTTTTATTAACGCCATGGGCCTTTTTGTTGAACCGTTTCATAGCTGGATGATGATAGTCTTTGTGATTGGGGAACAATGTTTTAATCATTCTAATGTGGCCCTAATTTATCAATTCCGAAAGGCTTGAATACAATATTTTTTTCGTGTTAGGGACCATAAAATATAAATTCATAATATTCACAGAGCTTAGAAGCAGAAAGAGCAAGGCAGAAATCTCTGGTACTGTTGTTGTTTAGGGAATCCTGATGTCACCCACCGTTGGGGGGGGTTTCTGTGTGAGAGAGAGAAACAGAAAAAGCTTCTTGAGATGAGTGAATAATTCATTACTCAGTGAAAGACAATGGCTTCAGAAAGCAGCATGCCTAAACTCATTCTCCTGATTAGATGGCCATTGGTTCGCCTGTCCAACTGCCATCCATGTCCGTGATGGTTTACTAAAGCTGTACCCTCCATGTCCCTGATAGTTTACTAATACTGTACCATCCATGTCCCTGATAGTTTACTAATACTGTACCATCCATGTCCGTGATGGTTTACTAAAGCTGTACCCTCCATGTCCCTGATAGTTTACTAATACTGTACCATCCATGTCCCTGATAGTTTACTAATACTGTACCCTCCATGTCCCTGATAGTTTACTAATACTGTACCATCCATGTCCCTGATAGTTTACTAATACTGTACCATCCATGTCCCTGATAGTTTACTAAAACTGTACCATCCATGTCCCTGATAGTTTACTAATACTGTACCATCCATGTCCCTGATAGTTTACTAATACTGTACCATCCATGTCCCTGATAGTTTACTAAAACTGTACCATCCATGTCCCTGATAGTTTACTAATACTGTACCATCCATGTCCCTGATAGTTTACTAAAACTGTACCATCCATGTCCCTGATAGTTTACTAAAACTGTACCATCCATGTCCCTGATAGTTTACTAATACTGTACCCTCCATGTCCCTGAGAGTTTACTAATACTGTACCATCCATGTCCCTGATAGTTTACTAATACTGTACCATCCATGTCCCTGATAGTTTACTAATACTGCACCATCCATGTCCCCACTTTTAATACCACATGAAAAAAAAGGTCACTGAACCCCCCCCTCTCTCTCCTTCCCCTGCTCTCTCTCTCTCTCTCCTTCCCCTGCTCTCTCTCTCTCTCCTTGCCCTGCTCTCTCTCTCTCTCCTTCCCCTGCTCTCTCTCTCTCTCTCCTTGCCCTGCTCTCTCTCTCTCTCTCCTTGCCCTGCTCTCTCTCTCTCTCTCTCCTTCCCCTGCTCTCTCTCTCTCTCTCCTTCCCCTGCTCTCTCTCTCTCTCTCCCTCTCCTTAACCTGCATGCCAGAATCCTGTTTTGGTTACTTTAGGGATGGTGAACTGTCTGTCTGTGATCACTAGGTTTTTAACGCTGTCTTTGACTTCATGACTTGTCAGCTGTTTCAATACCTCCTCTATGGTGGAGAAGTCTCTATTTGCCTCCCTCTATCTTTCTTTTTCTCCCTCTCTCCCCCTCTCCTTCTCCTTCTCCTTCTCCTTCTCCTTCTCCTTCTCCTTCTCCTTCTCCTTCTCCTTCTCCTTCTCCTTCTCCTTCTCCTTCTCCTTCTCCTTCTCCTTCTCCTTCTCTCTGTCTCTCTCCCTCTACCTCTCCCTCTCCTTCTCCTTCTCTCTGTTTCTCTCCCTCTCTCTCTAGATGTGCTTCCTTTCACCTGCTAGGGGGAGCTCTTAGGCTGTGTGTGCGGGTGGCATGCAGCACTAGTAGTTAGATTGAGAGAGAGTAGAAAGCCATATTTCCTAATTGTGTGTGTATGTGTTGTCATGGGGGGATGGGGCGTAGGTAGTAGGAGTTAGAGTGAGCGGTGGTGGCTTTTTGATGATATCAGCTTTAACACACCACGGTTACTGTACATTCTAACTGTCAACACCTCTCTCTCTCTCTGGCAGCTGGTCCTAGAGCATCCGCAAACCTCCTTCTCTGTCTTCCTCTCCTTCTCTCTGCTCCTCTCCTTATATGTCCTCCTCTTCTTCTCTCTCCTCCTCTCCTTCTCTCTCCTCCTCTCATTCTCTGTCCTCCTCTTCTTCTCTCTGCTCCTCTCCTTCTTTCTCCTCCTCTCCTTCTCTCCCCTCCTCTTCTTCTCTCTCATCCTCTCCTTCTCTCTCCTCCTCTCATTCTCTGTCCTCCTCTTTCTTCTCTCTGCTCCTCTCCTTCTTTCTCCTCCTCTCCTTCTCTCCCCTCCTCTTCTTCTCTCTCATCCTCTCCTTCTCTCTCCTCCTCTCCTTCTCTCATCTCCACTCCTTCTCTCATCTCCTCCTCTCCTTCTCTCTCCTCCTCTTTTTCTCTCTCCTCCTCTTCTTCTCTTTCCTCATCTCCTTCTCTCTCCTCCTCTCCTTCTGTCCTCCTCTCCTTCTCTCATCTCCTGCTCTCCTCTCTCCTCCTCTTTTTCTCTCTCCTCTTCTTCTCTTTCCTCATCTCCTTCTCTCTCCTCACTTTCTCTCTTTTTATTTCTCTTTCAAACATTCCTGATAATCAACATTTGCTAAGATAATTATGTTATGACAGAAATCTTTAACCACATGTCCGTTCCTTTTAATTTGTAGATTAGAGATTTGATGAATAAATCTGATGAATTTGATTTTACTGAGCTATATATATATATATATTTTTTTTTAAAGAATATAAATGACCAATTTCATAATAATTGTGGATAAATATAGATTCATATGTAATGTAGATGGATGATTAGATAATGGCGGTAGCTATCTAAATAGATGGATGATTAGATAATGGCGGTAGCTATCTAAATAGATGGATGATTAGATAATGGCGGTAGCTATCTAAATAGATGGATGATTAGATAATGGCTGTAGCTATCTAAATAGATGGATGATTAGATAATGGCGGTAGCTATCTAAATAGATGGATGATTAGATAATGGCAGTAGCTATCTAAATAGATGGATGATTAGATAATGGCGGTAACGATCTAAATAGATGGATGATTAGATAATGGCGGTAGCTATCTAAATAGATGGATGATTAGATAATGGCGGTAGCTATCTAAATAGATGGATGATTAGATAATGGCGGTAGCTATCTAAATAGATGGATGATTAGATAATGGCGGTAGCTATCTAAATAGATGGATGATTAGATAATGGGTATCTCTAGCAGAAAGCTGGTCATTATGTGGTGTAAATAAACCTATGCATAAGGTGTGCTCCTCTCCTCTCTCAGACAGGGCATTCTCCCCAGGGCAATTTAACAAAATGTCTGCCTGGTCCCTATGATTAATACGCTCGCATATTTCATCCTTTTTTCTCCTCTTTTTCCTTCTTCCTTCCTGCTCCTGCATGTCCTGTGCCTTTGTTTTCTCCTCCAGTGGAACGCCTCATCCTTCTCTCTCTTTCTCTCTCTCTCGCATTCTCTCTCTCTCTCTCTCTCTCTCTCTCGCTTTCTCTCTCTCTCTTTCTCTTTCTCTCTCTCCCCCTCTCTCTCTCTTTCTCTCTCTCTCCCTCTTCCTTTCTCTCTTCCTTTCTCTCTCTCTCTCTCTCTCTCTCTGTGTTTTGATGTTTGGTGAGGAGGCTATACTTGTCTATCAGTGTGAGAGTAGCAGACAGAGATTGCATCCCAAATAGCACCCTATTCCCTATATAGTGCACGACTTTTGACCGGAACCCTATGGGCCAGTGCACTTAATAGGGAATAGGGTGCTATGTGGCACACATCCTAGAATACTGTAGAGCCGGGTTCAGGCTGTAGTGTAGTGTTCCGGTTAGTCCGTGTCTGTGACTCCATGCAGGCTTTTCACAGGTTGATTTATACAGGACTCCCTGGGTCTGTATAGTGGTCTAACAGTGTCTGTGACTCCATGCAGGCTTTTCACAGGTTGATTTATACAGGACTCCCTGGGTCTGTATAGTGGTCTAACAGTGTCTGTGACTCCATGCAGGCTTTTCACAGGTTGATTTATACAGGACTCCCTGGGTCTGTATAGTGGTCTAACAGTGTCTGTGACTCCATGCAGGCTTTTCACAGGTTGATTTATACAGGACTCCCTGGGTCTGTATAGTGGTCTAACAGTGTCTGTGACTCCATACAGGGTTTTCACAGGTTGATTTATACAGGACTCCCTGGGTCTGTATAGTGGTCTAACAGTGTCTGTGACTCCATACAGGGTTTTCACAGGTTGATTTATACAGGACTCCCTGGGTCTGTATAGTGGTCTAACA